>NW_023416287.1:39187605-39882539 GCF_014176215.1 Rousettus aegyptiacus | reverse complement strand
AGGAAATATTTATCCAGTCACCAACTGACCACAGAGAATAGAAACTTCAGTGACCACACTTAATAACGAATACATAGTTTTCAGAATAATTCGGAAAAGTCAGAAACAGAGCAGATGGCTCTAGCCTTCAACAGCAAAGATCAGAAATCCCTCAGGAGTGGGAATATGTGATTTCAAGAGTTATCACATTATATAAAACACAGAATGTCCAGTTCTCAATGAAAAAATAACAAAGCATATGTATTAGGTTGGTAGGGCTGCTATACTAAAGCATCATTGAGTGGGTGGCTTGAACAACAGAGGCTGGAAATCTGAAATCAAGGTATTGGCAGGGTTGGTTCATTCTGAGGGTTGTGACAGAGAATCTGTTTCATCTCTGCTAGCCTTTGGTGGTTTTCTGACAAGCTTTGACATTTCTTGGTGTGTAGATCTCCCTATTTGTGTGTCTGAACCCAAATGTTTCCTTTTTTATAAAGACACAAGTCGTATTGGATTGGAGACCATTCTATTCCAGTATGACTTAACTAATTACATTTGCAATGACCCTATATCCAAATAAACTCAATTCTAGGGTGTTGAACTTTAACATATGAATTTCAGAGGGACACAGTTAAACTCATAACTTGAAGTTAGGGAATCAAAATTATCCAGTTTGAGAAATAAAGAGAGAGAAAAATTGACAGAGCCCACAGGACCTGTATAACACTAGTAAAAATGCCAGCATACATATCCTAAGAGTCCCAGTAGAAGAGAAGGAGAGAAAAAGACAGAAAAATATTTGACGAAATACTGGCTGAAATAATGATCCAAAAATTACAACTGATAAAGAAGAACATTAAATATTAAATATAAAAGGGCCACCCCAGCGAGAAGATATAAATTTTATAAAAATATATACACTTAACAACAGAGCCCAAAATTAACAAAACTTAAGAGAAAAATAGTTCTACAATAATAGTTGGAGGCTTTAATACTCTACTTTTAGTAATAGATAAAACGAGACAGAAGGTCAAAAAATAAATGGAGTACTTGAATAATACTATAAACCAACTAGACTTAACAGCTAAACAGAAACCTCCACCCAACAACAGCAAAATATAAATTATTCTCAAGTGTACATGGAATGTTCTACAAGATATACTAGGCTACAAACAAGTCAATAAATTTAATGCACTGTAAGACAGCCAAACCATACCAACTATATTTTCTGACCACAATAGAATGAAACTAGAAATCAATGACAGAAGGTAAGCTGGAAAATTCACAAATATGTGGCAATTAAACAACACATTCTTAAATAAACATTGAGTCAAAGAAGAAATCACAAGGGAATTTAGAAAATGCCTTCAGATGAATAAAAGTAAAATATCAAATTCCAGAATTAAAGGATGCACTGAAAGTAGTGCTAAGAGGGACATTTATTCCTCTAAATGTCTACCTTCGAAAAGAAGATCACAAATTAATAATCTAACTATACAACTTAAGGAACTAGAACATGCAGAATAAATGATATACAAAGTTAGAAGGAAATGATAAAGAATAGGACAAAGATAAATAGAGAAGAGAAAAATAACATAAAATATTGAGGAGAGGTCCAAGATGGCAGCGGAATAGGACTCACCCCCTCCAATGAGCAAACTCAAATGTACACATATATAGAGAGTAATTACTCCTGAGAGACAATTGAGGGCTAAATGAACAGCTTATGACCACAAACAAGAGAAAGAGATCGAATGGAGAAGGCAGGGAATCTGCAGAAGGCCTCTGGGAGCTGCGGGAACTCTCTAGGCCAGAGGAATCAGTGTAAGTCATTGTTCGCTTCACCTCCACTTCAGTAGGGCCGCTTACCTGCAAAATCATTGCAACAACAGATTCTCAGCTACATTGCCTGGAGCTTTTTGCCTCCAAACAAAAGGATTAGCAGGAAAAACAGGGCATCTGCTCATGCACTTGGCCTCTCTGCCAAGAGCTAAGGCAGTTCAGCAAGCCAGTGGCCCAGGCACCATAAGCACCATAAGCACCATAAGCACCTGCCTAGCTCCAACGAGCTTCTTAAAACTACCTGGCACATAAAGCCTACACAGAGGTTGCTTCTTCACAAGATCACTTTTTTTTTTTTACAACAAACAAGAGAGAGTCTGTATAGAGAGCTCTCCAGGAGGGACTGTAGGAATTCTCCAGGGTCAGAGGCCAATGAGTATCATTGTTTACATCCCCCTCCACCTCCATTTAGGTGGGAGATCGATCCAGGTGCTCTGGCCTATCTGCAAAGCTGCTACAGTGCATTCCCAGACACGTTGCCCAAGCCTTTTCAGCCTCAAAAAAAGCAATCCGGAAAGATCCCAACAGGGCATTACTACACACACATCTGGTCTTCTCATCAGGAGACGCTCTGGCTCAGAAAGCCAGTGTGCCCCAGAAGTCTTGAGCACTTGGCTCCTACCAGCCTGCCAAAACCACCCAGACACATAGCCTACACAGAGGCCACTTTTCTACATAAGGCCACTTTTTTTAAAACTGAAGGAGATAGCTATTTTGTCTATTTTTATAAACAAACGTGAGAAAAATGAAAAGACAAAATAATATCTCTCAGATGAAGAAACAAGAAAAATCCCCAGAATAAAAATGTCATAAGGAAACAGAGAAGAGTAATTTGCCTAACAAAGAATTCGAAGAGACAATCATGAAGATGCTCACCAAACTTGAGAAGAACTTCAACAAAGAGTTATATAGTATAATAAAAAACCAAGCAGACCTGAAGAATACTGCAATGAAAAATACATTAGAAAAAATCATTAACAGATTAGCTAATAATAGACCAGCAGTGACCTGGAAGACAGACTAGCAGAAATCAATCAATTAGAAGAACAAAAAGAAAAAAAATTAAAAAAAAAAATAGAAGGTAGTGTAAGGGACATCTGGTTTAACATCAAACACTCAAACATTTGCATTATTGGGATCCCAGGAGAAGAGAGAAAGTAACAGAAACTTTATTTAAAGAAATAATGGCTGAAAACTTTCCTAAGTTGGGAAAGGAAACAGACATCCAGGTCCAGGAAGCATAGAGAGTTTCAAACAAGATGAACCCAAAGGTACCCACATCAAGACACATTATAATTGAGATACCAAAAGGTAAAGATAAAAAGATAATTTTGGTGGAAGCAAGAGGAAAACAATGAGTTATATACAAAGGAATATATCAGATGATTTCTCAGCAGCAACTTTACAGGCCAGACAGGAGTGGCAGGACAACTTTAAAGTGCTGAAAGAAAGGCACTCACAAAGTAGGATAATTTACCCAACAAGTTTATCATTCAGAATCGAAGAAAAGAAAGTTTCCCAGACAAGCAAAAACTAAAGGAGTTCATCACTATTAAACCAGCTTTAAGTTAAAGGGTCTTTTTTAAGCGGAAAAGGAAAGGTCATAATTAGAAATAAGAAAACATGAAAAAGAGGAAAATCTCAGATAAAGCCAAATGTTTAATAAATATAGCAAATCAGACATTTAAAAAGCTACTACAAAGGTCAAAAGAAAAAAATCTCAACTCAAACTACAATAAGTAGTTAGGATATATCTAAATCATGAGCTATAAAATGATATGCATAAACCTCATGATAACCACAAACCAAAAACCTACAGAAGATTTACAAAGAATTAAGGGAAAGGAACCCAAGCAAAAACACTAAAGAACACTAGCAAACCACAAAGGAAGAGAACAAAAGAAGAAAGGAACAGGAGAACTTTAAAAGTAACCAATAAGAAATTAACAAAACACCAGTAAATGCATACTTATCAATATTTACTTTAAATGTAAATGGACTAAATGCTCCAATAAAAAGACAAAGAGTGACTGAATGGATGAAAAAACATTAATATACTTTTTATGAGACACACTTGAAATCAAAAGTCACGTACAAACGAAGTGAACAGAAGGAAAAAGATATTCCACGCAAACAGAAACAAAAAGAAAGCTAAGGCAGCAGTATTCATATCAGACAAAATAGACTTTAAAATGAAAAATGTAAAAACAGACAAGGAAGGACATTGCATTATTATAAAGGGGTCAATCCAAGATGAGGATATAAGAATCGTAACTACCTACCCACCCAATATAGGAGCACCTAAATATATTTAAAACAATTATTAATGAACATAAAAAGGAGAAATCCAAAGTAATATAATAATAGTAGATGATTGTAGTACCCTATTCACATGGATGAATAGATCACCCAGACAGAAAATTAATAAGGAAATAATGGCTTTCAATGTCACATTAGACTAAATTGACTTGAAATTTATAAAATATTTTATCCAAAAACAGCAGAATACACATTTTTTTTTTGCAAGGCCATATGGAATATTCCACAGAATAGACCAATTTTAGGTGGCAAAATAAGCTTTAATAAATTCAAGAAGATTGAAATATCATCTTTCCTGACCACAATGACATAAAACTAGAAGTCACCTGCAGGAAGAAAACTGGAAAAAACACAAATATGTGGAGACTATCTATACCAAGACGTGACTAAACAACCAATATCTCAAAAAGAAAATCGCACAAGAAATCAAAAACTATCTTGAAACAAATGAAAATAAAGACAACTTTTCAAAATATATGGGATGCAGCAAAAGCACTTCGAAGGGGGTTTTTATAGATCGCAAGCCTACCTCAAGAAACAAGAAAAATCCCCAATATATAATCTAACTCTACACCTAACAGAACCAGAAAAAGAAACAAAAATAAAAATCAAAAGATTTTGAAAGATGTGAAAAGAAACAAAAATAAAACATCAGCAAAATCTAAAGTCGATTTTTGAACTGATCAGCAAAATTGGCAGACCACAGGGAAGGCGCAGACCAAGAGTCAGGAAGGCTTTGGAGAGGGAGCCCTAAACCATCACATTCCCCTGGGCTCGAACCCTCAGCCGCATGATTCCTGAGCTGTTGCTAGAGCTCAGGGCAAGGCAGCTAGAAAACTGGTATAGCAGATTTAGCTATGCCAGTTTACAAGCTCTTCTACGACCAAAGGGAGATTTTTTTTTAACTATTTCTGGCCTATCTCTTCTGTTTCCAGGTCTGAAGGGGGAGAGATTCCTGCCATAGCAGATGTTGCTGTGGCTGCTCCTGTACAGGGTATTTGGAGGTGGAATTCTAGCAGCCCTGGTCAGCACACTGCCACCTCTATAGCCACTCCCAAGGCCAGGAGGAGCTTAGGCTGGAATCTGAGCCACATGGCTCAGTAGCTGCGATGTCACTGATTGTGACCTCAGGGACCTCTGATGTCGCAATGAGCCTGTGGGCCTGGCCAGCCGGATCCCTGGGTCAGTGCTCATATGACGACATGGCATCCAGGGCCATGGCTGGGTTCCGCCCCTCTGCCATTACATAGGCCAACCTGTGAGTAGCCTGCAGCTTGGATGGTTCACTTGCCTTCTGCTTTCTGGCTGTGGGCTCTGGGGTGCCTGGGGGCCCTGCCTCTGAAAGCCTTCACCTTGCTGGGACCAGCCTTGCAGGTGGGGGTGGTGGCTCTCACACTAACACCTTTCTAGGCACTCCGATCCACACCTCAACTGTTGTCTTGCCAGGATTAGGGGAGGCAGCCTGGCTGGCTGGGAAGGATAATCCCAAGTCAGTAAGGGAAGCAGCAGCAGGATGGCACCTGGGACAGATGACCAGAGGGCTGGCTTGAACCTCGCAGTGGCCCTCTTGCCCCTAAGAGAAGCAGATTTAGCTATGCCAGTTTGCAAGGTCATTTCCTTGGCTGAGGGGGTCTGCAGATGGGTATGGGGAGACATACGGGGCATCTCACCTCTACCTCCTTCAGACCTCTTGGTCCTGTGGCAATGCCACTTCCTAGGTCAGTCTTGGTGTGATCATCTCTTCCAACCCTGTCCAGGACTGTCTAAAGCCATGTGGCCCAGATGCCCACCTGGACCCCACCTCTTTCCCTACTCGCCGTGGGGGTAGAGAACATAGGCAAAGCACTTAGCATTTCAGAGCCTCAGTTTCCTTACCTGAAAAATGGAGTTGACCATAATCTGTTCTCCTTCAGGAGGAGAACATTAAAAGAGGCCATGCCAGAGCTTAGCAGACACTTCGGAAGGCCCAGAACTCGTGCCTCCCGTCCATGACACAACCACTGGTCTGGACCAGAGCCCTCATCTGGCTTCTCAGGGCCAGTCCCATGAAAGGGGCTCCAGTGTCCTCATAACGGCTAAGGTCCCATGTCAGAGGCCATGGAGGCCCCACTAGCCAGTACTAGTATAAAGAGCTGCACCTTCAATATGGCCCTTACCAGGTGGGCAAATAAGTGGAGAGCTCCCTCCTCTGCACACCCTGCCATTCAGAGTCTGGAGGACTTCTTGGTGGGCCCAAGGGGACAGGTCACGAGCAAGGATGCCAGCATTTCCAGGCCAGCGCTAAGTCCCACTGGGTTCCAGACTTCAAGAGAGCTAGTCTTCCAGAGTCAGAGACCAGGGCAGCCAAGAAGTGAGTGGGGTGTGCTTGGCTCACAGACAGGATGGGCTCCGGCAAGTGACTTTAGCCTTGGACTTGGGTAATCTGTCCCCAGTGCTGCTGCCCAGCCTCCGTCCAGGGCCCGGGCCAGTGTACCAGGGCCCGGGCCAGTGTACTTGGAACAGGCAGAAACACAGTTGACCCCTCTACCCTGACCCGAGGCAGGGATGCTCTCTGCCCATAGTAGGGATTCCCAGCAGCCCTTGTAGCCCCTCTAAGCTGGGTTTAATGGCCCATTTTTCTATCTCTCCCTTCAGGAAACAAAACTGAATCCCCAGCAAAACAGCCTGGCCCGAGGTCTAGCAGCCTTCTGGGGACCCCAGAACCATAGACTTGGGAAGGGGAACCTTGTTCACATGTGGCTTCTCTTCAGATTTCACTGCATTCTTTATTATGCAGAGTTATAATGGAAACCCAGCTGCTGTGAATAGAAAAGGGATTCAAGGGGCTGCCTCAGCCTGGGAAAAGGGGGAATGGGCCAGAGGATGCTGGTCAGACAGGGTAGGATGACGCAGGGTGGTATGAGGGAGAGAAGCAAAGTGAGTGTGTGTGTGCATGCACACATGCGCATGTGTTTAGAGACACATTGGTGAGGTGGGTGTAAGCTAATTAGCTTTCGCCTTCTCAACCTGTGTCCCAGCAAGTTCGAACATTTGCAGCCATTGCTGGAGAGCAGGCTCCCCAAGCTGGTTTGAGTTCTCCAGAAGCAGCTCCTGGGATGAGCCTAGAAATGCATATACTTTATCTGGCAGCTGCTCCCAGGAGGGGAGTGGGAGAGAGAAAAAGGAAAGGAAAGGAAAGGAAAGGAAAGGAAAGGAAAGGAAAGGAAAGGAAAGGAAAGGAAAGGAAAGGAAAGGAAAGGAAAGGAAAGGAAAGGAAAGGGACATAGATGTTTTGTCACTGCAATGGGCAACTCTGCCAAGTCCCGTGGTTCCATAGGGTATGGAGCCATATGTGTTGCTGACCCAAGCAAGGATGAGGTGGCTGGGCATTTGTTTACAACCCTTGTCAGTTGTTGGTGAGTTGCTTCTAAGGGTGCCAGCTATCAGGGACCTGCCCCGCCCTGTCTGAAGGCCTGGCACATTTCTACAGCTGGAGAAGTACTCTCAGGCAGAGTTGCAGACATAGCCACCAGGTGTAGAGGTGGGTGTAGGGTGTGTGCCATGGGGGTACCTACAGCATCTGCACAAGTCCCAGCTGACACCAGAGCCTTGGCCTGGGGAAGTTCTCACATGGGGGGTCAGCCCCCAACCAGGGCTTCACCTGGCAGCTTGGGACCAAATGTGGAACCTGTGCTGCTGGCCAGTGGTTGGCATTGTCACGACAAGCTTTAAGGTCAATTGTTGATGACACAATGGCTGTTTAGACCACAGTAAAAATATATTAGGACAGCCATTGGCAGGCAAGGGTCAGGCCGATTTTATGGCAAATGAAACACCCATGGTCAGATCTGAACCCAATTGTTCTCAACCCCAACTTAACTTTATATTCACGGGTATGATTTTAAAAAGACAGAATCACTCGTACACTGCTGGTGAGTATGTAAAATGACACAGCCACTCTGAAATATCATTTGGCAGCTCCTTTGAAAACTAAAAGTGAGTTTATCATACAACCCAGCCATTGCACTCTTAGGCATATGTCCCAGAGAAACAAGGACTTATTTTCATGCAGAAATGTGTACATCGATATTCATAGCAGCTTTATTCATAATAGTCCCAAACTGAGAATTACCCAAATATCCTTCAGTAGGTGATAGTTAAACAAACCGTGTTATGTCCACACCATGGAATACTACTTAGCCCTGAAAAAGTAAACAACTGTTGATACACACAACAACTGGGATGTTTCTCAAGGAAATTATGCTGCGAGAAAGAAGCCAGTCTCTTAAGAATGCCTACCGTGTGATCCTCTCTGTATAATTCTGGAATCACATCATCATAGAGGTGAGAGTAGATCAGTGGTTGCCAGGGTTAAGGATGGGGCAGAGGGCACAAGTGGCCGTGGAGGAGCAGCACGAGGGAGCCTCGCAGGGGGTGTTCAGTGGAGGATCATCTTGATTGTGCTGGTTACATGGAACTGCACACATGATAAAATTTCATAGAGCTACACACATACACTCATGCGTAGACTATACATATACACACATACACTCATGTAAACTATACACATACATACATATATACACACACAGGCTCATACACACTATACATATACATTCATATACACACTATACATGTATATATACACACACTCACACTTGTACACTCACACACACTCACAACACACATACACACATACACATTATACACATACATACATACACTCATACACACACAAACACACACTCATGACACACATACACTCATGCACACTATACACACATACACACATACACACACACTCATATACTCGCACACTATACACACATACATACACTATACACATATACATTTATACATGTTATATACATACATATGTATATATACACACACACTCATACACACATGCCCACACATACATTCATGTGAATGAAAGTGTGCATAACTAGTGCAATGTGGTGAGGCCGGGGCACAAGGTGACCGACCGGCTGGCATGACCCAGCCCTCACTTAGCCTGAGAGGCCTGCAGGATTGCCCTCCCCTGTCTCCTCTGCAGATGAGGATGAGTGGGAGAGGAAGCCATGTGCCTGGTTCAAGTTTAGACTGGCTCCTCCCACCTCCTCCCCAGTTCTGAAGGGCTTCTCTCATCTTCTAGTCATGGCTGAAAAGTGCACCACAGCTAATGTCCTTCTGTGATGGACGCAAGGGCCCCCAAGAAATACCCACAATATAAGAAGAACAGGACTAAGACACAGGAGGAATTTGCCAGGAAGTTTCCATACAGGTACAAGACCCCTGGGCCCCTAGAGCTAAGTCCCGCCTCCCTTCAGGTTACCCCAGTATTGCATTCTGGGGGTATATAGGCTGGAGCTGGGAGGGGACATCTGGTCCACAGGGACTTCCCTAAACTGCTGTGTGGTCTGTGACAGTCCGGGGTCCACCTTCTTCTCTTCCCATCCCAACCTTAGCTGAGAGCCTCTAGATAGGTATCCTAAACCATCCCAGGGCTGTGGCCAGCTGCTTCCTTCTGAGCCAGTGGCCCTCTCGCCTGAACCATTCATGAATACCTGCCCTGGCTGCAGGTGTGATAGGATCAGACAAGAGCGAGGGGAGTAGTTTGGGAAGATCTGGAGAATTCAGGAACCAGCAGAGACCCGCATGAGTGGACAGGCCAGGGCCGGAGTCCTGCCATCAGCGTGGCTCGCAGGGTTCTGGGTAAAATGCAGCAGTCTTGGAGGATTCTGGGTGGTTCTTGATTCCCAAAACTCAGCTCAGAGGGAGAGAGCAGAAGTGGGGAGAAGGAAGACCACATTGACCAGTGAGAACTCATAGCTGGGGGAGAGATCTACTGGAGGCTGAGACACCTCACCACAGCCCTGGCTACTCAGAGAAAACTGAGCAATGTGGCTCCTAATTTAAAGCCAAGTTTTCCCATCCATCAGAAGAGCCACACAGTGGAGGACATGCAGGAAACAAGTGACAAAATCCTGCTTCCATAGGAACTACTACAGGTCAATACATAGGTGCTGGGCACAACTTGAAGAGGTACTTCACACAACAAGAAAGGCATGCGGCCAAACAGAGGTGCCCACTTCAGTAGTCCTGGGGAAACACAAATGAAACCACACATACAAGATGGGCAAAGAGGGAATGTCAGTTGACACCCTGGGCTCAGAGCCACATGGGTCCTATACACTGTGGAGTAGGAAACACTCATCCCTCTGGAACTCAGTTTGGCCTCCTGGGTCCTTGCAGTTGCCCTCTTGGTGGTTGTCCTCACCCCATCTCAGCAACAGGTGCTATGGGACCCAGGGGAGAGTCTAGGATGCAGGGCTATGCTGCTCACGGGCCACCACAGGGAGCATCCAATGAGCGGTCACCCCTTAAGGGAGTGCAGTGCAACCCAAGTAGCCTGTGTGGCCTAAGCCTGCCTTTCTCGGGTGAGGTGTCTGCTTCTTGGAGCCTTGGGCCAGATCTGAACACTGAGCTCAGGTAAGGGCTCTGGAAGGAAGGACTGGCCTCTCACATTCTTCCCCTCTTTCCAGACTCAGATCCAGGTGTCTGCTCTACCCCTGCAGCCTCCTGCAGCTCCATCTGACTTGAACCCATTTCTCCTGCACCTCCCCTCAGGAGCTGAGCTAGCAGAGGGAGGGCTGCAGCCTGCTAGAGGCGGTGTTCTCCACACTATGCACCTGTGGCAAGCCAGGCTCAATATCTGTCCTAATCTTGCACCTCCATTTTGTCACCAGGCCACACATGCTGTGAGGCCCAATGAGGCAGATATGTACAGCAGTACGGATGCCTTGGGTTAGAACAAGGGGAGACTGAAACTGGGAAGCTGAGGACACCCTAGGATACCACTTGGCTGTATTGGATGACATATGGTTCTGGAGCCAGCTGCTGGCCCGTATCCCAGTTCTACCCCTTCCTAGCTATGTGACCTGGGGCAGTTACTTGACCTTTCTGTGCCTCGGTTTCCTTGTCTATAAAGTGTGCATAACATGGTTGTGAGTTGACATATGTGTTAATGTTTGTGAAGAACTTGGGGCAGTGTCTAGCAAATAGGAAGTCCCAGAGGAGCAGGAGCTATGTCATGCGTCTGGTGGCTACAGGCCACTTAAAGATGCCAAGAGCCTATTGTAGGTTCTCTTGGCTGACGGAGCCCAACTCGGAGTCCCTGCAGCCCTGGGAGGTCACAAAGATGAACAGCTCACTGCGGGAGCAGCTGCCTCTGCAGAAGATGCTGGTGCCAACAAGATCCATCCCAGTCAGAGGGTAAGTCACAGGACATAGATTCTGGCAGTCACCACCACCCACTGACCATTGCTGCCTTGCTTTCCACCTTGGGTCTGCACAAACACTCATATCATCCTCTTAGCATGCTCCACTTCACAGCTGAAAAAACTGAGGCCCAGAAAAGAGATGCTAAAGTCCAATGGTCCCTCCCACAACCAGGCAGCTTCCAGGTGAGGCTGTACAGGTCCTTCAGGCAGGAACTGGCCTCACCTGGGGTGGGCCTTGTCTACAGGTGGGGAATCAGGACTACAGGGGCGGGAACTTAGTCTCTATCCTTCCACAGAGCAGAGGCAAAGCAGAAGGAGAGTCAGATCGTTTCTGGACTCCATTCAGCCTTCCCTGAGGGTGGAGGCACTGGCAGGGGACCCCGCACTGAGCAGCCCTGGGCTGACCACGTGTACCTAAACATGCATACCCACATGCACCCCATGCACATAGGACACAGCTAAATGCCCAGGCACCCTCGGAAAGGCTCATATATGCAAACACAAAGATGTTCAGATACACACACACACCCTACACTAGGACTCATGTCAGCTGTCACTCAGCTTGCATACCAGCTGTTATATACTAAAGGGCTTCCATAACTAGTTGGGAGAGAGCTTCCACTCCTACTTCCTTAGCCCGTTCCTCTGACTCCTCCAGTGAATAGAGTTGACACTGGGTATGGCAAGACTCAGGGCGAAGGGCCTGTTTGCTCTAACTAGCTATGTCCTTGACTTTACACACTGTATATCATCTCAGGGAGGTCAGGAAATGCTTGCTCAGTCCCCTGAATGAACACTCAGGGAGGCACTATAAACACACACACGCATACACACACATGCACACACACCCCCCTCAGGTAAACGCAGACGAACCCTCACACTAACTTTGGCCTTGGTCCTGGGTCCTAGAGCCTCATTTGACAGCAGGCTTCTGCTCTAAACCTCAACTAAAAGGGTAAAGCTGAGCGACTGAGGCTGGGATCTGAATGCACAGCTGTTCCTGGGGCTCAGCTTCTACATCTGCAGCCTGGGATCAGCTTCAGACAAGGGTCTTGTGCAGGCTCGTCAGACTGTGCCTCTGGCCCAGTTCTTCATGCTAGGGCGAGGGGAGAGGCTAAGGCCTGCCTCTGGGGAATGGCCCTCCTCACACCCTGGGCTCTTGTCCCTTATGGCCCACCATGCAGCCCCAATACTGGGCTGGAGGGCAGAGTCCAGGAAGAGCTCTCTAGGAGGGTGACAGAGAGCAGAAAGCAGAAGGACAGTGAATGTGTCTGATATCTGCCAGAGGCCATAGGCAGCACAAAGGCAGGCTGAGTTAATCAAACAGGACCCATCACCAGTAGGGAGCATGCCCTTCCCTGGGGCAAGAGGAGTGGACAAGGCCCGTGGCTGCGTGGGCTCCTGTCATTGGCAGCACCGCAGTGGGGAGCAGGTGGGAGAGATGCTCACCCTCCCTCCATTCTCCAAATGCCTACCAGCCCTTCACTGGGGAACTGATCAGTGTGAAGGGGTAAGGTTGCATGTCCAGACCAGTGTTTAGCTGTGAGAGAAGACTGACTAGAAGGGGTGGGTGCTCTACAGGCCCAGGCTGAGTGGCGGGAGGGCGTTTTTTGGGGGGAGGCAGAGGGAAGGCGGTCGCATGTTGGAGCGGGGAGAGTGGTTCCATGTGGGAGGGGAAGGGCAGTCCCACATAGGAGGCAGAGAGGAAGGCAGTCTCACGGTGGCAGTACAAGGCTGGTGTCCTTCCTGGAGGTGGTACACTTACAGGTAGGCACTTGGATGACACTGGCTGAGTGTCATGTGGGCTAGGGGACCACATGGCCAGTAAGGTATGGAACAGGGCATGAAAAGCACTGGAGGCTTGCTAGGTGACTGGCTTGACCGTCTAGGAGAATGACATCTAGGAGGGTGGCAGAGAAAGTACGCCGAGCTGTGGCAGGTCTGGGTTGGTAGCAGAGTCTTGGTTGTGGCTCTGGCTGACTTCTGTGGACCAACAGGGTTCCCAAAGGTCAACGTGGGACTTTGTGTGACTTCTCTAGGCTTGGCGCCCCAGATTTCACACCAGTGTCCAGCTCCCCCCCGCTGCCGCCGCCTCCACTGAGCAACCTATGGGAACTCAAGCTACTGAGCCACCGCTTCCCTGGAGCCAAGCATCCATACTGCCCTCCACGGCGCCTGTGTTGACTGCCCCTCCACAGCCCACTCTGAGAGCCCTGCTCTGTGAAGCCTCCCTCCCAGCCACCTTACTCTAGCACTTAGAACAGAGGCGAACTGTAGTGAGTTGAACAGCCCTGAGGAGGTATCCACCTCCTCCGAAATGATGCCCGGGGAATAAAATTTGCAGGTTCAAATCCCATTTCCATTTGGACTAATCACTGCCTTTCTGAGCCTCTATTTTCTCATCTATAAAATGAGATATTGTTTAATCTTGAATGGTTGGTGTGAGGATTAAAGAGAGTGTGAATGTCATGTCCAAGAATTTATCCCAAGGATATATTCAGACATGTAAGATATATGGAAAACAATATTTACTCCACTTTAGAAAACAGCAAAAAAGTGAAAACCATTAAATATCCACTGATAGGAGACTTTTAAATTATTATGCCACAGTTGCATCCTGAAAGACTAAACATCCATTAAAACGAAGAAGCTCTTTATATGCTGATCCAGAACAATCTACAAAGTCTATTGAGATATTTTTAACAATGGGTGCCTAATATGCTCCCATCTTGTGCATATTAGAAAAAAATGCATGTGCATGTATGTGTAGGTGTGCATGTGTGTATGTTTGTGTGCACGTGGATATGTGTATGCATGTGTGTAGATGTGCATATGTGCATGTGCATGTATGGATGTGTGGAACAGGTTACCTTTGGGTAGAAGACATGGGGAGCTTGGGGACAGGCCTGAGGGAGGCATATATGAACTTAATATATGAACCTAATACCATACTGTTGGTATATTATGAATTCTTTAAAGAGAAATAGCATGGACTAAAACAGGCATACTCATGGCCTGCTGAAAAATCAGAGACTGGTATAACCCCTTTGGCATGTAGAATAGAAACACTATGCCTGCTGAAGTTGTAGGGTTCTCTTCTTTGTTCTATGATGACAGGGGCTAGAATTTTGTCTTGGAGTCCTTGAGAGGGTAAATCAAATTAGGGACACTAACTGTAGCTTTCTCTCTATAAGAGAGATGGTTGTCACCTTGGGGACAACCGGGGTGGCCACACTTAGTGAGGTGGGCAAGTGGGCCTATTATTCTGAAAAGAGGGTGGAATTAGGTCATTTGAGGAGTAAGGATTGGCAGGGGGCTCTCCTCAGGTCCTAGAGAGGGACTGGACTGCAGTTCCCTGTCTTTAGGAGGCAGAATACAGTTCTGCTGTGTGCTCCTGGGGTGTCTAGGGCCTGGGGAAAGGCATGGCAGACTGCCCAGCAAAAGGCTCCAGGCCCCCTCTCTCCAGGCCTGAAGAGCTCAGGTGAGGAGCAGGCCCAGGGGATGGTACAGGCCTTTCCGTAGGTGGAGTCCAGCTCCCAGCAGCTGTCTCCTAGCCGAGAGCAGAGACTCCTAATGTCCCTTCCTCTTGAACTGGAAGCCAGACTGATCTCCATTTGGACTGTGGAAGTCCCAAGGAGTTTTCCTCCAATGTTTAAAGCTATGTCATATTCCATACATGCAAAATACAGTAACATGTCTCTGTGATCCAGCATAATGATGAAGAGATGCATGTGACTGAACTTTACACCTGCCCGGGAGATCCTTCTCCACCTGTCCCCTTCCTCCCCCTAGCCCCTAGTTGACCATATCTCTCTCCTTCCCTTTTAAAAATAGTATCTCAAAACAATACATTGGGGTTTTTTTTTTTAGTGATTCAGATTTGAATCATACTATATGCTACTTTCTTTTCCACTCAACAGCAAGTTGCTATGAGTCATATGATTGTGCATATAGCTGCTGTTCATTTAATCATTTAATTTTTACTATATAATAAATTATGATTTATTGAGGTAGGCAAGTGGGCCTATTCTGAATTATGATTCTCTTTCTACTAGACATTTGGTTGTTTCCACTTTCTGCTGTTGTAGGCAATGCTGCTCTGAACATTCTTGCCCTGTTCTCGGGGCATGTTGTCCCCAGAGAGGAGTCGCTGGCCAGAGGGCTCCCAAATACCTGCCGTTACCAGCTGGCACCACACTGATTTCCTTAGTGGTCCCAATGCACCTTATAGAAGAAGCTCCTTTGGCTCCACCTCCGGACTACACTTTGCTGTGGCCTGGTGTTTAGAAAATGGAGCAGGACATCCCAGGGCTCCTCCAGCATGTGTGGCAAAGCCAGCTGTTCCATAGATAGAAAAAGCTTATGCTTATTTCTGAATCCAGAATCAAAAAATGATCGTGGTCATCAGTGGTACTTTCCCTTCAAGTTTATTTTAAAGAAAGGACACGAAGGGAATAAGGAACTACCTGTTGGCTCTGCCATGTGTTGAGTCTTTGTATGTACATGATGTCCTGAAAAAGGGAAACAAACCTTCAGGAAGCACACGTTGAGAAATTCCTCACAGAGAAATGGGCAATAACCTAAATATGTGACAACATAGAAATGAGTTAACAGTATTCTCTATGCAAAATTATTCCATAAAATTAGAAATGATCATGGGGCCCATGTAGCAACATGGGGCATGTTGACCAGGCATTTAAGAGCTCCCATCCAGACCCTCGATTGTCCTCATGCCAAGAGTACAGTTATAGCAAAACACAAATTAGCACATGGTTGAAACCTCCTAATGAATGAGTGGTCAGGGTCAACCCACCTTCTAGAAAAGTAAATTGCTCATGCTCATGCACCATGTGGAAGAAGGCCATGTCTTAGAGATGGGAAAGCAACAGGAGAAAAGGAGACTGCACCCCTGGTGGTTCTATGGAGTGTCCGTCCCAGCCTCTGACCACCTTTCTCTGTACAAGAGAGGACATTTAGCTGAAGTTGCCATTATTGAGCCTTTGTCACAGGCAGCCACATCTTTATCCTAGGAAAAGAACTGTAGCATCATCGAAAAAGGCAACACTCTGAGACCTGGGCCCACTGACCTCTCAGAGTGTTTTGGTAACAATAATCTGAGCAGTTCTGGGCCTTGCCTTTACCCAGAGCCCTTCTGGCCAGTCGATGAAACCAGCAAACGCAGTTGGCTGCAATTCTGAAAGTGAATAATGCATGAAGTAGTGTTACAGAGAACTAGGGATTTTATTTTAGCAGAACTTTAAACCATAGAACTATGTCTCCTAGGAAGCTACCTAGATGACAAAGCCAGAAAATAAACTGAAAAACAAAACAAGCAAATGAAAACAAACCAATACCATAACTACAAAAATCTGGGAAACATTTTCCTGACAAAAAAAAAAAAAGCCAGAAAAAGCAAAAGATGCATTGAACCTTGTTTTAAACGAGTCTTTGTAACCCCATCCACCCATGTCACTTCCATCCTGGGGAAGGTGCTGATCAGTACTACCCAGTTCTGAGAGACTGGAAAACCAGGAAATACAATTTTAAATAAGTTACAATGCCATGTGACATTCAGTTCATGTTCTTAATCCCTTTTGGAACTGATTTCAATAAAGAATCACTGGTCTGCAGGAGATGCCAATTAAGAGCTCACCTGGGCACTCTCATGTCTTTTCCAGTTCTTGTGAAACCCTATCCTTCTCAGGTCATCTCATGACCCAGCCAGGATCACACCACTGGGCAGCAGGCAGGCAGTCCATGATCTGTGAGGACAAACACGTTCTGGTGCCAGGCAGAGGTGGGGAAAGGTCAGAGGATGGCCAGAGCAAAAGGAGTTCCATAAGACCGATGAGGTGAGAAGAGCAAGAGGTGCCTCCAGTGTGCACAGGCCTAGGGTGTGAGCCCTGCATCACAGCAGTGTGGGGGTGCAGCTGAATGTGTGACATGGAGTGCATGTAAACTCAGAGCGCACAGTGACATCCATGTGGGTGGGGCAATGGAGTGCCTACACCGAATGACAGAGTGTGAGTGCGTGTGACAAGTGTCAGCATGCAAGATGCACTGAGGAGATGATACCTGATGGTGTGAAGGCAAAGGGTGACTTCTAATTGTGATGTACCCGGGGGTGTGACATCTGGATTGGGGTTAACTTTCAGCCAACAAGTCACATCAGAAGCTGTGTGAGTGCTGAATGACTGGGAACAAAGTTGTATGTTGTCGAAGCAGATAGGTAACAACTGAGCATAAAGTGGCACGAAACAAACTTGGTGTGTGTATAGCGTCTGGGGGAGTATGTGGGTAACAGGAGCTTGTAAGAAAGACCATGGCCCCTGGGTGTGCCCATAGGCCCAGCCCCTCCCTTTGTAAGCATAGCTAGGCATTGTGGGGCTATGGTCCAGCATGTCCTAGTAACTGTTCAGACTCTGAGTTTTCTGAGCACCTTAGGTGGGGTGAGACTTCACAGAGAGCCCAGCAGCAGTTGACCCACGCTGGGAGGACCCATGAACTTAGTAGGGAAGCTCTGAGAGGGGTATCCTGAAGGCTTCAGACAGGCTCCTGAGAAAGAGGGATCTGAGGACAAGCCTGAGGAGGGAGAACATTCCAGTCAGGGGAATAGCATTAGCAAAGGCTGGGGAGTGAATGTGGCTGAGCTGCCAGTTACTGGCCAGATGGTTCCCACAGGCTGGCATAGCATTCATGGGCACTCATCACAGAGGATGGAAGCACCAAAGCTGGTTAGGGCTCGTTCCAGACAAGCTGCCCTTTCTTAGATGTATTCTCATTCCTGTTTTTTAAAACCTCAAGCATACCCTGCCTGTTCTTCCCAAGGTTCTGGTATTTTTATTTATCATCCAAAGAAACTGAGAAGGACACTATATATTCAACCAGGACACTATATATTCACTAACGGTGCATTCAGTCCCTCCTAAGGAAATCCCAAAGCTGAAAGTGTGGAACCTCATTGCTAAGCAGACCAACACAGGCTGCAAACCACACACCCACACATAGGTTGGGGGTGGCCCAAGACACGGGGCTTCACTGAACTGGTTTGGGCTTTGTTCTTTGGTCTAGGCAGAATGAAAGGTTAGATTTTCCCCAAGTTGTCACTGTTTTCCCCCAACTCACAATTTGCCACTCCTAATATGGTGCACCCCCTATTTACCCTACTCCCCCTGTATCCCCTCACGTATGTGAGTTACTGTGAAGGCAAGCCAGGCCCTCCATCTCTCTTATCTTCATAACTATCTGGCATTCTTAGGCCAGCTGGCAGCAGGGGAAAATAAGGCTCAGTGAAATGCCCCACATCAGCCCTACCCACAGAGCAAATGGCAAAATGAAGTGGAGAAACTACAAAATGTCAGAAAGTAACAAAACACATTTATTTCAATAACATGGCTCCCCAGCTCACCAAGGTCCTATAAAACCTGCCATCCTATTGCACCCTGGACTCTGTGCGCACACAGAAGCCACCTAGTATCTGGCCAGACTGTGACCAAGGGTAGGGGCTAGCCACAGGAAAGATGGCCCTGCTCTGTTACAGGCAGAGTGAAGGCAGCTCACAGCTGGCTCCTGAGCCATGCTCACAAACAAAAATGGCCCCATCGAGAGTCCAGCATGGGAGGGCTTCTCTCCTTCCCCAGGGCTGTCCTTACCAGAGCATGTTAGGTAGGGAGGGTACAGGGACGGGCTACGGGCCTCCTTGAGCCAGTATTCTGCTCCACTGCACCATGAGCAGCTTCGAGGACAGCTGACCAAACCAAAAGAAAAAAAAAGGAAAAAAGAAAAGGAAAAAAGGCCTCTTTGCAACCTAAAACACTATTATCCAGTCCTCGCCCATCCAGGGACCCTCAGAAAGCATCTGCCCACTAGAACAGTTGGAGGAAGCACACATCAAGAGACAAGCAGAATAGGAGGCAGGCACACGGGTGTACAGCACTTGAGGTGGGCTGTACCCTAACCCGGCCAGGTGTGATGTAGGCCCAGTGCAGTGGTGGAGTCACGGGGGCCCATCAGAAAAACTACTTCTCTGGCTCTTCATGCTTGTGCTGGAAGCCTCCGCAGTGTACCAGACTCTGAAAGGGGACCTGCAGGCTAGTGCAGCCGCAGGTAGGAGGGGACGGAGTAGTTGAAGAGCAGAAAGTCCATCCTGTATAGATTGAAGAGGCGCCGCTGGTAGAAGGGGCTGATGTCCTGGAAGAGGCGCGCAGCCTGGTCCTGCGTGGCAGCAGCCTTGGCCCGGGGCGGTGGCGAGGGGAAGCGCAGACCGGGCGCGCCCACCAGGCTCAGCACAAACGCCGCGTCTTCCGCCAGCGTCTCGAACTTGCCTACGATGTCATAGCGCAGGCCGCACGGGTGGCAGAGCGCGTGGGCGCGCTCCCAGTGTTCGTTGAAGGGTTCGTTGCGGCGCGTACGCGGATCCAGCAGGTAGGCCAGGAACTCCGCGAAGCGTACGTCGTGGCCGCGGGCCAGCGCTTCGGGGTGTGGGCGCGGACGCAGGCGCCGCACGATGCGCGTGCCATAGCGCCGCTGGAAGGCCGCACTGTAGGGCTGCGAAAACTTGTTGCTGTAGGCCGAGGCCAGGCGCTGGAAGGGCTCGCGCACGAACAGGAAGGCTAGATAGGCGCGCAGGCGCCGGTTGATCTCCGTGGGGCTGAAGTCAGCCAGAGAGGGCAGGCGGCCTGGAGCGTGCACCTCGTGCGCGGGAATGGCTCGCGGGTCCCCGCCGAAGCGGCCGCTCAGTGCCAGCAGCACACGCTTCCAGTTGGTGCAGGCCACCTTGGGCACGTAGCAATAGAGCAGGCCGTGCGCATCGTCCACCAGCACATGTCGCAGGTCCTCCGGCCGCAGCAGGCGCTGCCGGCGTGTGTGGCGGCTGCAGGCACGGTGCAGCAGGTCACGCCTCTGCCGGTGCACTTCAGCCAGGGCGGAGAGCGGGCCCTGCGGGCGACAGGGAAATAGGTCAGGGCTGCTGCCCAGCGTGGAGCGGCCAGGGACGTGTGTGAGACAGGGCTCGGCAGCAGGCAGGGGACCTGGACTGGAACCCCAGCGCTGCCACCGATCACTGTGTGATTTGGGGCCCAGGCATCTGTCCTGGACCTGGAATTGGGGGATAATGAATCTAGCTTAGCAGAGACATGAGGAAGAATATGACTAGTCTCTTGGGCACTCAGAACTGAAGGGGTCCTGTTAACTATTAGGACAAAATCAGAGTAAACCCAATAAAGTATGACTTCAGAATGCTCACCGCGGGTGTAAACTGAATATCTGCTGTTTACTAAAAATAGTATAGTACATAAGAACAGTAGCTTTAACTACATATAAATGGAGTTGAAAAATTCAGCCACTTGTAAGCTATTGGGACACTTTTTGTTTAATAATAAAATCAGCTAATTCTGTATTTGTGAATTGGTATGTTCCTTTGGGTCTTGATTTCTTCACCCCCACCACCCAACGAATTCTAATCTCAATGCTTGGTCAGGCAGGAAGCTTACACTCTTTGAGCCTGTCTCTCCTCTGTGAAATAATAACATCCAGCATGTATCTAGTACTTATTGTGCTATCCTCTTTACAACTCTATGAATTAGGTAATATTAAGACACATGGGCCCAGCCCCCGCCCCATCCCCCCCAACCCTCCCCAGCTATACCTACACCCAGGCCAGCACCTCCAGCAACCCTCCTATCTCCTTCAAGTCCTCTCTGCCCTAAACACGGTGAGGATGTGGGAACGTAAAATCTTCACTCATTGCTGGTAAGACATTAAACTCATACAGCTGTTGTTGAAAGCAGTTTGACAGCTCCTCAAAAAAGTAAACATGCTCCAGCAATGCCACTCCTTAGGTATATACCTTAGCTAACTAAAAACGTAAGTTACACAGAAAATTGCACATAAATGTTGACAGCAACATTATTCATAATAGCCAGAGTGTTCGCATCCCAAATGTCCATCAACTGATGAACAGATAAATCGTATGTAGTCTACCCATATAATGGAATATTATTCAGCCATAAAAAGGAATGAAGTTCTGATACATGCCAAAACACGGATGAACCTTGAAAAGATTATGCACACTAAGTGAAAGAAGCCAGACACAAAAAGCCGCATGTATGAGTCCATTTATATGAAATGTCCAGAATAGATCATAGAGACAGAAAGGGGATTGGTGGTTGTCATGGGCTGGGGTGAGAGGGTGCTGGGGAATGACTGCTAATGGGTACTGGATTTCTTTTTGGAGTGATGAAAATGTTCTGAAACTAGATGGTGGTGATAGTTGTGCAGTCTTATAAATATCCTAAAACCATTAAATTGTACACTTTAAAAGAGTGAAATTTATAGTACATGAGTTATATCTGTTAAAATAAAAAGACTTCAGAATGTTTCCATTTCAGAGGAGGCTAAAGCAATATCTGAAGTGGTGGGACACTATATCCAGTGCCTACGTGAGAACATCTGACATTGGTGGGAGGGAGAAGTGTGAAAACATGTGTATGTGTGCACATGTGCCTTTAAAAATATCTCACAGACATCAAAGATACTTAAGTGCAAAAAGTTAAAGTGAGGAACAGGACTTAACATGCCACACTTTGGGTTTTAAAAGGGAAAGGAAAGAAATCTAAAAATTTTTCAAAAAGGATGGGTTATGGAGAGTTTCTCTTTTAGATATATGCTGCAATTGTCACAGAATCAACAAGACTGGGATTTGCTTCAAAATAATACAAGGAAGGAGAGTCAGGGGACGAGAGGTCAGGATGAAACAAGACAGTTGATCATTATTCAGACTGGGTGATGGGAATATGGGCATTGGTTGTACTATATTCTCTTTACTTCTGCATATATTTGAATTTTTCAAAATAAAAAGTTAAAATAGATGACATATGTACCTGTAGGTGAGATTTTTTTAAAGTAACATAAACACATCATAGAGCATTCGATGCTACATGCATGCCTTGTACGTGTCTGGAAGGACATGCAGAGAACTGGTCACTTCCAGGGGTACCTGGGGGCCAGTGTGAGAAAGAGCTCTTCACTGTACATACACTCTGGGAGTGTTGAATGCCCTATTATGTGCTTACATTACTTTTTCAAAATCTCACTGTGGGGGTGACTGCCAGGTTCAGCCATAGCTGTAGAAGGCCTGAGGGCATTTCCACCCTCTGAGGTACTGCCTCACAGAATTGACCTCAGGAGCCTAGCTCCACATGGCTTCCAGGAAAGGACTGTATCCAGGGGCCCCACAGCCAAGGTCTGCTTTCAGCTTCCAGACAACCCAAGACATTTCTTGTGGCACAGAATATTGGCCATCGACCCACCTGTCAGTCTCCCTCCTTCCTTGCCAGGAGACCCCAGCTGTGTTAGGCCATGTGCCTGGCCTCAGGGAGGAACCATTCACACCTTCATTAAAGCGATGAGTTCAGTGTTGGGAATGTAGCCTGGCTCTGGCTAAGAAAATGTAAGAGGAAGTCTGCTGAATGGCTCTCAAAGATGACTTTCCTTCACAAGAAAAAGTGAGGGCTCCTGAAGAAAGAAAACCCTTTGTCCCACCCCTCTACCTTTTGCTTAGGATGCTGTCCTGTGAGAAGAGGTCGGGGCCCTGGCCCGCATCTTGTAGCCATGAAGCAACTAGTCTATGACAGAAGCCAACATCCACAGGGTGTTGTTAGGCAAAGTGCTGCTACTGTCCATGGAGATGCCAGTCTCTGAGCATCTTGGGGAGTACACACTGACTCTCCTAATGGCTTAACATAGACTCAGTTGGCTTTTCTCTTGTTTAAAGCCTCACGAATAGCTACACAGTGAATGCTACCTCCATTTTACAGATGAGAACACTGAGGCTCAGAGGAAATGAGTTGTCTACAACTCCCCAGTAGGAAAGCTGGGTCTCCAGCTCAGGTTCCTTGGGACTCAGAAGCCAGGGCTATGCCTGATGGTCTGGGGCACATCCAGTAGTGACATTCATCTTTCCTAGGTTGTCTGGACTCAGCTGCTTGGTTCTTTATGCTGACTCTAGTCCCTATGACCACTGTGGTCTTCTCAGGGCCCTTAGCCTCCCTGTGCCTTGGTTTCCTCATCTGTAAATAGGGATAGCAACAGCCCCACCTTATAGGGTTGCTGTGAGGACTAGGTAAGTTCACAGAACTAGAGAGCTCGGTACACAGTTAGCACTTGTTGGCCACATTGTTTTTATTACTGTTATTTCTCCAGCTGCAAGGTGCTAAACTTCCAGGGCCTTGACACCCCAAAGTCACTGGCTCCTCAGGCTGTGAGAGGGCTGAGTCAGCCCCATCTGCCTCTCAAAAACCTGTGCAGCTGGTGGAACCTGGGGCCTTGGTGAGAGCCCTTGATTTGCTATGTAGCCCAGGGCAAGCCATTCACCCTCTCTAAACCGAGGCCAACACTCCTGCAACCTAAGAGTGTGAGCCAGATGAGCTCTACGTGCTCCTCTGGCCTCAGTCCTTGGAGATTCAATGAGCAGCCACTTTCTCAATCCTAGTATGATTCTTTTCCCTGGTTTAAAACATTCCATGGCTCCCTGTTGCCCTTGCCTCACCTGCTGGGCCACAGCAGGTTACTGCCCACCCCTGGCTCAGCTCACACACCCTTTTCTGTCCTCTGCTCACCTCCAGGTGCTCAGTCCCTACTGTTTGCTTCTTAACTCTTCTTCCGTAGATCTTAGCTGCAATGTCTCTTTCTCAGAGAGGGTTCCTCTCCCCCATTTAAACTAGGACCCTTCTGGTAGAGTTTTCATTTCACTTTGCACTTTCCCTTTAGACATGAATCAGTCACAGGTTAGTACAGGCAGTAATCATACTATGCCTTCCCCACATGGGACTGTAATCTGCACAAGGGCAGGGACCCAGCTGACCTGCTTATGGCTAGATCCACAGCTTCCTGAGCACAGCTTGCATACAGTAGGTGCTCAACACATGCTGCCTGAATGGGTGCCTCTGAGTATGCCTTGTTTGGGTGTGTGTGAGCCAGGGGTATGGCTCTCAGTGTGGTACAACCATGTGTATGTTTGGGGCAGTGTGTGGTCTCAGTGGGGCCAACATCAGAAGTGGAATTCATGGATCAGCAACCCACTTGGTCTATTGCCTGAGAACAGGAGAGGCAGAGGCTCCCTGTATGTTTTCCTATTACAACTGGTACTAAATTGGGGGGTTCACATAATTACATCTCCCTACTAGACTGTCAATTCCCTTAGGGTAGCCTCATGGTTTCTTTCACTCCCTTTCATATCTGCAACATGTAGAAAAGTACCTGGCACAGAGTGGCCTCAGTCTATTGTTGGATGGATGATGGACAGGTGGGGGGTAGTGGAGATCCCAGCTGTCTCAGCTTGCCCCCAAGATTTGCCCTTGTCATATCATCAAGCAGTCTTGTCTCTGGACAGAGCCTGGATTTGCAGAGGAAGCTTCTCTGTGTCCAATGTGGGTTCCAGTCTCATGACAGCAGGTCTACACTGGGGCCCTCAGATTCCCATGTCTGAAGGTAGAATGAGGGATTCTAGGCTGAGGATCTGTCTACCTACCTTATCCAAGTCATAGAGCATCTGCAGGGGACTCCTCTTCTTCTCACCAAGCCAGCCAGAGCCCAGAGCTCTGTTTTTAGATTCTGAAGGAGCATAAAGAGAGAGGTGTCATCACTGTATCAGATAAACTGGATTTGGTTCTGGGGGAAACTTCGCCAACTCACCTAGAGCACAGTTAATCTATCTCTGAGACTCAGTTTCTCTCCTGTGTCTTGACTGTCCCAGGTGGGGGTGGGGAGGTGGAGTGTGGAGAAGCACTGACAGAGCCCCTAATCCACCAGGGCAGAATACTTGGTGTCATTCTTGCCCCCATGCTCTGCCCTCCAGAGTTGAAGGGTGCCAAGCAAGAGGGAAGGTGATTCCCGGCCCATAGCTCTCTGGGAAAGGCCTGATCGCCCTACTTCATCCATTCCAATCTGCTCCCATCTTATGTCCCACCTCTGCTCATCCCATGACTGAAGAGTCCTGAGAGGCTCAACAAGCTATCTGTCCAGCCTCCCCAGATCCTGGGTGTAAGCAGCCAGAAAGGGCTGAGCAGAAGTGGAGGTGGCACAGCCAAGCTTCAGGCTCTCTGGGGAATGGCTCACAGGTCAAGTGACCCACTGTGAACTCCTACAGCAGCCTGTACTTTCCTTGGCAGTGCACGTGTCTCACAGACTGGACACCTCTGTCTGTGTCAATGCCCCCCCCCCCCCCATTCCTCACAATCTTCCTAGAGCTACCAAAAATCTTGGCTTGCTAAGTTTATTCTTTCACTCAAAATGTTTTTAAGGACTATCTTCTTAAACATATTCAATAATTGTGAATATATTCTTAGTAATACAATCAACATCGATAAGGAAAGTCCAAGACCTTCTTGATCATATTTTTCTTAAATATGACTATACATATTAAAAAACTAATAAAGTATATCTTTACAAAATCACCCAAATTGGCAAATCTGTAACTGGATTAATCAAGAAGAAAATAATGACGAATCAAATACTAAAAACAGGAGTGGAAGAAGAGATATTAGTACTGGAACTTACAGAAATAAGATTATAAAAGCACAAGATGAACAATTGTACAACAGTAAATTAAATAACCTCTATGAAATGGAAAAATTCCTACAAAGACACAAATTCCTAAAAATGACTCAAGAAAAAATGGAAACTCTAACAAATTTATAACAAAAGAGATTGAATTAATAATTTTAAAAAATTCCCATGGAATAAAGAAGAAGCCATGTTGAGACAGTAGAAGGGGTGGAGTAATGAAACTGAGGGTAGCAAGTGTGATTAAATATCTATAAGAAAATTAAAAGGCATTATTAAGGCTTTAAATAAAGCAGGGATCCAAGAGGCTTCGACGCTGCCTACTGAAAACCAAAAGAAAAGTGCCTTCTTTACAACAGGCTAAAGAGAGACCTTTATATAATAAATCTTCTTTCTGGAAAAAATGCTGAATACACTTCCATTAATGCCCAGGTAGAGAAATAGTTGATTATACACCATGAACAACCAAGGTGACAAGGAATCTCTGAAAGGAAGAGATAAATCTCCAGAAAATAAGCTTATAGACATAGAAATATGCAACTTAAATGACAGAGAATTCAGAATGATACTTCTGAAAAAACTCAGTGAGTTCCAAAATAGGTCATATCAAAATTTCAAGAATTGAAAAAACAACTAGATGAGCAGAGCAAGGAGATTGAAACCCTCAGAAAGAACACAATAGATCTTCTAGAGATGAAGAACACACTGTAAGAGTTGAAAAATGAAATAGCAAGCTTTGGCAACAGATCAACCAAATGGAGGAAAGAATCAGTGATATTGAAGACAGAAATCTAGAAATAAATCAGAAGGGAGAAGAGAGAAACAGAAGATTAAAAAATAATGAAAGAGAAATTCAAGAACTAGCTGATAATATCAAGAGAGGAAACATAAGACAAATGGTCATTATCAAAGGCAAGGAAAAGGAGCAGGGACTAGAAAGCATTTTCAGACAAATAGTTGACGAAAATTTCCCAAATCTAAGGAATGAGCAGGAGCTTGAAATTCAAGAAGGCAACACAACACTCAATTATCACGACCCAAAAAGGCCTTCTCCAAGACATATTGTATTAAAATTATCAAAAATCAGTGACAAAGACAAAATTCTCAGGCAGTCAGGGAAAATATGGTAACTTATAAAGGAAAATTCATTAGATTATCATTGGACTTCTCAGCAAAACTTTACAAACCAGAAAGGAGTGGAATGAAATATTCAAACTATTAAGTGAAACAAACTACCAGCCTAGAATAATGTATCGAGCTAAGTTCTCCTTTAGGTATGAAGGAGAAATTTAAGACCTTTCCCGACATACAAAAATTGAGGGAATTCTCCACTATGAGGCCTGCACTACGCACTACAGGAAATACTGAAAGAGGTCAGCTCACCTAAAGCAAAATGAAAAACTACATATATTTAGTAATGAAGTGGCTATCAGGCAAATAGAAGCAGAGGAGGGCAACCCTCACTAATAAAAGGGCATTATAAGTTTAAATAATAAGCGAAAGTCTATAGCAAGATAGTAATGAATGTTCAGCATACATAGGGACAAAATGAGACAATGAAGACTGAAAACGGGAGGATTCGCAGATTCAAATTTGTAAATGGGAATGGAGATAAGGCACGTGCAGAAGAAAATGGATGACTGTATATAAATAACTATCCTTTACATATCCATAATGGTAATTACACACCAAAGATTCAGAACTGAAGTATATAACATGAAGCAAGAAGAACTAGAGGCAAAACTCACAAAGGCCAACCAAAATAAAGAAAACAGAAATACAAGGACAAGGAAGCAATGGAAACACTGAGCAACCACAAAGCAAAAGATAAAATGGTTATAAGAAGACCTCATATTTCAATAATCAGCCTAAATGTAAATGGACTGAGCTCACCAATGAAAAGGCACAGTGTTGCAGAATGGATCAAAAAAACAAAACTCAACCATGTACTGCCTACAGGAGATACACATATAGACTCAAAGTGAAAGGGTAGAAAATTATATTTCAAGCAGATGGCATTCAGAGAAAGGTGGGAGTAGCGGTACTAATATGTGAGGAAATAGACTTCAAAAAATAAAAGGTAAAGAGAGATACTGAGGAACATTTCATAATGATCAAGGGAATCATGCAACAAGAAGACATCAGGGAGCCCAGAAATATGTAAAGCAATTACTAACATAACTAAAGGGAGAAACAGACTGAAACACTATCATAGTATGAGACCTAATTACCCCACTGTCGGATATGAACAGATCATCCAAACAGAAAACCAATAAGGAAATAACATCTTTAAATGACACATTAGACCAACTGGACATCATTGACATTTACAGAGCCTTTCATCCCAAAACAGCTGCTTATACATTCTTCTCTAGAGCACATGGAACATTCTCAAGGACGGACCACATATGGGACACAGAGATAGCCTCAACAAATATAAGAGGGTTGAAATCATCAAACCATATTTTTTGAATATGCTTTGAAGCTGGAGATCAACTGTAAAAAGAAAGAGAGAAGAACCACAAATACATGGATATTAAACAACATGCTACTGAAAAATTACTGGGTCACAGAAGAGATAAAAGAGAGATCAAGAGATACATGGAAATGAATGATAATGATAGTGCAACATATCAAAACTTTTGGGACATGGCAAAAGTGGTACTAAGAGGAAAGTTCATATCATTACAGACCTACCTCCAAAAACAAGAACGAGTCCAAATAAACAACCTAATGTTTCATCTTTAAAAACTAGAATAGGAAGAACAAGTAGAGGCTAAAGTCAGCAGAAGGAAAGAAATAATCAAAATTAGAGCAGAAATAAATGAAATTGAAAACAAAAGCAATAGAGAAGATAAATGCAACAAAGGGCTGGTTCTTTGAGAAGGTTAATAAAATTGAAAAACCCCTGGATAGACTCACTAAAGAAAAAAGAGAAAGGACACAAATAAACAAAACCATGAATGAAAGAGGAGAAATTATGACTGACATCGCAGAATTAAAAAAGATTATACAAGAATACAATGAAAAAGTATATAACACCAAATTTAATAACCTGGACCAGTACTTAGAAAGATACAATCATCCTAGACTGAATCGAGAAGAACTGGAAAATCTAAATAGACCAATCAGCAGTATGGAAATTGAAACAATAATCAAAAATCTACCAAAAAGTAAAATTCCAGGACCAAATGGCTTCACCAGTAAATTCTACCATACACCTTACACCTATTCTCCTCAAACTCTTCAAAAAAATCAAAGAGAAGGCAATATTTCACAGCTCACTTTATAAGGCCAATATTACTCTGATACCAAAATCTTGTAAAGATAACACAAAAAAAGAAAACTGTAGACTGATACCTCTCATGAACATGGATGCAAAAATCCTAAATAAGATACTAACGAACCGAATACAGCAACATATTAAAAAGATTATACACCACAATCAAGTGGGCTTCATCCCAAAGGCACAGGGATGGTACAACATATGCAAATCAATTAATGTGATACACCACATAAACAAATTAAAAAATAAGAATCATATGATCATAGCAATAGATGCAGAAAAAGACTTTGATAAGATACAGCATCCATTTATGATCAAAATAGATCATAGAAGGAAATAGATATAGAAGGAAAGTATCTTAACATAATAAAGGCCATATATGACAAACACTCAACCAACATTAGACTGAATAGTGAAAAACCAAAAACCTTCCCTCTAAGGTCAGGAAGAAGGCAAGGCTGCCCACTATCGCCACTCTTATTCAGTATAACATGGAGGTCCTAGCAAGTTCAATCAGACAAGAGAAAGATATAAAAGGCATCCAAATAAGAAATGAAGAAGTCAAACTGTCACTATTTGTGGATGACATGATTCTCTATATAGAAAACCCTAAAGACTCAACAAGAACACCACTAGAAACAATAAGCAAATACAGTAGTTTCCAGATACAAAGTCAACATTTGAAAATCCATAGCATTTCTATACTCTAATAACGAAGTGTCAGAAAAAGAAGTAGGAAAAAGAATTCCTTTTGCAACTGCAACAAAAAGAATAAAATACCTAGGAATAAATTTATGTGAAGGACCTATATGATGAAAACTATAAGACCTTATTAAAAGAAATTGAAGAAGATACAAAGAAATGGAAAGATATTCCATGATCTTGGATTGGAAGAATCCACATAGTTAAAATGATCATATTACCTAAAACATTATACAGATTTAATGCAATCCCCATCAAAATCCCATCGGCATTTTTTAAAGAAGTAGAACAAAAAATCATCAGATTTGTATGAAACCGCAAAAGACCTCAAATTACCAAAGCCATCCTGAGAAAAAAGAATGAGGCTGGAGGCATCACTTTGCCCAACTTCAAATTATACTACAAGGCAAAAATAACCAAAACAGTATGGTATTGGCAGAGAAACAGACACATAGACCAGTGGAACAGAATTGAGAGTCCAAAAGTGAATATTTATATAGGCAAATAATTTTCAACAAAAAAGGCCAAAAATATACAGTGGAGAAAAGAAAGCCTCTTCAATAAATGGTGCTGGGAAAACTGGAAAGTCACCTGCAAAAGAATGAAACTAGACTGTTGTCCATCACCACACACCAAAATTAACTCAAAATGGATTAAGGACCTGAATATAAGACCTGAAACAATAAAATGCATAGAAGAAAACATAGGAACTAAACTCAAGGACCTTGGACTTAATGATTTTATGAATTTGATCTCAAAAGCAAGGGAAGGAAAAGCTAAAATAAATGAATTGGACTATATCAAAATAAAAAGCTTCTGCACAGCAAAAGAAACCATCAACAAGGTAAAGAGACAAACCATTCAAATGGGAAAATATATTTGCAAGCAACTCCTCCAATAAGGGCCTAATATCCAAAATATACAAAGAAGTCATATGACTCAGTAACAACAACAACAAAACAAATGATCCAATCAAAAAATGGGCAGAGGACCTGAACAGATACTTCTCCTAAGAAAACATACAAATGGCCATCAAATATTCGAAAACATTGCTACCTATTAGGGAAGTGCAAATATAAATCGCAATGAGATACCATCTCACACCTGTTAGAATAGTTCTAATCAACAGGACAAATAATAACGAATGTTAGAGAGGATGCAGAGAAAAAGGAACCCTCATGTACTGCTTGCTGGTGGGACTGCAAATTGGTACAGCCACTATAGAAAACAGTATGGAGGTTCCTCAAAAGAACTAAGAATTGATCTACCATATAATCCAGCAATCCGTCTACTGGGTATTTACCCCAAAGACTTGAAAACTCATATCTAAAAAAGATATTTGCACACCAATGTTCATAGCAGCATTATTCACCGTGGCCAGGATATGGAGGCAACTGAAATGTCCTAGGATAGATGATGGTCTAAAGAAACTGTGGTACATATATATTATGGAATATTATCAGCCATAAGAGTTGAAATACTGTCATTTGCAACAACATGGATGGACCTCGAGATAATCATACTATTCGAAATAAGCCAGACAGAAAAAGTTGAAAATCACGTGATATCACTTATACCTAAAAGCAACAAATCAACAAGACAAATAGACAGAGACTCATGGACATGAACTATAGACTAGAGGGTAGGAGGTGGGGGAAGAGGGGGAAGGTAGACATGATTAAGGCAGTCAAATATGGGGGGGTAGGGGTAGGGTGAAGGGAATAAAGGGGACCAAATATATGGTAGCTGAAAGAAACTAGACTTCAGGTGGTAAACACACAATAGAATATACAAGTGCCAAATTATAATGTACACCTGAAAATTATATAATTGTATTAACCAATGTTAACCCAATAAACTTAATTTTTAAAAAGTTAAAAAAAAATGTTTAAATAAGTGTAAACTGTAATTAAAATTTCCACAAAGAAAAGCCCTGGATTAGGTGGCTTCACTGGTGAAGCTCACCAAATATTTAAAAATCAACACCAATCTCTTCCAAACTATTCAAAAACAAACAAACAAAAATCAGAAAGTGAAAGAACACTTTCTAACTCTTTATATGAGCCCTGTATTATTACCCATATGAAAACCAAAGACGTCACAAGGAAACTACAGATCAATATCTCTTACGAATATAGATGCAAACCCCTCAACAAAATACTAGCAAATCAAATCCAATAAATAAAAAGGGTTATACGCTATGATCATGTAAGATTTATTCCAGGAGTGCAAGGTTGGTTCAACATACAAAATTAATCCACATACTACACCATAGTACTAGAATAAAGAAAACACATCCATATGACCATCAATAGATGCAGAAAAAACATTGCACAAAATATGATACTCTTTTATGATGAAAACACTAAACAAACTAGGAATCAACTTTATTAAACTGATAAAAGTCATCTAGAAAAAACCCGCTGCTTATATATTTAATGGTGATAGACTTGATGCTTTCCCTCTAAGATCAGGAACAAGATGGGAATGTCCACTCTCACCAGTTCTATTCAACAGTGAACTGGAAGTTCTAGCCATTGTAATTAGGCAGAAAAAGAAATAAAAATCATTGAGGATGGAAAAGAAATAAAACTATGTCTGTTCATAACCAATATGATTTAATATAAATATAGAAAACCCTGCAGAATTCACGAACTATTACAACTAATAAACGAGTTCAGCAAGGTTATAGAATACATGATTAATACACAACAATCAATTTCATTTCTAAATACTAGTAATGAATAATCCAAATGTGAAATTTCAAAAATAATTCCACTTACAATGTCATCAAAAAGAATAAAATCATAGGGAATAAATTTAACAAAAGAAGTCTAAGACTTGTCACTGAAAACTACAAGATATCACTGAAAGAAATTAAAGACCTGAATGAACGAAAAGATTTTCTGTGTTTAGTACATGGATTAGGAGGTTTAATATTGTTAAGGTGGCAGTATTCCCCAAGTCAATCTACAGATTCTATGCTTAGTACATAGAAACAGACACAGAAAGGCAGACAAAATGGGAAGACAAAGAAGTAGAAACTATATAAGAGGACATAACAGAGATCCAGGAATAATGGAGTCAAGCAATCTAACAGATATAGAGTTCAAAACATTGTTATTGAGATGCTCAATGAATTTAGAGAAAGTATAGATGAACTCAGTGGTAACTTTAACAAAGAGTTAAAAAACATAAAAATGGAAATGAAAATTATAAAAGGGAACCAGTCAGAAATGATGAACACATTATTTGAGGTGAAAAGTATATTAGATGGAAAAAATAGAGTGGATAAATAGAAGATTGAACCACTGCTAAAGAGGATGGGGAAGCCAAGAACACTCAACCAGAACAGCAACAAAAAAGAAGCCAAGACTACAATAATAATTTAAGGAGGCTATGGGACACAATTAAAGGTTAAAACATCCATGTCATAGGAAAATAAGGAAAACAAGACATTGAAGAACTATTTGAAGAAATAATGATGGAAAATTTCCCTCACTTGGAGAAGGAAATAGACATAACCCCAGGAAACTCAGAGAGTTCCAAAAACGATGAACCCAAAGAGTCCCACACCAAGACACATTATAATTTGGATGCCAAAGGTTAAATACAAAGGGAGAATCTTAGAAGAAACAAGATAAAAGCAGCAAGAAAAGTTACCTATAGTTAGTTACCTACAAGGGAGCACCCATAAGACTAGCACCTGATTTCTCAAAAGAAACTATGCAGGACAGAAGGGCTTGACACAAAATATTCAACGTGGTGAAAACCCAGGATCTGCGACCAAGAATACTTTATCTGGCAAAGCTATCACTTAGAGCTGAAGGACAGATAAAGAGCTTCTCAGACAAAAGTAAGCTAGAGGAATTTATCAAAACCAAGCCAGTATTACAGGAAATGTTCGAGGGACTTCTTTAAAAAGAAAAAACATGCATCAAAAACTTGAATAAAGAATAGTAATAACTACGTTCCTATCAACAAGTACTTCAAAAGGAAAAGAATTAATTGCTCCAACCGAAAGATAGAGTAACTGAATGGATAAGGAAACAAGACCTCTACATATGCTGCCTACAAGAGACTCAGTTCAGATTAAAAGATACACACAGACTAAAAGGAAGGAGATGGAAAAATATATTGCCTTGATGGACCTAAAGGCTACTGAGCTGAATGAAATAAGTCAGACAGAGAAAGACAAATATCACATGATTTCACATACATGTGAAATCTAAAGAACAAAATAAACAACAACAAAAGTAGAAATAAACTCATAGATACAGAGAATATTTTGAGAGCTACTAGATAGTAGGGATGTTGAAGGGATGGCAAAATGGGCAAAGGGATTCAGACGTACAAATGGATAATGACAAAATAGACATGGAGATATAAAGTGTAACATAAGAAAAATAGTTAATAATGTACATATGTAAGGAGAAGAGGGTTACTAGATTTAGTGGGGTGATTACTTTGTGAGTTATATAGATCTCTAATCGCTATGCTGTACAACTGAAACTAATATATTATTGTATGCCAACTATAATTGAAAAAAAAACTCATTGAATTGTACAATGAAAATACAAGCAACTAATTGTCTATATTTCAATAAAGCCGTGAGAAAAAAGTAAATAAAGCCTAAGTGATGTGTGGACAACATCAAGTGGACCACATAGGCAAAAGGAGAAGGGAGAGAGAGAAAGGATTAGAGAAACTATCTGAAGACCCAATGGCTGAAAACTCCCCAAATTTCATGAAAGACATGAATAAAATATCTAAAAAGTTCAAGGATCTCCAAGTTAATTGAACTCAAAACCCCACACCAAGACACATTATAATTAAACTTTCAAAAGACAAAGAGAATCTCAAAAGCAGCAAGAGACAAGTGACTCATCACAAATAAGGGATCCTCGATAAGATTATGAGCAGATTTCACATCAGAAACTTTGGAGACCAGAAGATAGTGGGCTGATATATTCAAAGTGCTCAAATAAAAGTGTCAACCAAGAATCCTATATCTGGCAAAACTGTCCTTCGAAAGTGAGAGAGAAATTAAGACATTCCCAGACAAACAAAAGCTGATGGCATATGTCACTATTACACTTGCCCTGCAAGAAATGCTCAGCAGGGTGAAACGAAAGGACATGAGACAGTTACTTAAAGCCATATAGAGAAATAAAGATCCCAATAAAGGCAAATACATGGGCAATTATAAGAGCTAGTATTATTGTAACAATGATTTATAACTGCACTTTTTGTTCTCTATATGATTTAAGAGACTAATATGTTTAAAGAAAAAAATTGTTAGTCTAAACACTAGTACTGTGGTAACTCCAAATCTTGTTTTATACACAATTTAAGACACTAATGCATTTAAAAGGATTGTTAATTTACACATTCTGGCACACAATTTAAAAAGTGTAATTAGGTAACATCAACAACAAACTGTAGAATAGCAGAGTTTTTATATGTTATTGAGGTTAAACTGGCATAAATTCAAATTAGAGCATTATGATTTTAGGGTCTTAAATGTAATCTCTATGGTAACCACAAAGAAGATAGTTATAGAATATACACAAAAGGAAATGACAAATAAATTGAAATATTTCACTGTAAAAAAAATGGGCTAAATATAAAAGTAGAGAGTAATACAAGAAATAACGGACCAAAAAAATAAAAGCTATAAGGCATACTGAAAACGAACAGGAAAATGACAGACTTCCTCCTTATCAGTAATTACTTTAAGTGTAAATGGATTAAACTCTCCAAGCAAATATAGAAATTGGCAGAATAAATAAAAACACAAGACCCAGTTCTATATGTTGTCTACAAGAGATTCAGTTGAGGTCCAGTGACACAAATTGAAAGTGAAAGGATGAAAAAAGAGATTCCATGTGAATAGTAACCAAAAGAGAGCAAGGGTGGTTACACTGACATCAGACAAATAGATGTTAAATTTAAAGATTCCAAGACACAAAGGACAACATGATATATTAATAAAAGTTTTGGCACAGCAAGAGATAGAATAAATATAAACATTTACTTACCTAATGACAGACTATCCAAATACATGAAGCAAAACTGAAAGAATAGAAGGGAGAAATTAACAGTTCTACAACAATAGTTGGAGACTTCAGTACACCAATCACAACTGATAGAGCACCAGGCAGAAAATGAGTAAAGAAATAGAGGACTTAGACAACACAACAGACCACCTGTATCTGACAGACATATACAGAACAGTCTACCCAACAACAGCATACACATTTTCTCAAGTGCACACGGGACATTTTCCAGGACACACAACATGTTAGGCCATAAATTAAGTCTCAATAGATTTGAAATGATGTGTATCATATAAAGTATCATCTCTGACCAAAAGAGGATAAAGTTAGAAATCAATAATAGAAGAAAAACTGGAAAATTACAAATTTGTGGAAATTGGATCAAAGAAGAAGTCACAAAGGAAATTGAAAATATTTAGAGAAAAATGAAAATGAAAATACAACAATACCAAAATTTATGGGATATAGCAAAGTGCTAATGGGGAAATTTATAGCTATAAATGCTTACATTAAAAAACAGGAAAGATCTCAAATCAACAATCTGATTTTACAACTTAAGGAACTACAAAGAGAAAAAAAACAAAGTGAACAGAAAGAAGGAAATAATAAAGATTAGAGCAGAGGTAAATAAAATAGAAAATAGAAAAATAGAGAAAATTAATGAAACCAAAAGTTGCTCTTCAAAAAGATCAACAAAATTGACAAACCATCAGCTAGATGGAGTAAGAATAAAAGAAGATTCAAATTACTAAAATCATAAATTTAAGTGAGGTTGTTACTACTGACTCTGCAGAAATAAAAAGGATTATGAGTACTGTGAACAATTGTATGTCAACAAACGGGATAATCTAAATAAAACAAACCAATTTCTAGAAACACAAAAGCATACCAAGACTAAATTACAAAGAAATAGAAAACCAAAATAGACCTATAACTAGTAAGGAGATTGAATCAGTTAAAAAAAAAAAATTCTCCTGACAAAGAAAATCCCTAGACCTGATGGCTTTACTGGTGAATTCTATCAAACATTTAAAGAAGTAATACTAGTCCTCAAACTTTTACAACAATTAAAGAGGGGGGAACACTTCCTAACTAATTCTATGAGGCCAGTATAACTCTGATTTTAAAAGCCAGATGAAGGCACTATAAGAAAACTAAAAACTCAAATCCCTTATGAATATTGATGTAAAAATCCTCCATGAAATATTAAAAAATTGAATTTGGCAGCATATTATAAAAAATTTACACTATGACCAAGCGGGATTTGTTCCTGGCTTGCAAAGATGGTTCAACATATGAAAATCAATGTAGTATACCACTTTAACAGAATAAAGGGAAAATGAACACAAGATCATCTCAATTCTCATTTGATGCCAAAAAACACTGATGAAATGCAACACCCTTTCTTGATAAAAACTCTTATAAAATAATGAATAAAAGAAAATTATCTTAACATAATAAAAGTCATATATAAAAAACATCATAATCAATGATGGTGAAAGACTTACAGCTTTTTCTCTAAGATCAGAACATGGTAAGGATGCCCACTTTCACCACTTCTATTCAACATAGTACTGGGAATTCTAGTCAGAGCAATAAGGCAAACAAAAGGCATCCAAACTGGAAAGGCAGTAGTAAAGTGAACTCTGTTTGCAGATGATATGGTCTTACATGTGGAAAACCTAAAGATTCCACACACAGAAAATGTGAGAACTAATACATGAGTTCACCAAAGTTGCAGGATACAAATCAACACATAAAAATCAGTTGCATTTCTATATACAATGAACAATCCGAAAAGGAAATTACAAAAACAATTCCATTTACGATAGCATCAAAACGAATACTTAGAAATAAATGTAACCAAGGAGGTAAAAGACTAGTACAATGAAAACTACAAAACATTTCTGAAAGAAATTGAAGAGACGCAAATGGAAACATACCCTATGTTCATGGATTAGAATACTTAATATTGTTAAATATCAATGTTACCAAAATGATAGAGATTCTGGGGAATCTCTATCAAAATCCCAATGACATTTCGTACAGAGATAGAAAAACCCATCTTAAAATTTTTATGGACTCTCAAAGGACCCCCAAATAGCCAAAAGAAAAAGCACAAAATTAGAGTACTGATTTCAGTACTTACAACAAAGCTACAGTGAACAAAAGAGGGTGGTACTGGCAAAAAGACAGACATACACACCAATGGAATAGAATAGAGAGCCTAGAAGTAAAGCCTCACATATATATGATTTTCAACAAGTGTACCAAGACCGTACCATAGAGTAAGGACAATTCTTCTTAACAAATGGTGCTGAGAAAACTGGATATCCAAATGCAAAAGAATAAAGTTGGACCCTTACTTAACACCATACACAAAAAATAGCTCAAAATTTAGATCAAAGACCTAAATATAAAACCTAAAACAATAGTTCTCTTAGAAGAAAACACAATTGTCTTTCAGGACATTGGATTTGGAAATGATTTCTTGGCTATGACATCAAAGGACAGGTAATAAAAGAAAAAATAGATAAGTTGGGCTTCATGAAAATTAAAACATTTTGTGCATCAGGAGACATTATCCATATAGTAAAAAGGCAGCCCACAGAATGAGAGAAAATACTTGCAAATCATGTATCTGACCAGGAATATATAGAGAACTCATAAAAATTATCAATTTAAAAATGAACAAACTGATTAAAAAATGGGCAAAAGACTCAAACAGATATTTTTCCAAAAAATATATACAAATGGCCAATAAGCATGTGAAAAGATGCTCAACATCAATAACTATGGAAATACAAGTAAAACTACAATGAAATACCATCTCATACCAATTATTATGGCTTCTATCAAAATAACAGAAAATGACATGTGCTGGCAAGGATGTGGAAAAATTGGAGGTCTTGTGCACTGTTGGTGGGAATGTAAAATGACACAGCCACTGTGGAAAACAGCATAAAGCTTCCTAAAAAAATTATGAATAGAATTCCATATAGCCTAGCAATTCCACTTCTGGGTATCTACCCCAAAGGATTGAAAGCAGATCTCAAAGAGATATTTGTACACCCATGTTCCAAAGCAGCATTATTCACAGTAGCTAAAATGAGGAAGTGACCCAAGTGTCCATCAAAAGAGGGATAATAAACAAAATATGGTCTATACATACAATGGAATATTATTCTGCCCTGAAAAAGAAGGAAACTCTGACACATGCTAGACATGGATGAACCTGGATGAAATAAACTAGTCAGAAAAAGAAAATCGGTGTGTGATTCCACTTATGCGAGTACTAGTATAGTCAAATTCCTAGAGACACAAAGTAGATTAGTGGTTGCCAGGAATTTTGGGATGAGTGACCACTGGGAAAATGAGGAGAGACTAATAATGGCTAATGTTCTCGAATTATTCAATGGTGATATCACACCACTTTTGAATATGCTAAAAACCACTGAGTTGTATACTTTATAATAGTGAATTTTATGGAATGAGACTTATATCTCAGTGAAAATAAATAAATAAAAATATTGATCATAAAAAGAATATATCCAAAAAACATTTTATATGAATATAGTTTACAAATTTATTTAATGGCTATCTTAATATCTTATTTGAATTCATAAGGATATTGGATATTCATAAGAAGATTATCTTCAAGAATTTTGGAGCATATGAGAAAAAAATATACTCATAAGAAGAATGTTTCCAAGACCCTTGGTTTCAACAAAATGAAGTGGTTAAAATGCTTCTAAGAATACATTCATTGAAAAGATTCAAGGGTTTTCCTTAAGACAAGTTTTTGGTGAACAAATAAACTTAGATAATTCGATGAAGTGATCTGTTGGCAAATTGACCAATAACAGTGGTTCTCAAACTTTAGTATGCATGGGACTTGTTAAAACATAGATTGCAGGACCCCATGCCCAGAGTTTCTGATGTGAGAATCTACATTTCTACAGTTCCCAGGTGATGCTGCTGCTGGCGGTGGAGAACAGACAGACAACCACTGCTGCAGAGCAGCGCCTAGTGGATAGAGCAGTGCCTGGACAACAGAGGCTGTTTGAATGAATGAATGAATGAATGAATGAATGAAGGAAGGAAGGAAGGAAGGAAGGAAGGAAGGAAGGAAGGAAGGAAGGAAGGAGCGAATGAATAAATGGACAGCCATACTGGCTTTGCTGTGATCTCCAGACCCTCTGTGTGCACCTGAAACCCACTGTCCTGGGCCCCCACCACACTCTTGGCAGCCTTGGGCCCTTCCCCATCCCAGTGTCCCCAGGGTGTGTGAAGAAGGTAAGACCGTTAGGGTCTGCCTGTGTCTTGGAGTTCATCAGTGGTTCCAGGACTGAAACTTCTGTCTCCAAACTTGGGCCCAGGGATTTCTGTGAGACCCATGGCTGCCTTCTTGGCAGTTGGCCATGTCCCAGGAATGCCACTATCATCAGAAAATGCCACAGTCCAGCACCCTGACAGCAAAGGGCAACAATATTGTTTGGCCCCTCCAAGTGCAAGAGGCCCCAGGTTGCTGGATCAAGTGTGACGGCAGCCACCAGGAGCTGCTGGCACCACAGTAGCACAGCATTTCTCACAGCCCTGAAAAGAGGAGGACCCTTCTTTCCCTTTGCACACAAGAAAGTGGAGGCTCCAAAAGGTGTTACCCCTGGCCCTAGGTCACCCAGTGAGGAGCTCCTCTTGGGAACACAGCTGGGATTTAAAGGGCTGGTGTCCACTAGGGCTTGTGGGAGGAAGAACCCCAAGTGACAGAGAAGAAACCTAGGCCTGTCTCTACTCCGGGGCCCCACAACTTGGAGCCTTCCAGAAACACTAACCCTTGTGTAAGGCCTATCATTTCCCAGGCAGACCACAGTCTGCAGAAGAACGGATCCCTCAGGGGCCAGTGAGTGGAGGTCAAGAGGGAGGAGGCAGCAGAGATAGGCCCAGAGTAGATGTGGCCAGTGATTACAGGACTGGCCTGGGCTGTCCCACCCAGCTCCACCACACAGATCGGAGGAAACTATGTCCAGCAGGACGGGCAGGCTGGCCATGGAGGGGGACAGATAGGGCTAGGGAGTCAGAGGGGAACGCCTTGAAGATTCCTGGGTCCAGCCCCCAACTCTGGATAGCTGGAGGCTGGGGCTCTAGGGTAGGGAATGACTCAAAGAGGGCTACCCTAGGCCTCCCCCAACCTCCACTGCCATCACCCCAAGCCCCACTTGGCCTCTTCCTCTGCACCCCCAGCCCTTCCACTGGGGCTCTAGGTCCCAGGACCACTGCCCATGGCACAATGGAGCAGAGAGGCCAAGGAGAACCAAGTGGGCAGGCCCCAGTCTCGTGGTCAGGGAGGGGCCCAGGCCTGAGCTGAAGAACTCAGTCAGCCCAGAGCAGCCACAGGCAAAACCGCATGAGAGTTCTGCTTTCAACACGGAAACAAAAATAGCAGGAGGTTATGGAAAGATGGGGGAGAGAGAAGAGGGAGAGGGCAATAGGAGAGAAGGTAGGAGGAACTGAGATGCTAAAGACAGAGACAGAGACAGAGAGCTATAAATGATGACAGTGAGAGAGGCCGGGAGGAAGAAAAACAGAACCAGAGAGACAACAGTAGTGAAACAGCAGGACTTTTGAAATAGCTCAGAGCAAGCCAGCTGGTTTTGAAGGGGAGGGAAGCAATGGGGAATGAGCTGTCTGGCAGTCTGGGAGAGCCAGGGGCCCATGCCCATGGGGCCCAGGCCACAGACACCATATAGCCCCTTGCAGACAGGCTGTGGTCACAGCCCAGTGGGCCACCATGAGGACCAGTCCAGCACCCTGCAATGCCCACTGCTTATGAGTGCATAGGAAGCTCTTAGAAGAGCACGGAAGTCAGCAAGGGAGGATGGGCTTTGGCCAGGTTTGGAGAGCCAGTCAGGAAGTACCTGGGCCCACAGAATTCTAGGCAAATGGGCACCTCATACTATGCTTAGTGACTTGTGCACATTGATGCTTTCTCCTATTAGATAGAAAACTATTATTATCCCCATTTGACAGATGGGGAAACTGAAAATCAAGCAAAGAAACATGCTTGAAGCCTCACAGCAAATAAGGGCCAGAAACAGGATTTGATCCTAGGCTACAGCATGTGTGCATCCTTAATGCAGGCCATGTTTATCCTGATGCTCAGGCACCCACTCCACCCTATACATAACCCACCCTCATAGCACCCACAGGCTAGTAGGTGAAATGCCACACAAAGAAACCTGATAAATTGTCCTTGCATAGCCACCTCTAAAGAGAAGCTCTGCCACCTCTTGAAATGGGGTAAGGTACAAGTAGTTGCATGGGCAATTTGAGGCTTTACCATTTTGGAGGAAACACTGGTGAGTCCTAGTCCAGTAAGCAAAGATTATGACACACGGTTTCTGGTTAATAAGTTCTAGCTGGGCTAGTGTTGCAAGACCAGATAGGCAGGAGTCCTGGGCCTTGTTGCTGTTGTCCTCGAGGTGACATAGGCCTTCTGCGGTGACCTGTGCGCCCTTGGGTCAGGGATGTTCCCTCTGGTGGTCAGGCTGAGGGAGGAACATATTGACAAGCCCTTCACAAATAAAAAGCAATTCTGCCTTTCTGACTTTTTTTTTTTTTTTCCCTGAGAGAGAAGTAGGGATCTCTCCACTTGTATTTAAAATTCAAACTCCAAACTGAGCTCCACAAACCATGTGGAATGGAAGCCTCCCTGACCAGATTGTTCTTGGGTATAGTCACGTCAGCTCTGCCTCCAAAGCCATCAGGAAGCCTACCCCTTCTGCTTCCTCCACAGTAGCTAGCCCAGGGCAAGCCCCATCCACTCTGCCTGTGACGATCACCGAAGTCTCCCCACCTGGCTTCCTAATTCTACTAGCTCCACCTTGGTGATCTTAAAACCTACATGGCTCCCCATTGGCTAACAGTAAATTCTGGTTCCTTCCCAGCTCATCTGCTCAGCTCCAGCCATACTGAACATATAGGTATATTCCCACCTCAGGGCCTTTGTGCTTATTGTTCCTTCTGACTGGGACGCTCCTCCAGTAAACTAATATTTTAGGGCAGATACTTCTCATTGTTCAGGTCTCAACTCAAATGTTCCTTCCACACCGGGGTCTTTCCCAGTTTCTTCTTTTAATGTATTCATGGCACTTATTGCTGCTAAAATAATCTGATTTATGTGTCGGTTAATGTTTGGCTCCTCCCCTGGCAGATCAGCTCTGTAAGGAAGGGGACTATCTTGTTTCCTTGTAACCCCTGTACCCACCTAGTGTCAAGGAATATTTATTTAAAGACTGATGACCCGTCATGGCTATAGGGAGAGCACCTTTGCTCCTAGCCTTCCATTCAAGGCCACTTATGACTGGGTAATTTATAGTACCTTTCCGGCTTCCACCCCACCACTCTCTCTCATGAACCCTGAGCTCCACCCACAGCACATCCTTTAACATACCAGGCCATTTCGCACTATACTTTCATGCCATTCCCTCTGCCCAAAATTCCCTTTCTTCATTTTACTACCTGGTAAATTCCTATGTAGCCTTAAAAGCCCAACCCAAACACTCCTGCCCTGTTGAGTGGAAAGCATAAGCATTTAGAATTTAGGTTAGGATTCACCCTGGCCCCACACTCCCTAGCTGAGTGACCTTGAGCAAAGCACTTCATTTTTTCTGGTCTCTGGTAAGCCATCCATCTTGCCAACATGCCTTATCTCACAGTACTCTCTGGAGGCCTGGAAACTACCTCTGAGCTCTGGACACTCTCAGAGTACCTGAGAATGGACAGCAGAATTGTGAGCATCTATTGATTTGGTTCCCAGCAGCCTCTCCCCTTCCTTTTGCTAGTCTACCTATTTCCCTTCAGGAGCAAACCTGTTTACATTCAGTCTCTGTGGTTTTAATAAGCTGCCCTCCTCCTGCAGCTGCTAGGATAGGCACGTGACCAGGCCTGGCCATTCAGACCATTCCATCCCTTTCTGTCACAGCAATTGTTTCCACAGTGGGCATCATGCGACCCAACCCAGGCCAATGAGGTACATCTTTGGGACTCTGACTGGAACTGTTGGTAAAAAAAAAAAAAAAAAAAAAAAAAAAAAAAAAAGCCCTCTGTTTTAGCTAAGGGAACTAAGAGTGAAACCACCATGGAGAAAAGTCAAACCTAGGGCTGAAGCATAAACATGGTTTGAGACCCTGGATCCATCCATGCCTGAAGGCAGCCACATCTGGCTTAAGTGGGCCTGAGACATCATCCTCTGGTGGCTCCCAGTCTCTGATTCCTCTCTTGCCTGTGAGGGACCAGGGGCCAGGACTGGGGAAGGAGTCAGGGCATGTAGAGTAGGGCACTGGGGGAGCCCTAAGCAAGGACATTGAGGGAGAGCTTATGCGCTGAGCCCTGCAGGAGGCTGAGTGGGAGGCAGCAGACACAGGGCAAGCTGCCTGCTAAGGCTTCCTTAGGCTACCTCCAAACGGGCCCTGACCTCTGCACTGAAGGGAGGACACTGAGTCCTCAAGGGGTCCTACTCAGCTTCAAAGCCAGGCCAGTCTCAGTCCTCACCCACCCTCCTCAGCTCTGGCGCCCTGACTCTCAGTAGTCTTTGGGCATTTCTGCGTTTATTCTGCACAGGACAAAAATACTGCTATTTCATTATAGATGTTGGATGACTATAGGGTCACAATACTGCATGACTGCAAAGGCGCTGTGACCATAATGGCCCTTGTGCTCGGCCCACAGTTGTCTATATGGACTGGGTCCCTAGGTGCTGGGGTGCCAGAAGAGTTAAAGCGTAGAGAGGGAGACGGAGGATGGTTAGGAGAGAGAGCCAGAGTCCCCATCTGAGGTTCCTTCCCCTTGGAGACTCTTCAGGAAGGATGCTGTGGGATAAGGTCTCTATTAACACACATTACCCTTGGACTTCAGACAGGAAGCACTGGGCTCTAAGAGAAGGTACATGGCCTGGAGGAGAGGGAGGGCAGTGATCCAGCTGCGGAGGTGGTGGATTCTCATGAGAACAAGTCTCTCCTCCCTCCAACCTCTTTCTACACCCTCCATTCTCTGCCCTCAACTCCAAGGTTCCCTGGAAGTAGACAGAGGCCCAGTCTGGCTGGAGAGAAACACTCATGACTGGCAACATTAGGAAAGATGCTCAAGCCCTAAGAAGCTAGGAAGGGGATAGAGGGTCAGAACTGGGTGGGGGTGGGTGTTGTCGTGGGCTCCAGTACCCCCAACAAAGCCCTGAGGACCAGAGGTGGGAGATCTAATATAGCAGCATGGCGGTGCTCCCTGGGTATGCCTCTCAGACAGATGATGCAGGCTGAAGATGAAGGCTTTTAGTACAAAAAATATAAGATCTGTGAGAGCACTAGGTTAGCATTGATGGTGGAGTCCTGGGGGCTGAGGAGTGCTGGGGTGGGCTGTTCCAGAACCGCCTACACACTGGTAAAGGAGCAGCAGGAGCCCCAGGCCTGAGCTGGCAGCCCTACAGGAGTCCCATGCCAATTTTGGTAACACCTTCTCCTTTGGAGAAGGAGAGACAGTGCCAGACTCGCCTGCCTGGAATAAAGGGCTAAAATTCCTTCTTGGGGTTGGCCCTTAGAGGCCACAAACTATACCCTTTATCTCCTTGGGCCATGCTGCTGGGACACACTCAGAGATGCCGAAGGCCCTATTGAGGCCATTTCCAAAGACCCTGGACAGCAGTATCCACCTCCAGCAGGAGAAGCCCTTTCCACCCAGATGTCTCTTCTCCTAGTCTGCCATGAGCCCACAGGCTCTCCTTAGCAGACCCTCACTGGCTTTTAAGCCCATGGCTTTAGCTCTTGGCTTGGAAGGGAGAATAGCCAACAGGGTAGGTTTGGTAGGTTGGTTTGATTAACTCTTGCTCATCCAAAGTTACTCTCAAAACTGTGATGGCTGGAAACAGGCCATGGAGAAAGGTCTGAGGGTCTAGTAGGAGCAGAGAAGGATGTTGAGAGGTAGGAGGACAGAAAAAAAGTCTATTCCAGTCTAGGGGCTATGGAAGCAGGGGTCAAGAAGGGTCTTCCGGGCCAGAAACGGTGAGGCCAGATGTTGGGTAAGAGGATCATGGCCAAGGGTATTCAAGTAGCAGGACAGTCCAGGTAGGGGGCACAGCCTGGACAAAGGCAGGAAGGGAGAATGTGAGCCACCTCTCTAACATCTGCTCTCCCAGGAGAGGGAGGTCAGAAGGAACAAAACACAGGAGTCCGGTTCCTTGGTTCTTCTCTTCTCTCAAATCTGGGTAGAGGAGGAGAGATGTTTCCAGGCTAGGGATCAGGCACTGTCTGTGTACTAACTCAGTGGCCCCTAACCTTTTTAGCACCAGGGGCTAGGGCTCCTATGAGAATCTAAGGCCTGGTGATCTGAAGTGGAGCTGAGGCAGTGATGCTAGCTCTGGGGAGTGGCGGCAAATAGAGATGAAGCTTTGCTTGCTCACCTGCTGCTCACCTCCTGCTGTGTGTCCTGGTTCCTAATAGGCCATGGACTGGTACTGGTCCGCAGTCTGGGTGTTGGGGACCCTTGTGCTAACTCATTTACCTCACCAGAAGCTCTATAAGGAGGAACTTGAGCACTCCATTTTATAGATGTGAGTACTGAGGCCCTGAGAAGGGAGGGAATAGGTCACCCAGAAGGTAAAGCTATGGAATGACCTTACTACCATCGGCCTAGGCCCAGCCAGACCTCTCCACGAGTAAGTGCTCCCCTGAAAACAGTCTCTTCAGCCTCATCTTTTGGGCCACCCCAACCCCACTGCTCCGCAATCCCTGTCCACCCTAGGATGAAGTTACTTACTCTCTGTCTGTGAGGCTCCGAAAGAGGGACTCCAAGGATTCTCACAGAGCTCACGCAAGGTGGGAAGAAGAGTGCAGATCTCCCTACCCCGCAAACACACACACTCACATCTGGAAAGGCACACAGCCAGAGGTCAGAAGGATAGGCTAATGACTGGGGCACCTCAAGCCTTAGGCAGACTATCCCGCAAGCACGTTTGCCATCCACACCCATCCCTCCACCTCTCTAGCCTGTTTCCTCTTTCCCGAAATGGGCTGGTAGCAGGGTTTGAGGAGATGATGTGAGTGAAGTTTCAGCACACACCTGGTGGGAGTTCTCACTGGCTACCTCAGTTTCCCCTACCAGACCATGAGTTAGATGCAAAGGAGCCCCAAATCCTTGCTGGTGTGAACTTCAGGGCAGAGCAGGGCGCTCCTGGCAGCAGCACCTGTCACATAGAGATACCTGGTAAGGGCATTCGGTGCTAAGGGGACTAGGGGGAAATAAAGAAGGCTTGCCTTCCTGAGTGGGCCAAACGCCCTCCACCACCCGCCACTGTTGACCTGGGTCTCCAGGCACAGGCTGTGAGACCCGAATGGTCCCCATTCCCAGCAGCTGAGAAATCAACTCCAGAGCGGGGCAAGACCCTTTGGGGAGCTGGGCCATAGGCGGACTGTCAAGAGCATTTCTACCCGCCAGCCCAGGAGCAGAGTGGAAGTGCCCCTCCCAGTCTATGGGTCCGACCACCGGAGCGGCAGCCCCTAGCCCAGCGGGCACTCACCTGGGCTTAGGGCGCGGGGCGCGGCACCCAAGAGCAGGAGCGCGGCACCCAGACATGCGGCCGCCAGCACTCGCCGGCGCCAGCAGTGTCTCCCCATGCTGTGCCCACGCGCAAGGATGCAGTCCAGTGTCCCGCGGGGCGGTGGCGCTGGCTCTGGCGGGGTACCCGCCCCAGGACCCGCCTCAGCCTGTCTGGCGGCGCGTACCAAGGCGCGCAGCGGGGGTGTATGGGGGCCCTGTTCGCGAGGGTCGCGGGGTGAGCCGGGACGTGTAGTCGGCCTCTGGGGACTGAGGAGGTGGGCGAGGGCGAGTCGGCTGGCCACTTGCAGTCTCCATGACCTCAACCCGATCAAGCCCGGCAGAGGTCCAGGGGGAGAAGGGTGGAGCCTGGGTGGAGGGGGCCTTGTCGCCGTAGAGGCTCCTCCTCCTTCAGTTTGCCCCGGTTGCCATACTCTACCCAAGGCCAAGACGTGTCACAGTGGCCAGCTGGCAGTTAGCGGCGGCAGTGTCCTGTAGCCTTTTTGCTTCCTTATAAGTCAGGGGCCAAAGGGCTGTGTATGACTCCGCTAGAGATCCCCTCCCCAGGATCAGGCTTAAGAGTGTCCCTTTCTTCCTCCAAGGCCTCCCAATAGCCTTGTTTTCCACAAGTGTCTCCAGGTCTTGCCTGAATCCCGGCTTATGCAAGTCACAGCCAGACTCAGGAAGGATAGGTGGGGGTCTCAGTTTATGTCTGCCCTGGGCATCAGAACTGTTGTGCGTCACCCGGTCACCCACAACTGCTCTAGACTCCAGGTAAGTACTCAGAACTCGCTGAGGGCTCCTGTGTGTTGACGGGATGAGTGTAAAGTCCTGCCTTGGAAAGATAAACTCATCCAGCTAGCCCCATTGGGTGAGGAGACAAGCACTGACCCCAGGATCTTGCTGCCCAAAGGGCAGGCTAGCAAGGAACCAGGGGGTGCAGCTGGTGCTGTGTGCACAGGTGTGCACATGTTCACTTAGGCAACACTTAGTAGTGCGTGGGGGAAAGGCTGCTGCAATAAACTTCGACTTTTTAACAGGTCTCGAAAAATCTAGTGATGCCAAACCCTGCTGGTGCCACTTACCAGCTGTGTGAGATCAGGAAGGTCACTTAACCTCTCTGTGCCCCAGTTCCCTGTACAATGGGATAGGAGTAGGACACATCTCATTATCTTGTTAGGACTAAACAAAATACAGAACATGTTTGGGATAGTATCTGGCATTCAGTGAGTGCCACCTGAGTTCTTGATGTTAGCGATTATTAACTATTACAGTTACTACCTGTTTCTGGCAAGTGACTCTGGTTTCTGTTACAGTGGTGATATGAAAATTCTTTCCTATTACATTTGTTTTAAACGTCTATTTAAGGAAGCATATCAAGTAAATAATAGTTCTTCTGGTTAAAAGATATGGCTCCAAATGGTAATGATAGGTCTCTAAAAGCAGAGAGGTAGGATACTCAGCTCTAAGATAAAATCAGTAGCTCCTTATTATGGCTCTCCTGGACAAAGAGCCTTGGGAATCATCTAGTTCACCCTTAGACTGGCATGCAGTCAGGGCTGCTGCTTCTCTGGACCCAGGATCCAGGGATTCCGGGTCATCCACACTCCCAGCCAGCCCCTGAGCCTCCCCCAGGTTGGCATTATTTGTAAGGAGATTCAGCCCCTGGAGTTCTTAGAGCAGGAGTCTTGGCCTCCTGGGCTGTCATCTCGTGGCCCAAGTTGACAACCACATCTCAGACCATTACTGTCCAGAAAAGCCCCTGGAAACCCAGTCCCTGGAGGCCAATGGCGGAGCCTTGGGATAGGGAGGTGAATATGCCTGGTCAGAGGCCCAGGACCTCCACAGCTTGCCTGAGAAGACGCCCTCTGCACACTCTGCCCCCGCACAGAGGCTCGTGCATTCATTCATTTATTCATTCATTTGACAAAGACTGAATATCTACTCTGTGCTGAGGCTCCAGTGGAGAGAACAAGACAGATACTCTCTCTGCTCATATGGAGTTTTTATTATAGATGAGGGAGGGCATAGAAAGTAGGAATAAATACATAAAATCATGACAGGTGGCAAATGATGCTATGAAGGAAATAAAGCAGAATAAAGGGATGGGAGATGTGTATATTGCACACATAGGATGGTAGGAGCAGGTCTCAGGGAGGAGGTGATATTGAACAGAGATGTGGATCAGGTGAGGAAGACCAAGTAAGTATGGGGTTGGGGGGAGAATGAGCTTTCCAGGCAGAGAAAGGGCCCTTGTGGAAGCCCTGAGGCAGTGATCCAGTTGCTGTTGCTGAGTAATGAATTGCCCTAAAATTTAGCAGCTTAAAACAACTATTTCCATTTTGTTCACCATTTTGTGGGCCAGGGTTTGGGGAAGGGGATCAGTTGAGTGCTTCCCACTGGGGGTCTCACGCTGCTGTGTCCAATGGCAGCTGGCACTGGTTATAAGGAGGGTGGCCTGGGCTGGCTTTCCCTGGAGGCTCCCTCTCACACTGGAACTCAATGGGAATCTGAGCAACCTGGAGTCCTGGGGATCTGGGTTCGGCTTGGAGTGCTTGCCTGCCTTTTTTCATTCCTTACTAGTTTTAAGATTTGATTTATTTGGTTTATCTAAGGATCAAAATTTTTTAAAACACCAGTTTTAAAAATTGATATGATATTCACATAACATAAAATTAATCGCTTTAAAGTGTACAAGTCAGGGGCATTCAGTACGTTGACAATGTTGAAAACACCAGTTTCACAGTGAAAGTTTTCTTCTCTACCCATCTCTCCACAGTTCCTATGTATCCCTCAGAGATAAGTTCATATATATATATATATATATATATATATACATACATATATATATACTTTGTATATATACTTTATACATATATGCACACATATATAATTTCACATATATGTAATTTTTCTTTGTATTTTGTACCATACATACATTACTCTGTTCCTCACTTTTTCAATAGCAGCAACAATTAGAAAAATAACAATATCTTATTCTCATCTGGTGCTTATTCTGTGCCAGGCACTATTCTAAGACCTTCTCATGCATTATCTCATTTAATCCTCAGACACACCATGAGGTAGTATTATCGTTACAGCCATCGGGGTTCTGGTAACACACAAGTCTCGATTCTTATCACTGACGAAGAACTAAATTTCCAATCAGAGACAATTATGAGAAGTAAGATTTATTCAAGGCATGTTTTGAGATAGAAAACAGGTCACACTTAAACTGGCTAACCGCTTGGAAACGAGGATATGCATACCATGGGGAGCGGGTTACAGTAAGGAAAGAGAGGGCTATGACCCCAAGGAAGGGGGTGGTCTGTATTATATTAGGGCTGCAATGAGTGATTACGAAGGCTTTTCTAGGTGATTGGCACATAAGATCTTTTTTTTTTTTTTAGTCAAGGCAACCCTTGGTTGACCCCCCGCCCCCCCCCCACACACACACAGATTGCAAGGACCTTGTCAGTTTACAAACCTTTATTTTTTTATTTTTTTATTTTTTTTACACCTACAGCATCTGGTCTTCCTAGATGGTCTCCCATCCAAGTACTAACCAGACCTGCTTAGCTTCTACAATCAGGTTGGATTGGGCTTGTTCAGGGTGGTATGGCCCTAGACCACATGAGATCATTTTGATTGACACTTGGCTGCTATATAACTCTGCCCAACGCACATGTGCTTACCCAGAATTCAGTCTGTTATAATTAGATTCATGAACTTACAGGGATAAACATGGTATTATAATGATGGTATAATGAGGCTGAAGTTGTGGGTAAGTTAGGGTAGTTCCTTCTGCACAAGCATTTGTGGCTGGATTAAACCAGCTATAGGTTATGACCCTCGGGTCCTTTGTCTCCTGGAATGCAGGAGGGATTCTTTAATTACCAATGGGTCTTCTTTGGGCCCTGTCTGGGCTGAGACTCCATTCCTTTGTCCCCTGTTGCTCATGTCTGACTAGCTACTAACAGTAGGTATTGTTGATGCAGGACAGGGCTAATTTTCTCAGAGGGGGCCTGTACCAAGAGAGATGGTTCTTTGAGCACAAGAAAGAATTCAAATGCATGCCAGAGTCAGAGTCGAAAAGGTTATTAGAGAAGGAGTAATACTCCATAAACAGAGCATGGTCTCCTCTCAGAGGCAGAGAGTGAGAGAGAGCCTGAGAGAGACCCAGAGGGACAAATAGAGAGAGGGACAGAGACAGTAGGAGGGACAGATAGAAAAACATTGAGAAAGACCAAGAAAAGACACTGAGAGGGATGGAGAGAAAAAGACAGAAACTGAGAAAAAGACACTGTTTTATATCTCATTCTTTAGTTTCTGAGAATTATAGTTTAAAGACTTTGTTTACCCATTTTCCTTTGATGCAGACAAACAGTACTAAAGGATAAGAGTATATAGCATGAAAAGATAAGAATATATAGCATGAAAGGCCTGCTGGCAGTTTCCAGCTTTTGATCCATAGGTTCCCCATGTTTTTAGCCGTAGGGAAAGAATGATTTTATTTTGTGTAGTGTGCAACTTAAAGACTCAGTTTTCCTGTTTTCCCTTCACGATGTAGAGAAATGCTTTGTTAGCAATCCCAGCAGTAATCTTCCTTTGTTCTGCAGGTTTCCTAGTGGTCTGGCTATAGGGCTTATCAGCATATTGCAGTCTCCGAATATAGCTTGATTTAACATTTTATATCATTTATCTCCTCCCTATATTACTGTTATTGCTTTCAGTTTACAGATGAGAAAACAAGGTATAGAGAGGCTAAGTAACTTACCCAAGGACACACAGGCTAGTGAGTGGTATAGACAGGGTTTGAACTTATCAGTCTGCCATATTTAACATCTGTGCAATCCTCATTCTTTTAAATAGCTCATACAATTTTTTTAAATTAAACTATTTATTTTGGAATACTTATAGATTCGCATGCAGTTGTAAGAAATAATAGAGAGAGATCCCACGTGCCCTGTTCCCCCAGTGATAACCTCTTGCAGACTATAGTACAATATCACAACAGGAAATTGGCATGGATACAATACACTCATCTTGTTAACAGAATATTTTTAAAAATTTTAAAAATTGGTTGCAAACATTTAAAAGTCAGGAGATTTCACAATAACTGTTAGATTTCTGGCTTCTCTTGAGCCATCAGATAAAGAGGCCTCCCCCAGAAGCAAGCCCTGAGGGAAGGTTTCAGTAACAGCTAGTTTGTTAAAGGCTGTCTGGTCAGGGAACGGACAGTTGGGCAGGGGAAGGAGAGCCACCAGCCAAGGTTGTGGACTGCAGGCCAAGGTGAGTGGGCAACTTAGCCCAGTCCTGCTGGGAGACCGGAGACAGTGCAGAACGCTCCCCAGAGTTATTACCCACCCATCTAAACACACCCAAGGAAACTGGCCCCACCAAACCCCGTCCCCTGTTGCTGGCTGAGGGCTGCTTCCAGGGCAGCGGGTTAGGGACTGTCGCTTCTCCAGCCCTCCCAGCCTGCCTCTGAGCTGGACGAGCAGGCACTAGGTCACCAGAAGCAGCCCTTTAGCAGAGAGCTGCAGGTGCTTGCCACTGACAGTCGAAGCTGTGTGCAGTGCATGCTCTGAGGCGTGGGGTGGGAGGCAGTGTCTGTAACAAGGACTGCTGCTTCCAGGAACAGCTCCAGTGCCTGCCACAGGAAGGTTCTCAGTCAATCCTGTTCAGAAGATAGAGTGAATGGATGAGTTCTGGAAAGAAAAGAAGAATACATTTCTGCTTGCTCTCCTTTTGCCCTTCGAAGCAGCCTCTCTGCTGGGGGCACCCCCAAAACAGCACACTTACTATGCCAGCCAGAGAGCAAGAGCGTCCAGGAGCGGCTATAGCTGGACCTCTAAGTTCCGAGGGTTCACATTCCAGCTTAACCCATGACTAGCTGTGTGGCTTTGGCCAATCTCATCACCTCTCTAGACCTCGGTTTCCACATCCATAAACTGGGACGGTGAAATCTACAGGCTATGAGAGGATAAGTGAACTGGCTCACTTGGTGTGCTCAGAAGAGTAAGCGCAATCAGAGGGTGTTAGCTGTTCCTTTCACCTTTCTGGTGCAGGCCCTGTGCTGGGTGCTTACAGAACCAAACTGTGCCTTCTGCAGCCTTATTGGTTAATTACTGTCCATTTGCATAGACTGGGACAGGGCCTAAGGCCACAGAGCCCGTTAGGAGCTGAGCTGGGTTCATACTCAGGTGTGCTGCTTCCTCAGGACCCCTGAGATTTGACTGCAGTCACTTCTTTGCCTTGTGAGTGAGACCTGGGCCTCAGTTTCCTTATTCATAGCACAGGGATAATGAGGAGTACTTTCTCTCAGAGTTGTTAATGGGATTCGGGTTGAGGGCTATCTCCAGGCATGCCCTTCACACAGAGCTTTGGAAAAGGAATTAAACAGTGTGCACCATAATAGGAGCTGAGGAGGATACACCTGCTGCTGGGTGGGTTCCTGCCACTTTTGTCAGCCCCTACCCCCCCTCCCCCACCCAAACACACACACACAAGCGGTAGGGAGAAGTGGTACAAAAGGTACAGGTACTGCTTGCTTTCTGCTCCAGGTTCAATATTGTATGGCACCCCATCATCAAGACACAAACCCCAACTTGCCTCCCTGGTGTGACTGCCAGAATAAACCCCAACATTAGAGTTCCACCAGCTCCCCAAAGTCACACCCTAAAATCACAACCCCTCAAGCCCACTAACAGGACAAATGAACACCCACATAGTCATCTACCCCCTACGAACCTTACTTCTCCCCAGAACACTGCCCCCCACCAAGTCAACACTGCAGGCAGCCAGCCTAAAGGCCAGTGACCCTATGACCTACACACAGTTCATTCTGCAGGCCCTGGGCCCAATGAGGGGCTGGAGGAGGTGGCCCTGGGGCTGAAGGTTCCCTCCCTGCTGGACCTTAAGTGCCCAGCCACTTCCTGGCCTCTCCCCAGAGCCAGCCTCTGCCTCAGTCTCAGCCAGACATGTCCAGCCTCTGGGCACGGTACTCTGGCCTGCCCCTGCAGCCTCTCCCAGAGAACCAGGGATGCTAGGCTGGGGTGCCCTATGCCCCAGTCAGGACCTCTGGTCTCAGCTTTGCAAAGAAACAGGTAAGAAGTTGGAACCCATTCCTGCTGGGACCTTTTGTCCTCGGGATGGTCCTAGGTGGATCTCCCCTATTTCCTGCTCTCTCTGCAGGTGCTGAGGCCAGAGGTCTCAGGAGTTCCCAGTGTGAAATGCCCCAAATGTATAGCAGCAGAATATATACCTTTTTGGCCCAGACTCACACATGCCTTTAAAGTTCTACACTGTGATGGGTCAGCTCTTGTTTTTGTTTTTGGGAGAAATACCCTCTCCTCCCCCCCCCCCAATCTTCCAGTGAGTTTGCAGCTGCATAGCTAGAACCCTAGTGAGGGCACCGGGGAGTCAGTGAGAGCTGGCTCTTAGGCGAGGCACCCCCACATGATCACCCACAACCCCTCCAGCCAACACCTCAGGCAAGTCGCTGACCTTCTGGGAGCTTCCACTTGTCTCTTCTGCAAACTGACAATGTAAATAATTACACCACAGGGTGTCGGAGGAGACCCGATAAAATAAAGCACATGGTTATGTAAAGTTTTCTCGTACTTTTTCTTTACGCAGAATTACTCAAGCATTTCAAGAATGGTGTGGGGAAAGTAGAAAATATTAATATGCGCAAAGACTAAGAGAGGAATCTCACCGCCCCACCCCAGATTAAAGACTGCGACCCTTTGGCGAGGGCCCCCTAGACTTTCCACCAAGCTCCTCCCATAAAGGGGGAACTGTGCGCTGGGGGGCGCTGGGAAATCATAGGGGCGGAGCAGTGGGAGGGCTGGGCGGAGCTTGCGCTGGGGAAGGGTGCTGGGAGGAGAGGGAGGCTGGGAAGGTAGGGGCGGGGCTCTCTGCCACCTCTTGCTCCCCTGTCTGGCCCAGCTTAGCTAAGTAACAGCAGAGGTTCATGTTTTCTCCCCCTGGGTCACCTCTCTGCTGGGCACCAGTGCCTTGACCTTTGACCAAGAGGGCCCAAAGGGCTTTGCCACCTTCGCATCCCTTATAGTTATGAGCTGGTAAGCAGCCTTTACAGTGTCTTGTGCTGAAAAGAAGGCACGTGGGAGCCGAAGAGCGGCCGCCTTAGCTTTGCCTGTGTTTGTCATTTATAGCAGGTTTACTTGAAGAGCACGATGCCCTTGCAGTAGGGGTGACTTGCAGGTCTGGGAAGTTTGAGCTGTTGAAGGGGCTAAATCTCTGGTCCAGTTGCCAGGGTTAGCCAGCCTTCAGCTGATGCCTATGAAATAATAAGAAACATAGGTGTATTCATCTCTGCATTGCCCCCACTTCCTGCTAATATTTGGTTTTAGACCCCAGTTCCTGACACAGCTCCTAAATCATTTGGAATTTCATAGGTACTAGGAGCATCTTTTGTCCAAAAGGAGGCCATTCTAGGTGGACTCCTGGATAGGGATAATTAGAAGATTGGAACTTTCAGCCCCGCCCTGAATACTCCAGAGAGAATAGAGAAGCTGGAGAATTAATTAATAATTAATCATACCTATGCGCTGAAGCCTCCTTAAAAATGCCTTAACTTGGGAGAGAGGGGCATTCAGAGATGTCTCAGTTGCTGAACTTGTAGAGGTGTTGGGAGCGGGGGAGCTCGGAGAAAACATGGAAGCACCCATCCCCCAGACCTCGTACTATCTATCTCTTCATCTAGTTATCTGTAGCCTTTATCATATCCTTTACTATAATAAACTAGTAAACATAGTGTTTCCCTGAGTTCTATGAACCACGCTAGCAAGTTATTGAATTCTTGGAGGGGGTGTGGAAACTACGATGTATGACTGGTTGGTCAGAAGAATAAGAGATAACCTGGACTTGCAGTTGGCACCTGAGGAGGCAGGGGCAGAGGGTACTGAGAGGGTACTGTGGTACTGAGTTCTTAACCTATGGGGTCTCTGTTGACCCCATAAACTGCCAGAACTGAGTTGAATCATAGGACACCCAGCTGGTGTCAGAGACTTGGTCAGTGTAGGAAAACCTCGCACATCTGGTCACAGAGTGAGGTAAAACCCGCACATCTAGTCTACTCTCTCCTATAAAGGAGAGACATGAGAATGTATTCCTACAGTTCCCAAACCCAGTTACAGCTTCATCAGCAGCTCACTTTATACTTTTCCATTGCTTTGTTTTCTATATTTTTATTTAAAAGTGTTTCTTTGACTTTTGACGTAAACTTTGAAAGATAATTTTATAAGTTAAATATCATGGAAGTATAAATTCCTCACTTCACCTCCCCAAGTCATCTTTCGTGTGTGTGTGTGTATCTTTTCAGACACATTTTATGTACATTCAAGGTGTGTGTGTGTATCCTTAAAAATATAAGTGGAAGCATTCTATACATGTTAGTTGTGGTGGGTTTTTTTGTTTGTTTTTTGGAGCAAAATTGATGGCATGTCAGGAAACAAGATTTCAAATACTCCTTAGTTTTGTTTTTTTTTCTTTGAGATTGCTATTGGTTGAAGTTCTTTTAACTGTTTCATAATATTTTGTTTGGCTGACTTAAAATGTGCTTCACTGTTTGCTCTTCTTTAAGCAAATTTCTCTGTTTAAATATAGAGTATGCTCTATGTATAACATTTTAGCCAGTGTATTCTCAGCATGAGCACAGAACAACTTCTATAATGCAGAAGAAAATTTAATAACATACTATGACCAGTTTCTCTATTAGAAATGTCTTCGGCATCCCTCTTCTGCCACATACAATTTCTTTTACTGGTCATTCCCCCAAATTCTGCCCCATCTGAAAGTGTCTGTGCTGGGTATAAGATACCAGATCTGAAAAACACCTATAGATATCTGGGTTCCTATCAATACTAACGCATTGTCCTGAGTTTCTTGAGTATAGGGCTCTGTTGGGCTCATCTGGGTCTTCAGTGATACCAGCAGTTGTTTGTTGAATGAATGGACAAGAGTATATGCTAGATGCCCACACCAACATACTACAAGAGTTCAGCAGGCAAGAGAAACCTAGTAGGGCTTCTCCTAGGTGGTCCTGGCAACATGGGCAAGGTTCTTAGACTGAAAAATCTGAAAAGGCCATTTGATGACAAAGGGACGCAGTGAGTGAAGATGCAGAGCCGGGGCTATCCAAAGTATATTGGGGGTGTAAGCCCAAACTGGGTGCTGAGCTTAGATATCCAGGTCCAGTCTGGTGATAGAGGACCCTAAATGCCAAGAACAGTGTGGACTTTATCAGATGAGTAATGGAAAGCCTGTGATGGTTTCTGGGTGAGAACATGACCTGCTGCTTAGCAATATTCCCCCAGAGAGTGCAGAGGTTTCTACAGAGTTCCCAGGGGGATCAGGTATGCAGAGGCCCAGGTGGAGGAAATGACTGACAGCATTGAGGGCCATGAGTATGGGAGATAATTATTTTGATAGCTGACCCTCATATGGCACATAGGTGTGCCAGACACTGTTCTGGGCATGTCAGTTCAGTTAGTCCCAAAGACAGCCCTGTGTGGTGTGTGCTGTCATTGCACTTTTTTCTCAGAGAGGGAACAGAAGAAGCTCAGAGAGGGGATGCATGCTTGTGTTATGGAGTAGATGCTCTGGTTCAGACTAAGACTTGGAGATCAGGAGCACTGAAGCAACAGCCCCTGGAGAAGCTCCCTGTCCTCTGCTAGAAAAGCATGAGCCACAGTTTGGACCCAGAAAGTCGAGCCAGAGACGGTTGAGGGCCTAAATGGGGCTGGGCTAGAGGGGTGCAGGGATGGGGGTGATTCAAACAAAGCCAAACTGATTGGATCAAGGCCGTCATTTTGGCAGAAATAGTGCCAGTCAAAACCCGTCAGGTGATATTTGCCCTCCAGGCTCATTGCCAGGTTAGAATGAAAGTAAGGCATAAGTCATATTTCTCTCTCTCTCTCTCTCTCTCTCTCTCACTCTCTCTCACACACACACACACACACACACACACACACACACACACACCAGAGTTGCAGGTTGGTTTCCTTGTAGGTGACCAGCCTCCTCCCAGGAAAAGTTAAGCCTTGGCGGAAGTAACATTACTTTCAAGACAAGATTCTGTCACTGTCTTCTTAGTTTCCTAAGGCTGCTATAACCAGTCACCACAGCATAGTAGCTTAACACAGAAACTTTTATGAATTAATCCTCTGGCCCTTAAGGGTACGGGCCACTGAGCTTGTTAGGCAAGGTTGGGGGGTAAAGGGGTTTCTAAATATTCTGTCTAATTTATGTGTCTTGAATACACCTAATTTTACCAATAAGAACACACTTCTCTCACACATTGTATAATTAACAGGTCACAATCTCACCAGTGGAAACCCTTCTCTGACATTCTGTATGCTGCATAGCCCACCATAGACTGAGATGTGAAGAAAAGAAGTGCTTGTGGTAGCATTGTGTGATTGGTATGCCAGTGGACCACCAGGAGTGGTTCCAAGTGGGACTCCTGCTGGGTCTCCCTACGCATACTTTGGCATTTGATATTAAACTGAAGACCTTCAAACAAGGAAGCTGCAAAGCTAGGGAGGGACAGGAAGCAAGAAATATTCTCCAGATTTTGGCTTGGTCTTTAAAGAACAGGTGGGCAGAGGCCTGGCACTGTGTGCTGAGCAGTGCGCATTATCTCATCTAATCCTTCCAACTAGGTGGTTCAGTAGGCCATGCTGCGAGATGAGGAACCTGAGGCAAGGGTGGCTGCCCAAGCTCACACAACTAGTAAGTAGCAAGGCCAGGGACAGATTCAGCTGTGCCTGCTGTTCTGTGCTGATCAGGAAGTGGCTGACCCCATCACTCCACCCAGCCTGTCCTGCTGAGCCTCCTCCCCTGCTGAGTTACCAGGGCTGCCCCCCACCCCTGGCCTGCCCAGTCCTGCTGCAGGACCTAGGGCAACTCACACAACCGGTCTGAGCACATTTTCTCATCTCAGTGCTGAGAACTGCCCACCCTGCTTAAGAAACTTGGAGTATTACATCCAGGCCAGCAAATAGAGCTGCTTCTTTTTTAATTTTTCACTCAAGAAATAATTAGTGCATGCCTATTATGTAACTCTAGACATAGGGGATAAATTCATTGAACAAAAATAGAACAACTTTCCTAAATTAAGTACACACATGAAATTACAGATTTAAAAAAAAAGTTTAAAAAAACATTCTCGAAAGAAAAAAGAAAACATAAGACATGTCTAGGCTAAATGACTGAATTTCGGGGATAAAGAAAAATTCATTGGTGCTAAAATGTATATCTTATACAAGGGAAGAAAAGGCAAAGAGCTTTTGTGCTGCGTTTAGGATTCTGGAAATTGCCAAAATCCCCTTTATGATTATGGAACACATGCATAAACACGTCATTTTAGAACAGATCGAAATTTTTTACAGCCTTTAAATATGTTTCATAGAATGGCTGAATCATTTCTATTAACTGACACAATTTAAAAATCATTAATTTTGACAGAAACCTTTGTTATGTTTTTGAGTTATGTGATTATCTAAACAATGTTGCAAAAGCATCTAGGACAGTCAAATCAGGCCTTCTTCATCTAGCACCTTGGCAAAATATCAAGTTCAGCCCCAGTAATGAAGCCTATATTTCTGTGAGAACAGTGAATACAGTAGTTTCAGACTACAGCTGCCACCTCTTATCAATTTAGGTGTCGCAACTAATATTCATTAGAAAATGAAATAAAGTCAGAATAGGATAGAATATAGTACATATAGTACAACCCTTGTAGTAAAGTTAAGTCTTTTATAAAGTGAAGTGTGTGTATAACGTATATATTTGAAACTTTTTTCTTAATGTTTATTTTCTCTTGGCAAGCTTTGATTAGAAGCTCTACAACAGTAAACAAACAAACAAACAAACAAAACACAACCTTTTTGTTGAGGTATAATATGCACAGGAAGCAGCCCAAGCCTCACATGCACAGGTGTGTACCTCCTAGGTGCACAGACAGAGGGAATGGGCCCCAACCTCAAAAGGTAACCTCTGTCCTGACTTCTCACAGAATACCTTAGCCACGCCTGCTTTTGAACTTAGTGTCCATGTAGTTATGCAGTATGTCCCTTTTGTGTTGGCTTCTTTCATTCGATCTGCGGGCGGAAGGTTCGTCCTGGCTGCTGAATGTAGTTGTGAATTGTTCATCCTCTTTGCTGTCCTTTAGTGGTTTCCAAAGCGGGATCACCAGCCCAGCAACAGCAGCATCTGGAACTTGTCAGAAATACGAAGAGAGTTGTGGTGTGAGTCCAGCACTCTGGGTGATACTGATGCTCATTGGCCTTGAGAGACCCTTGCAGGGACATATTTCTAGCCTCTGTTCTAAGGTGAGGAATTCATATTTCTGATCAGTTTTTTTCCAAGAGAAGAAGGAGTATGTGTTTTTATTTCATGTAAAAATTAAATGAGGGAATGGCTCTGCAAACTCTTTTGAGGTTCTGAAACTCCTCGAACTGTCGTTTTCTCCCTTGCCTGCTCTTGCCCTCTGCTCCCTCCTGAATTGCTGCTCTCCTTCTCTCTCTTCCCACCCACCTGCCCCTAAGGTCCCAGTGACACTCCTGTCATTCAGTCTTGGGGGCATGTCTTAGCCCACTATGTTGACCTCTGAGCACACTGGACAGGCTGTCCTTCCTGTCCAAGGCCTCTGCTCTCAGCCTCCAAAACATTCATGTCCGTGGCTGGGCTCCCAGCTTCCAGTCTTAGTGGCTGACACTTCTGCCCCTGCCCAAATGCTAATGTCCTCAGGGCCCAGGGCTAGAACCTTGTTTTTACTCTTGTCACCTTCTGCCTTCCAGCATCCAAAGCCTGCCTGTCTTCTCTGAGTCTCCTACCACCTCTCCCCTCAACAGACATGCATTGAAGGAACCATACCCACCTCCTCATCTCCCCTCACCCAAAAAGTGGTTTGATGTCCATGGTCATCTGAATGGATAAATGGTCTCAACGTCCACCCAGACACCAGGTCATCATCCTATGCCCCTCCTCTACTTTGCCTGCCTCTACCCTCAGGATCCAGTCTGGGTATTGGAAGGAAGAGAGCTATGAAGGAGTCTGTCAAGACTCTGGCCCTCCTTGAGCTAGGCAAGAAAGATTGTAAGCAAGGAGGGAAACAGACAAATCAGAGTGCCTGCCAGTGAAAAGCTCCAGAAGGGAACTAAAGCTGGAAGAGAAGCTGAGAGTCAAGAAGGTAAGGTCAGGCAGGCCTCTAAGGAGCAGGCATCTGGACTGAAAACAGAATGAAGGGTAGGGCTCTCCAAGAGAAGGCAGGATAGCTGAGGGGGATTAGGTAGAGGGAAGGTTAAGTGCAAAGGCCCTGAGGCAGGACCAAGAATATCAGGGATGTCTAGAGAAGAGTGATGGGGAGTGGTGGGGACCGTGAGAGTTTGGGCTGTATTCCCTAGTTGGATAAGAAGCCCTTAGAAGGTTTCTTCTGTCTCTGGCTTCAGGCTCTGCCCAGGCTTCCGAAGATCTGGCAGAATCTCACTCCTAGAACTGCAGGTATAGCCCAAATTTACTTAGCAAGTTAGGTCCTGGTGGAGAGTGCTTCTCTGCACTTGTACAAAGTGCCTATAGGCTCCTGGGAGGTCTACTCTCACTCTCCCTGATTTTACATCTTCTACTGTAGCCACAAGCTTCAGGGCAGGACCCTATCCGGTCCTTGCCTGGGGTTAAGCAACTTGGTCCCCAGTGAGCAAGGCTCTTCTTGGGAAGGCTTCATAGAGGAGGTGATGTTGTACATGGGACCAAGGTGAAAACTAGGCAGTCTCTGGGTGAGGCCACAGGTTTTTAAGTGGAGCAGGGGCAAATCCAGGTGAGGAAGGATGGCCCATCGTGGAAACCTCATGATGCTTGGCCTGGAGCCCCCCACCCCTGATGCCCCTCTCCACTCTCCTCCCTCACCTGGCGCTGAGAAATGCCCTGCGGATCTTCCCCCTGGATTTCAAGGAGCTGCTGGCCCCAGAGTTTGCCCAGGAGCTGTGACTGTACGGGCATATCTGTATGTACTGGTTCTGCCCCTGCATTGAAATGAGGTGAGTGCTGGTGAGTGCAACTTCAAAGAACACCCAGAGTGAGAAGGGAGGGAACAAGGAGGGACTGTGCTGGAAGTGAATAAACCCAGAGAATTAGCAGAGATGGGGAAATCAAGGTTGTCCACACTAGGAAGCCCGTGGATGTGGCATGCTTAGTTGATGCCCTTCACACAGAAAGAAGAGGTGGCAGTGTTGTCATTCGCGGAGGTCTGCAGCCTAGATTTGGCTGAAGCCCTCGAGTCTGACCAGAAGATGGGGGAATCCTTACCAGATAGGTCCCTCTGGCCTACTGTCCTGGGCAGTCAGCCCCATGTAATTCTGGAGCCAAACTGTATACAAAATCCCTTTCTAAACTCCATGTCTTATTGTCCTGCAAGAGGGCGAGGAGAGCATTAGAGGGTGCTGCGAGGGTTTTCAAGTAGCTCAAGCTTTCCATCTGGGCTCTCAGGCTGAACTGTGCACAGCACTGGAGGCCTTGTAAAAGCACAGGTGGCTGGGCCTCACTCCACACTGCACAGTCAACAGTTCTGGGGTGCAGTGGGAGGATCTGCCTCTCGTGGTTCCCAGATGCTGCCGCCCTGCTCAGGTATCACACTGAGCACCCTTGTTCTTGGATATGCCAGAAGCCCAGACTTGTCTGTGACCACCCCAGGGAATGGCATTCTCTCAGGAAAGCAGAAATCATGTCCCCTCATTCCTGTTGGGGCCTGCTGGCCCAGCATCTACTCTAGAATTGGTGCCCAGGAGCACTGGTGGTGTGAATAAAAAAGAGAATGAATAAGCCGCACCCGGAGTAGAGGCATCAGGGAAGTGAACACCGGCTTTACTTCAAAATCAACATTCTCCCAGCTGGAGCCTACAGAGAAGGGAAAAATGGGTGCCCAGGTTGGGTAGGGGCCAAACTCCCCATCACTGGAAGGGCAGGGGTACAAAGCACAAGGTGACCACAGAGCAGGTTGGCCTTTGTTCCTGCTGGGAGCTCCCAGGTGACTTCTGCAGGATGCCAGGTCTTGCTATTCACACCTGTGTGGCCTAGGATTGGGCTGTGGCTGAGGGGGCGGGGGGAGTGGGCCTGAGATTTAGCAAGAAGGAAGCCTCCCATTATCATGCCTGGTGGCTGGACTCCCCTTGTAGGGCCTACTCAATCGAGCAGTACCCCTGCAGGACAAAAGCCTCGGCAGCCATCATGCACATGATTATGAATAACTTGGACCCCGCCATGGCCCAGGTAACAGACAGGGAAACTGAGGCATGGGGACCAGCATTGTTCAATCGAAACGTAATGTGAGACACACACGTAATGTGTTTAAGCTTTTTATTTAGAAATAATGATGGGTTTACAGGAAGTTGTAAAGATAGTGCAGAGACCACATACCCAGCATTCCCTGGGCTGATTATTCTGTAACTATAGCACAGCACTAACACTGGTACAGTGGAAATGTGTGATTTTAAATTTCCTAATAGTCACATGAAAAAGCAAAAAGAAACAGGTATATCCTGATATATCTGAAACATTATCATTTTAACATGCAATCAAAAATTTATTGAGATATTTTACAATTTTTTCTTAAGTCTTTGGAATCAATGGTGTATTTTATACTTAGAGCATGTCAGACAAACCACAGTTCAAGTGCCTGATAGCCACAAGTAGAGGACACAGGTCTGGCCACATGTGCCTGTCACAAACCTCCTCGAGAGCCAATCTGAACATCATATCCCATATTTGAGAAAGAATAGCCTTTGAGCAGTGAATGTCCAAGTATTATATGTGAGGGTGACTTCATCCTAGAATTTGACCCCCCTGCCTAGTGGTGAGAGCTTCCTCAACCCTGACCCTGGCCCCAGAACCTGAACACAGATGGACCCTTGACATTAACCCCAGGCTGAGTTCCCAAAGTGACCCCAGATCCAGCTCTGTCCTTCACTCCAAACTGAGCCCTTACTTCTGTCGCAGATGGACCAATGTTCCTGCAGAGGCCACTGTCCTTGGGCCTCATCTCTTCTGGCTTTTCTCTTTGTCCTCACCACTCCTTTTTCAAGGGCCATTGGCCACCTTGCCCCATTGAGCCCAGCACAGGCGTGGGGGCCCTCCCTTCCCAAGTCACCATCTCAGACGACACCATGTCCTCTCCAGTTTCCCCAGGAGCTCGTAACCTATGGAGGAAATGAGCAGGTGTTCAGCAACGGGGCTCAGGTACGCCGGACTACGTGGCCTGGCCCCCATGCTCAGGCCTTCCTCCCACTGTGTCCTCTGGCCTGGAATGAGATTACAAAACCATGGCTCCAGACTCAGGTCTCTGCTCCTCTGAAGCCTGAGATCACAGCACTGGCTGCAATTTGGGGATGTTAAAGGTCCTAAGGGCAAGAATGGCATTATTGGAGGCAGCAGGAGCCACTGGAGTATAATAGAGGCCTGGAGGGACAGGGCACTGGGCAGGACCATTGGGGCCTGGGGAGGTCTCAGCGCTGGGGAGGTGGCTTGGGGCCTGCTGTGGGGCTCCTACTTACAGAGTCCTTCATGCTTCGTTCTCTCCTGCAGTTCTGGCTGATGTTGTCCTACTTGTCCCAGATGACAGAGGAACAGACCTTGGTTATGTACACCAGACACTCACTGGGCTTCTTCCCAAGCAGCCCTTGGCCCCTGAGGCTGGTCATCACCAATGGGATGGTGGGTCCTAGGACAGCTGAGCATGGCACTGGCCCAAGGGGAGTGAGGAGAGCCAGGTGCTCCCGATATCTGCTTACCCATAGTTTCTAAGAGCGCTGTGCTGCACCCAGCCCTCAACTCCATCCCCCTTTTCCAGGTCATCCCCAACTACTCTTCCAGAACAGAGAATGAGAAGCTCTTTGCCATTGTGGTTACAATGTGAGTGTATTTCCGTTTATATCATATTATTTCAGTAAATATCATATATTTCCACTTTAGCCATGTTTATTACAAAACAATGTAGCAATATTAAATATAATTTTGAAAAACAATCACAGCACTGTAGCACAATTCTTATTTACATACTCTCTAGTAGTTTTTATGAATATGCCTATAATTGTTATATACTTATAAGTGAGTGAATGTACAATTTGAATCCTGCTTTTTCTAACATTTTGTTATGAGCAATTTCAAGTATACATAAAATTGAAAGAATGAAAGAATTAACAGTGAGCACCAAGATTCTGTGATTAATGCACTATCAAACTCACCTTATCCTGTATCCATCTATCTACCTATCCATCCCTCTGTCCATCCATCTGTCCAATTTTGGTTTTGACGCATTTCAAAGTAAGTTGAAAATATTATGGCCTGGAATTCAATATTTGTTTATGGTTTTGTTGCTTTTGAAGTGAAACTTTCACATAATGAAATACACATATTTTACATGCACCATTTGATGAATTCTGACAAATGAATGCATCATAGCAACTCAAACCCCATCAAGATGCAGAGCACTACCATTTCATTTGTTATAAAATTAATGCATGCTCTAGGTTGAAAACTTGATTCCCTCAGACATTATAAAGGTCGCTACAATAAAAAAGAAACCCTTTCCTGCCCTAGACTCCCCAGTTCACAGTGTCTCCTTCATCCTTTTACACATGTCTTATGCATGTGGCTACAGATTTAGATAATTAGAACATTATGATGCCTCTGCACTTGGCTTCCCACTTTGACAATATAGTTTGGATATTGTTCCATTTCAGGAAACAGAGGTCTAACTTATTTTGGTTTTACCTGCAGTATTTAATTGTACCATAATTTGTTCAGACCACTTGCCTCCTGATATAGCTTGTTTCCAATTCTTTGGGATTATAAAGAATGCTACAGTGAATGCCCTAATCTGTACACCTTTGTGGATCTCTGGGAGTGATAATAACAATGTAAAATGTGATCAAGTCTGTAGTATTAAAAGCCAATTAACCAGACCTCAGGCTAATACTTTATAATATAATCATAATAGTCATCGCTGTTTATTGTTCTTGGATTTATAGATTTAATCCTCTACATAATTCTCTGAAATAGATACTCTCATTAACCAATTTTGTGGATGAAGAAACTGAGGCTTAGAAACCCAATTTTTTCGTTGTTGGTCATGAGTAGGTACTGTCGCCGTTACTTTTATTATGAGGCCTAAAGATCTCTGCTGTACCTATAGACGTGGCCACGGGGTAGAGAGATTGGGTCTGTATCCTGGCTATGCTGTCTCCTATCTGTGACCTCCAACAAGTCACTGTGCTTCTGTTTCATTGATACTGGATGGAAGTTTAAAGAGGGTGGAGCTGCAGTCAGACCTGGTCTGGCCACACCTAAGGGTTGACCCCAGGTGCTATGGACAATTAATTAGAGAAAAGATGCAATTCACCAGTGAAGATAAGAAAAGGTTTAAATGTACTATATAAGAACTCTGAGAACTACTAACTAAAGCAAAACCTTTTCATTGTTGGGCTGACAAAAAAGAAACATCAGATATGGTGGCCAAGAGGGCTACATCTAGCAACTAGGACCTAGTGGAGTGAACTTTGATCCTACAATTTTACTTCCAAAATTTATCTTGGAAGCAACAGGACAGGGGATCAGCTGAGCACCAAAGATCAAGCCAGAAGGACTTAAAAATCAGGTCCCAGTTCTGCTATGTGTCTTTATATAACCTATCTGTGAAGAGGGAATATTAATGAGTTGTATAAGAATTAATGAAATTATAAAGGTGACACCCTTAGCGTATGGCACAAAAAGGTGACCTTAGGCACTCTGCTTGACTGTATACAGGCCTACCAGGGAGAACACCTCATGGCATGAGTTAGGGAGCCCATACTGCCCTGGGTTTCATCTGTCTCCCTGGATGGAAGTTGATTAGCGTTTTCCTTATATTGCATAATATTCATATGACCTTTTAAGGTAAGGGTACTGCTTCCCCATTTTTTGGAAAAGGAAGCAGAGTTTCAGTGCTTTGCCTAAATTATAAGATAAGCTTGTTACTTAGAGATCTGTAAGAATCAGATGTACCCCTGACCCAGAAGAGAGAGAGGGCTGGGGAAGTTGCTTGGAGACAGGAACTTGAAATTTACAAGGGAGAAAAGCAAGTGACAGTAAGCTCTTGAGACTCTCCTTACTTTGCCATTCCTCAGGAAGAGTAAAATTAAGGTAACAGCAAAATGCTGTCATCCCCCCATCACATTGCCAACAATTAGAATGTTTGATAATCATCAAGTGATGGAAACAGGCATGCTCGTATATTGCTGGTGACAGACGCTTTGGAATTTGGCAGTATCTATTAATATTTTAAATGTTTGCCTGGATGACCCAGCACTCCCCCTTCTGGTTTCTACCCAAGGAGGTAGATATGAGGTGGCTCACTGCAGCATTGTTCCTGTAGAAATTGGAGTCATCCCAATGATCAATAAGGGAGAGAACATTCTGTGGCTTTTGATACTGCATACTTGGAGCCATGCAAAGGAGTGAGCAAGATCTGTGAGTGCCGAGGCAGAAAGGGCCCCACAGGCCTTATGTTTAGGGGGAAAACAAGCTGCAGAAATGACACCTACAGAATGCGGCCATTTATGTTAATAATCCTGATAATAATAACCTCTCATGCAAAGAGTACTCTAAACGGGTTCATAGAAGTCTAACTTGCACACAGCACATTGTGCAGATCTGGAGTGCGCATAGCTGTGCCAAAACCTCTTGCTGGAAACCAGGCCCTACCCTCACCCCCTACAGCTTCCTGCCTTCTTTGTTGCAGGTAGACTCCCCAGACGAAGGTCACTGTATGTGGTATGAATAGAATCCTGCAGAATGTGCTTTCACAGATAGTTCATAGTCAGGTTGGGGAAACAGACAAGTCACCCATCAGAAAGGGGGAGTGTAGGCTGCTTTCCCTCAGTGGCTGTCACAGCTTTCTTTGGTGGTGCCAAGGATAGGGAAGCAGAAAAGGAGATGAGTGGCTCTAAGAAAAGCCTTGGCGATACACACCGGTATGATTTGCACTTAGTTGATACTGAACCCGTGACATACATAGCTATACTTGTTAGGAGCCTATTTAGCTTTAGGTAACAGAAAACCAAGCTATGACATTTTCTACAAATAGGGTTTTATTTTTCTCACATAACCGACAGTGCTGGCATTGGTTCAGCAGCTCGGTGATGTCAGGGTCAATATCTCTAGATTCTCTTGGGTTTCCCTGGTGGTTGCAAAATGGCTGCCCCATCTATATTCAAGGCAGGAAGAAAGGAGAAGAGGAAGTACCAGCTATGGCTGACACCATTTTAGTAGGAAAATAATGTCTCAAAACTCCTTCCTTTACCTCACTGGTCAGTATGGGATCAAATGGATGTTCTTATCTACACGAGAACATAAAACGATGGAAAGGATACTTGTGATTAGCTTGGACAGGGCTTACCTCCTGGGGCTGAGCACAGCATTATCCTAAACATAATCCAGGTTCTGTTGATAAGGAAGGCAGAAGAAAGAATGAATATTGGAAAACAGCTCATAGTGTCTGCCCTGACACTGTGTTATAAAAATGGGTGATCTACATGGAGGCGTGGCACCTACCTAATGGAGAGTGACACACCCAGGGGTGATTTGTAACTGGGTGGCTTTATGTTTTATGGTCGCAGGTGGATGAAGCCGCCCCCCTGAAATGCCACCAGCAAGGCTGGCTGATGGAAGTGGTCAACAGCATGGACAAGTGCATTGAAAGACTCAGGTATAGTGCTTGACAAGTGAGCATAGAAAGTGGGGAGGCCTTGGGAAGGGACCCAGAAGCTGGGGTGCTTTGCATGGGCCTATTCAATGCCTGACACCTGGCCACAGGTGGCCATCGCACCAAGTGACTGCTAAGATGGTACAGTAGGAGGTCATGGGAAGGATCTTCTAGCGTCTGTTTCTCACTGGTCATTATTGCTGATATGTAGGACACCCCTGAGTTTGGTGATCAGATACTTGGTTCTAACAGGTTTTCAGTCATCCTCTTGGTGTTCTCAATACTCAACCACAGTTTTACAAAGAATATGTCTTGTACTTTTCACTGTTGTGGCCTCAGTGCTCAGCCCAGAGCCTGGAACACAGCAGGAGCTCATCAAATCTCTTGGGAAAACATTAAACTTTGAAAGACAGAGCTCCCCCTCAGTGTGACTCCATCAGGTCCAGCCTAAGTCCATCTTCTTCCCCACTTAATGCTGTGATTGCCTGTGCAGTAACAGGGGCAGCATTTCCCCTCCGGCTTGATGTCTTCTAAGGTACTTTAGTGGGAATGGTGGGGAGGACTGCTCTGGGGCTGCTGATAAGATGCCATTTTGGAAGAATCCTCCCAACAGATTTGCTTTACAGAACTGAGCCTGTATGGGGAGGATGCGTCTGTGCTATGGCTCTCCACCCTGGCTGCAATATTTTAACCGAAGGGTGCTAGTATGAAAATGTTCAAGTACACACAGAATTTGAGAAATATTCCCATTTCCAAGATGCGACACTATTTGACATAGATCTTTCTAAAATGCCAGTTTGAGCACATTGCACCTATGTGTAAACTCTCAGATAACTAGCTCTCCATTTAATTACAGGAAAAATTCTGAACTCCTACTATTCCATTAAAGGCTTTTACCTGATCTGGCTCCTATCCCTGTTAGTGCTGGTTAGCATCATGAACACACACACACACACACACACACACACACACACTTAAACACTGTCATGCAAACACGCATACTCACTTGCATACACATACATGTGCACACACATACACTTACACACTCACTCCAGCCACTGATATTTTTGTCATCTCTAAATATTTCTCTTCATATGCCTTCTCCCTCTTGTCACTCACACAAAGTTTGGACCAACTTAATTCCTTAATTCTTACACACACACACACACACACACACACACACCTTCAAATTAGTTTAACAAACTACCTTAAGCAACCTTTCTCATTATATGTCTGCCCCCTAAGCTAGATTTCTTTCTGTTATCACATATTTGACCCCTTTTATCCCATCTACCTCTTCTTACTCCCTCCTCCCCTACACTCTGGTAACCATTAGTATATTGTCCTGTAATGCAGTCCTCTTAGAGGAGAATTCCCTCAATTTTTATATGTCTGGAAAGGTCTTAATTTCTCCTTCATGTCTAAAGGAGAGCTTTGCTGGATACATTTTCTAGGCTGGTAGTTCCTTTCATTTAATAGTTTGAATATTTGATTCCACTCCTTTCTAGCTTGTACAGTTTGTGCTGAGAAATCCAACAATAATCTAATGGGTTTTCCTTCATAGGTTACCATCTTCTTTTCCCTAGATGCCCTGAGAATTCTGTCTTTGTCATTGATTTTCGATAATTTTAATACAATGTGTCTTGGTGAAGGCCTTTTTAGGTTGAGATAATTGGGTATTGTGTTGACTTCTTGAATTCCAAGCTCCAGCTCATTCCTAAGATTTGGAAAATTCTCATCAACTATTTGTCTGAAAATGCTTTCTGATCCCTGCTCCTTTTCCTCACCTTTGATAATGTCCATCATTCTTATGTTTCCTCTCCCGATAGTTTCAGCTAGTTCTTGTATTTCCCTTTCATTATTTTTCATTCTTTGGTTTTTCTCTTCTTTCCAATTTATTTATGGGTTATTTAAAAGTATGTTTTTTAATTTTTACATTTTGGGTGATTTTCCAGATATCTTTCTGTTCCCAACTTCTGGTTTAATTCTTTTACGTTCTGAGAACTTACCGTGTATTATTTCTGTTCTTTTAAATTTGTTCAGGAGTTCATGGCCCAGAATCTGGTCTATTTTGGAGCTCTTGAGAACGTGTGTTCTGTTGTTATTTAGTGGATTATCCTTGAAATATTAATTGGGTCAGGTTGGTTGATAATGTTGTTCAAGTCACCTAAATTCTTACTGATGTTCTGCTTATTTGTTCTATAAATTACTGACAGAGTGGTGAGGTCTCCAACTCTATTTGTGGATTTGTCTATTTCACCTTTAAGTTCTTATTTTGTCTTATGGATTTTAAAGCTCTGTTGTTAGGTGTGCATTCATTTAGGTTTATTATGTCTTTTTATAGAAGGGACCTCTTTATTATTACACAATGTCCCTCTTTATCCTGGATAATATTCCTGGTCCTGAAATTCTCTGTTATTAGTATAATTTATGTTCGTATCTTATGGCCACTGTAATAAATTACCATAAACTTAGTGGCTTAAAACAACACAAATGTATCCTCCCACGGTTTTGAAGGTTAGAAGTCTGAAGTCAGTTTCAGTGCATTAAAGTCAAAGTGTTGGCTCTCAGGAGGCTCTAGGGGACAATCTGCTTCCTGGTCTTTTCCAGCTTCTAGAGCTTCATTTCTTGGATTTCTTGACTCATGGTCTTTCCCAACCTTCACAGCCTAGCACCAAGAAAATGCATTCTCAGGATTCTCCCTGATCATCTCTGTGAGCACCCAGTGAGGTTTTGGGAGTAAAAGCTGCCAGAGTGTGCAAGTCCCCTTATATCTGTGTCTCAGAGGCCTCACAGTCCCAGGGCTCATGTTTGTCTTAGTAATTTATTAGATACTTGTTAAGTGACCAGATTGGGTTCTGTTACTCTATGCAAGTAAGTGCCTGTCTCTCTCCAGATTTCAGGTTAGTTGGTTGCCCTGGGACCTCAGTTCTCTGATGGGGTCAAGTAAAATTATTAAAATTGCAGCGTGTTCCCCACTCCCTATCCTTTCCTTTGTTTTATGTGTGGGAGTGATGCTCTTTGGCTTTCTACATCTCTGAGCTAAAACCACTATTGCTTCTCTTTTAATTCTATCGTTCTTTCTGCTTCTGAGTTATTTTGTCTGGCATTCAGTGCTAGAGAGCATAACTATAGGAAAGGATAGTAATAGGTAAGCACTTACTATTTGTCATTTCTCCTTTATTTGCTCAGCTTTGCAAACAAATTATTGCTGTTTCTAGAGTTACCTGTTTCCAGTTCTCTATCTGTCCTTCAGGCCTAGGTAGTGTTGGCTCAGCCAGTGGGGCCTGTGGATGCCCACTTGTGTGTCGGCTGGAGCCTGTCCTGGCCCCAGTTCACCTCATTCAAGGAATGACATGTGGTGGTCTTTGTTTCCACAGACATGGTTGTGCAGAACTTCATGGCCAATGCCTTTTGAGGAGCCACCTGGGTCGCTCTTCACAATGGTGGGGGTGTGGGCTGGTAAGAAGCTTTCAGAGAACAGGGTAGTGGGGGTGCGGGCTCCTGTAGAAGGCACAGGGATTCCCTTGAGAGTCCTGGGCCCTGCCTCCCCTGAGCATTCTCTGCTGAGGGCTTTGCTGTGACGTTTTCCTTGTGTGAGCTGGAAGTTGGAGGGATAGAACATTGGGGTGGACATAGGGGAGTATCCTGCACAACCACTCTTCCTTTTGGGGTTTCGCCCTGTCACATAGGACACCAAGGCTGTGTAAGAACTGGAATCACCCCTTTTGTGTAAGTTTCCACATTGCATTCACAGATGTTTCCTCAGAAATTCTCACAGTGCTATCTTTTCATTCTACCTTAGATTCCCAGGGAAGATGGACTAGGATGCAGAAAACTTGGGTTCTAGGCTCCCCTGGGTTCCCAGCTAATAGCTCTGCCCTGTCCAGTCCTGTTTCCAGTTTGTACCATGAGGAAATTGAGGTCTCATTCTGGCTGGCATTCACAGTTCATTATGCAGATGTCCACTATAATTCTGTACCCACTTCTAACATTTGGGGGTGTTTCCCATACCATCCAGCAACTTTTTTCGATACTACCTGGGTGTCCCATGTTTCAACTCAATTTTGACACTCCCTACCTGGAGATAGTCTCAGATCGCACAGGTTATGGGCTCAGTCCCACAAGACTGTTCTTACCCTACTTCAGATGCTAATCACAAGCCTAGGTTGTTACTTGCTTCTGACTAACTGGCTACAGTTTGGAGGTTCCCACAACCCCCTCCTTGTCTTCTATTAATTTGTAGAGTGGCTCACAGAACTCAGGAAACCCATTTACTCACTAGATTACTGATTACAAAGGAGATAAAAGGATATTGTCACCAGAGAGTAGGGTTCCCCTCTCAGCATGTTGCCCAGGTTCTTGATGTCTTGAGCAAGAATTGAGCAAGACACCAAAATGCAGCAGAAAAGAATAGCTTAATTAGAAGTGATAGTACACTTACAGATGTGGAAGTGGCCCTGAGCAAGAGAAGCATGGCTCAAAAAGGGCTCAAGGGTCCAAGGACACAGTAATAAAGTCTTTGGGGTTTTTATACCTATTTGCTGTGAATGGTCACTTTTCTTAGGAGAGTGGGCTTTCTTGATCGACAACTAAGATTATGGGACACAGTGATTGATCATTTGCTTTCTGTGCATGTTTATTCCCAAAATTCAGTCTGTTATGAAATTAATGAACTTCTAGACATAGTCATGATGATATAATAAGGTTCAGGTGAATTGCATGTCATTGAGATGTCCATTGTGCAGGTGCATGAGACTGGCTGAAACTAGTACCCAATTTACTGCTTACTTGTTTCCTTGTAAGAGTTACTTTTAGTCCCAAAATGCCTTCTGATTTGCTTAATTGTGGGTGGACTAGGGCGGACCCTTTCTAGAATAGGTCGACTTCAGTGTCTTTGCAGGCAGGCCCGAACTCCCCTATCTAACTTACCTGCTTAACTCTTTTCTAAGAGCCATGAACCCCCTTATTTTTAGTATGGATGTTGAGGGACTGGAGGTCTCTTCTCTATCTGCTTCCTGCTGAGGAGGGTTGCAGTCCCTACCTATTTGGGTTTCATGGAGTTCTTTCCCTTTCTGCCTTAGTCAGGATGGGGTCTTGGGTTTCCTGAAGTGCCACCCCAGTCCCTAGACAAGGAAAAAGATACAAACTTGTTACTCGAATCATATCTAGTTACATTTCTATTATTGATTTGCCTCTCAAGCAAGTAACAAAAATCAGGCTTGATTAATATATTTCATCAAAGGAAAAAAAAAACCTAGGTTAAAAGGTCACCTCCCTTCTCAGACTCCAGGGCCCTGTTTTGGCCTAAAGCCATCCCTGTCTATAATGGGACAAGGAAAATGCTGAGTTTCAATGATCCTTATCAGTAGCCAGAGGATCTGAATTACCAGTTTCAAGGTAATTAAGTTTGAGGGAAAGAATCTTTCTCCACAGAAAAGAGGAAAGAAAAGACTTAACTAGTTTTACTAAAAAGATTAAGAATTTTGCAAGTGATGGCCCATATCAATATAAGTCAACAGTCAGATAAAGAGATACATAGGGAGAGGTACTGACAAAGGAGCTTAGGTCCTTGTGGAGCTTGAAACCCAGTACAGTGGGACGTGGAAGCATTCAAACACCATTCTTTTTGAGTTCTTATGGAGGCTGCATTACGGAGACATGATTGATTAAATTGTTGGCCATTGGTGATCAATTCAACTTCCAGCCCCACCCACCTCCCTGGAGGCCTTGGGGTGGAACTGAATGTTTGAGCCTTCTATTCTTCATTGATTTCCCTAGCAACCGACCCCTATTCTTAGGTGGAAGTCCACGAGTCACCTCATTAACATAATAAAAGACATCTTTCTCTTTCTCAACGCTTAGGAATTCCGAGGGTTTTAGGAATTCTGTGCCAGAAACAAAGGGATGAAGGCCAAATATATAGTTCTTATAAATCACATCTGCTGCTAAGAATAGCGAATAACTAATACTTAATGCACGTGGATTGTGTGACAAGAATTGCTAGACTCTTTGAATCTACTCTTTCATCTAATCTTAGAAGGAAAATACATTTTACAAATGAGGAAACGGAGGCACCAAGAGGTTAAGGAGTTGCAGGAGCTGCAGTGGCACAAGGTGTGCTTCCCTGGGGAGTCAGTCTTCTGAGGAAGCTCCTGGGCCAAATTGGAAACCTGGCTATCCAGAGCAGCAGGGGGCGCTGCAGCTTCAGAGAGAAAGACGGCTCCTCAGGTCTGGCTATCTGTGAACTCAGCCAGTTTTGGCCAGATCAAGCCTGGCCTCCTTGTTCTTCAGAGGCAAGTCTTTCAGCACTCAAACTTCCCGGGGCTGGCTTGGCTGGAATTCGGAGCTGCAGCTCAGTCAGGTGGCTCTAATTAATGGAAAATATAACTGAAGTGTGTTTTCTTTCCAATACAAAGGCTGGAGAAAACCGGGAAGAAAAGAGCACCTGGTTATTGGGTATCTGGCCTTTCAGTGCTAGATTTGCTGAGTGGGTTCTAGAGGTGAAGAGTGACTCTGAAAGGGGAGTAACTTGCCTAAGACCACAGAGCTGGTGCTGGAACTGGGATCTGGACCCAGATCAATCACCTCCTAGGATGCACTCATCATTGCCAATAGGACAGCAGAGGGTAAGAAGGGACAGGGCAGAGCAGCCGAGAGTCAGCAACACGTGGCTCTGAGGCAGGACACAGCAGGGCCAGAATTCAGGCAAGACACTGCTCACCTTAACCGCCTGCACTTGGGGCTCCTGTGAGAGGGAAGGCTCCTTGTAAATTCCCAAGTTGCTCCCACCCCCAAGGCTGCCTCCAGGCTCTGTGGACAGGGACATGCTCTGACAAGATGCAGACATCGGACATCGGTGCTTTGCATTCTGGCTGTGCTTGAGCGCTCTTTTAGGAAAGTGCCTCAAATTCATGTTGGAATCCGTCAGACTCACAGGTATATAATTTAATCTGTCTGATACTCCCACAAAGCTTACTGCAAAAATAAGCAGGAAAAAATCTGTCCCGTGACCATTCCTGTTTCAAGAGGAGACCACTTCCAGCTCCAGCTTTATTTTTTTCTTTGTTGTATGGAAATCCATGTTTCTAAATTGTAAGCTTACCCTGATATTTCTTGATTTACTTTTAGTTTTGTGAATTGTTTATTGGCTTTCTGTTTTGGAGAACTTATATTTCCCCGACAATCAACATCAGTTGTGTGTCATTTTCTGCTCCCTCCGTTGCCTCTGTCTCCTTGGAGCACCTCTTTCTGATTGCTTGCTTGATGTCTGTCCTTGTGTTGGCTATACAGCTGCCCTCTCTGTCTGTCTGTCTCTCTGCTCTTTTAGAGAGGGAGCCTACAGGCAAGCTGCAGCCCTATCTGCTCAGGGACCTTTGGACCATGGGCTGCAGAGCAGGAGAGGTCACTAGTCAGTCTCTGGTCTTGGACTTGTTGGTTCTCCTGTCCTTGTAAGAGGGCGGTGCAGTCAGTTCTGGGAACTGAGTGGGAGGGACAGGGCCTCACTGTTTGGTGTTGAGTGAGACCTTTTCCTTAATCTCTGTGTTTCCATGTTCGTTCTTTCACCTTCCAACTTGCTTCCTGTTCTCGCACCCAGATCCAGCCCCAGGGCCCATGTCTTTGAGGAATAAGTGCATGTATTTGATCCACCATCTTTATCCAGATACTGACATTTTCCCCCTGAGAGCGCATCTCAAACTTGAATGTGCGCAGGAATCTCCTGGGAGCTTGTTAAAATGGAGATTCTGACTAGGCAGGTCTGGAATGGGGTAGATCAACATTTCTAACCAGCTCCTATAATGCTGCTTCTGCTAGCCTGAGGACCACTCTGAGTTGCCAAGGACATTGAGGGCTCCTGCCACCTGTGTACATAGACCTCCTTCACCCTTCCTACCCCTCATGCAATGGGGACCATCTTTGTATGTACAGTTTTATAGCACAGTTAAGAGCACGGATTGTGAATTTGATCTGTCTGTGTAAGTTAAGCTGTTGAGCTTTGTTTCTTGACAAAATGGTCATAATAATAGTAAATGTTTTGTAGCCTAGTGGTGAAGATTAAATAAGTTAATAATAGCTAAGACTTATATAGTGCATAACATGTGTGAGGTCTTCTAAGAGATTTGCATGTTAGCTTATCTAATTTTCACAACGGTCCTATCTAAGAAATAGGTACTACCCAGCAGAGATAAGTAACTTTGCCCAGGTGTCACAGTGAGCTGGGGTTGCAGGAGGCCTGGCCCGAATACATGTACTGACCCAAAACAAATCTCTTGTAAAGGAGCCAGAACAGGGCCTGGCACTTGGCATACCTCCTATAAATGTTAATCTCTATCATGTTTATGCTATTTGTGATCTCGGGTTCAAAAATGGTGGGTGTTTTAAATTTTGATAGCTACTACCAAATTTTCCAATATAAAAATTTCTGTTTGCATAACCTCATCAATATTAAATGTGATCACTCACTGAATGTTAACACAGGATTTACCAGGCTGGTGGGCAAGAAGTAATAAATTCTTGTTTTGATTTGAATTGCTCACTCCCTGGTTTTTGAGTTGTGTGCTTTTTCTTATAGATTTGCAGGCATTTTGATATTCTAGATATTAAATAGATGTATTGGATGTATGTCACTTGTCTTTAAACTTAGTTTAAAGCATCTGTGCTGGCTGGGTTCTCCAGGAGGCAGGTGCTGAGGTAGGGTTGGGAGTGTGCAAAAGCCCAGGTGCAGGCTGGCATCAACACCAGGCCGATGGCCAGGTAGAGGCAGCTTCTGTGCTCAGGGTGGGGGGCACTGGTAGCTCTTGGGACAGAGGGTTTACTCTCTTTCTTGGTGGGAACTGACTAAAATTGTCAGTAGGATCCAGGCCCGGCAGAGAAGCATTTAAGGCCAGACAGGCCTGAAGGCTCTGAGACTAGAGAAACTGGATGTACCTTCCAGGTGTGGGAAGGAGAAAGAGCAAATTCACTGGCAGTGGGTACTGAAAGGCCAGATGCTGTGGTCCCAGAGGTTTGTGTTTGTCAGGTGATGACAAGATCCAGGGTATTTCTTGTGTGCATACCTGAAGGGGACGTGTGCTACTAACTGAGGAGGAACTTTGGCTGGCTCCAACAGCCCTTGATATTGACATCAGGGGTGAGGATAGAAGTCCAAGAGTGCCAGGAAGGAGAGGGTTCTCACGGCTGTTGGAGAAAAACCACAGGGCAAACTTATGGAAAATGGAATAACATTAACATACTCAAGTAAGATTCAAATGACATTTTTTAAGAAACAAGCGACCACAAGAACATAATGAACTTGCGAGAGAAGGTAGTCAAAACAGTATGAAGAGTAATGCATTAATTAGAAAACTAGAAATGCTGAAAATAAAGGAACTCAGCCATCAGATCAAGTAATCAGGACCTAAAATACACCTCCAAAACAAGTACAAGAAAAAAATAAGGAAGACAAGGAGCATAAAGAGAAAATCAGGAAGAACGACAATTGAATCGAGCCATACAAGAGGTCCCCAAGGAAGCGCTCTGAGAACTGCAGGAGGAGATCATGTCACGTTCAGGTGGTCAGGCTTCAAGCAAGATGTAACACAGGAGTGGGTCCTGCAGGTGGACTCCGGGTCCACGGGTTAAAGCTCACAAGGCATGAGAGGGCAGCATAGAACCATGAGGTTCCTGCATCCTGTCATGAGGGTGTAGCCTCTGTCCGCAGAGGTTGACCACAGTGTATCCTCAAACAACACTTCCAGAATGTTCCAAACTCACATGTGTTTCTGCCTGCTTTGTGCAGGGTTAGGACCCAGGAGTGACTTGAAAACTCTTTTGCTTCTTACAAGGGTGAGGTAATCAACGGGGGTTTTGGCCTCATGCTGGATAGGACCCAGGAGGCTGAGCAGAAGGCCAAGGTGATGCTCTCAGATGGGACGTCTCCAATGGAATAAGTCACCCCAAACCTCTTCCCTGCCTTCTCTCTCTAGTGGTGGTTCTGCCCCTTCTGACTGCAGACCTGAGACAGAGTTCTGTCCCTTTACTCTAGAAATGGTCAGGAGCCCATCCTGCTGTCTCTGCTCATTCGTGTCTCCCCTTGTCAGCTGCCTGCATCTCTTCTGGGCTGTTTCCAGAGGCTCCTTTCATCTCCCAGCCTCTGTCCTCACAGGGAGCCGCTGGCATCCAACCCTGCCTTCTCTGTGAGAGCACCCCCACTGCTGGTGTGGAGTGGCTTTCTTTTAAAGCTTTATCTTTTACCACTTCTAAGGGGGCTCAGAGAGTGCAGGACCAAAGCTAGAACAGCCTCTGGCTGTGCAGCTGTGATCAGCTTTATGCAATCCAGAGTGGGCTCTGAGTGTGTGTGTGTGTGTGTGTGTGTGTGTGTGTGTGTGTGTGTGTGTTGGTGGAGTGGGGGGTGGGGGGCGGGCTCCATTCTTTCCAGGACTACATCACAGCAATCCAAGAAGGGAGAACAAAGGGAAAGTCAGGTGGTAATGGGGAAGGGTATGTGCAGCCATGAGCAAAATGGGGAGCTAATTGCCAGAGCCCACAGAGTTTTACACTGAGTAGCCCACAGCATGGACATGAGATTGGAGGTGGGGGGTATCCCTGGAGGGCCTGACTACTTAGAAGCCCCCAGAAGAGGGGGATCATCATCCTGTAGGCAGTGAAGCAGTGAGAAGAGGGACTGGAAGAGTTGTAGAGGGATGTGTAGACAGGGGTTGGCAAGAATGGCAGCAGAGAGGTTGGGGAGGTGTCATGACCATTGTTTGGGAACCCGTGATGACAGAAATAGAGAGAAAGTGGACCAGAGAGAGATTTTTAAGGTAGAGTCGAGGTGGATGTGCATTCTATGAGGCCTGGGTGCCTGGCTTGTGCCCCTACACGGAATAGGGAGGCTGGGCAAAAGGATGACCAGTTTTAGATCAAAGAGAGAAGTAAATAGTAGTCTGGCCAAGAGAGGAGGAGGTCTAAGTCAGGGGTGGGGCCAGGACAGACACGAAGACTACTGGCCACACTGATAGCAGGGAGGGTCCCTGACATGGAGGAGGACAGGAGATTTGAGCCCAGCCCCAGCGTGTGTTCAGAATGCCTTATTGGTAACCCAGTGATGTTAGCACCAACTGCTATACCACCCTCTCTGCACTCTACTGGCAGGTGGCCTGCCGCTGTTGGTCTGGGAACTGGAAGGCCTACGAGATCATCTGCCAGACAACACAGGAGAACAAGGGCGTGGTGGCGACACTCCCACATGAGGTCACAGATAAGCACATGCTCCAGCAGGCCTGTGGCAATGAGCAGGAGTCCAAGAGCTGGCTGTGGCCTTCTTGTCCTCTTTGGTCCCTGTCCTTACCCTCATAGCCATACCTGCCTTCCACTGCACACCTCTGTCTCCTGGGTCAGGAGCTCTAGATGCATGCCCTCATTTGGCGTCACCACTGCTGTCCCCAATTCCCAGATAAACCAGCTCAGGCCCAAAGTGATGGAACCATTTCTTCATGACCATGCTGCTCCTCTGAGAACCTGAAATGGCAGAGAAAATCTTGTTTGGGGATACGCCTCAAGCTTAGACCCTGGGAGCTGTGGGGGTGGGCATGCTGTGAACACTGGCTGAGCTGGGTGTCAACCAAGTCCTTTCTAAACCTCCTGCCATTCCTTCTCCTACTAAGGGGGTGGGCTTTTTTTTTTTTTTTTTTTTATCAATCACTCTGTCTCCTGTCCACCTTCCAGCCATCCAGGAAGCTCTCTTTCCATCTGCTAGCCTGTTTGTCTATGCAGATACTTTCTGTACCTATGTGCCTTTAGCTCTGGGCACAAAGGAATGTTGACCAGGCCCTGGGCTTGGAGATGTCCAAGGAGGAATACAGGAAAAAAAGGGTTGACCAGAGAACTGTGGAAGGTGGCGTGGGCAGGGTAGACATGGGGTAGAGGGAAGGGGGAAGGCAGGGCTCTGCCCTAAAGGATAGTGATACTTTGTTGAGAAAAAAGGGAGAGGAGGGGTACTACCCATGGCTGATCGCTTACAACAGAAGTTCACTCAGGAGCCCTGTTTAGGACCAGAAGTCTTCCATGAGCTGTATGGGACCTGAGGCTGGATTCTGGCACACACCTCACCCCTGCCAGGTCCCAGAGGCCAACTTCAATTAAGATGACTCAGGCAAAGTGGATTACGTGGCTATATTTTTCCAGGCCCTCATTTTGAAGCAGGTGTTTCTCTTTTTAAGAAGTGACGATGGTTCTACTTTACTCTGTCCCCAGTTATAAAAAGGAACCAAGTGGAGAGATGAGTTCCCTGCCCTTTTTCCATCCTTTCTGCCCCACCAACCGATGTTGGGACCTGCTCCTTTTCCTGTAAATGTACAGAGCCATGTAGGGAATCAGGCAATCACTGCCCATTTAGCAGGCCCCCCTGGTGGCCTCACCACACTTGCTGGCTGTCTACACTAGGAGACCCTTCCCCCCATTACCTCACCATGCAAAGCAGAGTAGCTTTGACTATGTACCTCATTCTCATTAGTTCCTGGCCTTAGCTCAGTCCACAGCTAGACCCATAACACACTTGAAAATGATTCATTCTAAACAAAAAATTGAGGTAGAAATTGAGGAATGGGTCTTTAAGGAGCTACAGAAAACTTGACACTCTTCCCCCTTCATGTCTGCAGAGAGGAATCATTCTTGCTGGATTCTGATTTCTCATCATTTAACATTGTATGTCTCCTTCCCAGTGATTATCTCCGCTATTCCCATACTTACAAAACGCAATTTTGTCTGGGCAGAAATATCCCCAATAGAAATAGTTGATTTTACAGGCTTCCTTGCAATTAGGATTAAGTGGCCACTTGGCCTAGTTCTGGCCCATGAGATGAATGTCAGTCTGCCAGGCAGAACTTCTGGGAGAGCTGTTGTTTTTTTATTAAAAATGGACAGATGTGTCTGGATTGCTTTTTGCCTTTGCCCCTTCTTCGTGCTAGAACCTCAGGTGTGATGCTGGACATACAGCAACCATGCTGTGACCATGAAGACCACAGAGGCACACAGAGGGTACACATGGAAAGGCAGAGGTGCCTGGGCTCTGGCAGTGTACTGAGCTGCTGTTCTAGCCCCAGCTTGCACCACTCCAGACTCCTTGGTCCTCACCTGTTAAAGCCATCCCAACAGGGCTTTTGTTCCACACAGCATACGCAGCATCTAAATTGTCATATCTTCATGGAAAGCACTCTTGTGCATATAGCTGCATGAACATTCCCTGTTCCTAGGGAGAAACCAAAAAGATATATTCAATTTTAAGACCAGGCCTTCCTGTCATCCTTTTTCCACCCAGCACCTTCCCTTATTAAGGTCAGGCAGGGCTCAATGGCCAGCTTTGGGCCAAGGTCTCAGGTGGCTTCTACCCATGTACAAGGGCCTTAGACCCCTTTTGGCTCCATAGCAAACCATGCCAGTGAGCAGGCCACTTCACTGAGCCACAGCACGTCAGCCTGCTGCCAGCTGCCATCAGGGAGAAGGGACAACTGACACCCAGAATGGGGATATGACAGGCCTCAGTGGGAAGCTGGGGCAGCTGACCGCAGACTCAGCAGCTGTGGAGTAGATGGAAAAGCATAGCTGTTTAGTGTGCAAAGTTCAGTCTTATTTTTCAGAAAGGAGTGACAAGAGAAAAATTCTGAAATGTCCTAAATTAAATTACAGCTTGTGGGGAGTAGGAGAAAGAGAAAAGGGCTATTAACCAGTTAATAGCTGTGGGTCAACTAACAAAAGACTGTTACATCCCTGGATGTATGTTGGAGCTTTAAATCAACTTCCAGGTGGCTATCTAAAAAGAAATGGATGGCCACCAGATGCTACCACATCCTGCTCATGCACAAACTTTCTAGACTATTGCCCACAATCAATCAAAAGTAGTAAATATTTCTTCCTTATAGACAGTTCTATCTTAGAACTGTCCCTGCTTCACCTCCTTCCCCCCCCCCCCCCAATCTAGAGCCAGGGTAAATTCTTTCAAAACAACTGACATCTTTAAAGGAGCCCCATCAGATGGTGGGCATGTTCATCTTCTCCATCTAGCCCTGCTGCTGGTGATTTAGACTGCATGCCCATGACCTGATCTTTTCCTGGCTAGCATTATGGCTCAATAAACCTTTTCTTTCAGAAAAGCTTTCAGCAGTGAAGGTTTTTGTTTAACAGCAGAGATGTGTAGTCCACTTAGAAATGCTCTCATCAAAATGATTGAAAGAGAAACCAATTGACTGTGATAGGCTTGAGCTGCCTTGAAAATTCAAGGTTGTGGATTCCTCAGGGCCTCTTCCTGGGCTGTCTCTGCTCCCTGGCAACCAGATGTTTTCCTTGCTGGCCAGCACAGTTCAGTTCAGGAGGGCTTTGGCTGAGCGATGACTCTCTTGCCTTGGCTTTCCGGAGTAGGTTCCTGCACTGGGGTCTGGAGTCTGGACCTGACCTGCAGTTGCATTTTGTTTGGCCTGCCCACTTTAAAAATTTTTTGACTTTCAATCTTTACAAATTGAAAGATTTAACTTAAAACTCCAGACTTTACATTTACTTAAAGAAATCAAGAGGTCAGACAACACTGTGCTCTCACTGCCTCAGTGACAGCAATCAACTGGAGGCCCCTTAGAACTATGCTTGTTTTGTCCAATTTGCCACAGTTTCTACCAACCCCTACTGTATTCCAATGGCAAGGCCAAGTGTGTTTGTTTATTCTTGGGTGTGAGCTGCTGATTTCTTACACATTTGTGTCATGCATGGTCTCTGTTGGGACTTGAATCTGTGTCTGTATTAGAGTTCTCCAGAGAAACAGAACCAATAGAGGATATATCTATATATCTATACGTATATAATATAGATGTATAGATATTTATAGATAGATAGATAGATAGATAGATAGATACAGATGATATTATGTATCATGGTAGTAGTCCCATGATCTGCTGTCTGCAAGTTGGAGACCCAGGAAAGCCGTTGGTGTGATTCAGTCTGAATCTGAAGACCTGAGAACCAGGGAAACTGACAGAGATATTACCAGGGCAGAGGTCCTTGCCTCCCTTAGGACAGAAATCAAGAGAGGAGGTGAAACAGTTTTGCGGATGGAAAAGTTTATTAAGGAGAAAGCTTGATGCACCAAGGGAATGCACCCTGAAGGAGAATGAATGTGACTCCCCGAGGTTTGCAGGTACAGCATATTTATGGGCACTCTGAGAGTAGGTGCTATCCCTTATTTTCCTCTGGTCCCTCCCCAACACTTGGAGAGGTTTCTTTTTAGCGCATGCGCGGTGTGACTACATACTACTTTAAGCATGGCGTTTTTCATTAGCATCTTAAATCTCCACCCCTGGACATAGTTTAAATCAGGGAAGCTGTCCTTAGGAACACTCTTGGGCCTTACTGAGCATGTGCAGTGATAGGGACTGTCCCTTGTTGCTGTCCTTGATGCCAATCAGGGCCGATATTCTTGTGAAACTTACCAGGCTCCAGCAGCTGACCTTTTGGACTAATTCAACAGCAAGAAGTTGCCATCCTGTCTCACTGTAAATCCCAGTCCCAGGACAGGGGAAGATGAAATGAGATGTCGTAGCTTAATCAGTGAGGCAGGAAAAAGGGGATAAATTCCTCTTTCCTATGCCTTTTTTTCTATTCCGGCCCTCCAAGATTGCATGAAGCCTACCTGCTTTGTGGAGGGCCAGCTACTTTATTAACCCACTCATGCAAATGAAAATCTCATGTGGGAACACCCTCATAGACACACCGAGAGAACATGCTTAAAGTGGCCCACTCAAATTGACATCAAATTAACTGTTATTGGGATCCATGATGGAGAAGTTTCCTTTTACTTTGTGATGTTGTGATTTATAATAAGAAATATATATTTGGTTTTCGTCCTCATTTTTGGCTTCTAAAACTGCCGGAATTTCTTGAGTGATAAAGATGTTTTGATATTCATAACAAACTCCTTTCCAGCACACATAAGTTTACGTTAATGAGGTGACTTTTGGAAAGTTCCTACTGGGTAGGGGGTTGGTTGCTTGGGGAATCAACCAGTGTGATTGGAAGGTTGGAACTTTTAGTCGCACCCCTGATCTCGGGAAAGGAGAGGGGCTGGTGTTTGAATAAATTATCAATGGCCAATGATTTAATCAACCATGCCTGTGTAATGAAGCCTCCATTAAAAACAAAACAAAACAAAACAAAATGGTAGGGCTCAGAGAGCTTCCAGGTTGGTGAACACACAGATTCAGGGAGTGAGGTGCTTGGAGAGAGTGTGGAAGCTCTGAGCCCTTTCCTCATACCTTGCCCTATGCGCCTTTTCCATCTGGCTGTCCCTGAGTTATGTCTCTTTATAATTGTAAAAGTAAAAATTAAAAAGCAAAAGTGGAAGGAAACAAATGTTTATATATTTTTTTGAGATTAAAAAGAATTGCAATCTGAAGGCATAGATTCAGGCAGAAACTCAAATTATATCCCAATTACGGAGTGAAGGCAAGCGATTTTTATGAGAAAGGGAAGGGAAATAATTACATAAATGAAAGAAAGGAATTTCTATTGGTGTTAACAAACTGAGTTACCCTTTAGCTATATGGGCTGGTTACTAATTGTAAGGAATGTCCATAATCACCAGTCTTTGTGGTCAGGAGGTCTGCTTTCCTGTTAGCTTTAGAAACAGTTGTTTGTATGACAATTTTGATTTGGTTCAGTCCAATCATCCACACCCTCATATTCCTAATTACTATGTATGAATGCGAAAGTTGGACCAGGAAGAAAGCTGATAGGAAAAAAATAGATTAATTAGAAGTATGGTGTTAAAGGAGAGCTCTAAGGATACCCTGAACTGCCAGAAAGATGAACAAGTGAGCCCTAAAGCAAATTAATCCAGAAATATCGCTGGTTGCAAAACAATACAACTGAAGTTGTCCTGCTGCGAGCGCATAATGAGAAGGCAGGGTTCTTTGGAAAAGACAATGGTGCTGGGGAAAATGGAAGGCAGCAGGAAAAGAGGAAGACCAAATGTGAGATGCATTGGTTCCATAAGAGAAGTCCTACGCATGCATTTATGGGAGCTGAGAAGGGTTGTTGAGAACAGGACATTGTAGACATCACTCATTTATAGGGTCGCTAGGAGATGGAGCCAACTCAAAGGCATATAACACACAAACAAAAGTTATTTTGCCAAGTTCAAATGTTCCAAAGGTTTAAGGAGCAAGATTTAAGATGTGTAAGGCAGTTCCTCCTGAATGGCTGTCCTAATTTCATTTTAAAATGGATACGTTTATGCCAACTTTTCACATAATAAATGGGTATTCTAGTAAACAAAATACTTATCTGAGTTCTGTGAGCCACTCTTAACAAATTAATCAAGTCTGAGGAGGGGGTCACGGGAACCACCAATCTACTGCCACTCAGAGGCACAGGTGACAACCTGGACTTGCAACTGACATCTGAAGTGGCATAAGGTAGAGTCTTGTAGTACTGAGCCCTTAACCTGTGGGGTCTGCTGCTAAGTTAATCGCTTGTTGGTGCTGGGAAAAAAAAAAAACGCACATTGGAATTCCCAACCCCGGGCAATCCTCACTCCTGCCAGAACTTAGTTGATAATGCAAAATCCACAGCGATGCCTTTCAGCCCATCAGATGCTGGACACCCAGCAACACCTGGGCTGGTGGGATTTTCCCCTAAATGCAAACAAATATAAGTGCATGTGTATCATCTGCTTCTTTACCTCTGGTTGCACCAAACCACTTTCTACACACATGTGCTTGGAAAAGTACAGGGTCTGGATTACTGAGGGTTAACAGGCAGTACTCTCTGGTCTTCCTAACATAGGGGATATTCCTTCAAAATATCAAGTTCCTGTCTCTGCCTGAGACACCACTGAACAACGAGAGCAACTATTCAAGACCAGCACATGAGTTAGCACATCTACTCTTTGTTATAAACCATGTTACTCGTTGCAGCAACAGAGAACCCAGGGTGGTAGAAAGGGCCAGATGAGTCCTTTCCAAATATTCAATAAGGCTGATTTCACCCATTAAAAATGTTTTAAAAAATACTGTCACTCTTGAAAAAACTGAAACTGAAGAAAGGAAACTCATCTGTATTACCACTAAATGTTTTTCATTATTTTTTTTCTTTTTTCTTTTATGATGGCAAAATATACATAACATTAAAATTTACCATTTTAACTATCTTTAAGAATGTCGTCCAGTGGCATTAAGTACATTCACATTGTTGTGCAACTATCACTACCATCCACTTCCAGAACTTTTTCATCTTCCCAAACTAAACCTCTGTACTCATTAAACACTAACTCCCTATCCTGCCTCCCTAGTAATTACTATTCTACTTTTTGCTTCTATGAATTTGACCATTCTAGGGACATCATATAAGTAGAATCATACAGTATTTGTTCTTTTATGACTGGCTAATTTCACTTGGCATAATGTCCTCAGGTTCACCTATGCTGTCACATGTCAGAATTTCCTTTCTTTATAAGGCCGAATTATATTCCATTGTATGGGATAGACCACATTTTGTTTATCCATTCATTTGCCAATGGACACTTGGGTTGCTTGCACCTTTGGCTATTGTGAACAATGCTGCTATGAGCATGAGAATATAGATATATCTGTTCAACTCCCCGCTTTCAACTATTTTGGGGAATATACACAGAAGTAGAATTGCAGTGTCCTATGGTAATTCTGTTTAGTTTTTTGAAGAACTGCTATACTGTTTTCCACAGTGAAAAAAATATTTAATATAAAAATTACTTGAAAAACACTCATGGTCTTGAAAAAACCAAATAGTGCTAAAGGAAGTGAAATTTAAAGTGAACGTACCCTTTCTCCACCCCACTTTATAAGTAGTCCCAGGTACTAGCAATGTCTTGCGTATCTATCTTTGTACAAACTTTCTAAGGGTATGCAAACACGTGAACATATGGTGTTTTCTCTCCTATACAAACAGATCTTCCTAACTGATGCTCTGCATTGATATTTCCTAACCATGTATTTTTATTAGAGACATACAGAATATAAAAGTCCCCCTTTTAAAGTGTGTGAGTTGGTGGTTTTTAGTATACTCACTGTGTTGTGTACCATCACCACTAATTCCAGAACATTTCCATAGCCCCCAAAAGAAACCCTGCAACTACTAACAGTCCTAATTCCCCTGTGCCCTCCATCCCCTGTCAACAACTAGTCTACTATGGACTGACCTATTCTGGACATTTAGTATGAATTGAATCATACAATGTATGGCTTCATGTCTGGCTTCTTTCCATTCACATATTTTCAAGTTTATCCATATTGTAGCAGGCACTCCTTCTTGCAGCTGAATAATATTCCATTGTGTGACTAGACCACATCGTGTTTGCCCATTAGTCTGTTGATGGACATTTGGTTATTTCCACTTTTTAATGTGTAGCATTATGAATAATGCTACTGTGAACATTCACATACAAGTTTTTGTGTGGACCTGTTTTCATTTCTCTTGGGTATATGCCTAGGAGTAGAATTGCTAAGCTATACGGAAATTCTATACTTAACTTTTTGAGGAGCTGCCAAGCTTTTTCCCACAATGGCATCACCATTTTACACATGAGGGTTCCAATTTATTCACATCCTTACCACTTCTTTTCCATTTGAAAAAAATTATAGGTATCTTAGTGTGTTTGAAGCGGTATCTCATTGTGGTTTTGATTTGTGCTTTCCTAATGATATTGAGCATCTTTTCAGGTGCTATATCGGCCATAGGTATTTTTTATTTGGAGAAATGACCATTCAAATCTTTTGTCTATTTTTAAATTAGGTTGACTTTTTGTTGTAGGAGTTTTTAAAATATATTCTGGATAGTAGAGTCTATCAGATATACGGTTTGCAAATTTCTCTTGCATTCTGTGGGTTGTCTTTTCACTTGCTTGCTGGTGTTCTTTGATTCAAGTTTTTAAGTTTGATGAAGCCAAATTTGTTTTTTTTCATTGCTTGGACTTTTGGTTTCATATCTGAGAAGCCATTCCCTAATCGAAGATCACACAGATTCACACGTGTTCCTCTAACAGTGTAAGAGTTTCGGCTTTTACATTAGATATTTGATCCATTGTGAATTACTTTTTGTATATGGTGTGAAGTAGAGGATCCAAATTCATTTTTTTAATGTGGATACTCAGTTGTCCCAATACCATTTGTTGAAAAGAGTATTCTTTCCTCCATTGAATAGTCTTGGAACAATATATTTTTGGCATAAATTCATACATATACATATAAAGATGTTTTCTATCCTTTTCAATAGTATTGATGTACGTTATTTTTAAAGTACTTCTCATAATAAAGCATTCGTCTATTCAAAAATATTTACTGAGAGTCTTCACTGCTAGCTTCTGGGTATACAGATGTGAATGGGACAGACCTGGGTTCCTGTCCTCAAGGAGTCTACATTCTAGAGGAAGACACAGACAGTAGATTAGCAGAGAAAGGAACAAATAAAAACAACTGCAACTGAGAGCTCTAAGAGGAAACAAATAAAAGGGGAGGTGGAGAAAAAGGGTCTGGATGAGGGCATACTTTGGATCAGGCAAGCTAAGGCTTCCCAGAGGAATCCAGAGACCAGCTGTGCAGTTTATGAGGCTGGAACTAGCTTGGTCTGTTGGAGAAACTCGGAAAAAAATGGGGGCAGTGAGATTGTAGAGTACATAAATGCCAAGAAATTAGGGCAAAGAGACGTGTATTGAGGGGGAAACCAGCAGGCCATAAGAGTAATGGGGAGCACAGTGGAGGGTAGCACATTTAGATTTGCATTTTTGGCAGACCACAAGAATCTGCCTTGTAGAGAATAGCTGGGGTTGTGGGAGTGGTGGCTGGAAGCTGAGGACCAGCTATAGAGTTATTTTCCTAAGACCGTAGTAGTGAGATAGCAATTTGAATCTGGGTGGCAGTGACGTGAAGAGCGGGGAGACTCCAGATTGAATCTGGAGGCGGGAGCGGGGGTTGGGGCGGCGGAAAGAGAAGGGAGGCAGGACCATGCTAAGTCGAATCAACAAGGAGTAACAGGGCTATGGTGTCAGGCTGTGTGAAGTTTACTAGGAAATGCAGTTGAAAGTGTAGGCAGGGGTCCAGTCAGGAAGGTCCCGCGTGCCAGAAAAGTATCCAAGGACACTGCAAGCGAGGTCTGTGGTTAAAGACCAGCGGTGGGACAGTCACAGTCCAGCAAGTAGCCTGAGGAAGCCTTCCAGCCCGGTGATGAATTAAATGTTCCAATCCTGGCTCTCCCAGTTCCTGGCCGTACAATCTCGGGAAAGAGACTCAAACTCTCTGTGCCTCAGTTTCCTCACAATGTGAGAAGGTTGGCGGCTGCAATTATTAACCTATTACCCAGAAGAAAGAGGATTGCTGTAAATCAGACTAGCTCCTTTTCCCAGCAGGGAATCAGGCCGCAGCTCCGTAGGTCGAGGATCCGCCCAGGTCCTACGGGTCGCGCGGAGCGGCACTGACGTCACGCTGCCCAGTAGGCCTCGCGCGCTGTCCCGCTGCTCACGCGCACGCGCGGCTCCGGGTCGCACTCCGCGCCGGGCTTTGGCGCCGACCTGCTGGGGCGGTCCTACAGCGTCGTGCACGCCTGGGTGGGGGGAGGCCGAGTTTCCTCCCAGCGGCTGCTGAGAAGCCTCTGCTGAGCTGCTCAAGATGGACCTCCCGGCGCTGCTTGCCGCGCCGACCCAACGCAGAGCCCAACATGGCGGCGGCAGCCCTAGGCGACTCCGCCGAGGCCCGGGGCCGCCGCCTAGCCCGGGGTCCGCGCGCCGCCGCCTGCTCCTGCTGCGGGGTCCCGAAGATGGCGGGTCGGGGCCGCGCCGAGAAGAGGCCCGGGCGGCAGCAGCGGCGGCGGCGGCGGCGGGCCCCGGGCCGAGCCCGCCGCCTCTCGAGGACGGCGGCGACTCCTTCGTGGTCCTCCTAGAAGTGCCGCGCGGCGCTGCAGCCGAGGCCCCTGGGCGGCTGGAAGCTGAGTCTGGCGCCGGCGCGAGTTCCTCCGGCCTCCCACAGCAGGACCCCAGCGGCACGGCCCCCCCTCCCGGGCCCGGCGCGGCCCTCGCGGGCACTATCACCATCAGCAGCCAGGATTTGCTGGTGCGCTTTGACCACGGCGTCTTCACACTGGCCGCTGCGCCGCCGCCGGCCGGCCCGCCGCCCCGGGACCCGCCCGCCTCCACCGGCGAAGAGGCCGCAAGCCAGGCCGAGGGCCGCCGCGGGCCCTCGGGCCCCGGTGCGCTGGGCTACCGCTGCCCTGAGCCTCAGTGCACGCTCTCCTTCGCCAAGAAGCACCAGCTCAAGGTGCACCTGCTGACGCACGGCAGCAGCCAGGGCCGGCGGCCTTTCAAGTGCCCCCTGGACGGCTGCGGCTGGGCCTTCACCACCTCCTACAAGCTGAAGCGGCACCTGCAGTCTCACGACAAGCTGCGGCCTTTCAGCTGTCAAGTCGGCGGCTGCGGCAAGAAGTTCACCACCGTGTACAACCTCAAGGCGCACATGAAGGGCCACGAGCAGGAGAACTTGTTCAAGTGCGAGGAATGCGCCGAGCGCTTCCCTACGCAGGCCAAGCTCAGCTCCCACCAGCGCAGCCACTTCGAGCCCGAGCGGCCCTACAAGTGTGACTTTCCCGGTAACCGCAGGCCCGTGGGGCGGGCTCCGAGGGACCCCCGGGGCCCCAGGTCCAAATTCAGTCGCTCAGAGTGGGCGCGGTAGCGCCCTGCCTCTGGCTGCCCTCTTGGGCAGGATTTAAACTCGGTGGGCCAAGTATGAGGGGCGGGAACGGAAGCGCTGTTGTGTTTGTGTTCTAGTTCTTCCCTGCGTTTTAACCCTGCATTGCTGCGGGCTTTCGACAGCGTGGTAGCACAAATAATCACTGCCGTCCTCTCCATGGTGGATGCAACAGTTCACTCTGAATATGCTTCCAGTTAATGGAAGAAATAACTTATTTCCCAGAGATTTGTTGTGAGCCAGGTCTTTATTTTCTTCGGTCTCATCATTTAGAGAGATTATTTACGGGGCACACACTTGGTGCTGTAGGAAAACAGATGAATGGCCAGATGCAGGACCTTAAAATAGTGTAGCACAGTTTTTGTGCCTTTTACGATTTTCTTTGGACTTCACAGTTTTGTGAAGCTGTAAACATTTTCCTCATTTTAAAGATGAAGTAATGTGGTTCTTTCTCCACGGTGATTGCCTCCAGCGGGGAGATAAGGCTTCAAACACTATGAACTTTTCACCAGTAAAGGCAGGTTAAGGGCTGTAAGAGAGACAGTGCCTCCAGGGAGGAAGAGAAGATTCCTGTCTGGGAAGCAGTTGGCTTGAGTAGAAGGCAATACTGGTGGGTGAAACTACAGAGCCGAGGCAGGGAATGTGGTCTGTGGTGAGGGTATGGGAGGGTCAGGTGGAGGGTGAAGTACCTTCCACCACTCTTTTATTAAAACAAAATGGCAGGTGTGAGCCTAGCATGAGCCCCTCTGTATATTGACACGTTATATACATGCATTGCTCTCAATGTATATGTTATGAAATATACTCAACTATAAGGATTTTGAAAGAGTGAAGTTAAAAACTTAATAGGCACCAATATTTTCTTCTTATGTGCTGTGGATTATCTTGTGTATCCCTCTTCGTGGAGAACACAGCCACTAATTGGAAACCTTTTTCAGTCGTACACTGGGGATCTGACAGTGGCTTAAAGACTGTTCCCTAGTAGAACACACAGAGAACATGATTCTGAATATTATACCAGGAAGATCAGGTATCCATCCTGCTTTAAGGCATGAGGTCTTCCTGAGGGTTTTCAGTTGGGTGGTCAGTGTTTGAAATTTGTAAAAGCAGAATAGGGATCACTGAAGCCCCATGAAATGTTCCTGATATGAATCTCCTGAGGGTCGATCTAGGCAGTGGCAGTGGAAATGGTGAGGAGGCTCCAAGTAGGAAAGATGCAGAGGCAGAATCAGAGGGCTGGATTGTCTGTGGGAAGGTGGTTCTTGAGTAAGCAGAGATTCAGCATGCTCAGATTTACCTGACCAAGTGTATGACTACTCCAAAGCCCAAAATTGAAATGGCCGGGTGGGGAGGGGGCAGAGTTATGGCACAGAGGATGATTTTAAGACATTTAAGGAGATTGGCATTTCCCAGTTCAGTATTGCCAGGAAGAACAGGATACTTTTTTTGTGATGCTGTACAGTATCAGCTGGGCGATTTACAGGCTCTCTGGTAACATGTTGAAGGCTCTGAGAAGAGCTGCAACAAAGACACCTGGTTAGCATCTTGCAAACTGATATTTTCCACCCTATTTAAGCACTGAATGTTTTTGTCAAAGGAGAGCTATTTGTGTGGAAAGTCTGGGAATTGCTCAGTTAGGCTCCTTTGGCTGGTGGCTCAACTGAGGGCTGAAGATGGAGGTGATGGAAAAGACCATGCTAGGGAAGATGACCCTGGTAACTTGTTGACAGAGCAGGGAACCCTGAGGAAATGGGCAAAAGGATAAAAGGAAAGGCATATGACAGTAATGACGGCTGCCAGTTGCAGAGATTGTCAAGGAGGGCATTTATAAGCGTAGAGGATGCAACATCACCCCAAGGGGTAAAAAAAAGTCTCAGATACGATGGTTTGTGGCCCTTCCAAGCTTAACCATAATAAGGTCTGTTCTTTGATATGTAATTTCTCTTTGGGTTTTCTGGGTCTCACATGAGTAGCATTGAATCTGAGTTCTCAAATGTATGCAAGATCTGTGCCATAGAAGTAGGAGTAGAAGCAGCGCTGTTATTGAAGGGCTTTCCCTTAATTAGGTCCTTCATTTCTAAGTCACATCAAAACAGGTGGGCCGTATGTGCTTGCTGGCTGCCCTTAGCTATCCCTATTCCAGCTATTACAAAGCCAGACGTCAGTGGTTTCAACTTTCCAGAGACGCTTCTGAATCAGTTTCTTCCTTATCTGCTTCAGTGCCAGCAGTGCCCTGGGTGGTGGCTAGTGTAACTGTTCTGTGAGTTTAACTACACCAGTGAACAGTTTTGTGTTTTCTTTGTTTAGGCTGTGAGAAGACTTTCATCACAGTGAGTGCTTTGTTTTCCCATAACCGTGCTCACTTTAGGGAACAGGAGCTTTTTTCCTGCTCCTTTCCTGGCTGCAGCAAACAGTATGACAAAGCCTGTCGCTTGAAAATTCATCTGAGAAGTCATACAGGTAATGAGCTAGAGAACTTAATGTCACTTGGACCCACAATTTGTCTTTGTAGTAGTTTGCATTTATAATTATGTGGTATAACTTTTTCTTTTTTAAGGTGAAAGACCCTTCATTTGTGACTCTGACAGTTGTGGCTGGACCTTTACCAGCATGTCTAAACTCCTGAGGCACAAAAGGTAATCTGTACATTTTGGTCGAATTATCAGTTTTGAAAATGAGTGAATTGTTTGTCAGTAGCAGGAGTCTATGAAATGTCTGTAGATTTTTTTAAGTTATAAGAAGAGTCCAATGTAAATGATTGAGAAAATTCAGAAAGCTAATAGAAGAAAACTACTGAGAATCTGATTACCTTAAGTCAGTATGCTTGTTTTGAAACTTAATTGGTACCCTTTATATACAGTTTGATATTTTTAAGAAAATTAACATGTGTCCCATCAGTATAAACTTTCCGTGGTGATAATGATGACTTAGAGGACTTAGCCTGTATGCATAGGTGATGTTCAGCACTTGCATATGTATCTCGTTTAATTTCTGTAACAGCTCTGCTTCTTATATTCTTATTCTCTCCTGTTTTGCATTGAGAATCAAGAGGTTGTGTGGTTTGTCCATGCTTGCACAGCTGGGGTTTGAGGGGTTTAATATAAAAACATTACTAAAGAAAAGACAGTATTTATGAGTGGGCTTGAGAAGGTTCTTTTAGCAATGCTGTGGATTTTCCGTGCATACTTCTCATTGCCCTTGGTGAGTTAGAAACCTTGTTTGTTTGGATTCCTAGACAGTGGAAGTAGCTTCTTCAGTACATTGGGACTCAACTGTTGCTAGATTGAAGCTACACTGATTGTTCTGTGTCAGACTTTGGGGGCAGCTAAGTTGTTAAAGTACAATTTCTGTGTACAGGGTAGGCAAACTGCAAATTTGCTCATGTGGGCTAGAGACACAATTAAGATTTTCTGACATGTACTGATAATTTTTTTTTTAAATGCAAAAAGTTTGTAGTTTGATATATCTTGCAGAATTTTAAACAAAGAATCCACCTCTGAGGCCTGGTGCCTCTGGGTTGTGCGAGTAATCACAGCGCCCTTTTTTTCTGTTCTGGCAGGAAACATGATGATGACCGGAGGTTTATCTGCCCTGTTGAAGGCTGTGGGAAGTCATTCACGAGAGCAGAGCATCTGAAAGGCCACAGCATCACCCATCTGGGCACAAAGCCATTCGAGTGTCCTGTGGAAGGTAGATTTTAATATGTTACTTTGAGCTGTAAACTAGCACCATGTCCACATTGATGTTGTTAAAGGTAAGTTTTACTTGCTTAAAGATAAGTTGTAGCATTAGATATACTTGGCTAATTTAGTTAATTGCTCTATCTTGGGAGCAGTGTATTGGAAAGAAAAGACTTCATAATCAGACCCAGTTTGACTTCTGGCCCTGCAGTGCACTCACTAGATCTGTAGTTCTAGTTAGTTATCTGTTTAATTTGGTGATTGTGAGGATTAGGTAAAACATATGTGAAAAATGCCTGTTGGCATCTGGCACATATCATGGACTCAATAAATGGATGCCACTTATGCTGTGATTGGATGGGAGCAAAGCTAGACTGGCTTTCTAAAAAGGGTATAAAGGAAGTTTTTTCCCCCCCTCTCCAAAACACCGAAGGCATAATTCATTCACTAAAAGTGTTGTGTGACTAGGCTGTCCTGGCCTAACTCTGGTGCTGCAGAAGCACTGAAGGTGGCAGAGTCAGGTCAATCTACAGTTGTGCATTCGAATCCTGACTCTACCCTTCCCTAAGTTGGTGATCTCAGGGAAACTTTTCTGGGCCTCAGTTTTCTTACCTGGAAAAAGAGTTAAAATAAAGGTCTATTTGAAACTGAAATCAGTTCCTAGAAGGTGATGAATATAATACAGAGCTCAGTGGGGTATGGTAGGTAGACAGTTAATAGGCAGGGTGCTGTGGGGGCACAAAGGAGGTCACCCAAACTGTTCGAAGGCATGAGGCATGGGAATGGCTTTCCAGTTAGCTGAAGAGTGAGAAAGAGCTAGCCAGGGGTGGGGGTGGCAGAAGGACCAGCGTTGGGAACTTTCCCAGAACTGCAAGAGCAACAGGCTCCTGAGTGCTTGGGGAAGGAGAGCATTGGGATCATATTTGAGTTTAGGGTCAGTCTGGCTTCCTACGAAGATGGTCTGGTGTCTGGACTGGGGTTTGGCAATGGGAAGAGAGAGAAGGCATAGGCGAAAGAGATAGGAGTTAGATTTAACAGTGTTTGGTGAGGGATTTGGGAGATGGGGGTGTGGGAGAGGCAGTTGTTGGTGTCAGTATCAGTATAGTAGGGGTACACAGGGCATGTGGTTGGAGGAAGAAGAGTTTGGTTTGGACATAATACATTTTAGGTACCCGCAGGTTTTCCAAGATCAGGTGCTCAGAGCAGGGGGCTGTACTCTTGGGGCTTGGTGAGTAGGTTGCCTGGAGTGAAGCAGGAGGCACACTAGTAATTATTTAAGCCACGGAAATGGATGTAATTCTCAAGAAACAGTGTATAATTGATCCTTGAATAACATGGATTTGAACTGCATGGGTCTACTTAAATGCAGATTTTTTTTACAGTTGACCCAAGCAGTTCAAATTCATGTTGTTTAAGGGTCACCTCTGTGGTTGGGAATCCGTGTAGTTTGGGAAAATGACTAGTTACAGATGTGGATTTTCAACTAGGCAGGAGGTCGGCACACCTAATTCCTGCATCGTTCAACGGTTGGTTAACTGCATATTGAAGAGAGGCAACTTAATGATTAAAAGCCTGAAAGTTGGAGTCAAACTGCCTGGATTCACATCCCAGGTCTGCCACTTAAGTAGCTCTGATTTTGGACAAGCAGCTCAAGCTCTCTGTGCCTCTTTTCCTCATCTGTAAAGTGGTAATAAGACCTCATAGGGTTGTTGTGAAAGTTTGATTAGTTGATAAGTTTAGTAAGGCATATAGAAACCATTAGAAAATGTCATCTACTGCGGTTTTTAAAATTGCGGTTAAATAAAAGAAGGCCTAGGACAAGATCCTGGGGACTGCCACAAATTTAGATGGAAAAGTAGACGGGGACTCTGGGAGGAGCCTAAGAAGAAACAACGAGAGTAGTAGAGTTGGTGGCACCGAGGCCAAGAGAGAACTTTTGGGAAAAGAGTCAGTCCTGCGTGTCAAGGTGCAGAGGGATGGTGAACAATGTACAGGGACTTCTCTGGCAGGTAGGGTCATCTCAAGCAGGTGTGCTGTTTCTTCTGCTTCCAGCACACTTCTCTGCTTATGGAATGAGGTTCAGTGGAGTAGCTGGGGCAGAGCTACGCTCTGGTGCCTGAAAGGTGGGCTAAGGTGTGGCTGAAGATGCTTGTGTTGTCCCTCTTCTAGAGGTGTTTGAAAGAAAGAGGAAAGGGTAGGTGCTGATTATAGAAGAGAGCTGTTTTGTTTTTGCCTTTGGTAACTATACCCTTGAGAGCTTTGAGCAAGTTCAGGTACTGAGGCACGAGTAGAGAGGGAGAGGCAGTAGAGCAATAGGTGGTTGACAGTGCCCTCCTCCAAGAGTGACAGTGAAGGCAGGAGCTTGGTGAAGGGATTCCAGAGCCCTCTTTTGTATTGGTGAGAGTTGCTAATTTTTGAACCTGGGTGATTAGACATTTGCTTTGCTTTTGTAGATGTTTGAAATGTTCCATAAAAGTTAAAAACCACCACCACCCACCTTTTCCATGGTAATAGGAGGAGAGGTTAGGGCCATTGGCAGGAGGCATGTATGAGGGAGGGTAGGTGGAGGAGTGAGGACAGTGTGTGGCATGGGAGCTTTTTCAGGACATGTGCGATGGTGTCTCTAGTATATTGCAGACTGTCTTACATGGAGTCGAGGTTGGTAGATGTTTGTGTGGTCACCATGTAAATGATGATGCGAGCTGAGCCAGATGTCCGTGGAGTTGAGAGTTTGGAGGAAAGGTGGTCATCGATGGGCTGCTTTGCCTCCTTCCCTGGGTGGGGTGACTTGACATGAATGACTTGATGTTACTGTTTATTAATATCTTTGATTCGTAAAGAACTGGCACAAATTTCAATAGGTAATGTTGCAATTAGGAAAAGGAAGCTGTTAACACATGAAAAAATGGTCACACTCCTGGTCATTAAAGAAAATACAAATTAAAATGAAATATATTTTGTTCCCTGTTGAATTAGCAAATATTTTTAAAAAATAGAAACTCACTCCCGGTGAGAGTGTAGCAGAGGTCCCCATTGTGGTTGACCACTGTCCTTGGGAAAGCAATTTGATTGAAAAATGTATTCAGTGCTTTTACTTTGTGAGCTGCCTCTAGAAATTTGTGCTTAGGGCTCTCAGCTGGAATTGGGGGTCAGGGGCATGGCAGATAGTGGGTACTGCCCTGCACCACATGGAGCAAAGCAGGCATCTTAGGGTTCCCAGGGGTGAGATCCGTAGTGTCTGCTGTGTTTTCCAAATGTTCTGTCATAAGTCTGACCAGGAAATAAGTTCAAAGCTTTGTTCGAAAATGAAATAAGTTAAAAACTCCAGAGCAGTCAAAGCCCTTATTCATCTGGCTATATCCTGTCTTTATAGCTTCTTGTTTTAAAACAGCCTTCCTCTTGGCCCAGGGCTCCAGCAACTCTACTTTGTCACCCTGAGGGGTACCATAGTGTAACGATGTTTGTTTCTGCTTTGTTAGGACTGTGTGAGTACTCTGTAAATTGGTAATAGTTCATATAGTCCTCCTCCTAACCCCTGTGAAGTGGATGTCATCTCTACAGAAAAGAAAAAGGAGATCCCGAAAGGATAAATACAGCCACATGCTAATATGAGGCTGAGCTAGAATTGAGATCCAGTCATGCTAGCTCTGGAGAGCAGGTTCTCTCCTTCTGGCCCTGCTATTCTTCATGGCCTTGGCAGCTCCCCCTGCTTGGATGCCCTTCTGCTCTACTGTGTCTGGCCCCTACCACTTGTGGAGGGCCACAAGCTACCTGCCTCCTGAGACCTTTTCTCTACACTCTCAAGAGAGGGTGTACTGTTTCTTCTGCTTCTAACACATTTCATGGCACTAGAGCCGGTTTTATTCTCCCTTTGTTATGACAGATGGCTGTTTACATATCCCTACCAAGTCATAAGCTTGTAGCTGCCAAGAACCCCACTTCCCCTTCTGTCCCTGTAGTACAGAACTCGAACAGTGGACAATCACGGCCTGAAGGAAGGCGGCTGTATTTTTGAATGTTTTGTTTTCTCTCTGACTCATGTACAGGTATGTGGTCTTACCTGGCTAAGCAGTTGAATAGTCAGCAAAGCAATGCCATCTCCAGGCCTTGCTCATGCCCCTGACTTAAGACTTTTTGCTTGGTTCCTCTGGGATCAGTTTCTCATTGGTATGATGAAAGGAATTGGCCTTGGTGATCTGTTGCTATCTAGATAGCTTTTAACTTTAAATGTTATAGGATTGTGGTTTTTATAGTAGTAGCTTAACAGAGATGATTAGTATGAATTTTTAGCAATTGAATGTTTAAGGAATTGTTTAACACAGTCTTTCCAGCAGCCCTTTGTAGTAGGTGAAGAAACAGGCTCAGCTTGGCAGCTGCCTCAGCCTGGATACCCTTCTGCTCTGCTGTAACTTGTCCAAGGTCACACATCTTATACATAACTGATGTGGGACTTCAAGTCTCTTTTTAAGAACAATTTGCTTTTAAATTTAATTCATTGTGATGCTGTTCTAAGGGGGTATTGGGTATATTTTTCTTACTGATGCCCAAACCATGGACATACATCATGTCATGATTCTGATGTGACGAGGAAGTATCGACACTAGTTCTTTAGTAATCTGCAGGTTTAACAGTCATTTTTTTTCATTCCAGGATGCTGTGCCAGATTCTCTGCTCGTAGCAGTCTCTACATTCACTCCAAGAAACACCTGCAGGACGTGCATGCTCCAAAAAACCGTTGCCCAGTCTCCAGCTGTAACAGACTCTTTGCCTCCAAGCATAGCATGAAGGCGCACATGGTCAGGCAGCACAGCCGACGCTCAGGTCTGCGCAATTTACATTTCTCTTAGGGAGCTATAAAAATGTGTAAGCTCGACCTGGTTCAGAGAAGCAAAAGTGCGTCATTCCTTTTTAAGCTCCTTTCAGAAGTCGGCTGAGTCTTAGGTTAAATTAATTTAGTACTGTGTGGTCTTACCAGCCCAGGGACGATGGCTGCCAAGCCTGGTAGGCTCTTTTGGACTACTGCCACATTTTGCCTCTGCTTCTCTAATCCTTCCTTGTCTGAAGAATGTTCAGTCTTCCACTTTGTTGGCTTTTCTTAGCGTATGTCTCCTAAATCTGTATTCCCCTACGCCCTTTCTTCCTAAATCCTGTGTCTGCGCATCCACCGTTTTCATCTTCAGCTCCTCTTTCTAAGCCCTGTGATTCTTTCTGAGCACTCCTTTCTGTCTTTTCTTCTCCATCCTGCTGCTGAGGAAAGCCCTTGAAGATGAGAACAGAGTTGTGATTCAGGACATGCATGAGAGTGGGAGTGTGAAAGCAGAAAGGGAACCAGGACAGTTGTCCATAGGGGGCCTCTGGGTATACTAGGGCATGTTTATCTGGCTACATGGTGGTGTGGGACTTAGAATCCTGCCTCTTAAGGCGGTATGCACAGTCCTGCGGGCAGAATGTTGAGGGGTCTGGGCAGCCATGTAGCTGCCTCTCTCCTACAGCACTCATACCACCCTGCTCTGTGGGGCATGGTGGAGTTGTTGCACCTGTCAGGGCCTAGGGGGTGAAATCCTAGTAGCTGTAGAGTTACCTGACTGTGTTGCTAACCAGGCCCTGCCCACTGCCATCTATTTGACAGCAGCACTAGCCTTGGGTCTCACCAGTTCCTAGCTGTGTGATCCTGGGCCGGCTATAGGTCTCCCAGCCCCAGTTTCCCCGTCTTTCAAAAACAGAAGATAATGTGAGTGGTTCTCAGAATGAAATGTCTTGTTAAAATGCCTAGAGCAGAGCTCGATGAGTAGTTCAGTTTAACAAATGTGTCCTTCCTCTGGCTTCTTCCGATCCAGTTTAGTGTGGTCCTTTCTTCCCACTTTTGGCTCTAACAAGGATTTCCATCCAGCTTTGCATTTAAAAGAAGCTACCCATCCAGATACTAGGTGTCTTGAAGACTCGCTTAAAAAAGCTATCACCTTGGCTCATAGAAGCCAGTCAGGCACCTTATACTGGTATTCAGAGACTCTCAGTGATCAATTGGGTTCCTGCCTTTGTCTCTACCCACTTTTGCCCAGCTCTGAGCTACTGCTCTCTGACACCTGGCCTCTCTGCTACTTCCCCTTTCCTAGCCTGGCTCGTTCAAAAGTCAGCAATGGCACTGTTTATTTTTTTGGCTATGAGAGCCTCTCAGGTGCTTCTGTAGTACTTGTATTTCCCAGGCTCCGCATTTATGATGTGACATTTATCATTCTTTCTTACCACCTGTTAGGGATAGATGAACAGATGTTGACTCTGTGTTTGCCTCTTGAGAAATAGGTGATTGGGAATATCCATTTATTGTGGATTGACTTTGCTAGAGGTTATGCCAGGACCTAGATTGTCTGAGTTCCTCCTCCCTGTGGTCCTGGGATGAGGGTCCTCACCACTCTGTCACTGACAATGAAGCTGAGGTGGAAAAGAGAAGAATTTACCTCAGGTCATATAGGCAAAGAAGGGCTGGAGTGAGGTCATGATTGTAACCTTATGCTAGATGCTCTGTTAATTAATGTTTGTTTACTGATTTTTGAATACCTGGCCCTTGTACATAGCAAGTCCCCAGTAAATATCTGTGGAATTAATAAAGTACTAAATAGGAAATGCATAAACAAATTGGTATCTGTTTGCACTGAGGTTATTATTATTAATCTTCTCATGGGGAGCTGAGCCCTCAAGATTGTCAAGGGGATTTTTAGAAAGTTTTGAAAAAGATAGTTTTTCATTTTTAATTTTTCTAAAAACCAGTCATTTTCTTTCAAAATATTTCCTTGGTACTAAGATATTTAATCAGAGAAGCAATTATATATTGATTCTGTTTTTAAACTTTGAACTAATATGACAGCTCAAGAAAATATGTTCTGAATTTGGTTATTTTGAATTTATTTTGGGGTGGGTCTAGAGTAGATTTCTTTCAGAGCTTTGCATGAAAAATAGGCACTCTGACCTGGTGTCCACAGCTGCAAAGTATGAGTTTGGGATTAGCTAACAGTTGGTGTAGGAGAAATAGAGCCAGAGAACTGAGAGACTTTTCCTCTGGTTGGGCACTGGGACATTCTAGAAACTGCAGGTGGGAATTTCTTAAGACAGAATAACGTCAGGTCCTTGTTTAGCTCCTTTGCCCAAATCTTTTATATTCCCATTTCCCTACTTGCTTGGTTCTTGAAGAGTCCTAGGATTTGAGATGATAGGATATACTTGTGTATAAATCCCCAGCTTGAATATTCATTAAATTTTTTAAAAAATATGTTGTTTTTAATTCTCCTAAGGGTGTTCTGATTATTTAAGTTACTTAATTGGATAACAAATAATCAAATACTCGTAAAGTATTGAGATCAATAATTAAGACCGAATGAATAGGAATCTATTGTTTTTACTATAATCATTAAATGCTGCTTAAGGGCCAGTCACTGCCTGGTGCTGAGGGATAAAGATGGTCAGACAGACCCTGGACTCTCAAGATGATCATAGCCTGGGGTGATTGGGGAGTTTTAGAAGTTGAGAATACAGTGGTGGCGGGTGGAGGGTAGCCCATCTTCAGAGTGTCTGGGACACCAGAATTCGTGAGTTCTTTGCTGCTCCGTGAAGCTAGCGCCTACAGGCCAAATTTTTCCCACTGATCTTCCCTAGATGACTCAAATCTGTTTTGAAATGGCACCTAGTTGTGGAGCGGGGCAGAGTGTTTGATGAGACATGAGCTGACACAAGCTGATTCCAAAAATATCTCCAGAACCAGACTTTAGCTTGTGTCTGACTTCTGAAGATTTGTGTGCCATGGAAAGTTTTACAGTCTTCTCGGGGTTAGCTATTGTGGTATAGCAGAAAGAGTACAGGTTTAAAGCCAGAAAGACATGCACCCAAGTCCTATTAATGTGACCTTAGAAAATGTTATTTAGACTCAGGTCATTTCCTTCATTTGCAGAAATTTCTGTCAGGTCGAGGATTTGAGACAACATATGTAAAATGCCTGACATGTCATCACACTGCCTTCGTGTGGTCACCTTCATTGTGCCAGGCAGCAGGAGGAAGAAGAAGGTTGTAGATGTTGACTTAATGGGTCATATGCTAACATCTTGAGCACAAACACAATTTCCTAGTCTTCTAAGAGTTTTAAATAACTGGAGTGTTCATTTCTTTTTCAGATCTCTTCCCTCAGCTAGGAGATCCAAGTTCTCTTCCACTCAGCAGTGAGCTCAGTAGCCCAGGGCAAAGTGAGCTCAACAACATAGACCTGGCAGCACTCTTCTCTGATGCGCCTGCTGATGGTAGTGGTGTGGTGGGGGCCTCAGATGAGGCGCTGACCTCTGAAATCCTGACTATTGACGTGACTTCTGTGAGCTCCTCTCTCAGAGGGAACCTTCCTACTAATAATAGTTCCTTAGGGTTGATGGACCCACTGGTCATGGTGACCCACAATGACATTCCTCCAAGCCTGGACAGCCCTGTTCTTGGGACAGCGGCCACAGTTCTTCAGCAAAGCAGCTTCAACATGGATAATGTACAGATGATAAGTTCAGGAGCATTAGGCTGTCTGGTAGCTCTGCCTATGAAGAACTTGAGCCAGGACGCACAGGCTTCGACCTCTAACAATTTAGAAGTGAACACTACCACACCGACCTCTTCAAGCACCCCCCAGGGAAACAGCAGTGTCCCCGAACTGCTGGCTCCAATCAAAGTGGAACCAGACTCACCTCCTGGCCCTGACGCTGTCAAGCAGCAAGAACGAAGCAGAGGGGTGCCCCAGCTTGTGTTTCCCAGCCCTCCAGAAAAGCACAGTCCTCAGAAAGACACAGGGCTCAGTTCAGGGACCGGCAACTTCTATTTGGTATGAAGTGCTATATTCAGTCATCACCACATACATAGCTCACTTACATTCAGTTTTAAGGATGTTCTGGATTAATGATTAATATGCATATATTAATCATTACTGGTTTGCGAAAGGATGGCACCCTGAACTACAAGTCTGGAAATCTGAATTCTGATCTTGAGTCTGGAACCAACTAGTTTTTAACAACCTTTAGCAAATCACTTAACCGGCCTGAGCCTTAAATTCTCATTTATTTTTAAAATGAGGGGATTCGGCTAGATGATTTCTAAGCTCCTTTGAGTTCTGTGATTGTAAGATAATGTGTTTCTTTTCTTGAAAAAAGTTGGGAGTGTTTCATAATGTTGAAATGTTCTTCTGCCTTCGTGCCTTTCATGTAATAAGTCTTTAGATTTACTGATAACCAGAGGAAGGTGAATTGTGACATCAGCTGTCTTTAAAGGTTGAATGGAAACTTTAAAACCATGCAAACTTTTAAAAAATATTAGAATTAAGAAGAGTGATTTGTGAGCCTTTGTTTTTGGAGGGTTATGAGTACTTCTCCAATTTCGAGGCTTGACAGTGAATATACTTTATGTTAGTTATACATTTAATATAATTTAATTTAAAAATAATTTAGTCTACAGCCATGACACCCTGAACGTATGCAGTCTCATCTGATCTTGGAAGCTAAGCAGGGTCGGGCATGGTTAGTACTTGGATGGGAGACTACCTAGGAAGACCAGGTGCTGTAGGGGTAAAAAATAAAAAATAAGGGATTGTAAGCTGACAAGGTCCTTGCAATCTCTGAGGTCAACCAAGGGTTGCCTCACCTAAAAAAATAATAAAATAGTAATTTAAGGATTCTTGGGAGAGAGTATCACTTTTTCCTCAGGCTAGGTGGGAATTATCAAAAAGGTTTTTTCTTTGTGGTACAAGTTAAATTTGATGGTGAAACTATGTTGTCCAAATGCTAAATCTTATTTTACCACAATTTTTTAAAACAGTTTAATCCTTTTAATTAGGATCAGTTGTGAGGGACACGGTAACCCATTTACCATGGAGCCAGCTTTTATATCTTTCACTCTGAGAGAGGCTCGGTCTCTGTCGAGCCTCTTTTGGCGTCTTGTCAAGGTGTGCAGGTGCCTAGGCCAGGAGGGGAGATAGAGAGGCTCATAGATTAGTGGAGAGTCAGTACCTGAGTACAGGGCCTCAGGGCCTTGGGAAACAGTAGTTCTCTGGTGCCACTGCGTCATCAGGACTAACTGGGGGTGGAAACAGGAGGAGCTGCCAGCCATGACCTTGATCCTGACCACTTGTTCATTTTCTCGCTAGCTATGTGACGTTGGGCTGCCTCGATTCTCTGAGCACAGATGGTGTGTGGTGAATGGGTTACAGGTATGCCATGAGTTATTGAGGGTTTTATGCTTTTTGTAGTGATAAGTATTAAATTTTTCTTAATAAACATTCACAAATTTACAGCAGTTGAAGTCCTATTTAAATACTTTTTGATTCCCTCAGTAAACTTTCTAAATTTAGCAACATAATTCTTGTTTTGGTCTGTAAGACTTTGATTTGAGCACCTGCTGCCAGAGTGGCCTCTGTAGTGGGTATATGATTTAGGACAACCCCAGGTCTGCCATATAAATATTAATATGACATGCTCTGAAAAATATTGGGAAGTGCTGCAGTAAATCAGTCCTGAATTGCTGAGGGAAGGCTGGTTATTTGTTTCAGACAGCAGAGAAGTATGTATTTCATATTATAACAGTTTCTGTATAAAATATTTTAATGTTTTAGACTTTTGAGGAATAACCGTTGCTTCTCTGGATAATAAAATTATGTATATTGTTCCAACTCTGATTTTGTTTAGCTATCACTATAACTGGATGTAGCATTTGATTCTCTGTGAACCTTTGCTGGAGGTTCTCAGAGTTTTGGACTCCACTCTATTCAGGAAGCAGACTTACTATATTTCAGTAGTTCCCTTGCTACGCTCCCTTTGCTGTTTGGGTCAAGTGACTGACACACTTTTCTTTGATCTCAGGAAAGTGGGGGCTCAGCAAGAACTGATTCCCGAGCCATTCAGCTAGCCAAGAAAAAAAAGCAGAAAGGAACTGGGAACAACTCAGGTGAGGCTGTGTGTGCTGCAGTGCTGGGGGAGTGAGGGTTCTAAGAGTCTCCTTGGGACTTAATTAAGAAACATAGAATAGATGTTTCTATGTTGCGTTACTTTTGTGTTCAAAATGCCCTTTCATCAACTCCTTAGTTTTCTATGATTTAAAGAAAAAAAAGTTATTAGCAAACTACCCAGCATTATTATGGATATGTTTTTTTACCTAAAAAAGCTGCTCGAAAGTTAGTTGTTGCAAATGCCAGTGTCTGTTACCTGATAAAGAACAAAGACCAGGTGTCAGAAAAGTAGAGGTAGGCACCTGATCCTAAATGGCCACTGGCCCTTGACCTTGGCATTGGGAAGACCCTGGGGACAGGGTTGCTGTTATCCCCAGAGCCAGCCCCTGGGTGGCATATGGCTTGGATACCTAGTTTAGAGTTATGTTGAAGTCTTCAAATTTTAAAATGTCAATAACTTTTGAATTTCTAAAAAATACTAAGTGGATCTGATAAGACCTGCTAGTTTGTGGCCTCATGTGTCTGTCCATTTGCTCATCCTGAAAATAGAATAGTGGGCCGCAGTGCTTAAAGGAAAATTCTTTTGTAAAAGTGACAGTGAATTCTTTTAGTACTATTATTATTTCGTATATTTAATTTGTTTTTTATATTTATCTAAAATTTATAGACTAACGGGGTATGTAGGGTTAGCATTGTAATTTTATATGTCCTTAATAATATCATGGTTTTTTTCTTTAAAATAATAACTCCCTATTTTCTTTTGATCTTAAAGCAAATATTTGCCCTGGAAGGGATGTCATACATGTCATTTCCTTGGGACTGAAGAAGGGTTATCTCACATAGTTCACAGAGTGCACAAAAAGGACTTGTAGAGATGATAAAAGAAAGTATGGTAGTGGTGATAATGGTGGAAATCTATAGAATGAAAGAATTCAGCACATGTTAGGTAAAGTTAATGAAGGAAACCAAATGCCTTTATTTAACCCGATAGGTAATCTCAGTCTGAAGGAATAAAATACTACAATCAGTTATATAATACATGTTATGTCCATTGCATTGTTTTGGAGTGGTATCTGTAGAGATGGTTTTATATTTTTATTACCTTTTTATAAAATAAATATTTCAGCATTATCTCAAACAATAAAGACACTGGAAAACTTAGCCACATGTTAATTATACTATTATTGCTTCATTAAAAATTAGCAATATTTCCTTAATATCAGTATCTAGCAAGTGTTCAAAGATAGTTGTCTCAAATCCCATAAATGTTTTTTTTATATAGCTGTTGGAATCAGAATCCAAATAAGGCTCATATATTGCTATTGGTCGACATGTTTCTAAGTTCTATATCTATAGATTTCTCCTTCTGTCTCTCATGTATTTGTTGAAGAATCTGGCCAGTGTGAATTGCTGATTACATCACTGGTGTAGCTTAACAGGTTCCTCTGTCTTCTATTTCCTATAAATTAGTAATTACATCCATAGGCTTCATTTGATTGAAATTTGATTCTTAGGAGTGTGTGGGGCTCTTCTAGGGGGTCCAGGCATCTGGTGGTCTGTCCTTTATTGTTAGTAGCCATTAATGACCAGTGACCGGATCTGTTACTTCCTTAGGGGTTGCAGAAAGATAATATTCCTTTCATTACTAGCTAGAATATTCCTGTAAAGAGCAACTTCTCATCAGTTCTTTACCATAAGGTATAGTTCATATAGGAAAGTCAGGAGGAATGTCTGAATCTTTCTGTTTATCTGTTTTCAAAATAATGAACTGGTTTCTTAGCATCTTCCAATAGTGGTTAGTGTTTTTGAAAAATGCATTGATTTAAACATTTATAGACTTTTATGGGAGATAGAAATCTGGAACCTGCCAAGTATTCTGCTTTCATATGTGAAGGTAGCAGAAGAATTTTCTTATGAGAAGACTCACATTTTGTCACCCACATAACATCCTTGAAAAGCCCTCTTGTAGTGTTAACCAGCTGAGAGAGGAATATACATATAGGCTTACAATCCCTTTTACAAAACCCTTGGGCTAATTGTGTTTTTCCCCCCGTGACATATTATTTTGCTAGAATTTTAGAGTTGCAGAAAAATGCTTCCCTCATTGGCAGTATTCCACACTTATTGTCACTTATTTTTGTCCTCCAGTTTTGGTACTCTTTAACCAGCCTCCTTTCATCTTACCTCCCAAAAGCATGGCGCATCTACCAAAGTTAATTCATGATCATGATCACTGTCCTATTATGTGGACTGCAGGCTTTGTTAGTATTTGACCAGCTTCCCACTAGTGTATTTTCTGTTTTAAGATCCCATCTAGGATCTCATGTGGTATATGATTGTCACAACTCCTTCGCTTCCTACAGTCCCTGTCTGTTCCTCATTTCTTCCTTGCCTTTCATAATGCTTTCGAAGAGTTCTGGTCCATTAGGCTGGAATTTCACTTCTGTTTGGGTCTCTGATGCTTTCTCTTGATTATACTGAAGTTATGAATCTTTTGGAGCCAGAGTAAGGTGCCCTTCTCATTGCATCTCATTGAGGTACATGTAGTCAACATGTTACTACAGGTGGTGATAACCTTAATCACTAGGTTAAGATATTGCCTGCTAGGTTTCTCCATTGTGAAGTTACTATTTCCCCTTTGTAATTAATAAATACTTATTTAAGGTAGATTTTTTGTAATGGTGTGCAAATCTTAGGGGTCTGTAAGATCACACCCTCACTTCTGACACCAAACTGCAAGTTTGAGGATCTCTGTTTAAAAATTTTCTAGGACTCAGAACTTAAGGTTAAAGGTTTTGGTTCATTGTATTGAAAGGGTACAGAATAGTCAAGGGAATAAGATCATTCCTAAGACAGGGTCCAGGAGAGTGCCTAGCATGATGCTTCCAGTTGGCCTCTCCCTAGAGTTGTAGCAGTGCTGGCTTCTCCCACCACGTGACAGCATACACAGCATATTGATAACAGGAGGAGTACCCAAATCTTTCTGTCCAGACGTTTATCAGGGCCTCAAGGCCTCCACCGTAAGTCACATTGTTAAACTGGAGTTGCGCAGGGCCCCCAGGTAAACAGAGACACAGCAAGTAGACAGGACATTCTAAGGACATTGAGATTTCTTCCCCGGAACCTGTGTTAAAGGCCAGACCTCACCTTGGACAAGGTTAATACATTCCCATACACTGTGCAGATACCTTGCTGTTTCAACCTCTCACTAATTCAACAATCAAGGGTGGATTTGCCTGTGGTATTACTGTGGTGTTCTAAAAGTGATTTTCTGTTTTCCTCATTTCTTGTACAGTTATTAGAATTCTGTAAGGAAGAGCTTTCCCTTCTCTCCCATTTATTCAGTTCTGTCAGTATGAACACAAGGGTATTTATTTTATCCTTTAGGTTATTAAAGTCAATATTATATTATAATCAATATTATCAGTATTTATTTTGCTGCTCAGATTGTTCCACTGGGAGCTATTTTGGTTGGATTCTTGTACCTTTTGACATGCCCCCATCCTGGTATTTTGGGGGGATACTTAATATTTCCTTTTTGGTACCACCAGGCTAATATTTTATTATCCCTTGCTTGCCCTGAAATCTGCCACTTCTCCAAGGAGCCCTGTTCCTTTTATTAGAGAGTGGTATCCGAAACCAAGGTCTGGGTGCTGGTTGTGCTCATTGATCATTGCATCTAGGCTCCCTCAGCAGACAGTTCTAGGAAATGTATTTATGTTGTATATTGTTATATAGCAAAACGATTTGATTGTTTATTGGAAAATCCAAAGGAATCAAATGATTAAACTTAACTAGTATTTAAGTGGCCAGTTATAAGATAAATGAAATGTATAATCATGGGAGTGTTCTTTGTGGCAGCAGTAGCTAGTTAAGAAATACAGTGGAGAAAATACCTTATTTATGATAGCAGCAAAAGTTACAGAATATCCAGGAGGAAATTTCACAAGTGGAGTGGGTAGGACCTGAATAGAGGAGACAAGAAACTTGACTGAGAGAAGAGAAGATGCTCCTAGAGAGGGTGACTCCTCCTGATAAACATCCCTGCTGCGGTGCTAGAAACAACAGACACTGTTGCTTACATTCCTATTGAGTGATGGGGTTGGAACATTTGATAAGCAAGAAAAACAGTAAATCAGATGGTAAATGTGAACAAAACAAGGGGTCTCTGATATTTTCCCATTTTAAAAAGGTAGAGGCCTCACAGAGAAGGTGACATATGCAGAGGTTTAGGAGGGAGCCACCAGGATAGATCTGGGTGAGGACTGGTGAGCACCTGAGGCTGAAGGGTGCTGTCAGTGGAAAGGTTTTTTTTTGCCAGAGCCACTCAGCCCAGGGAGGAGTTTTTGGCAAGCGGTCAGAGAGCTGGTGGGAGGCCAGGCTGTTTTAGATTCTTCAGGTCATTGAAGTCTTTGCCTTTCACTCAGATGGGAAAACATTAGAGGCATAATTAGAAAGGGGTATATTTTTTAAGGGATCATCCATTCCAGCTGCTTTTCTGGAAAAAAAAAATCATTAAGGGCAAAGAGCAGATAGGGGTTTCTTGCAGCTCTCCAGCAAGAAACGAGAACAGCTGAAGTCAGCCTGGTGGCTGAGCAGTGGGGACAGGTGGATAAATTCTGGGCCTATCGTGAAGGTGGAGCCAGCAAGATTGCTGACAGCTATAGGGCACAAGAGACTAAGTTGCAGACATGCTAACTCTTCCCATGGTATTTTAATGCAATTCCATTTTAAATTCCAGGGAGATTTTAGAGTAATTGTGTAAAACCTGTAGGTAAGGATTTATAAGGCAACGTGGAAGAACTAACAGGATTTGCATTGTGCTTGTTAGGACATTACACAAGCAACAATTAACACTGACAGTGCTGGTGTCAGGATACCAAAGCGACACACAGATCTAAGAAGCATCTAAGACCACACTCCTCTATGTGTTTAAAATTGGCAAAGGCAAATGACCTTTGGGAAAAATACAAAAATTCCCTATAGGTAAAGAATGTAGATGAGAGGTTTAAGGATTTTTAAAAACATAGAAAGGTGTAATAATAGCTAACACTGTTCTCTTCTGTTTGCTTTACATATATTGGCTCATGTTGAATCCTCACAATAATCCTCTAAGATGAGACTTATTACTAGGCCTTTCTGCACCTGGGCCACTGAGGCTGCTCTCTGCAGCTTGCTCATGGTTTGGATGGTAGGAATATCCATAGGGAAGCAGAAGCACAGTCCTCGAAGATTATTTAACATTGAAAGGTTTCTAAATGAGCAGAAACAGCATTAAATGGTAAGAAAGATGGTTGCCCCTATAGAAAAACAGGTACAGGATGTGAGCCAGCGCTATGCAGAAAACCGCTGACAAATGAAGTGTCTCTTGAATGGCCAGCACAGCATGCTTGGCCCTCAGAGCACAGAGAATGCAATTTCATGTTTTGCTGGTAAGGGCCTCACTGGAGATGCTGGTAATGCATTTTGGAGGGTCACTTGATAATGTTTTTCAAGAGCCAGAAAATAGGAATAATGTTTAACTTTGCAGTAACATTTTTGGAATTTACCTCAAGGAAACATCCAGATAAAGACACTATACATGCACCAGCTGCTGCTCTGTGAAGAATTGTGCATTATTAAATATTTATAACTCAAGTGTCTACCAGTAAAGTTCCATACTTTGTGTATATTTTTGCTAATTCCATGTTTCTAAAAAAAGATGGTTGTGTTCATAGCCACGTTTGTGTATGAATTTGTGTAGAAACAAAAATGGTAGAATATATATTAATGCATGAAGTGTTTTTTAATGACAAGTTTATGGATTTTTAAGTCATTTTCACTTTTTATTTTTTTGCATTTGAAAATACAGTAATTATGTAATTTAAAAATGAATATGAATCCCCCCTTTTAAATAGTGAAAACTGGAGCAGCTGTGCCTCCTGGATGGATCACACCAGTAGAGGTGTTTTGGGTTGCCCCTGGGGCACTTGGGAGGGCTCCAGGTGTCTTGTGTGTATACTGAGATGTGTGGTATAGAATCAGTCTCCTTCCCTAGAAGGGGACAAGGGGTTGGGGTGAGAGCAGTAGGGAACAGGCAGGCCCCTCTGTAGTAGTTCCTTGACTTTGGTATGACCAGCTTGTCCAACCCTGGAAGATGGGCATGCGGGTACAGGGTGAGGTGAGGCTACTGTGATTGGTGCCACTGTTCAGCCCACACAGCTGGAATGTTAGTATGAATAATTGGGTTGATTTTTTAAGCCCTAAAATTAAGTCACACGGATATTGGACCAGAAAGCAGTAGTTTGTGAACTTGAGTGCCATGAAGCCCCCAGGTGGGTATGGATGGGGAGTCTTGACTGCAGCCGGAGAAACCCTGCCTTGGTGGCATGGAGGAAATGGTGTCAGAATAGGGATTTTCACACTCTGTAGGCCCTATTTGGTACCCTGAGAGCAGATGTGGCCTGTGATGGGGGAAGAACGTGGATTGCAGGCTGTCTCTGGTTTGGTCTTTGCTATAGATGAGGGATGAGTTTGCTCTAGCTGTCTATGGTAGGTTCCCCATGCTGACCTTCACCTGCCAGGGGTTAGAGACCTTTAGGTTAGGGTAAGCACAGTGTGTTCCTTGAATAGCTACTCAGAGAAGCCTCTTACAATATGCTCGTGAGCGTACAAGATTACATTCCTCTCTGGTTATCAGGCTTGAAGTTTGTTTCTGTCACTGGACTCAGGCTGTGGTTTTGAGGCCTGGCATAACTCAAGATCTCTCAAAGCTCGGTAAAGGGGTTTGGTGGCAGAGACCTGCCTGTTATGGTGGTAGAGAATTGTGACCCCCTTCTATCAATGGGCTGTGAGTTTAGGTGTCCTGTTCTTGTACTATGAGTGGGTGACAAAGATTCTCTCAGTCCTGATCAGACAGGCCTGTCCTTTGATGATTGTCAACTGTCACTTGTTTCTGTTAACTTTGTGCCTGCCTTTTGGTTTTTTGTGCAGTTCTCTGCTTGAGTACATGTCCTAACTTTCTGTCTCTTTGGTAGACACCCGAGTTCCCCTTCCAGTCCTCCCACCTTGCTGTCAAGTGACTGAGCATGGAAGTCTGAAGCTGGCAGCCTTGCTGGAAGCCTTCTATAGCAGGTCTCTAACCCTTGTAAGAAAGAGGCCTCTGTTTAACAAAAAAAAATGTGATTGGCTTTGCCACACATAAGAGCTGTGTTGTCCCTGCTGGTCTAATGAGATAACTTGTGGTGACAGTGTCAAGTGGCAGTGTCTGGGGATTCAGAACACCGATTCCAGAGTTAGGAATGGGAGCTGAGGTCTGCTTCTTTAGTACAGTGGCCTTGGGCAAGAGTCCAGCCTTTGGCTGCAGCATCCTCCTCTGTGAAAGAGGGACAGTATGGGACCCGCCTACTTTCTAGGTGGTTATGAGAGTCACATGCAACGATTTTTGTAAAACAGCCCTGGGCTGATGAAAGCCCCAGTGAGAGGTTTAATTAAATGTATGTTTTGCTTATCATATTTACATCCAACGTTTTTGTTGGAGCAAAACAAGGAAGACAGTGGCAGAGTTTTGTGTACATATGGTTTCAGGTTCTGGGCCCTGGGAGCCCAACTAACAAAATTAGGCACCATGCCCTTGGGCTGAATCTCTGCTGGTGTAGGCCTGCCCATGCTGTCCCCTAGAACCTCCTTGCAGTCCTCTGCCAAACGTGTACTGTGGTGGTCTTGAGGTATGGGCAGTGCCTGAGGATGCACTCAGTCCTGTAGCCTGCCCCTGTGTCTTGTCACTCTGGGAGCTCCCGTTCAGCCTTCGTTGATCATTAGATTTACCCTTCTCAGCTGTGCCATTTGACTTTCCCGTCCTTGGAGACTCCTTCCCAGGCTCCCAGCCATGGTTGGCCATTGGGAGCATTGGCAGGAGATTAGGTGGAGGGAGGAGGGGGAACCAGGTCTTTGTTTAAGCTCTGCTTTGAACATGATTTTATGACGATGGCCATTTCTCCTGTGGTTCCAGTTCTTGCTGGGTGGTTCCTGGTATAGTTCTGGCTTCCATGTGTTGTCCATTTTTCTGAACTCTGGAGTGATAGCGCCTTCTTGCCGTTCCCACCTGGCTATTTGCTTCTTAGTGCATCATCACTGGTGTACCCCATTGCCTGCATGAAGTCCTTCTGAGTGCATCGGAGTGTTTCTGATTTGACCCTGACAAGTCCCTCAACTAAAAATTGTTTGTTAAGGGAAGTGATTGTGTTATGGTGCTATGGTATCCCCAAACCTTGTTCAGGCCTCTTGGCAACGATTTCCCTCGAGTTCCCAATGAACCCTGTACTCCTTCATCATTGTGCTTTGATTGTAGGTTTGTCTGTATGTCCATGAAAAACATACACATCTTCACTGAGAACACACTAACCATTGTAAGCTCCATGGTAAGGCTCCCCATTTGCACAATACTCAATGCAGTGAACTTTCAGTCAGTATTTGTGGAAGGAACAGTAAAGCATGGACAGATTGCTGATAACTGGACACATTCAAATAAGAGTCATTCAGTTAGACAGTGATTAAAGCTCATGGTATCCAGGTATGACCGCTGATTAAAGGTGATAGTATCCAATATTGTTCTGAGCTCCTTTCACCTGTTAGTACCTGTAGTCCTCACAGCAACCCTATGAGTTGTAGGTACCAATACCACATTTTCTGGATGAGGAACTTGAGGCACAGAGAATAACTTGATAGGAATTACATCTCTAGTTGACCAGACCAGAAGTCGAACCTGAGGCAGACTGACTCACCTTTGGACAAGTGAAGTGGACATGAACTCCCAAGTAAATACTAGCAGTTGGACCCTGGGTGATTACGGCTTGTCCAGGGTTCTGGGTGGGTGCAGTTAGGCAGCTGTCAGCATGATATGCCACATCAGGAGACCGGAGGAGAACCATATTCTCTTCCCCGGTGCCAACAAAAGCAGCTGATAAATCTTATCCCTGCTGATTTTTAAAAAGCACAAACCTTAATGAACTAGGAACCAAAAAGATTTCCCTATTAATGGAGAGTCAGACCAACAGCATCATTGTCAGTAGGGAGATAGTTCCTGTTACAATCAGGAGAAGAGGCAACCAAACTAAGTACAGTAATATTGGACACATATAGAAAGTTTAGAGCAAAATAGGTAATCAAATAGAAAGAAGTGATTATCAGTGATTATCACTGATCAGGCTTAGAAAATCCGACGGAATTGACTCAATTAGAAATAAGGATAGATAGCTAATTGTATAATTGCCATTCATGCAAATATCTCAGCTTTTCTGTTAATCAGAAAAAAATGAAAGATAGATCTGATGGCAATAAAAATAATAAAGCATCTTGGGATCACCAGTGACAAATACACTAAGACTGGATGAGGTCCTGCTTAAGGCTTATCTTGTACTTTGGATGGAAACATTTAGTTTTTATTAATTTACATCTTTGTTCCATTCTTTTAAAACCCCAAAGGAATTTAAAACAAAACAAAACACAACACTGATCAGTTTTAAATTTATCTGGAAGAATAACTTAGAATCTCCATGCAGGCTTCAAAAAAGAGAAACAGTGGGGTAGGAGACTGCTGTGTTGTGATCTAGGCATGCTGATGAGTGTTGGTAATAAAAGCCTGGCTGGTTCCCTGGAGGAGAGCCAGCCAGCAGGACAAATGACAACAGCAGAACATGGCACACAACTCATTAAGCAAAGGACAAATGTTCAGTAAATGGCTCTGATGACATTGGTATGCTCTTTGGGAAAAATAAAGGTAGATTTTTTACATACTTTCCCCTGCAGCTCCACCATCCAGAGAAAACCACTTCCAATGTTTTGATGTTAAAACATTTTCCTATGTGTATAAACCATGTCACTTAATTTTGAAGAAATGACACATTTTAATCTGATTTTTGCTATTAACATGAATACTTTTCATTGTGAATATTTTTATAGTACATCTTTTTAATAGCTATGTAGGAATAAACATCAGAAATTGTGAGAGAATAAGCCCTAGAGCCCTCCACCATCCATGTTATGTGATGAGTCAAATCTTCCATCCTCAGGAGAATTGGGGAAATAGTTACTCAGGTAGTTTGTTGTGTTCTATGGTTCAATGAGGAACCCCAGGAGAGAAAGCCCATGTAACCCCAAGAGCATCGCAGCCCCCTCCCCCCCATATACCAGATGGGGAAAGGGAGACATCTGAGCCAGCAATGCAGAAGATAGCTTACCAAGTGCCCTTGAGACCCAAACCGCGTTCAGCGCCCATCTCTCCCTGGGGATGAGGGCGATCAGTACTTGGATTGGCACTGATCTCTTCTGTAGTTGTCAGTATAGGGGCATCTTTAGGCGGTCTTCACAGTGGTTGTGCCAGTGTCTGCACAATACATGATCCCAGTCGAGCTTTGTGCCATTGGCTTCACTTAATTTTCGTAGTGGCTCTGTGAGATTACGTCCTTTTGTACCACCATTCCTGGATTAGTCATGGGAACTCAGGGTCACATGGCTGCATAGTCCAGCTCACTTTGCAGTTTGATGTCTATAGGATTATCTTTTTTGGTCTCCTTACCAGAAACTTCTTTGCTGGTTGGATTTACACTTCTCTTTCCACTCTTTAAGGTTTAGCACAAATCAGTGTTTTGGATAAATGCTGAGAATATTGAAATATTCATTTCGGTATGAAGATTACCTTGCTCTGTACGGATTTGGGGATTTCCACACTGAGAAAGGGATCAAACAGACTGGTGTTTTTTTTGTGATTGATTTATTAATTAACTGGGTCACATTGCATTTAGTGCCATGGCATCTTTTAGTGGGGACTTGGTTGCATGGTCATCATGGGGTTCCATGTAGAGACCACTTGTTTGCTATCACATGCCTTCAAGCATCCATAGATAGACAAGCTTGCTTAACTAAGTATATAGTTGTAGCCATCTTAAATGTCGAAGACATTACCAGATGGCAAGGTGTATCATTTGAAATCATGTAATACACTGTCCTGATGGCTTTAACAGATAATGGTGTTTTCTCTTGAGTAGGGACACTAGAGGGCAGTCGGTGCTTGGTGTGCCATGGGGGTCAGTTTCCCCGCCTCTTTCAGCCCTTCCTTCGTTTTTCGCAGCTTCTCACAGGTGCTAATGGGCTTTGTTTCCCCCGGATTCCAGGACCTTGAGTGTATGGAAGACTTTTAAGGGAGAGGCAGTCATGGATAGTTTAAAGGAAGCGGCCTTCAGATTGTCATTTTCCATATGTAATCATACCAAAAATTGAATTCCCTGAGAAAGTAAAATGCATTCGAGCCTAAGAGTTCTGCAGATTCTGCTATTCACCTTTCTTTTTACAACTGCTCTTCTGCTTTCCAGAAAATTAGCTGTATCCCTCAACCGGGCTTTTATCAGGGTGCATCATATGATGATAAACAATATGATGATAAACAATATCTTTCCAGAGCATCACACCCAAGACACTTCAGGGACGTGTCTGTCTAGTATAAATTAGTACAGACATCAAAATTGCCATGAGGCACTACTGCCAGCTTGCTCTTCTTCATGCAGAGGCTTTTTTTCACAGGTGAATGCTGCAATGTTCTGAACTGAGATATGTTGTATAGGGGGTTGTGGCGGGGGTGAGCAGTTTTCATTGAAAGTTCTCATCATTCCCAACTGTCAGAATGAACTGCTTTTAAAGGCGAGAGTCTCATGAAAGCAACAGTATTCGTGTGTGTGTGTATGTGTGTGTGCGCGCGTGCATGCATGCATGAGCAGTTCTTTTAAGTTATTCACATTTGATCCCTAGGACAAGTTATTAACTGGAAAGAAAAATAACCTTTGGTGCTAAACAGTTCAGGTTAGTGGCAGTGGTTCTTTTAAATGTAGCTACGGTATCTGCAGGATTACCAGATTTTCAGATACTAGATTGAAGCTACAGACTGAAAAGAGAATTTCTGTGAATTTTTTTAGCTTACATGTGTTAATAGAGTAGTTAAAACCAGTTAGCTTATCATATATCATAAAAAGTCTGGTTCTAGTTGATCTTATTTCCCATTGTAAAATTAATGCTTCCATATGCAGTCATATTCTAGTTACTGACTAGTCTTTTAGCAGTGTACGCTCTTGTCTTTCATTAAGTGTAAAGGAAACATGTAATCATGATATCTAGCAAAATTAGTGGAATTTATGATTTCGTACACATGATTTTTAATTTCCTCATACTTGAATAAAGCAAACATACCAGCACATATTTAGTGAAGGATCATATCTTATCTTTTCCTATCTCTTCATAGATAACTTAGACTGTGGCATAAAGAGTTGGCGTTGAATTACTACAAAATAAGTAATGAGAAATGGCTCCAATTTAGTTTGTTTTTATGTTATAAAACTAGAAAATGAATGTTAGATACATATCATTTAAATCTTGCCTGTTTTTAAAAGTAACTTAAAAAGATACATTATTTGATATCTTCCTTTAATTCATTCCATAGTGGCTTTCATAATGTTCCTTGAAACGTTTCAAAATGTTTATTTGAATTAAAAAATTAAGTCAGATCTTTTATCAGAAATAATCATGCTGTGGCTGACCATTGCGACAGTAAAGACTGACCAAGCTGCTTGGGTTTCTTAGCACACCATTCCCTTAAATTGAATGAGCCGAATCTGCTGCTGCAAAGTTGTAATGAAATTATATTTAAAGCACATGAGCATTTTATTTTTAAAAATAATTTTTCATTGGTGGAAATATACCCTGATCATGTTTGAGTCTAGCAAGCAGTAATGCACACAGACACATGAGTCGCTTGGAAAACAAGCAGTTGTACTCTTTTTGATGCATTTTCAGTACAGTTTTGCTTTTACTATTTATATCACAATTATCTATCATAGTTTTAATAATGTTTTATAATTTGGATTGGGTTTGCTTTACTAATAATTTCAGTGGTAACTCAGTTTTTCAGATGAAGAATTTTAACTCCTAGAAATTATATTTAAATAGATTTAAAAATAAAATTTCAATTTATGTACATATTTTTATTGCAGGGAAATATGCTAGGGTGATAAAAGACTTCAAAGCATAACATTTAGGTACAATTTCAGAAGTGAGTAGAATAGCCCACACATTCCAGAATAATAGGAAGTGACATTGAATTTCTGTTACAGAAGAATGAGTGGATTTCTTGTCCTAGCACCTCATCTTGCTTCCTCATCCTAGTCCCAGCTCTGCTCTGCTGTCTGAAAGCCAATAGAGCAATTAGGAGAGACTTGGAGGACCAGCCAGAGCTCATTCAACTGGCGGGGAGGTTATTGGATTCCCTGAAGCAAAGAACAGAAAAGGAACTACTCAAAGATACAATGGATCTTCATTCTCCTATGTGACTGCTTCCTGGGAACTGACACTTGCCACCTGGTCCTTAGTAATTGCACTTAAAACATAAAGAATTCCTCAGGCACCTAGGAGGAAAATATCAGGTTGTGTATAGGAAAATGCACTGCCAGTCAGCAGCAGAGCCCAGAGTTATGTCAAGTGCTGAGGGTGGGGAGATGTGATCCAGGAGGCTCATTCCAGCTAAGGTGTCTGATGAATACAGAGGGCAGGAAAGCTCTCAGGACATGGGGCTATAAGAGATATGGGAAACAGTTGGGTAAGATCAAGCCACCCATGAGATGAGCAGGGTCAGGAAGCAGCAGGCACAGTTCTTATAGAGAACAGATAGTACAGCTCCGGAGCTTGAACTTCTATGCTTGTGTGGCATCCAGTAGAATCTACTTCCAGTAGAATCAACAAAGACAGCTCGTCCTGTGTAGTAGAGTCAGGTGTTCCAGTTCAAAACAGAAAATAGAGATAAAAAGACTTAAAGAATCCAGCCTCTCCTGTTTTTTACCTTTTTTTTCTTTAATTAGAATTTTCATGAAGTATTTTCTAGAAGCTCAGTAAGTCCTTCAGTTTCATTTGTTTTAATTTTGTTAAATTTAACCAAATTAAATCGAATACTTACGTTAAAAGTACCTTGTTTGATATTCATTGTAAAAATCGCCTCTATGAAGCCATTCATATACATGTGTCCAGGGATGTCTGTATGGAAATAGCAATAATAGCACCTAAAATTCCTTGGCGTTTCCTGTGAGCTAGGCACTGTTCTAAACTCTTACCACATATTTACTTATTTAGTCTTCCCAAAGCTTTGAGGTAGGGGACTATTATTCCCATTTCACAAGTAGAGAACACTGAGGCTAGAACTTAGGTTACTTGTCCAAGGTCAGATAACAGAGTCAGTTGTGGCGCCAGAATTTGAATCTAGGCTGTTGGTCTCCTTCCTCCAGGGTTTCCTGCTGCCCCTGAACCTTATGTGTCAGAAAAACCCTTTCTGGGTGTCATGATTTTTTCTTCTCTGTACTTAATTTTCTTTAAAGCCTATTTTTATGAAACCAATGAAGTGATGATTTTTGACAAGGAAGATGGACAGAAACAGCCTGAAGGATTTGGCAGCCATTTAGTATGTGCCACGGTGCCCAAGGGTGGGATTAGATGACCTGCTTTCTTTCCCTCTCTTCTGTGATTCTGCTGCTCTGAGTGGTTGATTGGTTCTCAGTGGTCCCAGAGAATTGAGTGCCTAGAATTGTTGGGTAAGGAAGTCTCCACCCTCAAGAAATGGACAATTGGAGTCTGATTGCTATCTCTCCAAAAGACATGTAAAAGTTTACTAAACCTTTGCCTGTTTTTTTTTAACCTCTTACCTCATGACTCTTCTTGTTCAGTAATTTTAATTCCGCAGGGCTGTGCAGAGTGAGAGGTAGTGGAAAGGCTGTCTCCTCCAGAGAGTGGCCTAAGCAGTACATTGTACATTGCATTGTTGGTTTGTTTCATTTTAGGAGCCTCAGGGTCTACTCAGAGAAAAATGAAAGGTGGCAGAATCAGTCCTACGCACTTGTACGCAAGCCAGAGTGGTTGGTTGTGCGGGAACCTTGTGTCCAATGGCGGTCTGCCAGGACCAGCTCCATCATCCGGGGTGCAATGTGTTCAGGTCCAGTTACTGCAGGTAAGAGCCATCGAGTGGGGAGGAGATAGGCCACAGAGGTAGCTGGGCAAGAGCTGTGGGCAAAGTCTCAAGATTTAAGTTTCCGGGTCCTCCTTCCTCTCAGTGTACGAACCTTCCCCAACCTTGCTTCTGAATCCTCCCAAGTCCTGTTTTATATCCTAAATGATCTCTCCATAACCCCAGCTTCTCCCTTTTTCCCCTCTGTTGGACTACATTTATCTCAGCTTTTATCTTCATTAGGATTGACAATTTGGCATCAGAACTCTCTCTGTGTTTGATTCCCCCCATACAGTCCCTCTTCCATATCTCACTGAGAGTCGGTGAGGTATAGACAGGTGCTCTCCCTTGCATAAGCCCCCCTGTAACTGTCTTCCAGATGCTTAGGCTGGTCAGGCAGGCACTGCACTCCTTTTTCTGGCCATGTGGATGCCTTGTGGTTTTTGGCTCCTCACACTGCCTACTCCTCCCCAGATCCTACTTCTCTTTTCATGGCTGGGGTGAAGGGACTTCCTCAGGCAGCATTGGTCACCCTCATCTCTGGGGACTACTTGTGGCACACCAGAGAATGTAGCCTTTATATGTTAAAGGTGTTTTTTCTTTTTCTATTTTCTTCTGTACCAAACTGAGCCCCTCAAGGGCAGAGCCAGCCACCTCTTAGACTGTGGCCAGGGCCCAGCAGTTGCCTGCAGCTGGCAGCCACTCTGTGTACACCTTTATTTTCAGTCTCATTTTTGAGGAGCCAGAATAGGGAAGTAAGATAATTTGGGTTTTAGGAGAGAAGAGGTTTAGAAGCTGAGATTACATCCCTCTGACCTGGCCAGATTACATGCCACCTCTTTACTGAACATCTTCTGTGGCCAAAGAGCACCATGTGACCAGGGTGGCACAATTAGAGATGTCATAGGACATTTGAGTCTTGAGCCGATCTGGAAGAGAGAAGAGGGTAGTCTTGTCCATGGTGTCTCTAGTCCTGGGAGAAACTCATGAAGATGGGACCATGCTGGCTGTGAAGAGTCTGTAGGGTTCAGATGGGTCAGAGAGAGGTAGGAATGGCCTGGGCAGAGCTCAGGGAAAGCCTGGAACCACGGGCCTACTAAATGGCCTTGCTGTTAATAGCAAACCAAAACTGATGTGAGGCTTTTGTGGGAGTGGGCCTTGTCTGCGGAGATAAGCAGGAAAATATGCTCCTTCATTCCAGGTTTGGGGCCAGGAAAGAGAGGAAAGATTCTCCCAAGATAGAGGCATTGGAAGTGGGGAAGAACAACCTGAGCCTTCTGAACATGATCAAGGCTGGCAAGTTAGAAGCGGAGAAGGCAAGACCCTTGGAGGTTTTGAAAAGGAGACTGCAAGGAAGCTGGTACCACTGGCAGAACAGGAGCTAGCTGAAAAAGTAGTAGTAGCTATTTTGTAAGAGACACCCAGTTGAGGATGTCAGCTTTGAGTCAGATAAACCAGGAGTTTATTTGTTTCTTTCCCTTACCAACTAGTATAGTCTTGGGCAAGTTACTTAAGCACTCAGGGCCTCAGTTTGTGTATAAAATGGGGATGATAGTGCTCAGTACTGGATACAGAAGGTTCTTGAGGTTGTGGAAAGAATGATAGATGCTAATGGTGGCAGTGGCACCAGGAGTTAAGCGGTAGGGGCTGTGGATGGCTGTGGGCTGGACAAGGAGATGAAAGACAGCTGAACTGTTAAGCAGTGTCCCTTTTCTGAACTGGATGATTAGGGTCATGGTAGCCTCTCCTTCTTGGGAAGATCTGTGTTCTCTCTGGTCCCTTTTCAGCTCAACTGAGGGTTGGGTCCAGGGCAGAGGTGAGCATACCTGTGTGGTCTGAGAAGACTGCTGGGGAGCAGTGAGGACACTTGGAGTGAGACACTAGGAGCCCTTGCCAGAGTTCAGAATAACCCATAAGAGAGAAATTGGCGCATGGACTGAATGAAGGGTTTTGGGTGTAGGACAGTACGGGAAAGTTCCAGGAGAAGGGTCTGGGAGGGAAGAGTAGCCAGATGGTAGGTGGCTCAGGCCCGGCTTAGCCTGATTGGCCTTGGACTGGGATCAAGGTGAGAGAATGAAGACCAGGAGGAGAGGCAAGCAGCTTCCAGCCTCTGATACCAGTTACAGCTAGGTCCTCAGGCCTCAAACGGGTCTAGGTGGTTCCTCACATGGAACGTAGTGGGTGGGACTGGTTCTACTGTGTATCACAGTGACAGGACTCCTCAGGCTGAGGTAAGGAATGCCGCCATGCTCGATTAATAAAACGTTTGCTGTTGCCTCCCCAGGATGACCCTTCAGGTGAAGGAGTTTTGCCATTGGTGCTCAGCCCGCAGCCTTCCACCTTTCATCCCCTTTTTGCCATCGGTTTGCCTGTCTATGTCCTCCAGGTCTGATGCCTTACAACTTTTCGGGTTTATTAGTAAGACTGTTAATGAAGCTTCCAGCTTCTGAGGCTGGTCACTGAGGTAGGCCTTGGGTGGAGACTCATTGGGTTGATTGCCAGGACGTTTGCCACTTCCTAGAAAAGGTGGGTAAATGGCCATAAAATAAAAGGCTAAGAACAAAGCTCAGATTTGCTCGTCATTGTAGCTCCCACTTATAAATAAGATGAAATACAATATTTTACATATAGAAATTCTAGTCACTTTCCCCTATGGAAAATAAGTTGGCCAGTTTTTAACCTGTGAGAAAATAGACCCAGACCAATTAAATAGTTTGCTTAAATAAGTAGTTAAGCTAAGTATAGGTGGCTCTGGATATTTCAGATTTGGATATAAAATAATGAAAGTAGCTTATCAAATTTCTAACAGACTTAAATATATATTTTAAAAATCCATACAAACAGCAATTTCGGTTTTCTTGAATTCACATCGGGCTGTTAACTATTTTCCTTGATGTCAAAAATAAATATTGAATAAAACTCAAGTATGAGGGGTCTGGGGTGGGAGTGGAGACCCCAAGACTGCTGGAGTGGGGGTAGGTTGGAGGGCAGTTTGGTACCATGTATCCAGAAAAACCTCAGCCGTGTCTGTTGCATTCTGTCTGGCATTCCCACTCATGAGATTGCTCCTAAAGAAATGAGGTAGGATGTAAATAGCCAAAAGCTGGTCGTTGTAGCCTCAAATTTAACGACGTAGGAATGTTTTTCTAGTGGAAGGAGGTAGATTAGATGAGTGATGGTGCAGCCTTGCTGCTGCTGGAGGCCTGGTCAGCCACTGATGATGCGGATGGACACCTAGTAACTGAGAAAGGTGCTTTCCACATACAAAATGAGAGAAAAAGGGTTACAGGGTAAACAAGGACACTCATTTTTGAGAAAACCTACAACATGGTATTGAGTTTATTTTTTCCTTGTTTTTGTTTATATTTATTTCTTCAAGGAGCATATGTTCAAAATAAAGGTAAAACAAGTTCTAGTTGAGAAAAGTCGGAAGCATTTTATTGGCTGGCCCCTAAGGTTATGCTGCCGGTTGGTGAGCAGCTACAAGGCTGCCTTCTGTGAGGTGGTCTTGTACTGCCTCAGCTCTCCACTCTGCCCCACTCACCCCTCTGCTTGGTTTTGCAGGAGGTGCTTCCTGCAGCTGGAGGGGCTGCTGGGCCTGAGGACACGCACTGCACAGGCAACACTATCAACCTGCGGGACCTGCAGTGAAAGCAGCCCTCTGCCTCGGGGACCCAAGGGCGACGCCTCTAGTCTGTGCCCCCCACAAGACTCTGTTACATGGTCTTGCAGGCTTGGGTGAGACCCCACTTGGTTTCTGCTCTGAAGGCCAGCCTAGTTCTTTAAGAGACTTTTGGGTACATTTTTATTGAAATGTTTCTTTTACTATTCTATCAGGAACCAGTTTGGGGCTGTACTATTTGAAACTGCCTTTTCTGAGCAAAGGGCTTCAGTGAGACAAGATTGCCTTCTGAGCAAAGCACACGCCTCTTCCATACTTGCCTTTGTCCCATTTGATCTGAGCCATGGAGCACTTGTTGCATTAAAAAAAAAAAAAATACTTGTATAGGAAATTGGGTGCTAGGTCTCCTAGTCAAGTACAACTTTATCTGTAATAAAACCAGCTTTAGTGTTTCAGCATTTGCCCTGAGAAAGATCGAAAAATCCTGTTTTCCTTTTCTGTGAGCTGTGTAACAGGCCGTTTCCCAAGCTCTTGGGTGGTATTCATAGTCAGATTGATTTTGTCGCACCGTAGGGCAGAAGTGGGCCCGTTGTCACAGGAAGCCAAATTCTGATTTATGTTCCGGCACACCAGGCAGGCGGCAGCTGGTATGAAGGGAAAATATTGGGGGTGAAACGGGCACATGAGGGGTCTTGTTGTGAGCCCTCTGGGTAGATGAGATTTCAACTTCATAGTTTGGGGATGGTAGAGTTAAAACTTTCAAAATAATTTTTCTAAATTCTGTATTTGGGTATTAACATTTAATAGGAATTTGGTTTATAAAGTAATGTTCTGAATACTATAAATTATGTGCAGGACTATGATGATGGCATGTATATGTTTTTGTTGATGTTGAAAATGTGCATATCATATGTTACAGTCTATTTTTACAGAGTAAGGTCTTGCAATAGGAGACAAGTGGATAACCTTGCACATATTTATTTGTTCATTAGCAGACTGGACAGTCCCTCAGAAATGCTGTGTTTGCCTTGTGCTTTTTGAAGTGTGTGTTTATTCAGATGCTATTTTGATTTTCAGGCTTGGAATCATCCAAACTACCTGTTCTATGTTTCTTCATTTCTTGAGTTTTTGGGCTTGAGCTTCTAGGAGTGACCCTAGCATTCAATTGTGATTCCTCTCAATGTCCTATTCTGAGTTGCCATCTACTCAGAGTGGCCAGAAGGAATTCGGGCCCCATTTATAAATAGTTCTTACAGAACCTGCATTACAGACTAAAGTCCTGTGCCCACCGGGCACCTCAACCACCAGGTTCTCCAGAAGCCCCCTCCCTCTACAAGGAGCCAGGCCTGTCTGCCACTGTGCGCTTGGAAGCTGGGTGGCCTAGTAGCCACACTGCACTGGCCACCTGAAAGAGGACGTGTCACTGGACCTTTCTCCTGTGTGTTCCCCAGTGAATGTCCACCACAAAGTGATTGGTACTGGCTGTCAGTTTTCTGGGCACTGAGGTTCCCTGTGGGCAGTGGACACAACTCCTAGTGCAAATGAATAAAAGTTTTTGTATGGTTATGCACTGAAGGTTTCACTTGGCTTAATTTAAGGAACTGTGTTTATAAGTGGTGAAATCACTTTCTCCTTCAGTCAGTAGTAATAACCCTTCCATCTGCCCAGCTTGCTGATTACTCTTCTTGTCTTTGCATTGGGGCTAGCCCCACACCATGCTCCAGAGTGGAATTGACTTCTGTCTCAAGGCAGTTCTTTTAGATGGGAGCCAAGGTGGGCTCCTTCCCTCAAGCATTTGCTTAGGGTTAAATGATTAAAGAGGGTGCTTGCATTTGGAAACAGGGTCTCCCTTCTTAAACAGGCCTTGGACACCAAAGAGTCAGGGAGTTTATTTCTCATGAGTAAGGAAAAATACAGCAGGAGACCATGACGGCACATCAGTGGCCACATCCAGGTCCTGACAAAACCTTGTCCGCTTCCTGCTGCACCTCTTTCCTGTAAAGTTAGCCAGACCAGTGGCTGCAGTTAGGTGAAGAAAAACAGCTGCTCCTCCTTTTCCTTGTCTAGCAGCTCAAACTCAGGCTCCTCCTTGGTTTTCATGGCCGGGGGCCGGGAGCGACACACCAGCTTTCTGCCTTTCTGCAGAGGAAGTGGACTCAGTGAGCCTCCGCCTGTGGCCTCAGTGCACCAGTGGTGCCACTTAGATGCCAAGAGGTCACACCTCTACCCCCCAGCATGCCAGGAAGCTAGGGAGCTGGGGCTGTGGGGCCCTATGGACTGTCTCAGCCTCTGGTCACTCCTGGTAACCACAGACTGAGGGCTGGAGTTGCCGAGCTGTCTCAGGAATGTGAGTCTGTCCAGCACAAAAGCCTGTGCCCTGGGGTGCCAGCCTTTAGATGTTTGAGGGGTGGTGGCAGGGTGAACACTTGGAAACACAGATGGGAAATACTGGGCTAAACAAGGAACTCATCTCTTGCTGTGAGGATTACGGGGCATGGGGACCCTGCAGTATCTGCCATTTCTCATGGGACAGTGTGGAGAGTGCTGTTCTGTTCCAGGGAGAGTCCATTGGCCTCACTTCTCTACTGGGGACCATGTTCAGGCTTAAGACTGCCTTAGAGAACACACTTTCTGTTGCCAAGGCCAGGAGGCAAGTGGCTGCTCCTGCCCATTTTCTGTGGGGTAGAGGTCTTGGGACATAGCAATCAGGGGACAACTAGTGACAGATGATGGCCTGGGGTACAGGTTGTGTGGTGGGACCCTGGGGATACCAAGCCGTTCTCTGAGCTGAGGGTCTGTACCTGGGCAGGGCTGGGTGGGAGGGCATGACCAGGCCAGTCACTAAGTGTGTGCAGGACAGCTGGCAGCCCAAGGGGGAGGACTGTCAGACGAAGAGGAGAATAGCCCTGAGGGGCAGCAGGGTTGGTGGGCCCAGGAATGGGACATCATGCTCTACCCTGGCCTTGCTCTCTTGGCCTCAGAACTCCCACAATAGCATCTGCAAAGGGGGCCACACCCTATGTGTCTATCAGTCCTGCTGTGCCTGGTTGTGGGACCCTTCCCCAGCTGTGGCTCTCCAGGAGCACCCCACTCACCTTCTTCTTGATTTCAGCCTGAGCCCGGGCTTGGGCTCGTTGCAGACGCTCCTCTTGTTGCTGCTTCTGCATCTTGGCTTTCTCTTCCCGGAGTCTGCGTGGCAGTGGCAGCAAGAAACATTGAAGATTGGGGGAGGCTGCCACATCTGCTTCCCAGCTCTTACAGTCCTGGGTCAGGCCATGGCCCGCCCTCTTCTAAGGAAACTCACTCCTCCACCCTTCCCTGCCAGGGCCTTGGTTCTGCCCCCACTACTTGGTGATTGGGGGTAGGGTGAGGGGGAGACTGTCCCAGCTCTGGGATCCTCTGGGATACCTTCTAAGGGTCATGAGCTCATAACGTCAAGAGGCCCAGGTTCCAAGAGCCCCATCCCTGGCCACTGAGCCTCATGCCATGGTCTCTCCATTGTCACCCCTTTAAAGTCCACCCCCCAACAAAGTTAGTATTGTGTCCTTCCTGTCTGTACTTCTGGTCCTCAAACTTTTGTCCAGTGTCTGCTCTGAGCAGAGTACCAGGGACACTGAGGAAGAACCCCTGTGCTCATGGGAGAGACAAATAGCTGTTAGCAGATGGCTGTCTCAGGGCTCCGCACAGAATTGAATGAACGATGAAGCCTACAGGCCAGAGGAACAATGGCGTCTGGAACTTACCTCCACCCCACTGGGCCTGTGGGGAATTCCCTGAGCTTCCTCTTGAAGGACAGGTCTATGCCACCCATGTCATGTTCTGACACTGCCAATTCCATCTTTCTGCCCCTGCCACTAAACCCTGGGCTTCCCCGAGCTGTTCCCCGTGTCTCCGTACCTTCCCTCTCCTGGGCTCTGACAGTGCCAGCCTCTTCCTCCAATCCAGTGAGGAAAATGGCCATGGCTGTCCCTTGTCCTCGGGGGTGAGGCTGTGCTGGCCACACCTCACTTTGGCTCCTGGGCTCCCTGACCTCATGACATACCCCTCTCTGCAAGAGGAGTTTCCCTCAGGCTGAGTTTGGTGTCCCCTCTGGATCTCTCCAAAGCCCTGGCTTCTGGCTGTACCCGCCCAGAGTAGGGACAAAGATGGGAAGGGCAGCTTCGCCCTCAGGGCCCTCTGCAGCTCTCTGTGAGGTTGCCAGGCCCAGTTTGGTTGGTCCCTCACCTCTGGCGCCGCTCCTTTTCTTTCGCTTTCTCTGCCTGCTCAACCTTGATCTGGGGCACACGCTCCAGGTTCTCAAGCAGGTCGTCCAGCTGCTGCTCAATAATGGTCAGCATCTGCACAGTGCCCAGGTTGGACTCCTGCTGGGTACTGACACAGTGCCGGTACACGTCCAGCACCTTGTGGTTCAAGCTCTCCAGCACCTTGTCCTGTGAAGCGAGCAGGCTGCCATCAGGATTTCATGGGCCTGTGCCCCTCCCCCCCATTCCGTGCTCTTCCAAACCTATTGCCCTCAAGGTGTGGCATGGCAGATCTCCTGGGGCCCTGCCTGGCACGGGTTGGCACTCGGAGCATGGGAAAAACAGAACTTGGACACCTGGACTCTCCTTGGCCAGAATTGTGACCCCCCTCACCCTCCTGTGGTTGCTTCGTTCTGAGTTACAGCCCCTACTAGGGCTCATGCCTGCACCTTGGCCCCTCCCCTAGCTGTCTCAGTGTGCCCACTGAGGCCCAGTTTCCTCCAGGGAGCTCTCCCTGTTCCAACCCTGCACTGACCTTAGCTCCCCACAGGACTACATTGTGAGACCTACTTTCTGTGGCCCTGGGCAGATGAACTTCTCTTAGCCTGTTCTGTCATTCAGAGAACAGTTACTGCCCTCTGCCACACAGAGTGGGCCTGAGGATTCAATAAGGAACAGCTGGCAAAGTCTTAAGCCAGGCACAGGGCATAGCCAGTGCCCAGTGATGTCTGTCAGAAGGCTGGAATGCTCTAGTCTGCTCATTGTGGCATCCTGTATATCTAGTCCAGTGCCTGGTACATAGTAGGCATTCAACAGGAATTTGGATGAATTAGGAAGCTGGGTCCACACACCGCTCTGGGTGTGCTGTCAGGAAGGGTGTGTGCGAATCCTGGTCCTGCTGCCCAGAACAGCCCTGGCCTTCTGTTCTCTCAGAATTCTCTCACCGTCCTAGCCTGGCCTGGGGATGTACCAGACTTCCTCCCAGTAGGGTCACCTTCTAGGTACATTGTCTATGTTAAGAAGCAGGTATATTTGTTGAATGAAAGGAGGAATGGAGGAGATGTATTGGGCAGCTGAACAGCCATGGAGCAGAAACAGGATGGCTTAGGTTTGGGGACCAAGAGCCTTCTCCAGCCAGTGCCCCTTGGTCAGGCCCACAGAGCCTGGAAGGTGGTGAGGGTCCACGGCAGCCCCAGAGAATGGCCAAGCTTCGGGCCTCGGTTCCCTGCTGCCAGAGCTCCAAGCACTAGGCCTCCTCCCAGCAGGTACCTGGAATGGACAACTTGCTGCCTGACCCCAACCCCAACTTCCACCTGCATTCCTTCAACTCCCACAGCTCACTGGCTGCCATCCAGAGTCCTACCTCCAAAGCACCCTTATACTGGCCGAAATGGAAGACTCGGGCTTTGAGCTGCAGCTCAGCAGCCATCTCCTCCTCCTTGGCGATAGACATCATCAGTGTGGTGATCCACTGCTTCAGCTGGTTGACCTCCCTGTCCCTGGATGGGGGAGGACCAGCAGGGCCTTGCTCACTCAGCGTGGCCCTGAGCACTTCACCTTTCTGAGCCTGACCTACCCGCCCAACTACCAGTGTCCTGCAAAGTGCATGCTCAGGGGTCAAAGGTGCAGTGAGATGCAGGTGTAAATTTTAAGATCTTTAACAACTGACTAAAAAAAAACCAAAAAAAAAAAACAGCTTTTAGTATATTCATGAAGTTGCACAATCATCACCATAATATAATTTCAGAACGTTTTCATCACCTATGAGAGACAACTAATACCCATTAGCATTCACTCCACATTCTTCCTTTCCTTCTTTGTTTTTTTTCCCTAGATACTTTATAAATATGGAGTTATATGGGCTTTTGTGTCTGATTCTTTCACTCTGGTTCTTTCATAAAGTTTTCAAGGTTCATCCATGTTGCGGCATGTTTCAGAACTTCATTCCTTATGACCACGTAATAGTCCGTTGTGTGTACAGACTACACTTTACTCACCCACTAATCTACTGAAAGACATGGTATCTACCTTTTGGCTCTTGGGAATAATGCTGCTATGAGCATTCACAGACAGGTTTTTGTGAGGATGGTTTTCAGTTTTCTTGGATATATATTCAGGAATAGATTTGCAACAATCAGCTTTTAAATGATACAATAAATTTTTTAAAGTAAATAAAAACCACAATCATGGTAGGCACTGACCATTATATGTTGGGGTTTCCCATGCTGGAATCCCTTGAGGCTGACATAGATTCACCCAGTGTAGACAGCTGCATGGAAGTCCCTGTCACAGTGACTACATGGACATCTGGCCACTCTGCCAGCAGTGCCTGGGAGGCCTAGAGGTGCACCCTATCCCCGCAATGATTTTGTGGCTATCCATTTGTTTATAGAACATACTGGTATTTTCTCAATCCTAAAGCACCATGGGCCACTGCTCTTTTGCCCACTGGGGGTCCTATGGTCTGTCACGTGCACCACCACAGGAGTGCAGGCTATAGCCTCACAGCAGCTCCTCCAAGCTGCACTCCCCCAGCTGTAGAACTGAAGGCTGAGGCCAGAAGCCTGTGCATTGAAGGGTATTGAGCTGGTCTGGCTGATTCTCAGAGGTGGTGGCCAGAGAGACCACATGCAGCTTTCACACACCCCCCACCTGCCTGGGTGCTGGTGTGGTGCAAGCAGGTTATTTGGGATGACAGCCCCTTCTAGCGTCAGGCCAACTTCCCTCCAGTTCTGAGTGCCCACCTCAGGAGTGGGTATATTTGAGGTCTATGGTATGTCTCCTAAAGGATATGTGATTACATTCGGCTTTTACCTGGTTTTTAATCCTTCACTTTCAGTGCCTTAACTGGTCAGTGCTGTCCTACAGCTGGCACTGTACTGCTTCACCTCTACCCTTCTTTGTTATATGGATGTGGTTGGTAGTAGTGTTTTTACTGTTTTTTTTTTTTTCTCCTATTCTTTCCTTCAGGTGATTAGGATAATTTCCTCCTACTAGTTCTCTTTAAATGTAAAATTGTTGGGTCACAATTTTTTCTCCGCAACTAGGTTCCACCTCTAATTTACAGGAAATTCAGAGGCGTGAGGGACAAGCTGTTCATTGTTGGTCCTCAGACTTCGTGTACATCACCTGCATGTTTGTCAGAAATGCAGAGTCCAGGCAGGCCTCACTCAGGACCTGCTCAGTCAGAGACTTCATTTTACAAGATCGCTGGGGGAATCTAGACACACAATCCAAGGAGTACTTTGATGCCAGAAAAGTGACCTGGTTTCTTCAACAACTGGATTGCAGAGGGACAACAAGACAGAGAAGGGACCTATAGATTAAAAGGGATTTAAAGACACAACCAATTGCAGAATGTGGTCTTATTTGAATTCTAATCCAAACTAATAGTTTAGAAACAATCACTTATGAATTATGAATATTAAATATTAAGGGTTACTCCTTTTTCTTTGGATATGATGATGGTATTGAGTTTATGTTAAAGAGCCTTACTTTTTAGAGATACCTACCAAAATATTTACAGATAAAATGATACAATACTTGGAATTTGCTTCAAAATAATAAGGGAGATGAAAAAGTGTGTTGTGGGGTTTAGGTGAAAGGAGATTGGCTATGAGTTGATCACTGTTGAAACTGGTGATGGGGACTCATTCTCTCTACTTTTATATATGTTTATATATTTAACAATTTTTAGAGCTGTTGGACTGAACTGTAGAAGTCACAAGAAGTTTTTCAAAAGGCAACAAGAAATAATTTCTTCATAAATACCAGGGATCATATAGCTAGAAAGTTTACCAGATTGGTATTAAAGAAAACAAGTACCACGAAATGTGAATAAGAGTCATTCAAAAGACCAAACAAAAAATTACATTTTCCTGCAGAAATAGTAGCACAAAGAACAAAACCAAAATATTTTTAAATAGAAGAGAGAATAGGAAGCACCAGGAATCTGTCTCCCCAATCTAGACAACAATCACACTGGTAGAATCTGTCTGATAAAACTATTTTGGAATTCTAAAGTTAATTGAACCCTTGCAACTTCCAGGGAAGCCTTGGCCACTAACTGCAGTTGACTTCAGTCAATTTCAGCTCTGAGCATAGTAGCAGCTACCCAGTCACCACTCACAGCCACATAGCAGGCAACTATTCAAATTTCCTGGAGCAACTTACACAGCCTGTGGGCACTAGGGTGGGCAAAAGGACCCTGCCCTTTAAATATTGGGGATCTGTACTCTGATCACTGTTGCTGCTGTTCACAGAGGTGCAGACAACAGGCAGACAGCCATTGTCGCACCTCTCCCTATTGTTGCAATCCCCCACCCACCCTGCAACCCCCACTGATGAAGTAACTTCCAAGGGAAATTAAGGGCTGGTGCTCTTTTCAGCCCCCATTCATTTTTTGCTTTTTCCCCTTTTGAAACCAGACACTAAAGACCAAGGACATTAAAAGACAACACTATATATGGAGAAAACTGGAAAGTGACCACATGCCAAGGTTTAGGAAAGACTTAAAAGACCTTAAATTTACACCTCAGGCTCAGCATAGAGACAACTTTTAAATAAGCAAAAACAATAATACTAAAATCCTGGGGTAGGGAGAGAATCTGATTTCCAGAGTTACTATATTATTAGATTCAAACATTTGGCGTTTAATGACAACAAAAACAAAAACAAAAGTATGGCCCACTCAAAGAGAAACAAACCCAGAAACTGTTCCTAAGAAAACTTGATGGCAGATACACTACAAAGACTACATAAAGATGGTCAAAGACCTAAAGATGTGGAGATAGTCAAGAAAATTTACAAACAAAATAGAAATCTCAATAAAGAGATAGAAAACCTAAAAAAAATCTGGAGCTGAAAAGTACAAGAATTGAAATGAAAAATTCACTAGAGAGATTCAATCTCTTTGCAGATTTGTGCTGGATAAAGAAGGAATCAGCAATCTTGAAGATAGGACAGTGGAAACTATCAAGGCTGAGAAATGGAAAGAAAAAAGATTGAATAAACGCAAATAGAGACTAAGGAATTTGTGGAACATGTATACCTTGGATATCCCAGAAGAAGGTGAGAAAGAAAGGTGCAGAGCAAATGTTTGAAGAAATAATAGCTGAACACTTCCCAAATTGGATGAAAGACATGAATATAAATATCTCAGAAGCTCATGGAACTCCAAATAAGGAAGTCACAAGCCTACCCAGGGACACATTGTAATCAAACTATCACAGGATAATCAAAAGCCAAAGTGAAAGAATCTGGAAAGCCGCAAGAAAGAAGAAAATCATCACATACAACAGATCTTTAATCGGTTATCAGCAAGTTTCTCATTAGAAACTTTGGAGACCTGAAGACAGTAGGCTGATATGTTCAAAGTACTCAAAGGAAAAAAAAAAAACTTGTCAATCAAGAAGCCAATATCTGGCAAAAACTGTTCTTACAAGCAAGAGAGAAGACAAGACTTTCCCAGATAAACAAAAGCTGAGGGTAATTGGAGATAAAACAAACAAAACAGAACAAAACACAACATACCAAAATTTATGGGACAATGCAGAAGTGATGCTTAGGGGAAATTTATAGCTATAAACACTTAACAATTAAAAAAAAGTAAAGATCTGAAATCAACAAGTTAACTTTACAATTAAGGAACTTCCAGAAAAAGAACAAACTAGGCCCAAAGCTAGCAGAAAAAAATAATAAAGATTATAAGAGAAAAACAAAATAGAGAATAGAAAAACAATTGGTTCTTTGTAAAGAGCAACAAAATTTACAAACCTTTAGCTTGGGTGGACTAAGGAGAAAAACAAATTACTAAAATCAGAAATAAAAGGGACATTATTACTGATTCTACAGAAATAAAAGTACTATGAACAGCTATATGTTCAAAAATTGGATAACGATGAAATGAAAAATTCCTAGAAACCCCAAATCTACCAAGACTGAATTGTGTAGAAATAGAAAATCTGAGTAGACATACAACCAGTAAGGAAAATGAATAACCAAAAAATCTAATACCAATCTTTTTCAAACATTTTCAAAAAGTTTAAGAAAAGGGAACACCTCCTAACTCATTCTATGAGACCAGAATAACCATGATGCCTAAGCCAGTTAAAGATACCACAAGAAAAGAAACTACAGGTTAATATCCCTTATGAACATTCATGCAAAAAAAAACTTCAACGAAATACTAGCATACAGAATTCAGCAGCATATTAAGATGATTATACAACATGACCAAGTGGGTCTTATTCCTGGAATGCAAGGATGGGTCAAAACAAACATAAGTTAATACACCATATAAACAACACACACACACACACACACACACACACACACACACACACACACAATACCACAGGATCATCTCAATTAATGCAGAAGTAGGATCTGATAAAATTCAACACTCTTTCATGATAAAACACTCAGCAAAATAGGAATAGAAGGAAACTACCTTCACACAATAAAAGCTATATATGAGAAACCCACAGCAAACATCGTACTCAATGGTTAAGGACTGAAAGCTTTCCCTCTAAGATCAGGAACATGGTAAGGATGCCCACTTTCACCATTTCTATTCAATATTGTACTGGAAGTTCTAGCCAGAGCAATTAGGTAAGAAAAGGAAATAAGGCATCCCAATTGGAAAGGAAGAAGTAAAATTACCTGTTTGCAGATGATATAATTGTATATGTAGAAAACTCTGAAGACTCCATAACAAAGCTGTTTGAATTAATAAGTGAATTCAACAAAGTAGCAGGGTACAAACTCAACAAAATCAGTAGCATTTTTATGCATAAAAAATGAACCATCTGAAAAGGAAAACATAAGAACCATTCTATTTACAATAGCATCAAAAAAATAAAATACTTAAGAATTAAAGAAGGTGAAAGACTTGTCTAATGAAAACAATAAAATGTTGAAATTAAGACATAAATATACATTCTGTGTTTATGATTAGAAGACAATATTCTTAAAATGTCAACGCTATCCAAAGTGCTGCAGATTCAATGCAATTCCTATCAAATTTCCAATGAGTTCTTTGCAGAAAAAGAAAAATCCATTCCAAAATTTACATAGAATCTCAGGCCCAAAGTAGCCAAAACATTCTTGAAAAAGAACAAAACTGGAGGAATCACACTTCCTGATTTCAAAACTTTATAAACTACAGTAATCAAAGAAGCATGGTATTGGCATTAAGACAACAAATAGACGAATGGAATAGACTAGGGAGCCATGAATAAACCCTCACATATATGATCAAATAATTTTGACAAGGTTGCCAAGCCCTGAAACAATAATACTCTTTGAAGAAAACATGGTGTAAAATCTTCGTGGCATTGATTTGGGCAATTACTTCTTGGATATGACACTAAAGGTATAGACCAGCAGCAAAAATAGACAAATTGGACTTCATGAAAAATTTTAAAATTTGTGCAAAAAGACATTACTTAGACAACACAGAATGGGAGGAAATATTTGTAAATCATATATTTGTTAAGGCACTACTAACCAAAATATATAAACAACTTTTAAAATGCAACAACTACCAAAAATAATAATAAAAAACCCTGATTCAAAAATAGGCAAAGAATTTGAATAGACATTTCTGAAGAAAAGACACGAATGGCCAATAAGCACATGAAAATTAGGGAAACGTAAATCAAATGTAAATCAAAACTGCAGTGAAATACCACCTCATGCCCATTAGGATGCCTACTATATAAACAAACAGTGTCAGCAAGGACGTGGAGAATTTGGAACTTTTGTGCACTAGAAGTAGGGAATGTAAAATAGTACAGCTGTTGTGAGAAAACAGTTTGGCAGTCCCTTTCAAAGTTAAAAATAGAATTACCATATGAATCAGCAATTTCACTTATAGGTATATATACCCAAAATAATTGAAACCAGGGTCCTGAAGAACTTTATACACTCATGTTCATAGCAGCATTGTTTGCAATAGCTAAAATATAGAAGCACCCCATGTGTCCATCAAAGGATGAACTGATAAGCAAAATTTGGCCTATATTTAACATAGAATATGATTCAGCCTTAAAAAGGAAGGAAATTCTGCAATGTGCTACAACATGGATGACCCTGAGGACATTATGCTAAGTAAAATAAGAGAGTCACAAAAAAATAAAAACTTCGTGGTTCCACTTACGTAAAATAGTTGAGGTAGTGAGAATCACAAATGCAGAAAAATAGAGTAGTAGTTATCAGGGGCTGAGGGGTCGGGAAATGAGAGTTATTGTTTAATAGGTAGAGAGCTTCAGTTTTGCAAGGTGAAAAGCATAGGGGATGGATGATGGTGATAGCTGCACAACAATGAATTACTTAATACTAATGAAATATACATTTTAAATGGTTATGAACAAATTTAATGTAATATGGATTTACTACAATAAAAAAATAAATTGAATAGACCCTTCTCATTCACAAACCTGAGAGCAATACTCCGCTACACCCTGGCATATAACATTCAGGAGGAGAGTTCCAGTCAAGATGCTGGGTAGCTAAATGCTGTGTTTGGATCCTCTCTTTAAGAGGAATGTTTGTTACTCTGCCTCGCTCAGCCACAATCTCCACTGGTTTTCACAGCCGGAAGTTGTGGGGGCTTCTCTTCCTGGCACTGGAACCCTGGGCTGGGGAACCTGGTATGGGGCTTGGACCCCTCATTCCTCAGGGGGGCCTCCTAGTCGAGACATCCCTCCTGATTTTTAACAACCACACGTGTCTCTTCTGTGTCTCTGCCCCTCCTACCAGTCTTGAGGTGGCTTTTTCTGTGTGTCCTTAGTTATAGGACTTCTGTTCAGTTAGACTTCGGGCGATTCTCAGTGATAATTGTTCTGTAATTTAGTTGCAATTTTGATGTGGTCGTGAGAGGATCCAAGTGCAGCATTTACCGTACTCCACCATCTTAACTGTATCAATTATTTCTTTAATGAACCTTTGCTTTGGTATTGTATCTAAAAAGTTATCAGTATACCTATGACCACCTAGATTTTCTCCTATACTACCTTCTAGGAGTTTTATAGGTTTATATTTTACATTTAGGTCTATGATCCATTTTGAGTTAGTTTTCTTGAAGGTTTAATGTCTCTATCTTTATTTAATTTTTGCATGTGAATGTCCAGTTTGTCCAGCATCAATTTTTAAACAGGTTTTCATTATATAGGTTTTTTTCCATTACCCAAAAGTAGAATATTCCTGTGAAACCTTGTATAAGGTGAAACAGTGTAAAGCAAGGAATATCCCCTATTTTCCAAAAGTTTGCATTATAGCACTTCACTTTTATGTAAATCTTACATTAGTACGATATCAACTTTTTTTTCAGAAAAGCGAAAATCGTCTTAAGATTTCTCTCAGAGAAGACAGGTAATGATGTAAGTTTTCATAAAGGTGAAATGGTGTTAACTCAAACTTTGGGAAAGTGGGGGATATCTGTATTGTCCTTGCTCCTTTGTCAAAGATCAGTTGACTATATTTGTGTAAGTCTCTATCCAGGCTCTTTATTCTGTTCCATTGATCTATTTGTTTATACTTTTGCCAATATCACACTTCTTGAATACTGTAGCTTTATAATAAGTATTGAAGTCAGGTAGCGGCAGTCCTCCAACTTTGTTCTCCTTCAATATTGTTTTGGCTATTTTGGGTCCTTTGTCTCTCTGTATAAACTTTAACACCAGTTTGTTGATATCTACAAAGTAACTTGCTCAGAGTTTGATTGGGATTGTATTAAATCTACAGATCAATTCAGGAAGAACTGATACCTTAACAATATTAAATCTTCCTATCCATGAATATGAAGTATCTCTTCATTTGTTTAGTTCTTTGATTTCATTCATCAGAATTTTGTAGTTTTCCTCATATAGATCTTATACATTTTTTGTTAGCTTTATACCTAAGCATTTCATTTTCTGGGGTGCTAATGTAAATGGTATTTTGTTTTCAATTTCAAATCTTTGTTCATTATTGATATATAAGAAAGTGATTGACTTTTTTATATTAACTTTGTATCCTCCTAGCAAGTGTCAGTATTTACAGTGGCTTATAGGTTTTAGGAGGTTTTTTGGTTAATTCTTTCAGATTTTCTTCATAGGCAATCATGTCACCCCCAAACAAAGACAGCTTTATCTCTTCCTTCAACTCTGTACACATTTTACTTCATTTTCTTGTTTTATTGAATTAGCTAGGATTCCCAGTACAATGTTGAAAGGAATGGAAAGAGAAAACATCCTTGCCTTGTTCTTGATCTTAGCAGGAAAGCTTTAAGTATGATGTTAACTGTGGGGTTTTTGTAGAAATCTTTATCATATTCCAGAAGTTCCCCTCTATTCCTAATTTATTGAGAGTTTTTATAAATAAGTGTTAGATTTTATCAAACACTTTTTATGTATTGATATGATCATGTAACTTTTTTCTTTAGCTTGTTGATTGATTTTCAAATTGATTTTCAAGTGCTGAACCAGCCTTGCATACCTGGGGAAAATCTCACTTGGTCGCGGTATATAATTCTTTTTATATATTGTCAAATTCAATTTGCTAATATTTTGTTGAGGATTTTTACATCTATGATCGTGAGAGATACTGGTCTGTAGTCTTCTTTTCCTGTAATGTTTCTGTCAGATTTTGATATTAGGGTAATGCTCATCATATAAAATGAATTAAGATGTATTCTACCGTCTGGAAGAGATTATACAGAATTGGTATAATTTCTTTCTTCAATGTTTGGTAGAATTCACTTGTGAACCCATCTCGGTCTGATGCTGTTTTGGAAGGTTACTAATTATTGATTCAATTTCCTCAATAGATAGGCCTATTCAGGTTGTTTATTTGTTGTATATTTTTTAAAGTTTTCTTTCTTTCTTTCTTTTTTCTGAGAAAATGTAGTTGAGTTCATAGAAGTTAAATGCATATGGGCTGTGACTCCCCTGGAAATAAAGTGTTGGTGCTCTTGAGATGGCTCAGCTGTTCAAGTGACTCAGCTGCCTGAACAGCACCTCCAGGATTCTGCTATGAGGTGTATGTGTACATGTGTGTGTCCTCTCACCAGGTTCAGAATCTGGGAGGCTGCCTGCCTCTCCCCAGTTCATCTCTCTGTGTGTCTCTGCTACCTTCTAGCTTTCTAGGAAACACAATCTTGCCTGAGAGCTGATGGTTTCACATCACTCTGGAGACTCCATGGCAGGACATGGGCCAGCAAGACATGGCTACATAAGAACCTGGTTTCCCTGTGGGACATTAAAGCCTTGGGCTGACTCCCACCTCAGGGCCTTTGCACTTACTTTCTCTGTGCCTGGCACCTTCTTTTGCCAGATCACCATATGGCTTCCCATCACTCAGGAAGTGCCTGGCTCAAATGACACCTTCCACTGGGAGCCTACCCTACCCCGACCCATCTGCTGCTACCCTCCACTTCAGCTCCTTTCTCATATCATTCTTTTTATTTTCGTCCTAGCAAGTGTCAGTATTTACAGGTCAATCTGTGGGCCTGTCTATTGTTTGTCTGCCTTCATGGAATGTCAGCTCCATGAGAGAGAACCAAGCTTGACCTAGAATAGGTGCTCAATCCGTGTTTGGGAGTGAATTTCTTGCTCCCAACAGGCCTCACTTTAGTGCCTCAGTCTGACCCTGCCCAGCCCAGCTCTCCTGGGCCTGGCATCAGAAGAATGTAGCTGGGGTGGGAGGTCCTTGGATATGTCCCACTTTGGCTGCAGACTACTCCAGAGTGGTGACGGACCATTCTAGTATGGCTCCATCCACGTGGTCTGCTCCCAGGCTCCTCCTGGGTTCCCATGACCCTCAGCTCTCCTGCCCAGCAGGACACACTCTCTCACCATAACCAGGACTGTAAGACTTCAAAGGGACCTTTCCAGAAAACTGAAGCCAGGTAAGGGCCAGGGCCATGGACAGGGAGGGTGGGGTACTATATAACCGAGCTCCTAGTGGCTGTGGGGTCCTATGTAACAACCAGTGACAGAGCCCATCCCCCGCCAGCCTGGGCAGCCCCACGCAAGACCTACATGCGGATCTGGGTGTTTTTCAGGGTGAAGCTCAGCTCCTCCAAGGTCTCCTCCATTTCCTGCGTGTTCTGGATCAGTGAGAGGTTCTGCTCCTCCAGCTTCGTGAAGATATCTAGGAGCTGCTGGGGCTCTGTGAAGTACAGCTCCAGCTCCTGCAACCAGAGCTGTGTGTGTGGGGTGCCAGCAGTGTGGGAGTGTGGGGGGATGGGGATCCTGGCTCCCATAGGCCCTGCCCAGAGTAGGGCCACTGACCTCCCCATCACTTTCTGAGTCCTCCTGCGTGGGATGGGCAGAGCTTGACCTGTGGAGAGATGTGGGGTCAGGGCGCCAGGGCCCAGCCTCAGCAGAAGTTAAATGGCTGTTGTACCCCACACCAGTGGTGTAGACCCTTGGCATCTCCAGAGCATCTGTCCACCCCCACACCCCTTGTTTCCTTCATCTATTGCACAAATTGCCCAAGTGGTGATACCAGCTCGCTCTCGGCCCTCCCCAGCTATCACACAGCAGCCAGGGGAAGAGTTTCAAAATTCAATTACCTAATTTCATTCCAGTTAGAATAAAACTTGGTCTCTTCCCGGGAGCCATGAGGCCCCTGCCACGGTCCTAGTCCTTGCTTCCCCACTGCTTGAGGTTATTCTGCTCCTGCCCTACCAGCTTCCTTCCTATCTCTCTAGGTGCTGACCCTGCCTCAGGTCCTTAGCACCTGTCTCCCACTGTTGAGGCTGCCCCTCCCCATTTAACATCCTTTTTCTGAAAGCTACTTTCAGGGTCTTTTCTGTCCATTTCCCCTATCTAGATTTGGCCTTGGCACTTGTCCTTGATGTCCTTGATAGCTACCCTGTGACACGGCTGCCTTTGACTGACCCTGAGCACCCTATAGGGGTAGGGACCATCCTGGGCTAGCCCACAGGAGTGTGAGAAAGGCTGTGTGGGCTTTGATCACTCAGCATGAGGCCCTGGAAGGCCCCACTGGATGAGGACCCAATTTTGCCTGACATCCAGATCTTCTTTCATCACCCTCTTCACCTGCTCCATCCTGGGCCCCGACCCTGGATATGCAAGTTCAACTTGCCAAAGAGTAGCCAGGGCAGGCTCACAGCCAGAGGAATCTGTGCTGAGGCCCTGATCTACCTGCAGTGGAGAAGTGATAAGTACAGGGCCTGTGTCTTACGTTGTATACACATCAATGCCCATTTGGCAAGTGAAGAATGTGAAGCTCATAGAGCAAGTCACCTACCCAAGGTCACCTGCAGGACATTTCTGGCCCATAAGGTACCTTCCTGAGAATCTGCCTTCCATAGCCTGGAGGGCCCTACTCAACCTCTCGGCTGAGTACCTTGTGAAGTCCACACCCTGACCAACTGTACTCAGAGGCCTTGCTCGCTCTTGTGGCTAATAGATGGAGGGGCCCAGATGCAAACCCAGAACAGTGTGCTCCCAGACCTCTATTCTCAGGAACTGTCCCAAAGCAGGTTCTTACAGTGGGAGCTCCAGGGCTGAGGGGAACCCTAGGCAGAGGAAACATGTATAGCTAGCCTTTTGGAAACACCATTCGACACTGAACTGGAAATAACAGTCCCCACTGGAAAGGGGGTTGCAGGGATCAGAATTACCTCATGACATGTGCATGGCCTACCAATGGTGGCTGCTCTTCTCCACAAAGCATGACCATGATTCATAAAGATGAATGTGAACTTGCAAATTGATAGCACTTGGGTCCCCTTCCAGCCTGAGAAGCATCAGTTTGGGACATGGGAGGTCGAGTGTGAAGAACATCTAAGGAGGGTTGCCCATTGGAGCCTGGAGCTCAAGAAACAGTGAGAGACAGAACCATGGGAGGTTGTGACTAGGCCATTGTAGAGAAGGAAGAACAGAGGACAAAGTGCGTAAGGGGATGAGCAGAAGATACAGACCTCATGAAGGAGAGTAAGGGGAAGAGAGTGAGGGGGAGGCTCCTGAGCCCCCGGGCCACCCATTCTTCCCATCCCTACTACCACCACCTTCACCAAGATGTTAAACCATGAAGCTTCCAGAATAAAGCATAGGATACTGTTTTAGTGACTTTGGGGTTGGCAGAGATTTCTTAAGTAGAACACAAAATGCATCATCCATTAAAGCAAATTGGATCAAAAGATAACATTAAGAGAATAATAAGGCAAGAGAGACCGGGCAAAGGTATTTATACTATGCTTATTACATAAAGGACTGTCATCCAAAATATATAAAGCAGTAATAGAAAACCAAAAGAAAAAGGCCAACAATCTAATAACAATGTACAAAAATTGGACAGACACCACCCCACCCCTGAATTAAACTTGTCTTTGATTTTCTATATCCTGATGCTTTGATATTTGGGGCCATGCTGACTCCAGAAAGGACAAACACCATTGAATGTGCTTTTTAAATGCAAAGCGACCAATCCAGAGTCCACATCCCATGCTCTCACACTGGCCGGCACTCTCTCTCTCTGCCTAATTCTCAGGGCCAGGTAGCAGACAACTTGGACAGCCACTATGCCCCAGAGCGCTGAAATTATTCAAATCAGCCAATCCTAGGCCCGTTTACCCTGTCTCACCTGTTCCTTCTTGCAAAAACCACAATAAAGGCTCCTGTCCACAGTTCCCCTGCTTCCTCTGCCTCCTGACCACCCTGGTGCTTCCCAGTTGGCCCCCCAGGGCATGGCATGCCCTCCCCTCTGGGAACAAACTCTCTTTTCACTGGTAGTAGTTTTTTGATCTATTGGCCTTACTGAACCTCAGATTTTCTATCAATACACTCTATTTTAAAACAACCCTGCCAGAATACCTAGAATGAAAGATGATTTGATGAGTAAGTGGGGCAACTGGAACTCTCATGAGTGCTGACGGGCATGTAAAATGGGGCAACCAATGTGGAGGACTGTATGCAGAAGCCACTAAAACTAAACATATGCTCACACTATGAACCAAAAATTCCACTCCTATTTTCAATGAAATAGTGCTCATGCATAAAATAGTGCTCAGATAGAAAAGCACAAGAATGTTTGTAGCATCTTTAACCAAAATGACCAAGAATTGGAAATAACCCAAATGGCTACCTATAGGAGAATGGACTAAGATAGCAGGGCTTATTTCCACAGTGGGATATGAAACAGCAGGAGAAAGAAAAGCCCATGGCTGCACAAAGCCAGGTAGCTAAAGAGTGGAAAGATCCAGGCACAAAGAGCAGTGGTGTTGTTCTAAGTGCATCAAGTTCAAGAACAAGGAAAGTGACCCAGGGTGATTGAGATCAAAACAGTGGATACATTCCGGTGTAGGATCTGACTGGGAGATGGCACAAGGGAGTTCTGGGCACTGGGAATGTTTTCTATCTGGATCTGAGTGTGATCACATGGGTATATATATGTGTAAAAAGTCATGTTTACCTAAGATTTGTTCATTTTAACAAATCTTATGTCATGTCAATAACACCTCAATATAAGAGAAAAAAAGTAAAATAACTACATCCAATTATGTTGCCGCTTTGCAGAAAATTCCTGGCCTCTGTAGGCTCTGGTCCTGAGGGTGGACGCTGGAGCCAGAGCCCGTGGTTCCAAGGCCAGCTGGCTGCTTTATGCCTCAGTTTCCTCACATGTCATGTGGGTGGTCCTCCAGGAGTTGCTGGGGTTTTGGATGGCTGAGATGGAGGAGCAAGGAAACTGGGGGCATCTGGGGGAGGGGTGGCGAGAGGATGAGGCAGTGTGAGGACAGGAAGGGGCTTGCTGAGGAGAGAGGCAGTGGTGGTGGGGAATGAGGTCGTCAATCCTGTGTTCACTGCTAGAGAACACAGGGGATTGTGTGTGGGGTGTCTGGGGCATTGCAGAAAGAAATCCAAGAGATGTCCAAGAGGTGTCTGGCATCCCAGAGGTGGGAGCTGGAAGGGCTATGGGGCAAGAGTCACTGGAGTTGAAACTCGCCCCCAGCAGGAGGCATGGCTGTCAGCTAGAACCTCCAGGATGACTGATGGAACTATCAGGCACTAGGACAATTCAGCAGGGCCAGCAGACCCAGCTCTGAGTGCCCCCTGGGATGGTGGATTTTATGTTTCAACATGGCTAAGTCAAACATTATTCTAGATGTTTCTGTGAAGGTGTGTTTTAGATGAGATTAATAATCAAATCAGATGACCCTCTATAATGTGTGTGAGTTTCCCCCATCAGTTGAAGTCTTCAATAAAAAGAAGACTGACCTCCCCAAAGGTAGAGGGAATTCTGCCAGTACATTGCCTTCAGACACAAACAGTAGGTAGCAGCAGCTCTATAGCCTGCTAGCCCGCCCATAGATTGTGGACTTGCCAGCCCCTCAATCACATGAACCAATCAATCTCAATATCTCTCAATATCTCAGTCTCTCTCTCTCTCTCCCTCCCCCTCCCTCTGACCCCCATCCCAGACTTCCCACATGGCTCTCCAGGCCCTCATTCTTGAGGTGGTCCAGACTCCATGGGACAGGTTAGTGCCTGACAGTGGCTCTGGCACACTGAAGGCAAATAAATGCCTGACAGCCAGGTGATGCTGTAGTCAGCGCCCTGCCCCTTATTCATATCTTATGAATTTTGCTCCAGCCAGCACCAAGAGACCAGGGGCTGGATGGGCCACCAGGAAAATTTGAAGGTTAAGGATAAGAAAATCACCTTTGCTTGTATTTAGGTTGAGTTATAAGACATGCCAGTACTCTTTGGACCTACAAACACAGCAACTTGATATGGTTCAACATCCTATTTGCATAAAAATGGCTGGACATGCAGGAAATAATAAAATTCATTGCAGTACTACTACCTGTGGCTTCTTGGGCCAACAGCTTGGGAAGGAGGCACACGGGGGGTGGGAGGAGGCGGTTAAGACTTCTCAATTTATATCTTCTATAGAGTTGTGATTTTTTTGAATGTTTCAGTGAGGAAGGAGGAGTAACTGGATGACCCAGCAGATAAACATACCCACCCTAGAACCAGATGGAGTGGGTGACAGCTCTGGCCTTGCAGGCCTCTGCGGAGGGACATGTTTGCACTGGACCACAGATCTGTTTGGGTTTCTGTTTGTCTCTCATTGTGTTTTTTTGGAAGATTTGAAAGTAACCATCACACTTAAAATCTGGGTAATTTAATAGAAAAGTCTAGACTCTGGCTTCTCTCAAATGGCTCTGGAGTTCTGGCCCCTGGGCTGGCGCTCCCTGGCTACAAAAGGCTGGTGGAGTGCATGTGCCGTCTTGTTCCCTGTGCCCACTTGGCCACCCTCATCTGTTTACATTTGACTAGTCCTTTAGCACCTGAGTGGCTCACCCCAGGCTTAAGTTTATTGATTATGCAGAAATAAGCCTTTGTTGAGAAAACCTCTTGATTTTCCAGCTTAAATCAGACTATACACCCTCCAGGTTGGGAAGAGCCCCTCCTTAAACTTTCCCTTTCAGGGAATCTGGCCATCTTGGGTGCCCTTGAACTGGAGTCACTGAGGAGCACCCCCCACCAGGTCCCAGCCACTTCTTCAGCCCTTTACCGCCAAGCCCACTCACCCTTTGGGGTCCAGCCTGCCACTCATGCTAGGCTGGTGGTCCTTCTGGAGGCCATCAGCACTAACCAGGATCTGCCCCGGCTGTATCACCTGCAGCACTTTCCAGGACTTCCTTGGGCCCTGGCCCTCTGGAGGAAGCAGAGGAATGATTTTCATGTGCCCCAGCCTGGGACAGGGCCTCACCAACCTGGGGCAGCCACGTACCTCTAAAGCCTATCTTGCCCCCGATCCCTGGTCCTATACAGGAAGGAAGGGAGGGGTCCCAGATGATCTTGGTTGGAACCACACATGTGGTGACACATGCTTGGGGCCACAGGGTTCCCTGGGACCCTTCAGTAGTAGAAGAAGAGAGGTGTATAGGAGGAAAACCCCTTGGGATTGAGTTGAGAGCCAGCCCTATTTCCCGAAGTGGGCACTTGGGCTGAGCCATGAGTGGCTAAGAGGCAGCTGCTGCCAACTAGGGCTCTGCAGGGGATGGAAGGGACCAACCCTGTGGCCTGAATGCCTCTAAGACCCCTTACAGGAGTCACAGGGTCTAGTGGACCCAGGAACCTATCTTCTTTTTTCTGCTACCTTTATCCCCTTGTGTGGAGAACAGAGTGTTCTCTTTGGGAGACTCGGTGACCTCTTTGGCCTTTTTGAGAGCCAAGCGCTTCTCTTGTTTCTCTAACCACTCCTTGGGTGATAGCTTGTACAGGAAATCCTTGTAGATCTTGTAATGCTGCAGAGTATCTTCAAATTTGGAGATTTCACTAAATCCAGGGAGGGGAAAGGTGAGGTCAGGCTCTGCCTCCTGGGAGGCCCCTCCAGAGGGAACCCCTTGTACCCTAGCTAAGGAGAATAGGAATAGGAGAAATGTCATGCCAGGGAAAGAATGCCTGCCCTGCAGGGACCAACGTGGGTTACACCTCCCAGAGTTACAGCCCTCAGGGACTCTGTCCGCCCCTCTCAGAGTGGAGCCTGGGGGCCTCAGAGCAATGTGAGACCTGTCTCCTGGTGGTGTGGCCTTGGGGAAGTCACTGAATCTCTCCTGGCCTCAGTCACCTCATCTTTAAGATGGGCAACAGTGTACAGGGCTTCAAAACCCTGAGATATTTAGGGTTCAGTGGTAAAGTGATGAGATCTGGCTAGGGGAGAAGTGATGGAGGAAAATGTGGGCAGGCCAGCCCAAGCCCAGCATGCCTCTGACTTCACCTTTTGATGTTCATGATCTGGGTAGTCAGATCCCGAATCTCAGTGATCTTCTCCATCTTCGATTTGGTCTCCTTCTCTGCCCTGGAGGTGGGTAGAGGCAGGGAGTCAATCTCAGGTTGAGGGCATCCATACTGCCCTGAGGCCGGGCTGCAGGTAGGGGTGCTGCTAGGGGCCTGGGTCAGGATCACGGTCAAGGTGGGGTTGGGGGGCAGGGGCAGGGGCAGTGGCCTGGTCCAGGCTGGGTCGGTGGGTGTGCACAGGCCCAGGGTACCCTGGGGGGAAGGCACACGGCCAGCCAGGCCCTCCAGCCACAGGCTCACGCTCTCAGGGCCTGCACAGAGCTGCGGTCATTCTCCCTGAGGAACTCATCAAACAGGGCGGAGTCCTTCTCTAGGGTCTTCTCAGCCCGCTCCAGCTCTGCCTCTTCCTTAGTTGCCAGCATCTCCAGTCGCTGGATCTCACTCCGCTTCATATCCAGGGCATACTGAGGGCCACCGGAGCAGGAGTCATGCTTCTCACTGGGACAGCCCACCCTGGTCCCCTGCACAGGAGCAGCTGGGCCTACCTGGATGAGGAACATTTGCCGCTTCTGGCTGATGTACTTGTTTATGTTATCAGATTCCCTTTTCTTTTCTGCAATGAGAGGAGGCAGACATCTGAGGGATGGGGCAGGCAATGGAAAAGAGATCCAGGCCAATAGCTGAGGGTGGGCACACAGCCAGTAAGTAAGGAGCCAGTTAGCTGCTCCTGATGCAGCGCTGTGCTACAAGGCCCAGATTATTACAGGAACTGTGGGAGAGTGAGCCCTTTCTCCAGTGGAAGGAGAGAAGGCTCGGCTGATATACTCCATCTTTATGCCTGGCGAATGGTCCAGGTGAGAAGAGCCTCTCTCTCTTGCTAGAGCACTCTTCTTACCTGGAATAAGACTGGCCACCTCTTCCATGGAAGTTACAGCCAGGTGGACTTAATAACAAAAGACCTAATGGCCAGGACCTGAATAGGGGTGGTGAGGGAAAAATGGGGTAGTATGATCTCTACTTGGGGTACCCTTGGCCCCCAGGGCCTAATTTGGGCAGCAGCTAAGTCTATACTGCCAGAGTTTAAGCCAGGCGGGAGGACAGGAAAGTGGGCATCTGGATGACATTTCAGAGTGCAAGCACAGAGGCAGCGCAGTGGGGCCAAGGGCCATAGGGGCCTCTTTCCTTGGCCTTTCTGAAAAGGAAGACCTAGACACTCCCCAACTTGGGAGAGCCCAGGGAGTGTGGAAAGCACTATAGAAACATGCAGCTCTCTGTCTTGTCTCTCAAATCTTCTCCTTTCCAGAAGAACCTGGTGTGGTGCAGGAGTCCTGTTTTAGGTCTAGATGTCTGGCAGTGAGCCCACTAGGCCCCTGCCTCCCTGTTCTACCTTGGGAGAAGGCCTTGCCCTCAAGGAGATCCAGGGCTCTTCACTGGAAACCAAAACTGGGACACTGATGAGTCTCGTGCTCAAACTGGATTGGTAGTATGTTAGTGTGTTTTCAGTACTTAAGATTTCCTACTGAATCACAAAAATAACAGCTCTCTCACACGCAGCTCTTTCTCATTATGTACGGTGTCAGAAGAAACTGAATATCAGAACCATGAGGTTGTTACAGTCATCAGCCAGGAGAGGAAACTGCCTGCAAAGGAATTAGCAAACTTCTCCGGGATGGTGCAGCAATTAAATGCTGAAGCTGAGATATGAATCCAGGAGATCTAGTTCCACATCGATGCTTTTTACCTCCAAGTCAAATACCTATATTTTATACTGCCTACATTCACTGTGCATGGTCAACACTCAGAACGCATGCAATATTGGGATTCAGAGGCTTTTAGGCTTGCATGCTATCTGGAACTGATCTTTGTGTTGTGATGGTGAAGACAGGGGTCGGACAGAAAGGCCTTGTTTTCCATTGCACTGCAGCCTAGTCTCTCCAAGAACTTTTAAAGCACAGCCCTCCGTGAGGGGTGCAGACCTGACATGGGGGATGGAGGAGTGGCACCTTTTGTCATGGAGAGCTTCCAGGCCGTGTTTTCGTGGAAGGCACGCAGTTGCTCAGCCTCAGCACACGCCTCCTGATCCTCTGTCTCTTCCTCCAGCTGCAGCTCACGTCGGAGACTGGTGTGCTTGGCTGACACTTTGGATGAGTAGGTCATTTTCTCATGCACCCGCAGCGTCTTCTTCTGCTCCCGCTCCTGGGAGAAAGAGGATGGGGTTCCACTCGGCTAGCCTGCATCTCACCGCCCCCCCCCCCACGCACCCCTCCTCCATCCTGTCTGGACTGCGCCCACCCCTCATGTTGCAGGGTTCCCAGGGTCACATGGGCTTGTGCTGGTGCAGAAACAGGGTGGGGGATGCGCACATGCCCTACGCAAGCAGGGAAGGTTGTGGAGCTGTTTGCATGTGGGAGTGCCCTAGGGTCCTGCTCACCACTGCCCAGGTTTGAAAGGAAGTGGGCAGGAAGAACCTCTGGAGAGCAAGAGTGCAGGTGGGGCAGCCAGATGAAGTACAGGCTGTCCACCGGTCAGGTGTGCATTCTAGATAGTACAGTGACACACTAAAAGATGATTCCTCGTTTATCTGAAATTCACACTTAAACTGAGTGTCTTGTATTGTGACTTGCTACATCTGATACTTAGAGGTTCAGGGAAACTTGATCTTGAGTTTCCAAAAGAAACTTGAAAACTTGAGTTTGATCTGCAAGCTCCTTAGTCAGTGTTGGGGGCTGTGCTGTCATTGGGGTCTGGGCCTCCCCACCTATCTTCTGCCTTGCACTGGCCTCTGGCCCCAGCCCTTCACTTAGGAAGATCTCAGGATGTAGGGGGCAGGGTTAGGGCCTCTTTCCCAAAGCCTAGTGCAGGTCTCTGGCTGCAGGGGTGTCCAGCTCTTCCTGCTGTTCAGGCCCTGTGGGGGTGGGGTGGGGGCAGGAGTGTGAGGTTGGGTGCTGTGTTGCCTAGGAGTAGGAATGTGAGGTTGGAGGTGCTTTTGGAGGAAGGCAGAGAAAGCCCCAAAGCAGGGCCATGGTGGGAGAAGAAAATCCAATCCTGTACTGGTGAGGAAAGAAGAAGATCTCCAAGTCAGAGTCAGAGAAAGCTTGTGTGTGTTTTCAGTATCTTCCACTTGGGAAAGTGTGGCTTTTTGTAAGAGCCTCCTTCCAGGGCATGAGTGGGTGCACAGCATGGCAGGAGGGGGCGGGGAAATATTGATGGGTGGTGGCTCACGCAGAGTGACTAGGCAGGAGGTACAGGGTGGGGCTGGAGGATGTGCATTTCCACAAGTGTCACTGGTTACTCAATGAAGTTGTAGTGGGAGCCACTGCTCTGCAGAATCTCAGATGCTGAGCCCTGAGTTGGGGTGGACAGAGTCAATTCAGGAGGGAGCCTGGGACACTGGCCATAAAAGTATGACCAGAAACACACTGGCCAATTCCCAGGGAAGACGTGTACTGGGGGAGCTCTGCCTGAGCCTGGCTGCAGTGAGGCTTGCTTGCTCTGGCCATGCTGTGGTGGTAGGGGAGGGGGATGTCTGGACACATAGGCTCTTGGGATGGAGAGGCAAGAGAGACTATGCTGGAGTACAGAGAAGGTGCAGGCTAGGAGTCAGGGCTGGCTCTGGGGCTCCCAGGCACTGCTGAGGGGCGTGTATATGTGTATGTGCTCATGTGTACATGTCTGTGTTCATATTTGACCTCTGAAAATGCCAGTGAGGGGATTGTGCAAGGCCAGAGCAGTTGGGAGGGGGATCCCTGGAGAAGGTGAGAGGATCCCTGAGCCGGAGATGGGCCTTGAAGGACAGAGAGATCCTAGGGAGGGAATGGAATTTCATGCAAGGGACAGCAGAAGCAAAGGTGTGGTGGCTGAGGCTATGGCCACAGCATCTCCACCGAGCTCACCCTGACAAAGGCTCAAGCGCAATGACGATGAAACTGGGTAAGAGAGTGGAACAGGTCAGAACCCTGAGAGCCAGGTAGAATTTTGAGTTGGTTTTGTATGAAATGGTGAGTCATTTACTGTTCTGGAGTGAGAGAGTGACTTGAGGAAAATGTTCTTCAGAAATCTGGCTGCTGCTTGTATGAGGGAGGAAAGAGCCAGGGGCAGGCCTTGGTCCTCGATACTCACTGAGCGAGACTTATTCCGCTCCTGATCTCTGAGCAAGAAGAAATCCACATCCTCAGACATGTGGAAAGGATTAGCTGAACAGTCAGGAACAATCACAGACACTGGGGAGGGAGATACCTCATTAGAGAGATGAACCAGCATTTCCAAGCCATGGTCTGTGCCTCTAGGGGCCCAGAGTCCTCCTAGCCCAGCACAGGGAGCTTCCCTGAAAGCATGAGTGAGTGGCAAATGTTCTCTTGGATCCAGCTATGTCTGAAGTTCATCTCTGGACCTTCCAGCTCCATAAACTCACCTGTCTGGTTTAACCTAGTTGGAGCTGGGCTTCTGTCCCTGGCATCTGAAAGGGACCTTGTGAATAGCCCCTCCTGTGTCTCAGACATCTGCTATGTCCCAGGCCCTATGGCCTCTCTCATTTAAAGTCTCAGGAACCCCCACTTTGTAGAGGAGGGAAGCAAGAGCTTGCTGTTTTTAAGCGATGGTACCAGCTGATGAGGGCTTGCTGACTCCAGAGCTGAGGCACGCAAGGTGAAAATGTGTTGTCTTTGCAGAAATCTCCATGAGCCTCCCAGGAAGGCTGGGCTTGGGAGTGGGTGAGGGCAGTGTACCTGAGGCCTAGAGAGGTAGGGCAAGCATTTGGGAGGGGCTACCAAAGACCCCAATTCTGCTGCTCCCACCCCCAGGGACTAAAAAGAGGTTCTTGCAGCACATGAGAGAGGGTGTTGGGGAGGGCAGAAGCTGGAGGACACCAAACTTAAGTCTTAAAAATATGGCTGCTTTCTCCCCCTACCCTCGATTTAAAAGAAACAGGTTTCATTGGAAAAAAAAACAAACAGAACAAAATATTCTTTAAAAAAAGAATATGATAGACCCCCCCCCAAAAAAAAAATTGGCATAGATGATAGAGGCTCTGGCGACCAAATCAAAGTTGTGATGGAAATAAGGAGCGGCAGCAAGGAAAAATAGCCTGGGATCTAGATAAACAAGCCATACAACTAGGGAGAAATCCGAGAAAGCATCCTGCAACGGCAGAAGGTGGGACAGGGCGAGGGCGTGGGGCTGCCTGGTCCCACGCAGCTGAGTGGGATGGGGGCTGCGGCAGCAGCAGAGCCTCTTAAAGGCACCGCATCCACTAGCGGATTTTCGTGGTGACAGATTTGCTTGCTTGCTCTAAGCACCAGTGCCCAATCGGCTGTGCACAGGGGGCACCAGGGACTTACAGGGAGACATTGTTGGAGTGAGGGCTGAGGTGAGACTCACTAGGTACAAAAGTGCCAGCGGTATCCATTATTCCCTGTTGAGCCCTCCCCGCTACCAGTGTGCCTGACACAGTGCCGGCATTGCTGTGACATCATCAAACTGGATAACAAAGGACTCTCTGAAGCCCCGCTTCCCCCAACTCATGGCCCCACCCAAACCACAGCCAGGTGAATCCTCAGAGAGTCAGGTGCTTCTTGCTCAGACTCACATTGGTAGAGGCACCTGGCCTTGGTTACTGGTGTGGCCTTTTGAGGCAACTGTAAGCACAGCATCTGTGGATTACTTGCTGAATTTTAATAGGTGGCCCCAGAGGGGTAGAGGCTTGAGCTAAATTTGCCCTGCAGCTGAACCCCACTCAGGACTGTGCCTCTGGACACCTACTTCGCAAACCCACACTAATAAGACCAGAAGACTTAGGAGCTTTGCTTTGTACATAGAAACAGACATGGAAAGGCAGCCAAAATGGGAGGACAAAGCATCAGAAACTCTATGAGAGAACAGAACAGAGATCCAGATATAATGGAGTCAAGTAATCTAACAGATGCAGAGTTCAAAACACTAGTTATAAAGATGCTCAGTGAACTTTTGGGAAGTATAGAGAACTCCAACAAAGTGATAAAAATGGAAATGGAAATTATCAAAGGGAAACAGTCTGAAATAGAGAACACATTATCTGAGATGAGAAGCATATTAAATGGAAAAAACAAAGGAATTAACAAAGTGAATAAAGAAGAGGATCAAATGCCCTGTCTAGAGGACAGGAAAGCCAATCAGGACACTCAATAATAATGGCAAGAATCAAGATGCCAAGACTATAAAAATAATTTAAAGAGGATATGGAACACTATTAAGGCTCCAAATATTCATCTGTCGGCATAACAGAAAAAAATCAAGATGTTGAATAGCTGTTTGAAGAAATAATGATGGAAAACTTCCCTGACCTGGTGAAGGAAATGGACATAAAACCCCAAGAGGCTCAGAGAATTCCAAAAGTCAGGGATCCAAAGAGGCCCACACCAAGACACATCATAATTAAAATGCCAAAGGTTAAATACAAAGGGAGAATATTAAAAGCAGCAAGAGAAAAAAGAAATAATTACTTATAAGGGAACACCCATAAGACTGGCAGCTGATATCTCAGAAGAAACTATGCAGGACAGAAGGGCTTAGCAAAAAATATTCAACAGGATGAAGACCCAGGATATACAACCAAGGATAATTTATCCAGCAAAGCTATTATTTAGAGTTGAAGGACAGATAAAGAGCTTCCCAGACAAAAATAAGCCAAAGGAATTTATTGCCACTAAGCCAGTATTACAGGAAATGTTGGAGGGACTTCTTTAAGAAAAAAAATATGCATCAAAAACAAGAATAAAGAATGGTAACAACTACATTCCTATCAATAAGTATGTTAAATGGAAAAGAATTAAGTGCTCCAACCAAAAGATAGAGTGGCTGAAAGGATAAGAAAACAAGACCCTTACATATGAAAAGGAAGGAGATGGAAAAAGCTATCGCTTTGATGGACCTAGAAAGTATTTAAGTCAGACAGAGAAAGATAAACACTATATACTTTCACTTATATGCAGAATTTAAGGAATAAAAAGAACAAATTAATCAAAAACAGACTCACAAATATAGTGGACAATTTGGTGATGGACAGAGGGGAAGGGGGTTTGAGGGGTTGGGAGAATAGGGTGAATGGTTAAAGAAGTACAAATTAGTAGCCAATGGATGGTCATGGGGATGGGGAGCATGGCATAGGGAATGCAATTAGCATTAATACATTGGCTAGGTGGAGGATCTTGGCGGAGGGAGCAATTGGGGGGATCATTTTACTAGCTATAGAGATGTCTAACCAATGTACTATATACTTGAAACTAATTAAAATTTTAAAAATTTTAAAAAAGAATATGATTTAAAAACTCTACTTTGAATCAGTGGCTGATAACTATTTTGGTGGTATTTTCTTCTAGTACTTTTGACACACATTGTTAATAATTTCACATCTTCCTTTTAAAAATATAGAAACCATTCTATCATTAGCAGTTCCCTGTGAAACAACCAATTCTTTGTGGACCTTGTAAGCAAATATTAGGGGCTGCAGTGATGCACTATGCCATCAGGATGCACTTGCCATGACATGTGTAGCAGCCATAGTGCTGCCCTGGACATCCCGAGGACATCACTGACTGCTGCTGACTGGTTCTTGAGAACTGATTTTCTGAAGGGAAAATCAGAGGCAGTGAGCAGTTTTCAGGCTTCAGAGACTTAAGCTAACCTGCCTTCCTGGAGGTCTGTCTCATTTTACACCCTCACCAACAGAAAAAGGGTGCTGTTAAAGGGATTCAAAGTCATGATAGTCTCAGAATACCTCCCACAAGATACTTATTACCAGTAGAAAAGGAACTTTACAATGGAGAAGGCCCGCAGACTCCACCTTGCTCAAGAGATCAAAGAGAGACTCCAGCACATTACTCGATATTCCTGTCTAGGACGTTTCATCTGCAGTCTGTCCTGAGGAGGGATTGGAAAAGCCCAAAGTAATGGACATTCTATAACATCTTTGCACTATTCTTTCAACTTTTCTGTAAGATTTAAATGCTGTCAAAGTTGAGAGTTTAAAAAATTGAGTTATATTCAGAATGAGAAGAATAAAGGCTATCTGCTCCTTGGCCCAGCCGATGGGAGAAAGTCAGAGGGGCATCCAGTCTCGCCTTAGCTTGGCTTCTGAGGAGGAAGCAGGGCCTGCACTGTGCGAGGAAGTGGCCCATGACAGAGAGGAGATGGCACATGGGTGGTGTTGGTCCAAGGTCCATCAGGGATGTCTGGACAGGAGGGACAGAGGTGGTTCAGAGGCTTATACACTATGGGAGGGACAGGAGACTGTCACCAGGGCTTGTGCAGGTTTAATTTGGAGAGTGGTTTCTTGTCCCATGCCTAATCATGATTTTCTTTTACACATTGACTTTGATATTGACAGAATCTAGGAGAGACTGTAAAAGGCCCTGTCAGCCTTGGGAGTCCAGGGAGATAGATGAGAGATGGTGAACTGGACACATCAATTTTTCCCCCCATTGGGCCCCCTCAATCCCCATAAATGACATAACATAAATTTAGAAATGGTGATAAAAAGAAGGGGGCAGCAAAAGCTGATTGGGAGCTTTGGGGGAGGGAAGGCAGACAGGGTGTGGTTAAGTGGGGAAATGCAGTCCAACACAAGTCCAGGAGGAGGCCCTGGAGGGCGGGGTAGCTCTGGGTGGCAGAAAGGGGCAGGGGGCCCTGGACAGAATTGCCATATCCAGTCACCTCCTCAGTCCTCGCCTCTCTCTTATTCCTAGTTCCTGGCCAGCAACCCACGCAGATACATTTGCTCTAAATTCAGAATAGTGAGGACTGAGCTTGGGTCAGAGTGGTGGGGCAACTAAGTCTATATGTCCCCAAACTGACTGGTAGTGTGCATGGGCCGCATATCTGAGTCTCCATCAGAAAGATTAATTAAAATAGCTAGCAAGCCCTGAGTATTACCCTGGGCCAGAATAAGGACCTTACATGACTTAATTTTCATTAAAACCTATAAGATGGGAATTATTGTTACCCCTAATGAGGAAACTGAGGCAAAGAGAGGTAAGAAGCTCACCCAAGGCTCCATAGCTATAAGTCGCTATGTGGAGACTGGCTCTGGAAACAATTTGCATTTGCAGTAAAGTGAGTAGGGGATGTTTACCATCAATATGAAGAAAACCGATGTGTTAATGTGAAGATGAGCCCATTTTTAAGGCAATCATTTGAAGCAAATCATCCCAGAAATGCAAAGTTAGTTTAACATTTATAAATCAATCAATGTAACATACACTATAACAAAATGAGAGAGAAAATTATATGATCATTTCAATAGATATAGTAAAAGTATTTCATAAAATTTAAAACTTATTTTGAATAAAAGTCTTAGGAATCTAGGAATAGAGGGAACTTCCCCAGTCTGATAAAGGGAAGTAGGGTGGGCTGAGAAATGGCCCTCAGAAATGTCCACACCCTAATTCCCAAACTTTTGACTTTGTTACTTTACTGGTAAAGGGGACTTTGCAGATGCGATTAAGTTAAAGACTTGGATATGGGACTCTGAGATTACCCAAATGGGGCACTTGACATAAAGGTCCTCATAAGAGGGGAGCATGAGGGTCAGAAACAGGAGGACAAAGAGGTATGACAACAGAAACAGAGGTCAGAGTGTTGTCACGGAGAATGGAAGATGCTACCTATGCTGCTAGCTTTGGAGATGGAGGAAAGGGCCACCAGCCAAGGAATGCAGTCAGCTTTTAGAATTTGGAAAAGGCAAGAAAAAAATTTTCCCTCATAGGGTCCAGAAGGAACATAGTCCTAGAACACCTAGCCTGTGACATTCATTTCAGACTTCTGATCTCCAAAGCTGTAGGATAATATATTTACATTGTTTTAAGCTACTGAAGTTGTGGTAATTTGTTACAGCCCAAAAGGAGATAAATACAAGTATATACAAGAAACCACTATGTGAAATTTTGAATGTTTTCCTGATCAAAGAACAAGACATGGATACCTATCTTTGCACTTCTAGTCAATGTTGCAGCAAGGTTAGAAAAAGAAATAAAGATAGAGGATTGGAAACGAAGAGAAAATAATGTCATTCAAGGTAACATGATTATATAGCAAAAAAATCCAAAGAATCTACAAAAAAAAAAAATGGTTACAATTAGATCAATTAGAAGATCTTACTGTGGAATTGAAATAAAACTTAGAGAAGATAGAATAAACAGAGATCTTCGTGAACTTGGGGATCAGCAAAGAATTTTAAAAGAGGATGCAAAAAGTACTAACTGTAAGAAAATGATTGTTAAAATGAACTATGTTAAAATTTGGAACTCTTGTTCATTAAAAGTTACCACCAAGAGAGTGAAAGGCAATCCACAGAGTAGGGGAAGGTATCTGCAATGCTTAGAACTAACAAATGTCTTATATCCAGAATATTATAAAGAGCTCCTAGAAATCATTAAAATAAGAAGAAAGACAACTCCATAGAAAAGTGACCAGTAGAGAAAAACAGGCACTTTGCAATACATAATAATCAATGGCCCATAATCAGGTTGATCACGAGGGAACATGAGATACAAATACATATCCTAATGACTAGGTAGTGTTAAAAGAATCAACAACATGTCAAATGTTGAAAAGAATGTGGAGCAATTGGAACTCACAACTGTTAGTAGGACTGTGAATTGGTACAATTTCCCTGGAAAATTGTCCAGCTTTATCTACTAAAGTTAGACATTTGACCAGCAATTCCATTTCTTTGTATACACTCAAGGGAAGTGGGTGCTTATCTCCCCAAAAAGCATTTGTAAGAATATTCATAGCAGTATTATTTGTAATAGCTAAAAACCAGTAAGAACCCAAATGTTCATCAGCTCTAGAAAAAATAATACATTGCTGGCATACGCGCACAATAGAATACACAGAGCTACAACAAAGAGGGAACTTCTGCTACATGTGTCTCACAGACATGATATTGAATGAAGGAAGCCGGAACCAAAAGAGCACAGAGTGATTCCCTTTATGTGAGGTTTGAGAACGGATAAATAATTCTATGATAGTAGAACATTGGCCATCTTTAGGGGAAAGGCAGATGGTGAATAGGTAGAGGGTATGATGTTGTATACATTTGTCAAAACTTATCAAACCATATACTTGAGATTTCTGCATTTTACTGTATGTGAATTATATCTCAGTGAAGAAACAAAACAAATCCAAAATCCAGACGCTTCACCCTTAGTGTAAGGATCAGTTCAGCACAAGCATCCATGAATAGAAGAAAGTACTGGTTGAATAGCTGGTGGCGATCTGCGATGGCCACCACTTGAACCCACTGATCACAGCATGGCCAACAGTGAGGCAGCTAGATGTGTGGGCTTTTTATGAAAGGTGGTAAGAGGCACGCAGCCCACCTAGGAAGTAGTCTGTGAAAAACATGGAACATGTATCCTATCAAGCATCTAATGTCCAATTAAAGGAGACATGGGGAACAGAGAAACAGTTTCAATGACAGCACTAAGAAGAAGATATATCACAGAGGACATTCTACAGGATAATTAACACCATTTCTCAACAACTAAAGGCACAGAAAATGAAAGGACATAAGGGAGTGGCCATGCTAGTTAAAAGAGACTGAAGATGTTCAGATCTCATTTGAATCCTGATTAGAATGAATTTTTTATAGGAAGACATTTCTGAGTTAAATGGGTAAATCTGGTGATGGTCTGGTTAACTTCATTGTGGGCTTGTAAGAAAATGTCCCTACTTTTGAAAAATGCACATTGAGGTATGTAGGGATGAAATGGCACATCTGGATTTTACTTTAAAATATTTTGGCAAAGACTGGGAAAAAAAGAGAGAGAGAAAGAATAGATGAAACAAATGTGAAAAAATCTTGTCAACTGTCCAATCTGGTGATTGGCATGTGAGTTCATGTGGGTTTGCTGGACTTGAGTCTCTACTTCTGGGCAGGTTTAGATTTTCATAATTAAAAGAAAAAGGAAATGGGAGGCTGGGATGGGCTGAGAGGTAGGAGCTCAGCCTGTGAAGGACAGACTTAGGGAACATGTTCACATCTGCACACTTCTGCAGAAGGATCAGACTGGCCCGTAAGCCCAGGAGTCCTGGGGGTGGGCGGGGGCAGTGCAGGAACCAGGAGGGAGCCTGAGAAGCCATGGTGTGGAGCAACAGAACAGGGGCTCAGAGGATGAGGAATACGCAGCTAGCTGCCTACTCTTCTTCCTCCTAACAAGTGGCAGCCATGTGCCTAGCTGAAAAGCTACACTTCTCAGACTCCCTTGCAGATGCTGATGGCCCTGTGACAAATAGAATGTAATCAGAAATTATCCAGTGGGACTTCTAGGGAGGACCTTTTCCCAGGGAGGGCTGAGTTGGCAGGCGGGCAGTTTTGCCCTTCTCTGTAGTCTTTCTCCTTGTCTGAAATGAGATGTGATGGCTGGAGCTACAGCAGCCATTTTGTGACCACGGGACAACCTTGTGGTTGAAAGCCCTATAGATAAAGATGGTATAGGAGAAAGAGTTGGGACCTGGTCACCTGAATGATTTTGTAGAACTGTTATCTGTAGAGCCTCATGGAGCCTTGGACTAGCCCCCATGTTTCCCATTACTGGAGGGGAAAAAATCCCACTTTGTTTATATTCCTGTTATTTCAAGTCTCAGTAACCCATTTCCTAACCACTAGACCAACAGGGAACACTCAGTAACACATTTTCTAAATGGAAACAGAAGCATTTCCCTTTGCCCTTCACACTAAAGATTAGGTCTGAAGGTGTCTGGGCCTGAGGGAGAGAGTGTGCCTCCCACCACCTGGGACTTCAGCTCCTAGCTCCAGAGATACCTTTGCCTTTTCTCACATGTTTCTTTTTTTCTTCAGTGATTGAAGAAGAACTGTTGTCTGTGTTTTCCAGGGTGTTCTCTGGGGAGACACAAAAGTGAAGGTAAATGACTTATTTGTGATAGCTGTGAACACAGCATGAGGCCACGGAGAAACTCAGACATACTAGGGCTCCAGCCCCAGTGCCCTCACTTGCCTCGTGAGTGACAAGTCACTCAGCTTCTCGGAGCCTCAAGTTTCCATATCTCTGATAATCATGCTGACTTTGCTGGGAAGTTATAAGAATTGTGCAATAAAATGGCCACAAAAGTTCTTAGCACATGTGCCTGGCACATGGAAAGTTTCTTGTGCCTTACTTTTCATACCCTTCAATTTATTCCTAGCAGCACAAGACCATTATACAGAGAGGTCATGGGCACTAAGCCTCTGTCTCTCACCCTGCCAGCACTTTTGCTTGAGCTGCCCAGTGCTTCCCTCAAAGTTGCACCAGAAGACTCAGAGAATCCCATTTCCTTGTTGTTCTCTCTTCAACTGATACCCACAGGGAAGACCCCACAGTTCCACTCACCCCAATTTTTGTAGCTTGGAGTTTTCAGTCTATGCCAGCCCAGAGGGCAGATGGGGTGGGGGTTGCCAGAGAGTGTGGAGGTGTGTTTTGGTGGGCAGCTCTTGGATCAGTGTTGGGGAGGGTGACTTGGGATGATAAAGGAGAAGTGAGGGTCGGGGAGGTATAGGGGATACGATACGAAGGACCAGGCCCTCTCTAGTTGGTGATGAGGTATGAGAAGACTGAGTAAGAGAGGAGTCCTGTGAGACTGGCAAGAAGGTCAGTCAAATGCCTTCAGGGCCAAGCAGCATACATAATGGTTAAGGAAAAGTAGTAGTAAGGAGCAGTGAGGACTGTGAAAAACTTGGGCACAGGCTGCTGAATCTTTACTATTTTCTATTTTTCTTAGTGACTATATGGTTAAATTTTCAGGTAGTAAATTTTAATTAACCATATCGTAAAAATCAAAAGACACCACTATGATTTAAATAGACCGAAGCCAAAAACGAACAAGCCAAAACCCTAATAAAATTTAATTTTTTCTTAATTAAAAAAGCAATGCACATACGTAGCAAATTTTCTAACAATGCAGGCTTGATGTGTTGATATGATGATAAATCCTTACCTGAAGCCCTCATGACCAGACAGATTTTTGTCTATCTACTCAGAGGTATTTTATGCATACACACATTTAGATCTCCCTCTTTTTTTCACTAAAAATGCATCTGCTTACTTGCTAAAACATAGATAAACCTTGAGTACATCATATTAAGTGAAAGAAGTCACAAAAGGCAAATACTGTATGATTCTACTTATATGAGGTCCCTAGAGGAGTCAAATTCATAGAGAGAGGAAGTAGAATGGTGGGTGCCAGAGGCTTGCGGGGAGTGGAATGAGGAGAGTTAGTGTTTAATGGGCACAGAGTTTCAGTTTTGCAAGATGAAAGTAGTTCTGGAGATGGATAGTAGTGATGGTTTTGCAACAGTGTGAATATACTTAATGCCATTGAATTGGACAAGTGAAAATGCTTTAAATGCTTAAAACAAAAAATGTGTAAAGTTTGTTATGTATATTTTACCACAATTTTTTAAAAGTTTAAAAAAATACATCTGCTCATGCACAAGGCTCATCTCTACTCAGCCAGGTCTCCTGGTGGACCCTGAGGGTATTTGCAAACTTCTGCAATGGGTACTCTCTGTTACCAAGCTGAGCTGGACTGTTTCCCACACACCTGGGACTTTGTCAATCTGATAAATGGCATCTCGGTTTTAATTTGCATTTCTCAATTTGTATGAGATTGTGTTGTTTTTTAAGATGTTAATTATCCATTTGCTTCTCTCTTTCTATTAGTATCCTTTGCCCTTTTTTTCTGTTGGGCTGTTGTAGTTTTTAAATGATTCTTGAGATCCTTTATCTATTAAAGGATACTGGCTCATTTGCTTGTCAGAACTGCTGAAAATATTCTTCCTTCGGATGTTCTGTCAATTAACTTTGGACTATTTATCATATCTTTTCCTGATAGGACATTTTAATGTTTGTGTAGTGAAATGCTTCGGAGTTTGCGTCTTACTTAGAATGGTATACCAAATCTGGAGGTTAAATACATTTTTAAAATTCCTCTGTTTACAAACTAATTAAAAACAGATTCACAAATCTAGTAGACAATTTGGTGACGAACAGAGGGGAGGGGGGTTGAGGGCTGGGAGAATGGGGTGAAGGGTTAAAGAAGTACAAATTAGTAGTTGATAATTGGTCTCTGGAAAGGGGGAGCACGGCAGAGGGAATGCAGTTAGCATTAATACGATGGCTAGGTGGAGGGCCAGGGAAGGAGGGAGCAATTGGGGGGATCGTTTTATGAACTATATAGATGTTTAACCAATGTACTATATACTTGAAACTAATTTAAATAAATAAAGTAAAAAAAATTTCCTCAGTACTTTAATAAAATTAAATTTCTTTAATTAAAAAGTTTTAAAAACATAAGCCTACTTTTAGAATCATTCTCCAAGAGAATAGGGAAAGGTGAGCTGGGTGCAAAACATCCTCATAAAAAGTGATAAAATATACACACACCCGCGACAGTGGGAGATCTGGTGTGAGCTCCAGGCATCGAAATGTACTCATACCTTTCAAATCTCCAACACAGTACAGCATGAGTTCTGCTGCTCACAGAGAAGAGCTGCCAGCTCTCTGAGCAAGCTGCCCTTAGGCCTCTCGCTGACCTGCTCCTCCCCACCCCAAGCCAGCTCCCCCAGAGCCACTTTCTCTGCACTCCTCAGGCCGCAGCTTCCAGCTGCAAGAGGGACAGGCCACTGCCGTGGGACCCCATTCTCAGCCATCCTTCTCTTTCACTTTGGGACTTAACACCTCCCTGTTGCCAGCGCCCTCCTGTCTCCCACTTCTCCGGCCCACCTGTCTTCTCCCTAGCTCTGGGCATCAACCTCAGTGAGGCCTTGTCTGTTTCCTTGACCCCCTGCCACCTTTGCACCAGGGCATGCCACAGACTTTCCCCTCCGTCTCTGGGCCCTCAAGCTCTTCAGAGTTGCTTCTCTTTTTGTCCAGGCTAGAAATATGCCCAAGTAGGTCCTCCAGATCCCCAAAGGCTCTTAATGCAGCAGTGACATCTCCTGGAATTGGTTAGAAATGCAGAGTTCCAAGTCACCCCAAACCTACTGAGTCAGAATCTACATCCCCATCAGCTTTTGAGGTATTTTAAACGCACAGTAAAGTCTGAGAACTCCTTGAGCACCAGCTCTGTGCCCCATCTTAAGCTTGATGCTAGAGTACATGGAAGCAATACCAATATACTGGGATTTAACCTTGTCCAACAGAATTGAATCAATTGTAACTAGAAAAGAGAAAGAGCAAGAGTAAGGGAGGCAAGTGGGGCGGGGAGAGAGAGAGAAAGAGAGAGAGAGAGAGAGAGAGAGAGAGAGAGAGAGAGAGAGAGAGAGAATCTAATGTTTTTTGGAGACTTTCATTTGAATTTGCACTAGAGTCCAAGTCCTAATTCTGGTTTTACTGACTGATTCTTAACGTGAAATTCTCTGATCTGTTTCCAAATACGTGCACTCCCACTAAGTATCACATAATCCTATCTCCCTCCCCTGCCCTGTGCTGGGCTCAGTGTAGGCCTGGGCTGCTGGGGTCCTTATCTTCTTTCTGCCAGGGAGAAGCAGGAGATGCATGACAAGGAGAGAAAGGGTCAGCTCCCTCCCGACAAGTGCTGTGGTGGCTGCCTCTGTCCCCTGAGGCTAGACTGCTCCCTGTGGAGTCAGCCTCTTCATATAGGCAAGCCTTTTGGGTTGGGGAACTGGTCTCTTCTTTGCCCTCAGACTCAGGGATGGGCAAGGCTCCGGCAGTTACCAGCACCACATGGCCTTTCAGTGCTTCCAGACCACTAAATAGACCCTTCCTAGTGGGCTCCTATAGCATAAGCCCTGACAGTTTTTTTCTTTTTTGTAATGCAAGGTCCTGACTTAAGATTTTATTGCTGATGCATCCATTTCCAAGTGGCATCCCCTTTAAAGACAGCTATATCTCAGATAAACACATTGCCGGCAACACCACTAGATAAAAGACAGGCCACTTCCCCCACCAATGTTCCTGTTTAAGAGGTCTTGGTTGATTTCAATAACTGACCATTTGGGCTACTTGTTTGTTATCCCTTCTCTAGGTTTAAATTCCTGCTCCTGTTTTAAATTCACCAATAGAGAGAGCTCTTAGAACCCTAGGCCCCCACTCTCAACCCCAATAAAAGCAGAACCCCAGGCCCATGCATGCCTGCCTGCCAGCAAGTCTTTTTTTCTCTCTAACTGTGACTTTGCTGTGTGGCCCCAGGTGTGCTGTGTAAGTTTCAGGTCCTATAAGTAATAAACCTTTTTTCCACCCAAAGTTTCTTGATGGTTATTGCTGAAGAGAGTCTTGCAATCAGAGGAATGACAACTGCTGTCCAGTCATAGCATTGGTTATTGTCAAATAAAGTAATAAACAGAGCTACTTTAAAAGAGAGCAGGAGCTGCCATGTCAAAGGAATTGTCTTGCATGTCATACCTCAAATCTGTGAAATGTTAAAAACAGAGCAATATAACCTTCGGACTAGACCTAAGCAACATTGTGCCCCTAAAAACTGTTTGCAATGATAACAAGAAAGCAGATATTATGACTACCAGACTGATTGACTACTGGACTGAAAATTAAAAACATTGTTTAGAATGAACATCACCATGTTATTTATCTACACCAATAGAAATGCCTTCCTTCTATTGATGTGATTGTTCCCCTTCCCTTTCTCATATATACCTATTGCCTTTGTCTCCTAATTGGAACACTACTAGGGTTTCTGCCTGAATCGGTGTATCCTGAATAGCAATTCTTATTGATCTCAATAAGTGCTAGTTGCCTCTCACTTTGAAAGTCACCTTTATTTTTAGGTTAACATTATCAATAGGCATACAGCAGTTCCTCAAATTACCCCACTTGCGAGGACCTCCAGTGTCCTGCTGGGGTTGCAGTAATGACTCTTCCTCAGCTGCATGGACCCTTTCTGACCACTGTGTCCCTTTCTCTCATTCATAGCCACCCCCTGAGAGCTGTCCAAACTCACCATCTCCACTTGTCTCCCTTCAGCTCCTCCTCCCCCTGTCCTGGTCCTATTCTGGCATCTGGCTAGTCTGTGACCCTGCCCAGATGTTCCTGCTCACTCTGGTGGAGGTTACTAAGGCCTATCCAAGGTCACTTGCCCCTCAACATGTTTCTTCTGCTCCCCTGGGTTCTGGCTTCCCTCTAGTCTGTCCAACTGCTCCCTCCACCTCCTTTATAAGGTCCACCACACATTAGAGTTCCTCAGACTGGTCAAAGCCATTCTCTCTCTCTCTCTCTCTCTCTCTCTCTCTCTCTCTCTCTCTCTCTCACCTCTCTGCCTCCCTCCCTCTCCCTCCATCTTGTCTCATTCTGTCCCTCCCCTCCCCTTCCCTCCTCTCCCCTCCCTTCTCCCCCCCCCCCCTCTCGACCACAGCTTCAGTTTCCATCCATTTGCTGGTAATACTGACATTCCCATCTATTTTCCTAACCTCCAGGCCTCCATCAATAACAGCCTCTTCCAAGTCTCTATTTGGTGCAGTGCCAAGATGCCAAGGGGAGTGTGCCTGTCTTGTCTATGGAACATGGGCAGCCAGAGTGGCAGGAGTAGAGTGAGCACTGAAGGGAGAGCTGTATATTGTTCATCCCTGCAAATTCTCATTGACCTCTGCAACCCAAGCCTAACACAGTGCCTGACACATAGTAGGTGCTCAGTAAACATCAATCAAATGACTGAATAACTGGGCTAGCACAGTGCCTGACACATAGTTTATGTGGTTTGTCACTAGGGTGGGCTTCGGATGTCCCAAATTTACAGCTCCCTAGGTGACGTTTGAGTCACTTAAAACCATAATTCTTAAAATTGCCAAATTCAACTTCTGCCTCCAGCCTTCCCCACCCCTGCAGTCACACAGAGGAAAGGCCTGGCCACCTGTATGGTTGAGAAGTCTCTCTGAACCCCACACCCTTCTTTGACTCTTCCAGAATGTGAAATATGGACTTGAGGGGCAGCACACATGCTTGCTCAGCATCCGCACCTGGTGAGTGAGGCTCCTTAAACAGGGACGAAACTTCCTCCCCACTCCCACCTCTGTACCCATAGCCTGGCCTCTTGGGAAGTAAATACCGCCATTTGATGAACACTCTCCGCCCCAGTGAGGCTCAGGCTGGGTTCAGGCCTGGATGTCAGGAGCCCCAAAGATGAAAGGACCAATTGTAAGACAGGTGTCTCTCAACTGGCTCTGAATTGGGGCGGGCCAAGGAGCGTATGGGGGACAGAGTTGGAGGCAGGTCCTGCAGCCCCCGCCCCCATCAGCCCTGACTAGGAAGCCTTGGGGCCTGCTCTGGGCTTTCCTTGGCTCTTTTGCCAGGCCAAGATCTCTATCAAATGTCCTCTATCCTCTGCATCAGGGGCAAGGCATTGCCTAGGTCTTGAGGAAGGCTGTGAGCAAACCTGTGTCCTAGGGAATGGTGCCCCTAGTTATAAATTAAACTCAGAATTTGGGCATTCTCCCTGCTTAAACACTTCCAATCATCTCAAAAGAGATGCTCTTCTCTCATTTTCATCTTTTAGCATTGTTAGCGACAGGTATCAAATGTCACCTCCTCCAAGAGGCCTTTCCTGACTATCTCTCCCATTTAAATCACCCTGCTACCTATTCAATGCTCCCAGTTGTTCTGCTTTCTACTACTTCTTGGCTGATATAAATATAAACTGCTTTTTTGTTTTCCAATGCCTGCCTCCCTCATTTCAATCCAAGTCACATGAGGGGAGACTCCATTGGTTTTACCCACCTCTGAATCCCCAGTGCCTAGAATGCATGTCTGCATACAGCTGGCACTTAATATTTGTGAATGAAGAACAAATCCAGAGCTCACTCCTCTGAGTCAAATTGCAGCTAAGTCTTTGCCCAGATCCATTCCCTTGCTCTTCACCTTCTGGCTAGGACTGGGGTCCAGATGCACTATTTGTACCTGGCTTAGACTTGGAGCTCAGTGTCCCCAAAACCCTTACTGTCCAAGGGGCTAACAGTCTTCCTGGTTTCCACCTTTGTCCCCAGTTCCTGCAGCTGAACCCAGACCTCAGGCTCAGCAATCCTCCTGGCTCGAGCCCCTGGCTGATGTGTCCCTGCCCAGGTGAATTTTACTTGGCTGCCTAGCTCAGCACCCTGCTCATCCAGGCCTGCCAACGTCCTGGGCCTGTCTGCTTGGTAGTGCTTGCTTAGCCTGGTTTCCTTTCAAATGTACAGACCCTCAACTGAGACTAGGCCACTCATCTCAGGGAGGCCTCCTGTTGCATGTCACCTCTTAGGTAGGTAATACACCCAACCTTGAATGTCACAGGATACCTGCTATCACCACATTCTGATACTATAGGATTAGGATGAATTGATATAGTTTATAAAGCCTTCAGCTTTCCTGAGATAGTGCAATTATGTTGCATTGTGTGTGTGTTTAATTTGTTATCTGTAAAGATTTCAAAGAGAGAACGAGTAAGCTCACAGTATGATAATGGGGACAACTGTTGATAGTAGTACATGCTTTGAAATAAGCTAAATGCCAATTAACAGAGGACTGGTTAAATAAATTAGGATATAGACACACTGTGGGATTACTATTCTGCTCCAAACACTAAAAGAATAGGAGAACTCTTGATTGTAGGTGCATGGAGCATGTGCACAGAGCACACTCAGAGGATATGAGAGACACTGGTGGTGACACTGGCCACCTCCGAGGAAAAGACACTGGGTAGTCTGGGGGCAAGTGGGGCTAGGCTTTTCACAAGGTGGGGCTTTGAACATGCTTTTGGATTTTGAACCTTGGGAATACTTTTCCTATTCAAAACAAATTTAAATTAAAAGCCGAAAGTGATTGAGAGTATGTGATAGTAGTTGCCTGGTCTGCCCTCCTCAGTCCAAGCAGACTCAGATGTACCTCAGCAGCCTCCTTCTGTGCCCCCTGGTGGGAGCACCAGGAAGCCTGTGTATGACTCTGGGAAGGCAGAGAGATGGATGTTTCACAGAAGGGCCTAGGGCCAGCTGTCATCTCCTCTGGGCTCGGTCTAGTAGCCATGGCTGTAGGAAAGCTTAGAGAGGCCCACCTCCACTGGTACCTTCCTCAAGGCCTATTATGGGGTGAACAGCATCCCCCCCAAATTAATGTTTTTGAATATTTGAAATCCTAATTAACTCCTAGCACTGCGGAATGTGTTTTTTGTGTGTGTGTGCTTTTTTTTTTTTTGAAATAGAGTCATTGCATAACTATGATGAAGTCATGCTGGGGTAATGTGGGTACCTAATTCAATATGACTCCCGTTCTTAATATCCTTAACAAAAAGAGGAATATTTGGAATACACACACATATAGGCAGAACTCCATATGAAGATGAAGGCAGAGACTGAGGTGATAAGTTTACAAGCCAAGGAATATCAAAAATTGCCAGCAAACCACCAAAAGCTAGGAAAGAAGCATGAAACAGATTCTCCCTCATAGCCCTCAGAAGGAATCAACCCTGATCTTGAACCCAACACTTTGATCTTGGACTTCCAGCCCCCAAACCTGAGACAATAAATCTCTGTTGTTTAAGTCACCAGTCTGTGGTGGCGCTTTATTCTAAGCAAACCTAAGACACTAATACATGGAGTTTCTAGGAAAACTGGAAAACAGAATTCTGCCTCACCACCTGATTTAGAATGACCTGAACCCTTGATTAAGTCTAGATCTCACTGTCCCAGACTTCCAAGACCCTTTTTGCACTCCGAGAGACCCCACACCAACCTGGTACTTACTGTTGCAAGTCATGTCCTTAGAGACCATAGTAGACAGGACCTTGAACATCCTGGCAGAAGAACAAGGGCTTGCTGCAAAACTTGATCTCAGCTAAAGGAGGTTCCAACCTGGGGAGTGACATAGTGCTTGAGCCAGATGGCCTCTAGGCCCACAGCTCCCATACCCCTCAGTGGCTCAGAACAGCTGGCATTTACTGAGGTCTCACCACGTGGCCAAAATCTGCAGCTCCCTGCCTCTCTCTCCCACCCCCACCCCCCACCCCAACTCCCATCCTCTTTTCCTTCCCTAAATTGGTTCTAGCTGCCCTGCCTAATCTTTCTGTTCCTAGAACTCACCAACCATGGTCTGCCTCAAGGCCTTTGCATTTGCTGCTTCCGTCCCCCCAAAATGTTCTCCCATACTCAGCTGTGGGTGGAAGGGTCCTCTTCCTTCAGATCAGAATTCAAAGTTTACCCCTTCGCAGAAGCCTTCCCCCCCACCATATGACCTCATTTAATTTCCTTCTCTGCAATTACCTACCATCTTATTTAGCGCTTAAAAAAATGTTGCCTATTTCCCCCTAGAATGTAAACTCTACGAGAACAGGTTCCCCCTCCACCCCCCGATTTGCAGCGCGTGCACTCATCAAAGCATCTGACATGTCCTTAACATTAAATGACTTTTCATTTTGCAGCAGAGGCAGCGAAGTAGATAGAGGTTCAGCGAGGGAGGTGTCCAAAGTCAGAGTCAGAAAGGTCAGTACCTGAGATTCCTTGACTCCAAAGCTTGCGCCCTTCCAGACACACTCCTTCTATACTCCCCACGGACAGAAATCCGGGTACCAGATTGGCAGAATGTGTGGTCAGGGCATAGAGCAAGGGTGCACAAGGCATGGAGTGGCAGAGGGATAAGGTGGGTCACAAAGCAAGTATACTGGCAAGGAAAGAATGGCAGGAAGTCTTGCAAATGGGCCTTGTGGGGGGCACCCGAAGGTCCCGCTCCCGGCCCTGAAAACATCACGACCCTGCGTACACCCCACCGCTGCCCCGCGCGCACCCACCGGCCCCACGCTCCCGGGCTCTCTCCGAAGCTTCAGGGCCACGATTCCAGCTCTGCGCGCGCCGGGCCTCCGGTTTACGTCGGCATGGCAACTGTTCTCTTGAAGGCTGGGACCATGATGTCACAAAGGCTGAGGAAGCCGGGCCGCATAGGGGTGGGGCCTGTGGGCCGCAGGGTGGGGCGCCAGGAGGCCCAGAGTCGCGCTATTTCAGCTCCCTGGCACTGCCGGGACAGCAGTGAGCAGCAGTTTCTTTCCTCCGCAATCCATTATTCTGCTCTCCTGCTCTTTTTATTTCATCCCCTGATTCACTGATTCAATGTGTTCCTCCACATGCATGTAGTCCGTTCTGCGGAGTGGACCTCATTTTCTCGAGGGGCGGCTGTGATTTCGGGTCCGACTGTGTGATTCCGACTGGTAGAATCTGGGTCAGCTGCCTGCACCTTCTGTCTCATAGGCAGGAGTCTAAGAGTCCCTGCCTCCACCCTGGCTGCAAGGGAGGTGGGAAAAAGAGCTTCTACAGTGGGGCCGGGGAGTCCTCTAAACCCAGGAAGGGTGTTGAGGTGTAGGTGGTCTACCAGTGGGACAAGTAGCTTGTGTCTGTTCTCCACAGCACCTGGTCTCAGGTCGCTCCTGCAGCACTGACTCTATGTCTTTGTTTCTACTATTCCCCGCCCATCCCCGGCACACACACCCCCCTTCCCGCCTCCGGACATTTTTTGGCCATAAGAAGGTCCGCCCTTATGCTTTGTTCATCTTTTAATTTTTCAATTAATTGTATCTACAAGTGATGCTCACAAGGATTCAACAAATAAAGGATAAAAGTTTTTTTAAATGGGCAAAACATAGTCCCCGCCCCAACCCCTACCCCTATTTTTAAATGTCTTTTATTTTGCTGGTAAATTATATTTCTCAAAATTCCGTTCGAGGGTCACCTCTCTGGGAAATATCCTGGAACACAGACCCATGCTTCTTGTGGTCACAGCATACCTCTTCCGAGTCAATCACCCATGGCTCCCAGTGCCCCCTCTCTAGTGGCTGGAAAGGTCCAGTGGGTGGGAGATTGTAGAGTGGGACATGTTGGGGAGCCAGGCATCTGTTCCCTCCCTCTGCTTCCAGGGCATGGCTCTTCTGGGCCAGTTGTGGTTGCATTGGGTGGGCCTGTCATGGTTCCACCACCTCCTCCCTTAGCCTGCGGCCATTTTACTAATTTCTGATGGCCTCACCATTCCCATTTCAGACCTAGTTTTATCAAGTGTGTAACCGATTCCCTGTATGAAAATCCTTGAGGGCTTCTGGTTTCCAAACTAAAGCCTAACTGATACCCATAAGACAGGTAGGAGAGCATGGTGGCCAAGAGGATGGGTGGTCGTATTAGTCTGAGCTGAGTCCAAATCCTACCTCTGCCCCTCACTGGCTATGTGACTTTGGGCAAGTTACTTAAATGCTCTGGGGTTGAATTTCCTCATCTATAAAGAATACTATTTATGACCTGAGAGGCATGGTGTGTGGTTAACACAGAGCCTGGCCTCAGAAATGCTTACCTGCTAATATTATATTATGGTCTAAGAAGTGAGTCTGACTGAGGAGGTCCATGTGCAGGCCTGGTATGGTGCAGACCTGCCCACAGGGCAACCCAGACTGGCTGCAGTGATCTCTGTGAGGAAGCTGAGGGTCAGAGACATTAAACTATTTGCCCAAGGCCACACAGTCCATAAATTGTAGGATCGGGATTCAAACTCACTGCAGAATGACTCCAGGCTGTTAACCGCCCTCACCTCCGCCCTCCTTCACCCCGCCCTGCCCCCCCCCCTTAGACTGGGCTCCTACTCCTGTCCTTCTGCTTGGCCTGGGGAAAGCCAGTGCTCATCTGGTCTGTGGGGCCTGGGGCCGGAGATGGACTCTGCTGATTGCTCAATTGCTCAGTTAGGCAGTGCCCCCTCTCTTTGAGATATAAGTGATATATGACATTATATTAGTTCCAGGTGTACAATGTAATTTATCAATATTTGTATATATCACAACATGATCATCACAATAAGTCTGGTTAGCATCCATCATCAGACACAGATAGATTTTTTTTCTTGTGATGAGAACTTTTGAGATCTGCCCTCTTAGCAACTTTTGAAAATTGCAAGACAGTGTTGTTAACTATACCCGCCATCCTGTACATTACATCCCTATGGCTTATTTATTTTATAACTGAAAGTTTGTACCTTTTGAACCTCTTCACCCATTTTGCTCCATTCTCACCCCCACCTCAGTTCTTTGTATCTGTGAGCTTGATTATTTTTATTAGTTTTCACATAAAAGTGAGATCATACAGTATTTGTCCTCCTCTGTCTGATTCATTTCACTTATCACAATGCCCTCAGGTCCATCCATGTTGTTAAAATGACAAAATTTCTTTTTTATGGCCGAATAATATTCCAACGTGTATGTATATTGCATTTTTTTGTCCATTAATCATCCGTTGGTGGGCACGTAGGTTGTTTCCATGTCTTCTTGGCCATTGTAAATAATGCTGCAAATGAATGTGGGGATTCAGAAAGCTTTTCGAGGTAGTGTTTTCATTTCCTTTGGGTATATACCCAGATGTAGAATTGCTGGGTCATATGGTAGTTGTATTTTAATTTTTTTGAGGGACCTCCATATTGCCTTCCATAATGACTGCACCGATTTACATTTCCACCAACAGTACACATGGGTTGCCTTTTCTCCACATCCTCGTCACTGGTTATGACTTGTCTTTTTGATGGTAGCCATTCTTACGGGTGAGAGGGATATCGTGATTTTAAAATCAGGGCTTTCCAGGGTGGTATCGACCATGCCCATTGCTTCTACTTTACTGACAACATGACCGTTAGCCTCTTTAGAGCCGTGGTCTGCAGTACCCCATTAGGGGATGTTGCCAAGTCCTAGAAGTGAAGCACCATCCTAACCCCCTCTCAGGACTCCCACTCTGACCCCAGTGCCCTCACCTGCCCTTGTGCTCTGGCTGCCACGCTTTTTATGTGACGGTTATTAGATTGCTTTCCTGCCAACTCCGACGGGCAGATAAAGTTGCTTGGAGTCTGGAGAGAAAAACGGTGACTTCGGCATTCACATTTGCTCTAGTAAAAGAGAAAGAGTGTTAAGTGGGATAATAAGGAAGGTCTTGGAGCCCAGAGTAAGATTCGGTTGGCTTGAATCATCAGGGAAAGCATCCTGGGGGTGGCATCATCTGGATTAGGTTAAAGACTGTGTAGGATCTAAATAGGCAGATAGGATCATGAGTAAGGGAATTGGAGGAGCACAAAAGACTGTGAGCCTGAGTCCAGGGAGCAGGGTAGCCCTGTGAGGCTGGAGCATAAGGTGTGTGGTTACGAAGGCACTAGTGGTAGGGGGATAGCATGTAGGGGACCAAGAAAAGGTAGGCAGGTGCCCCCAGGTCAAAGAGGGCTAGAATGTTGTTCCAAAGGCAAGGGAGGGAGTGTCTTTCATCACTCCCTACGGAGCACAAATAAGACAAACCCATGACCAGATGTGCTATTTAATTCAATCTAGCTTTGTGGAGAGAATGGGTTGGGGCAAGACATTATAAAGCTATTTCCAAGCAAAAGATAATGTTAAATTAGACTGGGGAGAGGTCATTACAAGTGACACTTGGGGTACTGGCTGTGGGTGTGAGGGGAGGTGACCTGGACACAGGCAGCCTGAATGCACTCACTGAGATGGAGAATGGAGAGGAAGTGTATACTCAGGCTTCCTTTCCAGAGAAAATCTGCTAGGAGGAGAGTGGCTTCATGAGGCCTTGCTTCCTCAGGCCACCCTCAGCCAACTGGAACTCCGTCTGTGGCTGAGCTGTACACCAGAGCTCCTGTTGCCCAGTCTCCTCAGAGCTGCACTGCAGCCAGAGGTTCTGCTAACCCAAACTCACTCTCTTTCTTCATCCCCTTTATAGTTGTCACACCTGCAGCAGGGCATGAGGCTTTCTTTATTTACTCTTGCTCCCTCACCCTTTATCTGAACAGGCATTTCTCCCAATAAATCTCTTCTATGTTTATGTCTGTCTCGGCATCTGCTTCCTTGAGGATCTGCACTGGCATGGGAAAGAACAAGGTGAGTTGTAGATGGGCTGCACGTAAGGACATCCTTGGAACAGATGTGTGAAGAAGCAAGGAGAAGGTGGTGTGAAGGTCGTGGGAGAGCTCACCCCGGGGACTGTCTGGAATGGGAAAAGAGAAAAGACCAGGGTAAGAGGAGTCTTACAGGAGAAAGGGAAAGAAGGGACAAAGTGGTGGGAAGAAAACCAGCAAGTGTATTCTTGAGCAAGTCACAGAAATAGAGAGTTTAAAGAAGAAAGTGGGTGCCAGGACAATTCGATGGGGGAAAGAATGGTCTTTTCAACAAATGACCCTAGAACAATTGGCTATCCACATGCAAAAGAATGAAGTTTGGCTCCACCTCATAGCGCAGGCCAGAATGAACTCAAATAAATAATAGACCTAAATGGAAGAGCCAAAACTCTTAGAAGAAAACATGGGAGTAAATCTTTGTGACATCAAAAGCACAAGTTACGAAAGGAAAAAATAGGTAGATTGGGCTTCTGTCAAAATTTAAAAACTTTTGTGCTATAAATGATACCATCAGGAAAGTGAAAAGAATGGGAGAAAGTATTTGCAAGGCATATATTTAATAAGAGACTTGTATCTAGAATATATAATGAACTCTTACAACTCATTAGTAAAAAGGCAAATAATCCAATTATTTGGCAAAGAAGCTGAATAGATGTTTTTTCAAAGAAGATATACAAGTGGCAGATAAGCACATGAAAGATGCTTAACATCACTTATCTTTAGGGAAATGCAAATCAAAACAACAATGAGGTATCGCTTCATACCCATTAGGATGGCTATAATAAAAAAGGCAGGTAATTAGTGTGGAGAAATTGGAACCCTCATACACTGTTGGTGAAAATGTAAAATGGCGGAGTCACTTCGGAAAACAGTTTGGTGGTCCCTCAATGTAGAGTTACATATGACCCAGCAAATCTATTCAAGAAAGGTAAAAACATATGCCCACACAAAAACTTGATATTCACAGCATTATTCTTTAATAGCCAAGAAGTGTAAACAATTGAGATTTTCATCAACTAATGAATGGATAAACAAAATATAGTTTGTTTGTACAATGGAATATTATTTGGCAATAAAAAAAATGAAGTACAAATAAATACTATAACATAGATGAAACTTGAAAACATGCTAAGTAAAAAAAGACAGACACAAAAGGCTGCATATTTTTTGATTCTTGTTTGCAATGTCCAGAGTAGGCAAATCCATAGAAGTGTAGAGTAGGGTGTCACCTTCTGAACTGCCCCACAGGAGCCCAGGATAAGGAAGTTCTCAGTAATAGTTCCCAGCATCATCTACATTGCATTTTGATGCCAGAAACAGAAAGCTCCACAAGAAACAACTAAATGACAAGGCAATATCATCTCACATAATAAGAAGCCTTTGGAGTGCTTCTTAACATGTCAGCTTAGCCCGAAATAATTTTCATTCATGCCTAAACCAATGCAGGCATGGAGACAGGAACTTTGTGGGAGACTCTACTTTGGGGCATATGGCTCCACAGACAGGGGCAGGTGCCTGAACACCATCAATGTATTAATGGGAGATGGGGAGATTCAGATGGATGATGCGTTGGTCCCCATCATCCATCTATACCCATAACTCCCCATTTCAGGACATCCTCACAGCGGGGCATCTGTGAAACCTTGAGGCAGGAGGTATGGCCTCATTCACTGTCACTCTACACCTAGCACTGAGGAGCACAGCACAGGCTCCCCTATGGATGCACAGATCTCCATATATGCATTCGTACCAAATATTAGCTCTGTGAAGTAAGAATATCGCTTATTGCCTTTTCCCTATTGATCTCTAGTTGGTACAATGAAGTTGTAGAAATGTATTATTTCTGGAATAAATAAAATAGTTTGAAAGTAAAAGAAACTCTTCTGTGGCACAGCTACCTGGGGTGTTGTCCAAGCCCTCTGGGGGAGCTGACAGGGCCTTTCAGATATGGCCTCTCTTCCCTTGGCTCCTCCACACCCTCTGCTCAGAGTCCACTTGGCTTCTAGGCCTTTGCCTCCGTGGAAGCCTCTATGAGGAGACTGGCCTCTGGCCTCCTTCCTCCTCTTTGGCTCTTCCCAGTCACTCTTTAAATCCCAGCTTAGAAATTGTTTGCTCACTTTGCCGTCCTTGGCCCTCAAGTCTGAGCTGATACATCTTCATAGTACTCTGTGAACACTATGACCATTTCACAAGAGCCTCCTAGCACACAGAGGGTGTTCCATAGATATTTTGTTAAATGAGTCTATGGATAGTAGATGGTGAATGGATAGTGAATGGAAAGATAAATATTTACACGAAAGGTAGAAAATTCCAGTGGAGGGATAAGTAGAGAGAAAGTGTATGTATGACTGAATTATATGTGGTGGATGGATGTGTGAGAGCGCAATGGGTGGGAGGATGGGTGGGTTGATGATATGAGTAGATGATCCATGTATGGTGGGTAGATTATAGGTGTGCGTAAAGTATAGATGGACGCATGGGCGAAAGGACGAATAGGGGAATGGGCGAATAGTGGGTATGCACTGTCCGAATCTACCACGGGGTGTCGCCCTGCATCAGATTGAGCACAGGTCTTCGGTGAATGCCCTTTCTGCCCAAAGGGGACTTACAAAAGAGGAACCTTTTGTCCCAGGCAGCGGCGAAAGGTTCCAGGGTGACACAGGCTTGTAAACAAGTTGAGAAGACGCTGCACAGTGAGCCCACGTCAAAGCGAGACCTTGGCTCCGCCCTTCCGCGGCCGTTGTCCGGCTGTTGCCAGCTCAGAAGCTCCGGGTGGACGCGCTCAGCGTGGTGTCAGGAGTCCTGCTCACAGCTCAAGCGCGGCTGTAGACAGGACACAGCCACCCTTCTCTGGCCACAGTGTCACGGCTGGGGACTCCAGAGGTGCCTTCTTGGATTGCTGCATAAAGCCCAAGGGCGAGGTGGGGGTGGTGTGTGTGTGTGTGTGTGTGTGTGTGTGTGTGTGTGTGTGTGTGTGTGTGTGTGTGTGTGTGTGTGTGTGTGTGTGTGTGTGTGTGTGTGTGTGTGTGTGTGTGTGTGTGTGTCTCAAAGCCTATGCAGACCCTTTTCCCAAAGGCGAGGCACCGTCACATTCTAACCAGCCTGATTTCAAATCTAACTGGGAAATCTACAACCTATCTTAAATTCCAGCCCTACCCCAGCCCATCCTCGCCTTGGTTCCTTCAGAACCCTAATGTATTCCAAATCCTGATTCGGGCTCACATTTTGAACCCCATCCTCCCTAAACAGTAACCCAAGGCGTCTTTATCGGGATTCCGTTGGGCCTTTTAGTACAAACGCCACTTCTAATCCCAAACTTCCATCTTCTAACTACGATCCCAGCAGCTCTTAAACCAATAGCAATAAAACCTAACCCAACCCCTATGTGAACCAACACCACACCCAACCATGGACTCAGACACTTCAAAACACTGTTTGGAAAAAATTGACAGGAAATGCACGAATACCTTGTGGGCGTAAAAATCCCAGTGATACAAATGAAGGTGCTCAAATACAGATGGCTCCCTTCACCAGTCACTGACTCCTGCTTCCCACAATCTCTCCAGAATTAGCTTTGCAGCTGGGCTTGTCTCCTTTTACCATTGAGATCACCCACACTTTCTTGCGTGCTTTTTAGACAATGCTGTCATGAAGCTTTTCTCAGGCGGCCTTTGCAGACCCACGGAACTCCTCTACAGGGAGGCAGTTTTCTGTCTCCCTCCGCCTGGATGTGTCCCATCGGAGCCTCGAGACTACTTTGCTCCCTTCGGAGGAAGGTTCTGGCACACAGTGGGCACTCATATTTTTTTCGGGGGGTTGATCAGCTCAAGATTCGCTTACTGCCTCTCTCGGTTTTCTTATCTATTTTAAACAAAGGCTGTCTTTGTACATGTATGTGTAAGGGGTGAGAAGGTTCGTGTAAAATTCAGATCCATGCTGCTAAATTGTCTTTCAGTTTTCTTCCCTTTTTGTGCCAATTTCACTTCCACCAACGATGAGGAAAGCGCTAGCTTCTGCAATATTTACCAACACCGAGTGCTATCAATATTTCCCATTTTTGCCCATTTGATAGAAAGAAAAAAATATATTTACACTTTGACTTCTTGATTTATCAGCTTCAGATAGCTGTCGGTAGACTCAATTTGGGGATCTGTTTGCCAGTTGCTTTCTTGTGACTACACTAGTACTGTTTCCTCCTGGTACATTTTTTTCTGTTCTTTCTAAATTTAAACACTATTTTCCACATTTTTAGTGTTTTACATTTTTAAAATGAAATGTATAATATAGAAGACTATATAAAAATATATGTACAATTCAAGGAATATAATTTAAAAAAAAAAAAAAAGACAAACACTCAGGCTAAGAACCAGACCTTTGCTAGTTCCTTAGAAATCACTGGGTGTTCTCATCCTGACTTTTGTGATGTTCATCCCTTGGCATTTTTAGTTTTGTCATCCATATGTTTATTCAGAGACAGCAACTTCTGCAGTCGTGCCTGGCACATAGTATGTGAACTTCATAGAAATGAGGCGTTTGCTCTTATTCTTCCTGGACTTGCTATTTTGCTCAGCATGGGAAGATTCATCCACATCGATACATGTGCCTGTGGCTCATCCATTTTCATTGCTGTATTTCATCATACAAATACAGTAAATTAATTGATCAGTTTTCTGCTGATGGCATTTGGGTTGTGTCTAGTTTTCTTCTTTTACAAACCTTCTAAAACTTAATTTTGTATGTGTTTCCTGATGCACAGATACAATAGTTTATCTTGGGTGCACACTAGAGAGTGGAATTGCTGAGCCAGAAGATGTGCATTTATTTTGTTTTATTGGGTAATACCAAATCGTTTTCCAAAGTGGTTGTCCCAATTTCCACTCCCCCAGCAGGGATTCTAAGTTCCCTTTGATCTACTGCCTTGCCAACACTCTGTATGTCGGGCTTTTCAATTTTTGTCAGTTTGATGAGAGAGTCCCAGCTCATTGTGATTTTAGTTTGCATGTTCTTGTGACCAGTGAGGTAGAACATTTCCCATGTGCTTATTGGCTCTCTGTTTTCCTCTGTTATGAAGCATATCTCGAAAGTCTTTTCCTCATTTTCCTATGGGGTCGTTTGTCTTTTCCCTGTTAATTTACAGGAGTTCTTTTTGGGCTGTGAACACTCATCCTTTGTCAGGTGTGACAAATATCTTCATTTCTCAAAACTTTACAGAATGACTTTTCACATTTCGGTCTTTAACTCACCTGGAGATTATTTCTGAGTATAGTGTGAGGCGGAGGTTCAATTTCACTTTTTCCCCATTTGGCTAATAAACTGCTACAGTATCATATATTTAAAAATCTATCCCTGCCCTTCTGATCTACACTATTATCGTGGCCATATATTAAGTATCTATTTTAACATTGACCTGTGTCCAGGCCCTATTTTATTCAATTGGTCTCTTTCTATTTTATTCTATATTTCATGATCGGTGATCCTTACGACCACTCTAAATATCATTTCCTAATAGACAAATGCACAAGATAGGCCATCAGTGCCATGGATGCGTATGTTTTCCTGCAGACGGTCCTCCTAGAACTGCCTACCCTCTTGCTGTTATCTTAACTGACTGATTTCTTAGTCTCCTGTACAGATGTCATGTTAGGACTTTCCTTCCCCCTTCCTTCTTCCATCAAGAGTCTTCTGCTTCCTGGATCTACTTTCCTCTTTTGATGGAGCATTCTTCTAACTTTCTGAGGGGGTGTCATAGGAGGTAAACTTTTGAGAATTTGTATTTCAACTGCTGATAGTTTGGCTGCGTACAGAATTCTAGGTAGGAGTAATTTTTCTCCTGGGATGTCGGAGGCATTTTTTTAGCCTCTTGTGACAGATAATATTTTCCAAAAATAGCCAGAGCACTATTTCCAATCCCATATGCTTTACCAGAACCTCTCTATCAGGACACAGAGTCTACTTCCCATCCTCTTGAACCTTGGCAGGTTAGGTCTTTGCGACTGTCTTGACAAATAAAATGAGGCAACAGGGAGGTTGTATGACTTTCCCGGCTAGGTCATAAAAGATGACAAAGCTTCTTCTTGGCTTTCTCTAGGGACTCTCAGCCTTGGTTACCAGTCTCCATGTTGCAAGGAAGCCTTGGCCACATGAAGAGACCATGTGTGGGTACCCCACGCATGGTAAACCCAGCTAAGCCTTCAATTGAGAATTAGCATAAATTCTCAGACATGTTAGTAATCTTTCAGCTCATTTCAGCTCCCAGACTTAGAATCGCCTGGAGAGCTGATGCCAAGTAAAGCAGAAGTATACTGCCCTATCAAGCCCCACTCAAATTGAAGATTTGTGAGCATAATAAAGGTTATCATTGTTTTAAATCACTAATTTGCAAGGTATTTGTTATGCAGCCAGTGCAACTAGAACCCCTCTTTGTGGTGGCTAGATCCTTGAGAATACAATAGTGAGCAGGACATTCCCTACACCTAAGGAGTCCATAATCTAATCAATCCAAGTTAAATAAATTTTCAAATAACTAAAAAGAGAGTGAGTTTGTTCCCAAGTACCCTAGCATTTGTTCTTATTTATAGCAGCACACTAAGCAGTGCACTGCCCCCCGGAAGGGTGGAGAACCCAGTGGTGGGGTGGCTTCTCTTGGTGAGTTTAGTTAGATTTAGCCAGTAATGCGGAGGCGATGACAAGTTGGAGAGCAATGCCCTGAAATGCTTTTGTCTGTGTTGGCTTACTTTGCTGTATTATGGTGGCCTCACTTCTGCCCACTCCAAATCTGGCCATGAGTGAGCGTGGCCTGTTTTCTCTTAAATATGGACTAGAGCAAGAACTTAGGAAACATTTGTCAAATGGAGCTATAGAGCTACACACTTAGGATTTCAGGAGACAGGGTTCAGACTTAAGGGCTGGCAGAGGTGCTGGGCTCTGAAACCCATTGCAGCTTAGGGACAACCAGAAATACAGTTGTTGCTGTGCAGTTACTACTGACCCAGATGAAGCAGGAAGGGGAAGGTCACCTCGGGAAAGAGTGTGGTAGCTATGCAGGGAGCCTTGGTGAACCTAGAACTGGGCAGAGGGGGTGCAGGAAGCCCTGAGTCCAGCATGCATGTGAAGGATGAGCTGCTAACAGCGGACCCTTCGCTGCCCAGGCTGTAGATTAGAGCAGTAGGTGCTGGTGCTTGAGTGGAGATGAGGTTTTGGAATTACTCCCAGGTTGTGGGCCCCAGATAAGCATTGCAAAATTGTTCCTTCAGTCATTCAAGAAAGATTTAACTGAGCTTTCACTACCCACCAGGCACTCTGGGAATACGGCAAGGAGCAAAAGAAGTAGAAATCGCTCCCTTCAAAGAGTTAACATTCTCATGGAGGGGATGGGGGATGGGAGGGAAGGAGGGAGAGAAGGCATAAATAGCCAAATAGGCAGCAGGCCAGATGAAGAGGAAAGCCGAAGCCTGATGAGGGGGCTGGGGAGGGTCTCAGTGGGGTGTGGTATAGCTTTTTTATATAGAATGCTCAGTGTGGACCTCCTGGGGAAAGCTCCTTTGACCTCCTGAGGAAGCCTCTTTTGAAACAAAGAGCTGAAGGGGAAGAGGGCATGAATCATCCTCTTCCTGGGAGAAGAGGACTCTAAGCTAGTGAGGGAGAGGGTGGTGGGCAGGGCCTTGGAGGTCATTGCTAACGCTTTCACTTCCCCAGGTGAAGTAGGAAGGGCTCCAGACAGATGGGGGTTTGCCCTGACTCACAGTTTTGGAGGTCACTGTGGCTGTCCTATTGGGAAGAGACGGAAGGACTGGCCAGAATAGGGAGCCTAGTTGGGAGGCTATAGCAATGGTCCAGGAGAAAGAGGATTGTGATGATGAAGCAGAGAGGTAGCAGTGTGCATGGTGAAAAGTAGCCAAGTCCTATTTACATTGTGTGTGATTTGCTGGTTGTAGGTCATGAGGCAGAAGAGCCAGTAAGAGCCTGGAGCTGAGCACCTGGAAGGGACCAGACTACGCACCTGTGAGAGAGCTGTAGAAGAAGCTCTCCTTTCCATCCCCCCAGGGCCTACTCATCATTCAGCAGGACTCCAGCTTACCCAGGCATTCCCATGCTGACTCAGATCTAGATAATTTGTTCAGTCATTTATTCGCTCAGCAAATGTTTTTCAACTCCTACTATGTGCCAGGCATGTGGTAGGAGCTGGGGGTGTAAGATGGTCTCTGTCCCCATGGAGCTACAGTCTGATAGAGGAGAGAGAGGATAACCTGATGAGGGAATGAAACACAGTGAGTGAGAAAGGACAAGACAGAAGGCCCTTCCGGGGCTGCTGGCCTTGCCCTGACAGTGGAGGAAATGGGAGGCACCAGTGGGAAGTCCCTCTGCTCACTATCTGTAGTCTAGTATGGGCCTGAATGAGAGGAGGAAGGTAGAGGTGTGTGTAAAGAGAAGATAGGGCTACAAAGGAACAGAAGGGGCAAGGAGAGGGACAACAGGTTGCTTACACAGAGAAAGGTCAGAGAGGCATTTTACAGGGGAAGTGTAAAGGCTGAGACAGACCTGGGTTGGCATGATCGGGGTGAAGCAGGACCTGGGTGGGCAGAGCGCGGGGGAAGTCCTGGAAGTTGGGAAGGTCTTGGCTAGCTTGAAGAACTACACCAAGGCGTCAGCCAATGTTTGCTCTATAACAGACCATCCCAAAATGGAATTCTTAAAACAATGGCCACTGGTTTCCCTAATGATTCCATAGATCAGTAATTTGGGCTTTGCCTCTTCCAGGTGGTTCTCTGTCTGGGCCTGGGCTGGGTACACTCGCATCTCTGAGGTTGACTGGCAGGTGGGCTGCAGTTGGGGCCTCCAGGGGATCTTAGGTGAGAGGGCTTGTTTCTGCTTCTCCAGGGCTAGACTGGCCCTTTCCCATGGCAGCTGAGCTAGGGTGTGAGAGGAAGCTGCAAGGCCTGGTGAGGCCAGGCTCAGAATTACTGCTTCGCTTTCTGTGGACCAAGGTGAGTCATGGGCTGGCCCAACCTCAAGAGACGAAGGAGCAGCCTCCACGGCTGGACAGGAGGAGCTGCAGGGATGATGGCTGTGCTGCATTCACCATGCCCGGTGGGCTGGAGCCAAAAGCTGGGAGGGGTGTGGTATGGCTGCAGGGGTTGGAGTCTTCCTGTGGTTCCAAGTGCAAGGGGAAACCACTTAAGCGGGAAAGACTTAATCTAATTGAAAATTTCCAAAACCAGAATGGATTGGAATGGAGAGGAGTAGATGTGGGTGCAGCTGCTCTGTCCTAGGAAGAGAGGCCAATGGTTTGGACCAAGCCCCGGAGACCAAAGAGGGGAGAGACAGAATCTGCTGACCTAGATGACAAGCCACTATGCCAACACCGGTACCAGGAAGAGTGAGTGTCTGGGGTAACCTCAGGTTTTTGGACCTCAGAGTTCCCTGCCCAGACAACTTGCAACCCTCCCACAAGCCTGACCCTCCCAAGGGGGCCTGTACCATGGGTATGTACCCCGTTAGGCCTTGGAGAAAAGAGGGGTGCTGTTTGCAGAGGCAGATATAGGTATGGACAGAGCTCGGACTCAGCTCTGGGTGTCATGCTTGTATGAAAGAGGCCCTGAAGCTCTGGATGGAGCTGGGGTGGGGAGAAAGGAGGTGCCCTGGGTTCCACAAGTACTAGGGGTGAGCCTTCTGGGGTGGAGGGACCGATAACTGAAGTCTGAGAAGCACCCACTTGGAAACAGCAGATAGGTGGCTGAATACAAAAGATTGAGATTCAGGGACAGATCCTGGTAGGAGATGGAAATTTGGAAGTCACTGGAAAAACAATGAAATAAAAGCCATAAACGCTGATGAACTTACTTGGAAAAGGCCTGTCCCAGGGCATAATATAGTACCAACACACAAGTATTTGTTGAATAAATGATTCAACGGCAGCAAGGAAAAGAAACTCTCCCCTTGGAATACCTATGTTACTTGAAACAGAAATAAATAATAAGAAAGGCTGGTTTCATTATGTAATGAAATAAAGGAAGGTCTCAAATCTATTACACATGGGCAGGGAAGATCAAAGTTGAGCCTTGCACATGGGCAGGGAAGATCAAAGTTGAGCCATAATGATTGAGCCTGTGAAAAGGGGAGATGAACTTAATGAGCATTCAGAACACAAAAAAGAACAAACCACAGAGTGAAAAGCTATGTGACAAGCCATGTCTAACACAGGTTCCTCTTCAGGGCAAAACAAATGGTTGTAATTTACAAGCCAATGTCCCAGAGGGGAGAAAAAAGTTAGGAATGAAAGAACCTAGCATGGATTAGATATATTCATCAATAATCTAAGTAAAATGAATGTGAAAACTCAGTCCCAACATATAGCTGGGGTGTTTTTCTATATTTCAAAATAAATTACCAACCCCCCCAAAATCTTCCTGGCAGAAATAGGAATTACTTTCAAAAACTTTAGCTTCAGATTTATTCTTAAGAAATAGCCTCAGAGTGACAGAAACCCTTAGGGGTGGGGAAAGTAAGACAAAAGGGTTTCACAGCCCGGGAATGAGCTGCTTTGATTTATAGCTTTTGGCAGTGTGCCAGCCAAGAGCATTTCTAGGGGAGCTGGTGTTTTCCTTCCTGTTTTACAGAAGACTAAACTGAGGCCCAAAGAGGCCAAACATATCAAGATCACACTGCTGAGCTGGGTCTGTGTACCTGGGGTGTCATCCCTTGCATTGCTCTGACATCCCAAAGGCCAATATTCTTCAGAGACCCTTAAAGCAGGCCTACTTCTGTCATCAAGCATGCCCTTTGTGACCACTGCTCTGGGCTCCTGCCTGCCAAAGGCTGCTCTGAGGACCCGCCTACTCAGTCAACATTTGCCATCCCTGGTGGATGTGAATGCAACATCCCTTAATTCCCAGGGTGCTCAAACCCCTGCAGCGCCCTGGGAGGTAACTACTGTTGGACTCCCTTTTCCCGCAAAACAAAATGGAGCTTTGGGGAACTAGAGGGGCTTGCCTAATGTTCCCACCTCTAGACAAAGTACAGCTGGAAATGTCTGGTGGTCAGGCCTAATCTGACCTTTTGCCCCTCTGCTGGCCCACCTCTCTGACAAGGGTCCATTGTTCTGTTTTCTTTACAAACATCTTACCTCAGGGTGGGGGTTGTGACTTTTTTGTCTAAAAGTGTGCTCTTCAAGAGCCTGGGCTCTGGCTTCAGGCGAGCAGGGTTCATATCCGGATTCTGCCACCTGTGAGCTGTGTGGCCTGGAGTGAGTTCCTTCACCTCTCTGGGCCTGAGTATCCTTCTCTAGATGATAGAAGCATGAGAGTACCAGCTCTATAGGGCTGTGTGAGCACTAAATGAGTTAGTTAGTATTGGCAAAACACTTGGAAAAGAGCCTGGCCTGGGCTAAGCTCTTGGTTATGCTAAGGGTCCTGTTAAGGATTCACCTGGCCTCAGACATCCTCACCCAGATTACTGACCATCTCCTGGTTTCTGTCTTACCCACCACCACCCCTGTCCTTTGACTCTCCCTGTGCTGCTGCAGCCACCCTGGCTTCCTTGAGTTCTTAACTATATCAGGCTAGCTGCCTCAAGACCTTTGCACTGCCCATTTCTTTTCCCTTCACCTTCGAAAGGCTATCACCTTCACAATGAGGCCTGCTCCATGGCTCTAGCTTGGTACTCCTGAGCGACACCATGCTGCTCGATTTTCCATTTTTCCACTACATATCTCCCTCTGACCTTGCCTATTATTTACTGTCTGAGTCTGTCTATTGTTTGTTTTCCATCTTCGCCTGATAGACTACAAGCCCTTAAGGGCATACGTTTTTGCCTGTATATTTCCTGTGGAGACCCAAATGTCCAAACGGCACCTCGTATATAGCAATGACTCTGGATAATGCTGACTAAACTGTGGATTTCATAATCAGCTGCATACCTCTTGAAAATTCAGATTCCTGAGCTGCCAAATCAGCCTCTCTGGAGGTAGAGCTCCAGACTCCATGCTGGTCACCCCCAAGCTGGATCTGATGTGGACACATGTTGGAGAGTCAATGCATGGAAGCGGGAGACCTGCCCTTCAGACCCCACACTGGCTGTTTCATTTCCCAGCGCCCAGATCACAGACCCATCTGACTCCTAGGACCCTAACTACTCAAACCCCTAAATTTTCTTGACCTCTCTGAAGTGGCAATATACCCAATGGTGTATGAGAAACGCTTGCTTTTGCAAGAAGTGGTCAGAGGCATGGAAAAAAGTCTCGGCCAGGATCAGGACCAGATAAAGGCCCATTTCCAGGTGGCTGAAGAGGTCTTGGCCTTGAAGAAGGAGGATGGCCTGAAGCTGGTGGGGGAAGGTGGGAGAAGATGAAGGAAGATCCACAGAAATGGGCAGGGGGCAGGCCCAGAGAATGGGGGTAAGCCTTGCCCAGGGGCAGGGCTAGTTACCCCAGGAGAGAGGGAGGCCTGCAGGAGTGAGACCGTGATCCCCCTCCCTCTGCCCTGCTGGAGCAGGACTGCTGGTGTGCTCCCTGCTACCAGGGCAAAGGGGCTAGGAGTCAGTTACCCAACTCTGCCTCTGTGATTTTCAAATCCAGTCAAACTTTAAAAATGCAAATGCCCTTGACCTAACCCCCCTGCCCACTCCACCCCTGACCCCCAATTATGCTACAGACACACTACCCTTGTGAACGAAGGCAGTCACAGGGGAGGACTACCGTGAATGATGTGTTCTGCACAACAAAACTGCCTGAAAGATCAGGAAATGTCCCCGCTACACATACGGCCTCCTCAGAAAGATTGTTAAGTGTGTGTGCACCTTAGAATCCATTTTGTGTTTTAAAGATGACATGATTTTTTTGTTTAGCAAATCGCCACAGGGAAAGGGCGCTGCAGGAGGCAGAGGCTGGTAGGAGGACACTGGCTCTTCGTGGAACGTCCTTTCATATCCTTTGGCTTATTTGCTATGAGTACAAATTGCACAGAAAAATCTGCTACATCGAAAACAAACCCGCGTGACCATTGTTCCATCAGTGGGCATGCTGGCGAGGTGCTCACACCATGGAACAGACTCTCATTTCCTCAGTGACCCCCTGACCTCCACCTGGGGCTCTGCATGGGGCTAGCGCACACAGAGAAGCCTGTTTTGAACCCGGTAGAGCTGACCCGTGAGAGTCGTTAGGAAGCAGAATGTGAAAGAACACGGCTGTCCTGGACTGTAGTGAGCCCAGGAAAGAGTTCCCACTGTCTCTGGCTGGAAGCGAGCCCTTTCCTCCCGGACCGCTGACCTCCACTGTACTACCTACACTGGCCCCTTGGCAGACTGCGCTCTGGACACACAGGCCTTCTTTCAGTCTGTCTCACCTCAGGGCCTTTGCATGTGCCTGGCTCTTGGCCAGGAACATTCTCCTGTGGCTGTCAGCCTAGCTAGGCCCTCTCATCCTTTGGGCCTCGACTCAAATGCCCTCCTGAAAGATGCCGGTCTTGCTATCTAATCTAACTATGCCTCACACTTCCCTTTCTTATCCTCTGACTGGGTTTCTTCATTCATGTTACAAGTAAGCTCCTTTCCTGACAGATATTTATGTAAATGTCAGGGAGCGGGGACTGCGTTGGTCTTGCTTGCTATACTTGGTCCAGCACCCAGAACAGAACTTGCCCTTGGTAGCACTTGGTGTCTCTTTGACGCCCTTCCTCGCCCTTTTACCCTGGTTCTCAAGGACCCAGAGACCAAGGAGTTGGGTAGGTACTCTCAAGGATCTGGTTCGCTTGCTTCCCCAAGAGTATGCCTCCCTTGTGAAGGTCTACCCTCCTTGTGCTACCCCCTCCCTCCTGCTCTGTACTACTGAGGTGTTTCTGGGGATGGTGCCTATGTGTGTAGGCAGTGTAGTGGGCTTTGGAGCTCTGCTAGGTGGCCCTGGATAGGCCATCCTCCATCCTTGAACTTCTGCATCTTTATCAGTAAAATGGGGACAAAAACAGGCAAGGATGATGCTTTGAGCCAGGGGAGGGGAAAGCTAGAGAAAAGGGGGGAGTCGTACAGGTCCCTGGGGGAGCTGGCCATCTGGGATACGATATGCAGGTGGAGAAGAGAAGCAAGGCCCCTCGGCTGCAAATGCAGTGACTTTCCAATTTTCTTGTTTGTTACTCAACTTAAGGAACCTAGCACAAGACTAAAAGGAAGATTTCACAGAATAGTACTTACCTTGCTATTTGCAAAGATAGTTTCCTTTCCTTTGTGATTTTATTCTTTTCTTTGATTTTTGTCCTTAACAATGCTGATTGCACTTTACTAAATGGATTCCAGGACCCACTATTGGATTACAACACGCAGCTGACAGTATTGATGAAGAGATCTGGCAAGTCCTGGAGGGAAAATGCATGTTACAGGCCTGTCTATACCCCTGCCCCATACCCTTTCCCTGAGCACACTGGGGTGGGGAGGTAACAAGTGTTGTATGTCATCCTTCATCCTGCTGGATTGGGCTGGTCCCCCACCCCAAATGCCACCTCAGGCTGAGCTCTGCCTGTTTTTCACTTTTGTCTTCAGAATATTCCAGCACAATCCTCCCTAACCCAATGACACATCCAGTGATGACACACCCAGGATGCCCTGGCATGGATGGACGAGCTAGAAAAATATTCAGCTCTGAGTAAAGAGCCCAGCCCTGCCCCAGCCCCTAAAGGCCCTCTACTCCCAGCCATCCCATTCCCCTGGGCCCAGCTGGAAACCCAGTAACAGAAGGGGGCACATTAGTTGTACCTCCAGCTCTGCTTCATCACTCTGACCGGTGCGGTCCTGCATGCTCCCAGAGGATAAGTACTTTGAATGTCACCTCTGCCCACACATCTGTGCTGAAGCACGACTTGGCTCCACACCTGGGTGCCTTAGAACTTGATATCTCCACTCAACCTCACCCTGTCTCTCTCTCCACCACAGCTTTGCATCTTGTTTTTTTCAAAGAACCACCACAGAGGAAACAAAGCCTTTTCCTCACCCACATCCACGCCACTGGCTAGTTTCACGGTTCTGCCATCCATATTCTCAAGGCCACTTACATCTCCATTTGCCACCTTCTTTTCTGCCTTCTGCTGCGTCCAGGAGACTGACCTCCAGGACTGAACTCCTTGTGCCTCACCCTGGGTGTCTGGTTTGGTTTGACCAATAGAATGCCCTTACAGGCAGGCAATGGGGGCAGGAGCAGAGAGAGGTTGGGTGCTCCACAACCCCAGCCAGGATTCTGGCATTGCTGCTGGCATCCCACCCGTGCCCCCCGCCCCCCAACTCCAGACCTGCAATTACTTCTGGCCTCTGAGGGGAGTAACTGGGAGCTGCACCTGCCCCACCTCTGTCAAGAGCCCTCTTTAATTAATTATTCAGCCTGTTTGAGTTCATTGCCTTGTTCTGAGATGCTAGGTGACTGATATGCCTAGACAGCCCTTTTTGCATATAACAGCAGAACAGTCTTCTTAAAAACCTAAGTCAGTCTTTCCCTTGCTTAAACACTTATGTGGACTCCCATTACTCTGAGAATACAAACAAAAATCCTTATTGCCATCTACAATTGTGTTCATTAAATTGCCAGTTGTATTTCCTTAGTGAGTCAGGGTTAGAGGTTATTTGAATGGGTTTCATTTCTTTTCTTTCTTTTTTCTCCCTCCTTCTTCCAAGGACACTAGAACAGAGTATAAGGATAGGGAATAGAGAGCACCAGTGCTTTCTGCCAGAGACTAGGTTAGAAGCCTTTGTGGTCCAGTCAGAGGTGATGTCTTACTGTGGGCTCTGATGCCAAATGATGGAAATTTCTGGCCTCCCCTTGGCCCTCTCCACGGCGCCCACCTCACCCCACATGTCCAAGCAGCTCACAGCCTTAGCCTCTTGTCAATGCCTCAAACATGCCAGCTCTTTTTGCCTCAGGGTCTTTGCACCTGCTATTCCCTCTGCCTGGATTGCCCTTCCCTCTTTTCTTCCCAAGACTCCTTCTCGCTCCAACATCATCTCCTCAGAGAGGCCCTCACTGGTTGGCCCACCTGACACGGCTTCCCTCTGTCTTTCTGTTCTCTCTCATGGGACATTGCTTTATTAGAATTTCTAAGAGGACATAAAGAACAACTAGACAAGGAGTACTAATTATTCTTAGCACTTATTATCATCAGTAGTTATCATGTCTACTCACTGTCTCTGTGTTTATCCCCTCTCACGTAAAAGCTCCCAAAAGGTAGGTCCTCACCTCTCCTGTTTACTGCTGTATCCCTAGACCAGTAAGTGCTTAATAAACACCTACCAAGTGAATGAGTGGATAAACTCTCTCTGCTGCTGGGAACAGATTGATTTCAGGAAAGAGCATTCCCAGGATGCCTTGCATACTTGGTGACCTTGAGTAGGGGCTGGGACTGAGGAGTGAGTGGGTTTGGGTAGGGACAGCTGAGGGCCCTTACCTGCCCTGGGTCCTATGTTTGCCCTTCCTGCTCTTCCTGCCCCTGTCAGCCCTGACAGCTGGGGCTCCTTCTAGCTTTCTGTTCCAGGTGACAGGTCTGTCTACTAGCAGAAAGCTCACAGATGTGCACCAGGAGAGCCTCCTCCTACCTCTGGGGCTTGTGGGTTGTGTCATCAGACTTGTCCCTCTTTGCAGCTCAGCCCCTCAACTGAAAAATCAAGATAGTAATACCTATTGTGAGGATGGAATGAGGCCATGTGCTATGAAGTCAACCTGCTGACATGAAGTTGTAACTGATAATCAACTATCTCAGTGGGTGCACAGTGGTTGGCCAGCTGGAGGAGAAGCTCCTTGTCCCATGATGGCTTTTCCATTATGTGGGATAGTGATGGGCCCAAAATGCTCCCACTGGGCCCCCTCACCTGGTAGCCACTCCCTAATCTTCTTCTGAACAGCCACTGCCTCAAGGAAAAACTGTGCAATAGGACCAAGCTTTCCGAACAGAAGAGTTTTTCTGTTCTTGCAGGTGGGGATTGTGTAAAGGACCAACACATTATAGGAGAAAGTGGTGAGGGACAAAGGGCATGAAGGGAAGGACAATATCCAGAGCCACCTGGTCTTGACTTTTAGACATAAGTGATAAGTGAGGTTCTCATCTAAGCACATACCCATCCAAATAAATTCCTACTGGACTAAAGAGGCTAATGATAACACTGAACCATGACGGTACTAGAAGGTGATGTGAAACTGTGGCTAATCCATAGATAAATCTTAAAAAGAGGAATTTTTAAAATATGGAACCAAAGGCAGAACCCATAACTGCACATGGCTACATATATGTGAATGAATCTTGCAACTGAGAAAACATGGTTGGCCACATATATGATGCCCAGAGTTCAAGTCTCCTTCCTCGGCAGGAGTTTTTATAAGTCAGTAAGGAGATTGGCATCACTACACCAGGCAGACAGCAAAAACAGGCACTGTACAAAAAAGAACACACACCAGTAAAAGATAAACAAACATATGAAAAAACATTCAACTTCACCAATAATCCAAGAGATACAAATTAAAACAATTAAAACAATGACACTTTTTTTTTATCTGTCACACTAGCAAAAACTGACCCTAAAAAGGTCATATTTTATAAAGTGACAATCCTTAGTGTTGACGAGGACATGGGAAATGGGGATTGGGGCATATCGATGGCAGGGTTTAGGTTAATATAATTTCTGAAGGATGAGTTGGCTACAAACCACAAATCTGAAAAACCCTTGCATTAGGAACTCACTTTTAAAATTTATCTTTCAGAAATAGTAAGGTAGGTGTACAAAGACATGTACACTAGGAAGTTTATTGTAGTTTTTATATGATAGTGAAAAATTGGAAACAACATAAATATCCTTTGAGAATGGATTTGCTAAATAGATTATGATGTACCTCCCTCTGTGGAATACTGGGCAGCTTTTAAAAATTAGTACTTTCAATCTATCATTGTTGGCATAGAAAGAAGTCCACAATATATTGTTCTGTTTTAAAAAGTCTCCAAAAGTACCCTGTGTCCATCAATGCATGAATGGATAAACAAAATGTTTATCTATTTTGGAGTACGAGTCAGCCTTTAAAGGGAAGAAAATTCTGATACATGTTACAGTATGGATAAACCTTGAGGACATGACATAAGTGAAATAAGCCAGTCACAAGAGGATGAATATTGTATGATTTTGCTTATATGAGGTCTCTAGAGAAGTCGAAGTCATAAAGATAGTAGAATGGTGGTTTCCAGGGATTGAGGAATTAGTGTTTAATGGGTATAGAGTTTCCATTTGGGAAGACGACAATTTTGAAATAGATAGTGGTGATGGTTGCACAACAATGTGAATGTATTTAATACTACTGAACTGTATACATAAATGGTTAAGATAGTAAATTTTATGTGTGTTTAATCACATTTTTGTTTTAAAAAGACACCAAATAATATGTATAATGTATTTCTGTTTGTAATATAGCAAGAAAATTTAACTATGATGTCATTATGAATGAGTTTTTTTTAATACTTGTATTTTCTGATACTTTGTGCAGTGAGAACATTTATATTAAGGAAAAACTATTTCAAAAATAAAATTTATAATTTTATTGACATATAACAAAACCATATTTTTTTCCAGGTATTAAAGTATTATATATTCATTGTAGAAATCTGGAAAAGTGAAAATCTGATACTAAAAAAGTAGATCATTTTGTAAGCCCGTCACTCACTGTAAATATTTTTAAATCATCACTGTATATACTTCTGTATCTATTTCTAATATTTTCTATAAATATAGTTTCCTTTACTAATCATATATAGAATAATTCATATATAGTTTTGCACCCTGCTTTTTTTCACTTTAACTTTCATCAAATAGTCTTTTAAAAACTTGATCTAAATAGATAAATGATATTCCACTGTACCAATGGGACATAGTTCATTATCAGTTTTTATTTTGTCAGATATTAATTGATCTCTAATTTTTCTCAATTGCAAGTAATGTCAGAAAGAACAAATTTGTATGTAAATCTGACTGCAAATCTGATTATTTCTTTGTGATCAGTTTCTAAAAGCAGAGTTACTGACTCAAGAGCAATAGATAAACCAATTTAACCACTTTCCAACCGTGTTATAACATTAAAATATTCTTGTCAATTGGATAAAAAGGGTATCTTGTTCTAATTTGTGTTTCTTTGGTCAGTGGTGCGGTCATTTTCATGTTCTCTTCATGTCTTTTTTCCACTGGGTCAGTGTTGTCCTTACTGTGTTTTTAAGTGATGAGGAATTCCTCCCCGAATCTGGCAAGTAGCTAGTGTCAGGCCAGAGTGGTGGTGCCAATCCAGTGTTCTTGGTGCCCTGGACTTAAGTCCGAGACGCCTGCACAGACCCCTACTTATGTGTGAGGCCTCCCTTGTGTATGTGATCAGCAGTGACTTCCCACCCACTCTGGTTCCTTTGGGTTTGCTCAGAGCCCATTGACAGCCAGTTACCTCCTGACTCAGGACGACAAGCACCCTGGGGAAGGAGGGTGGGAGTTTCAGCCTCAAAGTGGGTCTGAAAAACATGTGTGAAACTTTGAGGACTTTAACCATCATCCATCAACACCTGTCCACCCGAGCTGAGGAAGGGCCAGATTTCACTGTGAGGTGATTTTGATCTGTCTTCATTTCCAAATTTAAATTCAGTTCTTTCCAGTAGACAGCGTGGAATTTTTCTGTTATGATTCCCATCTGTCATTTTGATTTGGTTCTCGGGCTTGTCCATTCTGCTATTCAATCTTGGTTGAGTTTTCATGAAAACTATTAAGTATTAAATTTTCAAGAATTCTATCTTGTTCTCTGAGTGTCTCTTTTCACAGCAGTTGGTTCTTGTTTTATGGGTTCATTATCCCCATGGAGATCACAACAGTGCCTACAGCACAGAGAAATTATGTGTTAAGGAGGTGAAAATTTTAAAGCATCTAAAACAGTGCCTAGCACATAGTAAACTTATAAGTATTAGCCCTAAGGGCCTGGTATATAACAAACACTTACTACAGTCACCTACTGTATTAGCCAGCAGTTCACAGACAGTTTTCTGGGGCCGTATCAATGGCCTGGGGTGGATTGCTTGCCCTGGCCTCATGGCACAGTTAAGGGAGCCGCGCATAGCTTGATTTCACCTTTCCTTCCCCAAGTCTGTGCTTCAACTGCCTCAGAAGACCTGTAGTTCAGAGTGCTCTACTAAGGACCCCTGGGACTATTTTAGCCACATTTTTGGTCAGAAGAGAAAACAGACCCATTGTGTGTAGGGACTTGCTATGACCTCTGCAGTTAGAGATGGGACAGGGCTCTAGGTTCTGGGTATCCAGATCCACAGGCAGAGAGACACAAACCCAACCATTTACCTCATGCCTGGACTCTGTTTTTTTTTACAGTAATGGTGGCTCATTCAGTGTAGTTGCCTTGAAGGGCAGGGGCACGTCCTCCTCTCCCTCTTACCACTTGTTACAGACTGGAACGTGCATGTGACTGTGAGTCATCAAGTGGAAGGGGGCAGTGGCCAGCAATGGAAGAGTCTGGGACCCTGGCATTGAGACACACCATACAAGCCTACCAGTCAGCACCTTGGACCGGTGGCTGGGCACAAGAGAGATCCTTCTCTTATTTATTACACCACTATTCTGAGTCTCTGAGGCAGCATAGGCATCTTTGTCCTGACTCTTCACAGTGGACTAACATGCTTGTCTCAACCCCAGGTCTGTGCTGCCTAGGTTGCTGGCCACAGCTTGGATCTCCAGAACTGTGACATTTGTGCCTCAATCCCTAGGCCAAGGTGAAGCATGTTCTTCCAGAGGTGTGTGTGTATGGACAATAAGAACCAAGTGACAGAAGACACTGGACAAATGAATGCCCGGAGTCACTGCCTGAGCTGTGCTTCAGCCATTTCCTGCTCTGGGAATTGCTTGGTGCTCCCATACCTCAGCCTTTCCCCTGTGAGCTCCCATCTCCACCTTGTGGGAGCCCCCTCTCTAGATCCTTTCCCTATCCACCTTTCAAGGCTCTCACGGCCTTCTCCAGGAAGCAGCAGACACCTCCCAAATTCCCACTATTGTATTATTATCTGAGTTGGAATCTGGGCACCACGTCCTGCCAACAGCATGATCCTAAGCAGGTGATCTTTCCATGCCACTGTTACCCCATCTGTAAAATGGACCCAGCAGGAGAGGAGTTACGACAATGAACTACAATAATCTATTTGATGAGCTTAACGCAGCACTGGGCTCACTTTTCTGCCCTCCCTTCTCCCATTTAACTTTTGCCCAGGGGGATTTTGCTCTTTCCAACCATTAAATTCTTTCAGACACAAAGTTGCAGAGTGTTCTCAAGAGGGATCTTTTCTCCTCTACCAACTTTTGGGGCCAGCAACCAGTTTTGACAATGATACTTCCCCTTTCTGTGACATATCACTGACCATTTTGGTGGTCTGATCCGAACTGCAGGTGGAATGAGGTCTTAGGTGGGGCTCTGCCTTCGCTGCATCCAACTGTTCGTACTGTATTCATCCTTACTTTTTAGGGGAAGTCATCTGTGGGTGACAGGGGTTCAGCTTGATTGGAAGGAGTTGTAGGGTGGAGCAGGACTGTGGGCTGGTCCAGAGCCAAGCTCAGCAGCCTGGTGTTAAGAAAAAAGAATGACCTGAGTGAGGAGTGAAGAGGTCTGAGTTCTAGTTCTACCTCTGCTACTGCATTTGCTGTGTGACTTTGGGTGAATTGCTCCACCTCTCTGGCCTCAGTTTTCTTTTCTGTAAGTGGGAAGAATGGAGGCATACATGACTGTCCTGCATGTTAGAGTGCAGGGCCCAACACACAGTGAGCCCTGCCCTTCTGTCTCAGAGGATATGGCTGTGAGGTACTCAGCATAAGCCAGGCACGTGGTGAGTCTAACCTTTCTCTGCCCATCTCTTCAGCAACTGGGAACTGGGAAGGCTGCTTGAGACCCCTGCTGTGAGGCAGATAGGGTTTTCTTCCTTCACCGGTGGTGGTGGGCATCAACAAGAAGTGATGTTTAGGAAAGGGCTGGCCACTGTGATTAGCACTGCTGCCACTGTGACTTGATTCCTCAATATGATTCTCACTGAGGGGACCAGGAGCAGGGGTTTGAAGACCTCTTCTATGTGGTGGCTTGGCTTATGTGTCAGGGATGGGGCACACATCCACGAGATCTCAGCAGACCACAAATTCCTCCATTAAAGGAGAAGGTTGCATTGTGCTACATCCACCCTAAATTTTCTTCTAGCTCTGACATGCACTGTCCAATATGGGGGCCACCAGCCTCCTGTGATGCCATATTGGACAACAGGGATATATAGAACATTTCTTTCATCTCAGGAAGTTCTACTGGGAAGGGTTCTCTAGAATTTTAGCTAATTCCAGGCTGGGTGCTACAAGAATTACTGAAATGACTAAGAAATGGCCCAGACTCCAAAGAACTCAATCATCCATTCATCACACATTAATTGAGGACCTCTTAGGTGCCAGTAGGATGTTGTGATAACCAAGATAGTCATGCTCCTGTCTTCACAGAGCTTCCTCTGCGGCAGATGGAATCATCTGCAATAACAGAGACTCAAAATAATATTGGCTTAAACATACTAAACTTGTTTTTCTATCCTGGAAAGCCCATGCTGGTGAGACAGCTCTGCTCGGGGAGGCTGTCCAGGCCTGTGTTCCTTCTACCTTTTACACACCCCACCCCATCCCAATAGCATTGCCCTTGTCTTTCTGCCCACAGTCCAAGAAGTCTTCCCTGAAGAAGTGATATTTGCAATGTGACGTAGAGAATGAGTAGGAGCTGATGGGGAAGAATGAGTGAGGGTGTCCCCAACAAAGATGGCAGGGATGCAAGGTTCTGTGGTCAGAGAGAGCATCGCACAGTCAGAAAACTCAAAAAGCCTGGATCTCTGCGAGGACAAACAGGAATCTCTCTGAGAAAGGTGGGTGAAATCCCTGAGGCTGGCCCCAAAGGAGGGACACCATGGAGCTGGAAGTCGGATTTGTCTATTCTGTTCCAGGCACTTGTTCAAGGCTCTGTACTAATTTATTTAATCTTTGAACAACCTAAGATATAGCTGTCTGTACCAGTTCTCATCTTCAGAGAAGCAGATGGAAAGAGACATGCAGGAGGCTTATGGGGGAAACATCCACAGAGGATAAAAAGAAGATGTGGAAGTAGGAGGAGGTGGGAAAGCCCCAGTCTGGGTACAGGGCTGACACCTGAAAAAGAAGAGGGGGAAGGAGGAAGGATTGGGAGGAAGAGCCTCAGAGTGTAGTACAGCCTGGAGACACCTTAGCCACATTTATGGGGAGCCCCAGATCCCAGACTGTCCGTGGGGGCCGTGGGTCAGGCAGGAGCGGTGGCGCCTCGGCTTGGATCTGGAGGTGTGGCTGCTGGGGACTGTCAGCCAGCAGTGCTCCTCACAGCAGCACTTTGAGAGGGATTGGGTAGGATGCCTTTCTGGCTAAAGTACTACGGCTGTTGTCCCATTTTATAGACGAGAAATAGTGATAAAGAAGCCTAGCATTGAACAGCTGAGAGGTGGCAGCACCAGGAGGATTTGAGCCCAGACAGGCTGGTCTGGAGTCCTTGCTCTGACCGAAGTGGGCTGTCTAAAACAAGTATGCCCTTTGGGATGAGATAAGTGGGAGCAAGTGGACACTTGGCAAGGGCATGTCACACAGAGACTTGAACACCAGGGTAAGTTAGGGTATGTACCTTTTGTTGTGGCTGTGAAGAGCTATGCTGGGCTCTCAGCCAGGAGACCCTTCTGACTGGCCACCTGCATCCCACCATGGGAGGCCAAGGAGGTGAAACAGGGATAGTGGCAGAGGGGTGACTATCAGTGGATGGTCACATGGATACCTTAGTGGGAGTCACTGGATGTGGCTCTGGGTGAGGTAGATGTGAGGGTGCTATTGATCGAGCTGGCGCACCCCAGGGGGTTATGGTGTTACTGTGCCCCCCTCCCCAATTCACGTGCTGAAGTCCTAATTCCAGTACCTCAGATGTTACCGTATTTGGAGACAGGGCCTTTAAAAATACAATTAAGGTGAAATGAGATCACTACGGTGGCTTTAATCCAATAGAACTGGTGTTCTTATAAGATTAGGACACACACACACAGAAGAATGACCACATGAGGACACAGCGAGAAGGAACCCATTTTGCCAACAGCTTGATCTCCAACTTCCGTCTTCCAGAACTTCAAGGAAGTATGTCTACTGTTTAAGCCTTCCTGTTTGTGGTATTTTTTATGGCAGCTTGGGCTGACTAATACTCCGGGGCAGAAAGGGCAGGCTTGATGGGTTTAACTGGAATCCTTGGGATGCTTTGCGATGCCTGTAAGATGCTCAAGGGGAGTTGTCTGGGGAAGAGTCAGAGGTGGAAGCTGGGGCAAGGAGCGGCGCGCACCAGCGCTGCAGATGCTCTGTGGCTCATGGATGCAATTTATGCAGCAACTAATAGGATCCGGCGGGTGGAGCAGGAGTGGCGGAATTGCTGACGCCTGCGAACATACTCGGGACAGGCCTTGCATGACCATGTGTCTCGTCCAAGCTAACCTGGCTGTGGGTATCCTTGGGCCCGACCTTGGGCTCAGCCGCATGTTCAAGGCTCATCACCCAGGCTTCAGGAGCCCATCAGGGTGGTACTGGTATGAGTCTGAGGGAGCAAGTGCATGAAGGCCCCACCATAACCATGTTATCGGAGCCTACATATGGTCCCTCAAGGTGACTCTCTCTTTGAGTAGCATTTCCTCATCTACAATGCTGACTTCTCAGGCTGTTGTGAAGATAAAAGAGAATGAGTGTCTGTGAAGTGCAATGCATGCACTACCATTATTATGAACCTGTGAGTTGAAGATATCCAGCAAGGAGGGTTGCCCCAGACATGTCTGTGGAGGGGTGATTGGGGTGAGGCTGGAGGAAGTGAAAGGTAGAAGCATTCTGGGCAAAGAGCAGAGGAGGAGAGGCTTTGGGAAGCTCTGCCAAGCTGCCTGGTAGGAGCTGTGGCCGTTGGTTAGAGATTTGTTCCCCACTTCCAGTGACCTGAAGGACACAAATGGAACTTCACATTCCTCACATCCTCTACTCTGTCACCAGTCTGTCGGCTTCCACTAGGTAAACCCACTCAGAAACCAAAGGGCCCTTGTTCGTGGTCTGTGCAGATGGGCTTCTGGGGGCACAGAGCAGATGAAGAGGGCAGAGAGAGAACTGGACTAGTGAACATGGAATCCAGCACACAGGGTAGAGGCCATATGCCTCCTCTATAGACACAAAAGAGACAAGCACATTATTTGTAATTAGGTACTGGGAAAAACGAAATACAAATGCTTAGTGGGACTGGAGTGGGGTAGAATTACTTTCCATTTCATGCCTTTCTGTAGTGTTTGAACTTTACAACAATGTGCAGGTGTTATTTTTAAAAGAATTACTCAAGTAAATGGCCTGGATGTTGCTCTGAGAGGCTTGGGCTGGAACTTGTTGGGGACAGAGGTACCCTTGGTCCCATGGGCAACATAGTCACTGTTTCCTGGGCTTCTTGCATTTTCCTGCTCAGTCTGCCCTGAATGCCTCCTCCACAGCGACCCAGACATGTGCTCCTCTGCAAAGGCACTCCCTGTTCTTGCGGGTGGAGTCCTCACGGTCCTGTTAGAGCTGTTATTCACCCTTTACACTGTCATCATACTGCTGCTCCTGGGACTGTGAGCCAGTGACCCCCACTCTACAGCATTGCCCAGCACTGGGCCAAGGCGAGTGGGGATTGAGGAGCTGAATAAACACTGGAAGGAGTGATAACAGCCTCTTCTCAGTCTCAGTACTTTGCAGCACCTTCTCCCAACAATTACTTTATTTGATCCTCAAAAAACCCTGTAAGGCAAATAGGACAGGGGTCTTGGCACCCATTTTATAGAAGAGGAAACTGAGGCTCTGGCATGCAAGCCGACTCGCTCACTGCCACTCAGCTGGCTAGAAGGACCCAGGACTAGAGTCTGGGCTGCCATACATACAGCTCCATGGAGTTGAGGACCAGGCTGCCTTTCAGTCTGGAAATTTTGGCAGGTGCCAGAAAGACCACCGTTCATGGCAGAGATGAAGAAAAGGGAGGCCAAAGAGCTCTCTGTTCCCCAGAGCGGGACCTGTGTACACAGTCTTGAAATAGAGAGTGTTGGAGGCCTTGCCACAAAGTAAGCCCCAGTCTAGTCCCTGGGGCCTTTGCCACTAGTCAGGACTTGGGGCATAGTCTCCTGGGACTCAGGCCCTGTTCTGGTTTCTTCCTGATAGCGATGTTCCCAGGTCTCTGGGCTGATGTCCCTCAGAGCTGAGTGTGCCCAGGGCTGGGGTCCTGGGACTCGAGCGTTAGCTGTTCTCCGTGGAGCAGAGACAAAACTGGCTATTCTTGCCTACGCATAAACTTCAGGGACTTGTCTGATGGGGAAAGGGTCCAGACCCCTGTCTGTGGGACCCTGCTCCAGTGTGTTTCTTACCCAGCCTCTGACAAGTTCCGCGGCCTTCTCCTTGTGCCTGCCTGCTCTTAGCTCCCACCTTAAAACCGTTTTCTGAGTCTACAACAGATGGGGTCTCTTAGCATCCTAGCCCTTCACTAACCAGAAGAGGTGGACATTGACTAGAGAACCCTGAGTCTCAGCTGGGGGCCATGGGAGCTGAGAGTGAGAGGATTTGTTGCTCCGCACCTGAGAAGGGGGAAGAGGAGTTAATTACTGCAGGAGGTCACAGGGTTGATGGCCTCAGGTTTTCCCTTTGTGCCCAGACCACACTGGCTGAGAGCAGCCTGGGCTCAGCCTGGGGCAGGTGTGAGTTGAAGGAAAGGCTGAAGGTCATGGGGGTGCAGCAGGGAGGGTGCAAGCATGGATATACTATTGGACGCGATGAAGCCAAGATTGCTAACTACGGTGCTGTGGGATGATGCCAGTGCTCCAGGAACTTCTTCAAAGACTCATTATCAATCTACTAGAAACTTTAGAAGGAGAGAACAGAAATGATTTTTCTTCAGTTGACAGATATTTCTGGAGTACCCTAGGTTGTGGAGACAAGGCAGGGAAGAAAAAAAAATCCAATTCCGCGTTCTTAAAGGAGCTTGTCAGCTAGTGGGAGACATAAGCAATAAACAAACAAAAAAGTGAAGAATATAAAATCAGGACTGCAAAATAAAATAAACCAAGGCCAGGGAACAGAGAGCAGTGGAAGTACTGTTTTAGATAGGGTGATCCAGGAAGGCATCTATGATAAGGTAGCATTTGAGCAGAGGCCTGAATAAGTGAGTGAGCAATTCATGAAGATATCTAGGGACAAAGGGGAAGAAATGATAGAAGAAAATTTCCCTGAACTGAAGAAAGACTTGAGTTTTCAGATTATAAATATGCAGCAAGTGTAAAGCGGGAGTAAGAAAGAGATAAGAGTCTATGGCCATGCTACTCTGAACAAGCCCGATCCCATCTGATCTCGAAAGCTAAGAAGGGTTGGGCCTGGTTAGTACTTGAATGGGAGACCAGGTGATGTAGATGTAAAAAATAAACAAAATAAGGGATTGTAAGCTGACAAGGTCCTTGCAATCTGTGAGGTCAACCAAATGTTGCTTCGCCTAAACAAACAAACAAAAACAAGAAAAGAGACAAGAGTCCAGAGTTAGAAGCATTTTGGTAAAATGTGAGAAATCTAAGGGAAGAGAAAAGATCACCCTGTACCCCACCCAAAAGAAAACGCCAAGCCCAAATGGTCTTATAGGCAAGTTCATAAAATATTTAAATAACATAACTTATATCCTTTTAAGGCCTCTTTCTATGTATGACGATGAAGGGAAGAAATTAATTTGTAGGTAAAGGATATTAGAGGTTTCCACAGCTGAAAAGAAATGCTTCTTTTCCTTTGCCATCTCTGCTTTGAAGAGCACCACTTGGCTTCTTTCTCTTCTTCTTGGCAAGGAATTCTAGTAACAGATCATCCCCACTGTATTGGAAAGTTTTTCTCCCTAGATATGGCCTGGGTAAGTGCTAGCAGCTCAGGGGGACTTCCAGCTACTTAGGATAACAGTGTCCCCATTTACTTATTCATTTATTCATTTATTTACTCAAAACAAGTTTATGGAGTCCCTACTATATTCCAGGCACTGTGCATGAAGGACAGGCATGTGAGATCTGATCTGTCTAACCTGGAGGTGGAAGATAAGGTTGGTATGTGCCTAAGAAAGTTAAGTGTGAGATGATTTTTGAAGGATGACTGGAGTTAGCCAGGCCAAGGTGGGTGCTGGAGGAAGGGTGAGAATGAATCAGGTAGGAAGCGCCTGATACAAAAACAGTCCCTGGAAACTAGTTTGGGACTTTCTGGGTCTCTTTTGGAAAAATTATTTTTCTAATTGCTCCAATGACCATCTTCTTTGCCTTTTTGGGGTAGGTTCCTCAGCTCTATTTAATTTCTCTCAAGGGGACCCTCTTTGCTTTCATAAATTAGTTCAATAATTGAGCACCTACTCGATTGGTGATAAAGACAAGTAAACAACTGGATAGAAATCACTGCTTTGGTGGAGCTTACATTCCATTGGAGGAGACAAAAAGCAAATAAAAATAAAATGTAAAATACATAACATATTAGTAGGGGATAAGCACCAAGAAGGTTAAACAGGACAGGAAATAGGAAATGCTAGTGAGAGTGTTAACATTTTAGATTGGGTGGTTAAGGCAGGTCTCCTGAGAAGGTAATGTTCACTGTGAAACAAGTCAATTAAGTATTCTGCCACCTAACGGATTTTTTAAGGAAAAAGAAGGGATTGCAATGTGGTACACACAGACATGACAAGCCATGTGCACAAAGATAGAGGAAATATTTTATAGAGGAGACAAGGAAGATGAGGGGAAGGGCTATTACAACCATAAAGCTCTGTTGTAAATATAGAGTTCTTTCCGTAGGGCTCTCATGATGACATAGCTGTGATAGCTCCTCCCACAGCCCCTCCTGACTGCTCTCTATTTTGTCACTTTCCCCTTTCTGACCAAGATCTTCTTCTGAAAGCATTGCTGATCAACATAGTCAGGTCTTCCAATTTCAGCAGACTTTTGGCCCTACACGTCCCAAAGGATCTCTTCTGGATGTCATGTCTCATGCAGAGGGAAGGTGCATGAATTGAAAACGGGTCATATCCAGGGTTAATGAGCAACAAGTGCAGAACTTAATAACAAGAAGATTACAATAGAAAATATAAAACAACATAATAAAGAGTCCAGATGGTGATTCTACAACAGGAGCTCAAACCTATAGGTAATGAAATAAAGGTCATTATTGTCTTGGACAGATCAAAGTTCTCGATGTCAGATCCAATAACTGGAAAAGTTTCCCCTTTCACATTAGATTGGGAGATGTAAACAAGGGTATTTTTCTTCCAAGAAAGAGAGAGAAATAAAATCAGAAGCAGTAGAAAGGAAAAGAGTTGTACAGACCTGGTCTGGTTGTTTTAGGAAAGCCGTCTCCTTTAGAGGCTGCCTGCTTCAATTTTTGCCAGTTTTAATTTCAGGTCACCGGACTGTGTTTAGTTCCAATGAGGATGTGGTACCTTCTTTAAATGTGACATGTAATCTTGCTATGGGCGGTGAACATACAATGCAAAATATACACGATTTGCTGTTGAATTGTGCACATGAAACTTACTGGATTTCATTAATCAATGTCACCATAATAAAAAATTAAAACAAATAAATAAATGTGACACATGTATCTAAGAGTCTACTCCCAAGAGTTTAGCAGCACAGGGATTACAAGTTGACAGTACTTGATAGGAACTCTTCCAGTGAGGCTGGAGGAAATTTTCTTTTTTAGCATCTTTTCCACCCAAAAGAGGTGGATCTGAGATTTAAAAGGATCAATAGCAATGCTTTTGGCCAAGGTATTTGGAGGATCTCTACAAATTTTGCCATTTGAATCTTAAAAATGCAGTTAGTGCATTCAACTAAACCTGAGAATTGAGGGTCATAAATGCAGTAAAAATGCTGTAACACTGACCAAACAGCACAGACTTGTCAAAGCACCTGACCAGTAAAATGGGGTCCTTCATCACTATGGAGTTTGAGAGGGACTCTTCAGGGAGGGATAATCTTTTCTAACAGGACTTGAGCCACAGAAGAGGGATTAGCCTGTCTACAAGGGAAAGCTTCAGTTCAGCGAGAAAACATAGAGATCATGACTAAGACATATGTATATTTATGAGACAGAGAGAGCTGTATGCAATATGTTTGTCAAGACTCAAATGGTCCATTAGGCAATTTAAAAGATCCAGGACCAGTGCAAACAGTCTTCCCTAGGTTGTACTTTGGACAAGTGGAACAAGTGAGGTAGGTGTTTTTTATGGCCTTTTTAAGATTTCCCCATCAATACTGAATCATGAATGCTATCATTTTGTCAGTGGGCCAATGGTTTGATGCATGTACAGTAGTTAGGAGAAAACATTTTAGAGTCTCAGGTAGGACTGGGTTGTTATTTGGCCCGAACCAGAGATTTCTCTTTTTGTCAAATCAACAATTGTTGGATTTCCGATCTTTTTTTCTTTTTCTGAAGCCAATTGTTGGGCTCCCCTGGCCATTTTTTCTAAGTTTTATGCTGGAGAAATATCTCTTTGGACCATAACGGAGGTTTGACTGCTGCTGGTTCCTTTAAAGGCAGTGTTTCTTACTGAAGGGTCAGCAAGGTGATTTCCCTTAGCTTCCAGAGAGTCAAGTTTAGAATACTCCAGGCTCTTAACAATAGCTAAAGCAATAGAAGTATAACATTCGATAATTCCTGAACATACTGGCCATTTAAAATTTTATTTCCACTGGAAGGAAAGCCATATTGTTTCTACAACACTCCAAAGTCGTGAGCTAAAACAAAAGCATACCTTCTGTCACGAGAAATGTTGGCAGTTTTGCCCTTGGCTAAAATACAAGCCCGAATGAGAGCATATAATTCAGCCTGCTGGGGTAAGGTAGCCAAGATAAAGATGCTGCCTCCTTGACTTCAAAAGAGGTTACAACAGCATAACCAGCACAGTCTTCCCATTTTCATTTTTAAAATATGAACCATTTGTAAAACATGAGAAATAAGCTTTACCCAGAGGAGTTTCCTGCAGTTCATCACGAGGGGTCAGGAGATGATCTGTCATTGTCAAGCAGCCTTGAGGGTCTTTGTCGGAATCAGAGAGAAGAACAGCTGGATTAAGGCTATTACAACATGAAAGAATGATGTGAGGATCAGTTAACAAAAAGACTTTACAGGAAGCCAGGCAACTAACTGCAGATTATGGGTGTCATGAGAATTCAGGAGGGCTTCTACTGCATGGGGTACAAATACAGTTAAAGAGAATCCCACAACAATTTCATTTGTGGCCTTAACCAAAAGTACAGTGACAATAATACCTCTAAGGTGAGTGAAGGGATATCCCTATGCCACAGGGTCCAGCTGCTGACTATAATACCCTCAGGGCCCATGTTTTGGGGTGAGTACCACAATGGCATATTCTCTCTCTCTATCTCTCTCTCTCTCTCCCCTCATAAAATTGGATCAAGACTGTCATTCTTTAGTAAAATATACAGAGGTTTTTCAAAAGAGAGATATGTGGGATCCAACTTCGGCAACGGTCGACTAGTCCAAGAAAGCTTTGAAGTTGATGCTTAGTTTTGGGCCTTGGAAAACTTAGGACACCATGAAGCCAATCTGGATCCAGGTGCAATGCTTGTTCCAATATCAGATGTACCAAATATCAAACGCGAGTTTAGACAAACTGCAATATTTCTTTAGAGACCTTATGCCCCTGGAAAGCCAAAAATTCTAACAGGTAGATGCTGTCGTCTTTTGAAGAAACCTTAGAGAAAGAGTGAAGAAGCAAGTCTTCCACATATTTTAACAAAGTAGAACCTTTAGGGAAGTTTATCTCCAAATCAGCCTTAAGAATTTGTGAGAAATAAGAAAGGCTCTTCATAAAACCGTGAGACATTACTGTCTAGGTAAATCGTTCTGCTTCCCAAGTGAAGGCAAAAAACGTATTGGCCAGCTTCATCAACTGGAATTCTAAAGAATGCAAGGCATAAATCCATTACAGTAGAGAATTTACTTCCAGTTGAAATGGATGTTAGTAGTGTACGAGTGTTAGAAACAACAAGATGTTGAGGGATAATGATGTAGTTTATTATTTAAAGGTCCTGGAAAAACCTTCTCCCTTTTCCTTTGGTTTTCTCTCAGATAAATTGTAAGTGTTACAGTATTACAGGTTCTGAATTGTGTAATGTTCTATTATGGACTTTATACCTTTAAGAGCCTCTTTACTTATGGGGTATTGATAAATTCTGGGAAGGGGTTTTGAAGGATCTATTTGAATCTTGATAGGAGGTACACAAAGGACAACAATTGATCCAGTGGAGACAATTGATCAGTGCTCCCGGAATTCAGCTACAGTGCTATCAAAGATAAAATAAATAAAAGATGTTGAAAGGTTATTTAGTTCACATAATCTGTTATTTTGATAACTACTGTTAAATTCTAGGATTATTTTCCCCTTTTGGGAGGAAGAAATTCTGCAATGATACTTCTCTAGGAAGTCTCGCCTTAATAAATGAACAAGTCAGAGGAACTAAGGAGAAAAAGGTGAAAACTCTCAAAGAGCCTAACCAAAAAAGGATCAGTTCAAAGACAGGAACCTGCTGAGGTTCATTTGAAATTCATACTATTTGAACTGTTTTAGTACTCCACAGCAGGTGCTAGTGTCATAAGGACATTGAGAGTCATCACCAATTTGAAGAAAAATTTCTCCAAACTGATTAAGAGGGACGAATTGGGAAAAGCCCTATAGTTCCTTGGAGCCTGTCATTGGGGATTAGGAGACCTCAGGAAGGCTGGTGAAAAGGCTGAGGGGTACCTGAAGCGCTGAAATTTGTGACACTCCCTTTCTTAATGTTCTTGCTCTTTGCAATGATAGCAGAAGCTAGGAGACATTTGGTTTTGTATAGGGAGGGACCTTCATTTGTTAGGGCTGGAAATTCAACATTCTGCCAATCTTCTAGGCAGCTCATGTAGAGCACAAGCAAGCTGATTGGCTGAATTAACCAAATCTGGGTGGACATGGTTTCCCATTTCATCCTGGTCCTTTTATCTAAAAGGTAAAGAGCGCAGTTCAGTCCATTAGTCAACAAAGGTTTATTGAAGGTCACTTTAGTGTTATCAAATCTGAAGGAAGACAAGAATTTTCCTAATACACAATCTGAAGTCAATTATAATAGTTGTAAACAGATTTCTCAGATTTTTATAAGCAAGTCTGAATTTCACTCCAATCAACAGGCTTTGGAAAAGCTTCTGTAAATGCTCAGGGAAGTTCTCGAGAAGTCCTCTAGCTTCTTTCCAAAAATTAGAGGTTTGTCTAAATCCCTCCTGGGATGTTCCCATTGAGCAATTCCAAACCAATGTTGTGGCTGGCCTCCACCAACTAACATATAAATTAGCTGCCATAAATCAGAAAGCCCAGGCTGATAGTTCTGAATAACTATATCAAACTCGGCAGCAAATATGTGAGGATCCTCAGTTACCTTAGAGAATTCTTTAAGTATGGCTTGTAATTCAGCTTTAGTCCAGGGAGCACATATAAAACTTGAGGTCCATTGGGATCCTCGGAGGGCTTAACTTTAAAGGGACAGTTACTGATATGTTCGGAGGAGAAGGAAGTGAAAGTTCAGAGGAAGATGGCACCAAAGATGAGAGAAGGAAGCCAGATAGTGGAAAGCCATGTGGCTTCTGAGATGCAGCTTAAAACAAAGTTGAGGGAGAAAGGCAAGACAGCACGGAGGTGAAGATCATGAAGCTTCACAAGCCATCTTTTCTCTCTTTAAAAGTTCAGTAGCCTCAGTTAATTCTAAAACTTTATTTTGCAAAGAGGCAACTTCGGATTCTTAGTACCGTTTGGGAGCCTCAAAATAGCACTTGAAATAGGCATTCCATTCCTCTTTGCCAGTTTCAGTACTAATATTGTCCAATTAGATTTTAAGAAAAGTAAGTTTGGGAATTTCAAAAGTTCCCCAGGGCGGCCGTTGATATTCTGAATTACTTTCAACCAGATCTGCCCATTTAGTTAAATATGCACATGAAGTGCGACTGTGGCTTTTAAACATGATTTCAACTGGAGACCCTGAAGGAGGGACGGTCTTGAAATATTTAGATAACTGAGATCCCATTTTTTAGAGAATTTTCTCTAGAGCAAGGGCTCAAAATGGCCTAAATAGCTTGAGCAAACTGCAGGTTAGATACCAGCCAGTCTCATTCTAGAACAGCCTGATCACAGAGGGGTCAGGTCAAAGTTAAAAAGCCAGTTCCAGTTGGATAGCCAGATCTCAAAAGAGAAAAGTCAAAGGCTGATGAGACAGAGCTTCCCAACAGAGCAGTCTAGTTCCAGAATCAGACCAAAGCCTAGCCTCAGTTTCCCGGTTCCAGATCGAATCTGTCAGGAAGCTAGTGCAGCTTGGTGAAGCAGCCTAGCGCCTTGGGGTAGTCAGGCCAAAGTGTCAGCTGAGCTCACAAACACACAAACTAACAAGCAAGGCCCTTTAACAACAACAGCAACAACAACAAAAAATTCCCTAAACAGTTCCAGAACAAAGCCTGGAGAGCTTCAGAATGCAATATCAATAGCTGGATTCCAGAAGAACGAGCTAAGCCTCCAAGCCAGAAAGCAGTGAGCCCACAGTGGACTCTGTGGGGTACCAGCTGCTGGTTGCTCACCTGCTCTAAAGCTGTCAAGGTTACTTCTCTGGATACCAGAGGGACCCCAAAAATGTTGACCATGAAACAAAAGTCAACTAGGTATTCTGTCACTAAAAGGATTTATTCAGGAAAAAGAAAGGATTGGAATCATGTACGTGCAGACATGATGAGCCATGTGTACAAAGACAGAGGAAGTACTTTACAGAAGGTTTAGAAAGTTAAGGGGAGGGGCTGTTATAACCATAGAGCTCTGTTGTAAATAGAGTTCTTCCTGTAGGGGTCTCATGATGACAAAGGTGTGATAGCTCCTCTCACAGCCCCTCCTGACTGCTCTCCAGGTTAAGGTCTCTGTCATAAATTTTAATAGTAAGTATAAAATAAAATCCTGAGGGAGGTTATAGAGCCATGTAATATGTGGGGGAAGAGATTATACAGGTAGCAGGAACAATGAGTCCAAAGGTCCTGAGGTGGGATTGTGTACCTGGTGTGTCGAAGGAACCACAAGGTGGCCAATGAGGCTGGAATAATGAGAAGAATAAAGGATAAGGCCAGAGAAGTAATGGGGGCCGGATCCTGTAAGGCATTACAGGCTGTAGTCAGGTGGGAGCCACTGGAATGTTTTGAATCAAGAAGGGACATGATCTGACTCTGTAACAGGAGCGTCTTGGCTATTCTTCAGTGTTTTCCCTCAGTTTTATTGAGATATAATTTACATACATCATTCTATAAGTTTAAGAAATATAATTGTTTGACTTATGTATATTGTGAAATGATTACCTCAGTAAATTTAGTTAGCATCCATCATCTCATATAGATATAATAAAAAGCAAAAAAAAAAATTGTTTCCTTGTGAAAACAACTTATGATTTAACAGCTTTCCTGTATTCCATACAGCAGTATTTAGCTGTAGACATCTTGTTGTACATTACATCCTTAGTACTTATGTATCTAGTAACTGGATGTTTGTACTTTTTGACCACCTTACTCCAATTCCCCCTCCCCCTTCCCCCACTTCTGGTAGCCACAAATCTGATCTATTTTTCTATGAGTTTGTTTGCTATGTGTTTTTTGTTTTGTTTTGTTTTGTTTTGTTTAGATTCCATGTTTAGTATTTATCTTTCTCTGTTCCTCAGTTTCTGACCAGCCATATGCTGAAGCTTCCTTGTGTGTTAAGCTGCTATGGATGCATCTTTGTTTCCAAGCTCCTGATGTTTCAGTGTGGCTTTTACTCAGGTGATGGGGAACATTGGGCTAAAATATGTGAGGAGCGAAGGACCAATGGTAGGTAGGGCGGATGGAGAAGTGCTAAGGATGTGCCCAGTTCCCATCTGCACAGAGATAAGACAATGAGTCACTGAACCCTCCAGACCATTGTCTTTTCTTCTGTAAAAACGGGTGAATTCCACCTGTTTTGTCAATGCTGGCCAGGCTGCAGTAAGGTTCAGACAGTGCCAAGCCTTCATCACTATCCTTGTCCTCAACATGAGTCTCCTCTAAACCCTCAGGTCAAACCCAGGTATGGCTCCTGGTGTCAGCAGGAGCTGCATCCCTGGCACTGACTAGGTGTACAGGGAGGGCCCTAGGATCGAGGGGATGTGCACTGGCATGGACTTAGGAGCCCAGACCCACAGCATACCAGAGAATCCTAGCTACCAGTCCCAGCTCTAACAGTGCTCTCAGAGAGGAGCAGGGGACAGGCTCTACCTCCCAGGCCAGTGGGGGAAAGGATGTGAGCTCAATAGAAGGAGCTAAGTTTTCCCGGGCTGTCTGGAAGATGTCCTCCCTGCCTCATCACCCCCTCTTCTCGCCTTACCAGCAGTGTGACCCTGGGAGGACCCAGTGGTCCCTTAGGGTCTGTTTATTCATTTGTAAAATGGTTGAGAGAGGATCCAACAGTAGTGTGGGTTAAAGGGCATAGCAGTGTGCCTGGCACTCTCAACTCACGTGTTTCTCTTGGGCAAATCACTGAGCTTCGTTCTACCTGAGTGGAATGAGAAGGCTTCCTGGGACTGCTGCAGATTACAGCAGTCTGTGAACACCTTTGTACATTGTGAAGCACTGCTCAGTCCTCAGGAAAGTGCCCGAACCGGGGTGTCATTGATTTGGGGCAGGGTGTCAGTAGGGCTGCAAGCGCGCACTTTCCCAAGGGTAACTGTGATTGCTCAGCTATAAGACCGTACCATATTTCTCCAAAAATACGTTTCCCAAGGCAAACCCCCTACTTTATCTGGCACTCAACCGGGAGACGCAGCGGCCGGTACCAGGCTGCAGGTGAGAATGGGGATGGAGGGCATACCTGGCCAGGGCTGCCCCACGCCTCCCCGTGTACCGCATTTCCGGCGACCTCGGGGCTTTTCTTAGGTCCCGAGGCTTGTCTCACTTTCTCAAGTGGGGACCGAGCTTTAGACGCGGAATCCCGCGTACGCTGTGACTCCAAGGCTATGGCTAGGGGAAGATGGGAGGTGGCTGCTGGCCCCCCGCGGGGCCTGCGGCGCTTGTGGCTTAGAAACCCGGAGGCGCCGGCGGCACTGAGACCCTTGCAGCCGGGGGCGGGGCCGAGGGAGGAGCGGGGCGCGTGACGCGCGGCGCGGGCCAATGGGGCGCGCGACCGGGGCCGAGCCTCCTGCGAGCCTTCGCCTGCGCCGGAGGCATCACGTGAGCCGCCGGGAGCCAGAGCCCAGCGAGCCGAGGCGGGCGATTGCTCCGCCGCAGCGACCCGCGGGCCAGCGGGCGAGTGAGCGAGCGCAGCACCCGCGGCTCGGCCCGCGGCCGCCGCCGGACCGGGAGCCAGGCCACTTTTCCCAGCCCAGCCCGCTGGGCCTCAGGACCACCGGTGCCTGGCCGCGGGCCGGGCGTGCGCCAAGTTCAGGTGGGAGAGACGCAGCCAGGCCGGACCGCCGCGTGGACGCGGCCCCGGGCACCCAGTGAACTGGGCCGGACCGGGGTGGGGGGTTGGCGCTGGCTGCCTTCTGGGCGTGTGGCTGGGCGCCCGCGCGGCTGTCCCAGGCTCTGAGCAAGTGTCCGAGGAAATGTCGGAGGAGCAGGGTGAGACGCCAAGGGGGGCAGGGGCGGTCGGCCAAGCCCGTGGGAAAGTGACACCCCCCCCCCTCGCCGCCGCATTTGCCCACCGGCACTTTCCTCGCACAGGTCCGGGCCGCCTCCTGGGCGCCTGGCCGCGTGTGTCCCTGCCTGCCTTACAGGCCTGCCCTTCCATATGGTGGGCGCTCGGTGGGGCCTGGCAAGAGGAGCGGCTAGGCGGACAGATCCGCCGGCCGGGGCTGGGGAGGCGGGGAACAGAAGGAGGGCCTGTGGTGGAGGGGTTACTGTCGGTCAGCAGCCGCGGCCTCGGGTGGAGGAGGCTAGAGCCGAAGGCATAGTGGGGCTGCCCACGCCTTCCTTTCCCATGCAGTTCCCACACGCGCGTGGGCACCTACACCGGCTCCACACGCGAGTACGTCGCGGACACCTTCCAGCACAACCACTCTGGCCGCCGCGCATCACGCCCCTCACACGCAGTCACACGACATGAACTCACACCCCTTCGCGCACACCCACACCGTTCACACGTCTCATACTCCGATTCCCCACTCAGAGTCCCCTGGCCGGTTCGACTGATCATTAGCAGAGCTATGACCGAGGGTTGTCGGCGATTTGGGTGGGGGGGTAGTGGGGGTAGATGGCACAGAGGAGAGGCGGGTTCCCTCTCCCCTCTCCAATGTAGCGTTCCCTAAGGAACCTCTTCCCCCTCTTAGGGGAGAGCACAGAGGAGCCGTTTTCTCGCCCAGTCTTTGGGGGGGATGGGCATGTGTGTGACAAAAATCACCAAACACCTGAGCCCTCAAATACCCCGCAAAGGACTGGGTGGTTCGTGGGGCTCTCCGGACTCCCTACAGGTGTCATGACGCCGGGGCTTGGCCACTTTTGGGTCTGCTGGAGGCACGGGTAGCAGAGACTCTTATTTTGAAGGGCGTCCGCCACCCCCGTGATTTGCACGCTGACCCAATGGCAAACCCTTGGCCGGAGCTGGGCTTGTTATCAATTACATGTTGTTCCTGCAGCCGTTGTGTCCCCGGGAGGATAAACAGCAGGCCGGCCGGGGGTGGGGGGGTTGGGAGGGCGGAGTCTGGTCGCCTGCCGGGGCAGGGGGGGGGAGGGGAGGGACAGAGCCCAGAACAGTGCGTCCCCTCCCCCTGCAGGCTGCACCCCTTGCCGTGCCACGTGCTGCTGTGTTTTAGGGGCCAGAGCCGGCTCCTGATGTGTTCTCTCTCTGATGCCAGTGCCCCTTTTAGGTTCTCAGTGCCTCGGCGTCCAGTCTAGGCCACTCAGCCCTACATTAAGACCTTGCTGCCTGACCCTGGTGATTCTCTTCTAGGTCTCATTCCACTCCTCACTCCCTTACTCCCTTTTTCGATTTCCATAGCAGCACCTTTCACCCAGCCCATCAGCAAATTCTACAGGGTTCTGTTTTAGACTTGAATATAGAGGCAAACCTAATAGTCAGAACAGCTTATATTTTGGTGAGGAGGTAGACAGAAAATAAAGTACATAAACACATAACTGAATCTCCCCCCACCTCCCCACCCCCTCTCAGTGGCAGCTGCTAGGAAGAATATACTGTAGGATGATATAATGGAGGGCTGTCAGGGGAAGTCCCCCATCCCCCTCTCTGGGGTGGGGCAGTGACTTCTAGGCTGAGATATAAATACAGTACTCCCAGGAGGAGGGAGGCTGGTGAAGGGAAGAGGGATCCATAGAGAGAGACTAGCCAGAGTAGTGGCTTGAGGCTCATGAAGCTGGTGAACTTGGTGTGCAGCTAGTGCGGAGTGGAGCAGATGAAAGAGGTCTGGGAGAGATGGGTAGGGCCCAGGTGCTGGGTGCTGGGAGGAGGCTGCGTCACATTTCATTGGGAAACTATAGGAGGTTTCTTCTCACCCCATCCTACTGTACTTATTTCCATCACTCTTTTTTATATCATTTCTTCTGTGAATATCTTAGTTTATATCTGGAAAAGGAAGGCCTTCTTTAAAAAGACTCCCGCCATAATAGCATCATCACACTTAAAAATTTTAACAGTAATTCCTTGATATTATGGACTATTCAGTTGGTGATCTCATTGTAGGGAAGAGTTTTAAGTCGCATTGCGTGACCCGATCTGCCTCTTACCACCAGTCATGGCCTTTTCCTGGGTTCCTTAGCATCACAGCAGAGAGGCAGAAAGACCACTTATTCCCCCATTTGTAGGCTAATCCTAATTGCTGGTACTGACCAGTGCTTGCATGCATGCCAGCCCTGTAATAAGTGTTCAGCATGCGTTAGCGCATTAGACTCTTACAACCTAGGAACAAGGCACTGTTAGCAGCATCCACATTCAACAGACTACGACAGACATGAAGACATTGTGCTCCTTGCTTAGGGTCATCCAGCAGATAAATTGCAGGCGCAAGAGCAGAGCCCACTGCTCAGAGGGCCAGTGACGAGGGTGGAGGAGGCCTTGGACCAAGTGTGGGCTCTGCCCAGCCTCATTGCTCTTTACATTATCTGGTACTTTCTCATTCCTTCTAGAACCCGATTTGATGAATAGCGTGTATTTTAAAAATCCCAGTTCTAAGTCCATAGCCGAATATTTAAAAGCCAAATGTTCTGGCAAAACTACACTGGGGAGTGTATACTTCCCAAGGACATTCACCTTGCCTTGTTTCCTGGAGCTCTGTGAAGCTTCCCAGATGAGTGGGGAACTGAGGTCAAAGGTCCTTTGGCCACAGGAGGCATGGAACAGATGGGGAAACTGAGATTTGGGGGCGAACCAGGAGTTGCCCAAGGGCAAAGCTGATGATAATCCCGGCCTTGGGAGGTCTCTACCCACGGGGCAGTGCTGGGTAGCAGTCCCAGGAGTGGTCCTGGAGACAGAGCACTGGGGCAGGTACAGAGGTGATGCCAGGCAGCAGAGAATCTCTGGCTTCAGGTACAGAACATACCCTTCCCCAACCTCAGTAAACACCCAGCCGTGGTCACTGGGTGGGGACAAAGGTCCACAGAGGTAGCTCTGTCACAGCCTGACACTGTTGACTCTTTGGACACTGTACCTAGCATGGCCTTCAGAGGACACAGCTTTCCCCTTTCGGTTAACATTCTCTGAGCCCCTCCTGGGTACCAACTGCCACACTGGGAACTGGGGACACAGTGAACACCATACAGCCCAGCCTGCCCTCATGAAGAGCATGGTCTAGTGGGGAGACTGGAGTTAGCTGGGCCATCTCGAGGTGGTGAGTGCTCCTTGGGTGCGGGCCAAGGGGGCCTTCTCTACCAGCTCACTAGGTGGTTGTGAAGTCACATGAGGTAAGAACTATGACAGCAATCTGGGTTCTGGGTCCACCTCTGTTCTCCTGAGTTCTCCCCCTGGGCAGGGCCTTCTCCACCCAATGGTAGAGCCTCAGTAAGGTGTCCATTTGTTCAGGCTTGTCCTGCTTGCCCCGTTCACAGAGGAGGCAGTCAAGCCCAGAGGGGTCTGAAAGCTGGAGGGAGGATAACTGCCCCCTTTAGATGGAGAAATAGGGCCTTCCAGGGCAGGCGCACTGGGTCTTTAATTTTTTGCCACAAACTAGACTTGGCTTGATTAAATTATAGATTGTCCAGTTAAATTTGAATCTCGGATAAAATAATTTTTAATATGAGCTGTTCTATCCAAAATTTAAGAATACTTATGCTAAAAGTTGTTCATTTTTTAAATCTGAAATTCACATTTAACTGGGCAGCCTCTATATTTATTTGCTCAATCTGGCAACCTTACCCAAGCCCTAACAACACAAGGGTCAGAGGGCAAATGGCCATTTTCTTCCCCCCTCCAGTGACTCAACAGGAATGAAGCTGAGGTCAGGTTGCCTCAGAAATGCAATGACTCCAATGGACAGGGTTCTCTAGCCTTGGCTGTTTTGAGGTGCAGAGAACTTACTCACATATGCGCTTTCTCACTTACATGCACTTGCACTCAAATCATTCACAGGCACATGCATGTTCTTTCCCAGAATTGTTCTGGAAAATCTGTTTGAAAGCAAAAGTGCCCCAGGTTGTGCAATGGGCTTGGAGAGCACTCTTGCAAACAGGTGGTGCAATTTCGGAAAACACTCTTGCAGACGGAGATCTCTTGAGGGACAGATTGAGGCAGGATCCAGGCATTTGGCATTGGGAGGCTATGGGCAGGTTGTGGTGGTGGGGCACAGGCCCATGAGCTGGCAGGTAAGTGTGCTGTCCTCCTGACTGGCCCTCCCCTGTTCTTTTCCACAGCTACCAACCGCTCAGCCAGGCCAGCATGGTGGATCACTTGCTTCCAGTGGACGAGAACTTCTCGTCACTGAAGTGCCCGGTTGGTTATCTGAGAGATAGGCTGGCAGGTGGGCAGGCATACCACATGCTGCCCTCACCCCTCTCAGAAGATGACAGCGATGCCTCTAGCCTCTGTTCCTGTGCCAGCCCTGACTCACAAGTCCTCTGCTCCTGCTATAGTAGTGGCCCGGGCACTGAGGGCCAAGACAACATCTTGGACTTCCTGCTGTCCCAGGCTACACTGGGCAGTGGTAGCAGCAGTGGCACTGGAGCCAGCAGTGGCCCTGTGGCCTGGGAGGCCTGGCGAAGGGCACCAGCACCTGTGAAAGGGGAGCATTTCTGCTTCCCTGAGTTTCCTGTGGGTGACCCCAATGATGTCCCAAGGCCCTTCCAGCCCACACTCGATGAGATAGAAGAGTTTCTGGAAGAGAACATGGAGCCGGGAGTCAAGGAGGTCCCAGAGAACAACAGCAAGGACTTGGGGGCCTGTAGCCAGCTGTCAGCTGGGCCACACAGAAGCCATCTCCATCCTGGGTCTGGTGGGAGAGAACGCTGTGCTCCCCTTCTGGGTGGTGCCAGTGCAAGTGACACCCAGGGTCCAGATGTGGGGCCTGCATCTGAAGGCCCTATCCCCTTGCTGCTGCAGATCCAACCTGTGCAGGTGAAGCAGGAATCAGGCACAGAGTCTGCCTCCCCTGGGCAGACCCTGGAGAGTGTAAAGGTAGCCCAGCTCCTGGTCAACATCCAAGGGCAGACCTTTGCACTCCTGCCTCAGGTGGTACCCACCTCAAACTTGAACCTGCCCTCCAAGTTTGTGCGCATCGCCCCTGTGCCCATTGCTGCCAAGCCCATTGGGTCAGGACCTCTGGGGCCTGGCCCCACTGGCCTCCTCATGGGCCAGAAATTTCCCAAGAATCCAGCAGCAGAACTGATCAAAATGCACAAGTGTACTTTCCCTGGCTGCAGCAAGATGTACACCAAAAGCAGCCATCTCAAGGCCCACCTGAGAAGGCACACAGGCGAGAAGCCCTTTGCCTGCACGTGGCCAGGCTGCGGCTGGAGGTCAGTATGGCGGGTGACAGGCTGGGTGGTGAGTGCAGCCCATTCATCTCTGCTCCCCTAGATGTGTGGCCAAGGCCGAGTTCTCCACTCTTAGATGAGGCTGATTAGGAAGTGGAGAGGGGTGGGCAGGTTTCCTTGTCCCTCCTGATTACTAAAGCCAAACCAGTTGGTCTCCAGGGCCTGAGGCAGGGCAGAAGGGCTCTCATAGTCATAACAAGCACAGTTGAGAATGCTGGGGCATGGGCTGTGTGCCCAATGGGACTACCACTGTGTACACTGTTCCCTGTGCCTTGTAGTACCCTACAGGGTAAGTACTCCCATCTTACTCTTGAGCGAACTGAGGCTCAGACTGGCTAAGTAACTTGCCCAAAGTCACACTACTTTGTAAATGGGATTTGAACCCAGCGGGTCGTATAAGAACAGTCACATCCTGAAAATCCTGTTCCCTAATCAGAGGGACCAGCTTCATTTAGAAATGGTTTTGAGTGTGCGAGCTGGGCCTGGCCCTTGCTCCCCACTGGGAGGCTGGAGGTGTATTTTAGAAGCTGCAAAGACCAACCACAAGGGAGGACCTGGCTGGAGTGCTAACCCAAAGGTGGAAGACTCCTTCCAGGCTCTACTCTACGTGGCACAGGGGGAGAAACTAACTCTCAAAGGACAGGGCTCTTGCCGGGGTTACCCAGACGAGGGCTGCACAGCTAGATGAAACCCCCATGGATCACCCTCCCCTGGGCCCTGGGTGCATGTCCACCTTTTCCTGAAAATCAAGCAGCTGGCCAGGAGCACAAATGCTCAGGTACATTACAGCTGGGCTCGCCCCAGTTTAGGACACCCACCTCACTGGAATATCCAGCCTGCCTGGGAGGGTGGCTTATGCTACTGGCACATTCCTGGGCTTTGCTACTGTGGCTGCTGCTACATGTGTGAGTGTGTGAGAGAGTGACATGGCATGCTTGTCTGTGCAGAACCAGATCTTGCAAGCGGCTGTAGCTGTATGTGGGCACATGTGTGTGCATCTTGCTTCCTTCATATGTGTACCCATGTGCTACATGACCATATGTGTCGGTGTACCTTATTCATTCTTGTGTGTCTGTGTTGGTGTGGCACGTGGGGCCATTTGCAGCTTTGGTTTTTTGACCAGACTCTCAGGTGAGAGCACGTGAGAGTTGGTCCAAGGATGGACAGCGCCACTCCTGGAGTTCTGGCTGGCCCATGACGGGAGCTGTGCCTAGAATGTTTGATGTGATGCTGGCAGCCCCTTTCCATGGAGCACTGAGCTGGCCAGGGAAGGCACTTGTTCCAAAGAGCATCTTGGATTATGAAGGCTTTTCCTGAGTGAGGGCATCCTTTACCTCCAGTGACCCGAAAGTGCCCATCAGCAGACCTGCAGGGCTTCTGCGAGAGCCCGTGCCCTAGCCTCATAAGGCTGGGTGTCAGTACTTGTGTTGCATGCCTCTCCGAGCCTTGTGCTGCAGTCTGCCAAGTGGGCCCTGTGGTAACAGGTGAACTTGCAGGGAAGCTTGTAAGGCCTGGCATAGTAGCAGGTGTGCAGTGTTGGGTGGTCAGAGTTTGGGGTGGAGAGAAGCCTAGAGAAACATGGGGCCTTAGAGGCAAGTGCTCAGCTGCAGAACGGAGGGGCATTGAGATGACTTGGGTGAGGTGCTGCTGGTAGCAGTAGTCAGAAAGCCCAGTCCTGGTCAGCCTCTAACTTATAGTGTGCCCTTGGAGTGGTCCCCGTGCCCAAGTCTCAGTTTCCTCATCTGTAGAGGGCCTGCTTACTACCTCTCCCTAACAGGGCCAGAGGTGCTCAGCAGCACCCATTTCTCATCAGTGGTATTATCATTCTCATACAAGGTTATAGTCAGAGAAAGGAAGGTGTTCTGCCCAGCCTTCACATGGGTGGTACCCCATCTCAGAGGTACCCCTAGACTCACAGGGACTCCTTTTGGATACATTCTCCTTTTGGTGGGGGGTAGGGCTAGGGAGAGATTGGGCAGGTGGCTTGGCAGAGCACCAGTCCGACTCTCATGATGAACTCATCTTCCTGGGCACTGTCCCCTGGCTGTTGCTCACAGTTGGCAAGTGGTCCCTCCGATTGGGGTAGGGATAGGTGGGGCCACAGAGAAGAAGGATGTGGTCCTTGGCGAAAGCTGCCCACTTGGCCCACTCCCCAGGGAGGAGGGGCCCTGGCTTCTTCCAGGCTGTCCTAGAGAGCAGATGGGACCCTCAGCCCAGAGTATGTCTTAGGGAGGCAGATTCAGCTCCTGATATGCTGGCCTCAGGAGGTAATGAGTTCCCCATGGCAGGAGGTGTGGAAACAAGAGTGGGGTTTGTGTAGGGGATTCACCTCTGCCACTGTCTTAAGTCCTGGCCCTGGTCATCTTGCTCAGGACCCACTTGGCAGGGAAAGGCATGGTGGGTGCCTGGCGTGGTGAGGTCCTTATAGAGTTGACCGTGGAGCCATTCCTGTCTCCGGCCACTCCTAGGGCTTCAAAGGGCATTCCCAGCTTCTTCCAAGGTCTTTCAGAATGGGGTCTGGCTTTGGTGAGGCCACACATGGCAGAGGCCCTAGGAGCCAAGGGTACCTACTGAGGATTTGAGAGTCCCCAGTTGGCCTTCAAAGATCCTGAACCCCTGGGGATGTACATGAGATATGCATGTTACTTAAAAGTAGCATTGGCCTTCAACCGAGGGTCAAGAGTGGAGGGTGCCCTTGCAATAGTCGGGCAGGAGTACAGACCCAGCTTTGGGGCAGCTTGACCTGAATAGGACGGAGGAGCAATAATGATGATGACAATGAGGTGTCATTGTCATCTGTATGCTAGGCTCTATTCTAAGGTTCTAAGAGTTGGAATCCCCTCCACAAATCCCCACACTTGCTTGCATACCTTCTGCCATGGGAACTCATTACCTCCTCAGGCTACTCTGGCCTTTATGTGTACTTTGGTATGCTTAAATTCCTATTCAAACTTCTCATTCTGGTCCACGGGCCTGCACAATCTGCTCACTGACCTCCCCTCCACAGGACAGGTTCCCATTTGGGCCTCAGTCTTCTCTGTGCCCTCTGTCTCCAGTGCTTTCCCATTAGTGGTGGCTATAGTTGGTCTTATGATGGTCCCTGCTTTATTCCTCACACATCACAAGTATTAGCTCACTGAGGTCTTACAATAGCCTTGGAACGAACAGGGACTAGTTTGTATTTTACAGAGGGGAAAACTGAGGCCCAGAAAGCCCGCAGGGACAGCACTAGCAAGTGTGGTTCTGGATGCAGCAACAGACAGCACCTCAACCGCATCCTGACCCTGGGAGCAATTTGGCAGGCATGCCTCTCCAGCCTGGAGACGCCTGCAGGTACAGGCTGGCTTTCCCCTCATCTTCTCTCCCTGTGTGCCTGGTATTATAATGGCTGGGTGTCCTCTCCTCCCCACAAGGCCATCAGCTCTTTCAGGTGTTACGCCATGGCCTAGGGGAAAAGAGCTAACAACAGCAGCAGTGATGATGATAGCTCCTGATGTGTGCTAGGCACTGCTCTGAACGTGCCAAACTTGGTAACTTTTTTAATGCTCTGAATAAGTCCATGAGATAGGCATCAGTATGTTGTCCCCACTTTACAGAGAAGGAAATGAGGCACAGGGCATTTAAGTAAGTTCTCCACAGTCACATAGCTAGTAGGTAGCAGAACCAGGAATTTACCTTGGACTATCTGGCCCACCCCCCAAACTCAGGCCCTCTCTCCAACCCCTTCTGCAGGCCTCCAGCACGGGGGCGGGGGTAGGGGGATGGCCTGCTCGAGTGTTGAGAGGATCTCTACTTGCTATGGTCTTTGGGGTGGTCTTTGGGGTGGCACCTGTGCATGCTTGCTTGCCTCCCTATGTGAGGAGCTCCTCACTCCCAAGGCCACCTCTCCTCTTCCTACTGGCCCTGGTGAGCAGTTTCCTCTTATTCCTACCAGGCTGCTTCTGACCCAGGCACTGTGTCCTGGGCCCAACCCTGTTAACTTCTGTATGCTGAACAATGACCCTCCCCATACCCTCCCACCCCCGTGTTGTCACTTGTACAGGTAACCAGCCTCCACTTTCTTCTGCTCTTGGTCTCGAACTCAGTGTTCCCTCTTGTAACATGGTTCCTGCACCCTTGGCGGGGCTGAAACCAGACTTTCCCTATTCTGAGCTGACTGTCTGGGAAGTGGCTGTTTGCCTGCCTTCCTAGAAGTTTCCTTATTTCACTCTCAGACACAGGCGTCCTTTGTTCCCTGCAGTAGAACATCCTGTTCCAGAATTGCTAAGCCGTTCTGTCCAGAAAGAATCCCCTCTTGCTACAGCTAATATGAATATTAACTTTCAGCAGCCCTGTGTGGCAGGTACTGTTTTCATCCCTGGTGGACACAGGAGATCCAGAAAAGGGGAGGTACAGGCCTGAGGCCACAGTGCCAGAAGGTGGCAGGGACAGGATTCAAGTCCAGTGGTCCGGGGTTGGCCTACTCTCTTGGCCCCGGACAGTGCTAATCCCTACTCAATGAGGCATTCTCTGACCCCATTCCCGCAGTCGGCAGAGCTCCTAAGTGTGGTTGGACAGGTTGTGGCCTGTACAACTCTAGGAGGTGCCATTACTGTTGTAGTCCTTGAGACTTGACTATTTACAATCATGGCTTTCTGGCTAATGGAAGGGTGTCTTCTCACAAAAGTGCTGTGTGTGCCAGTGGTGGTACTGATGTTATAGGCTGCTCAGCAGAGTCACCTGGACCCCTGTGTTTCCCTGTCCTGCACCTCAGCAACCTGAATCAGAGTAATGACCCACACACTCCAGGACCTCACCAGGGCCAGGCCCTTTGCTAAGCTCCTTGCAGGTAACAAGAGCTCACAATTGTTGGATAATTGCCATGTGCCAAACACTGCTATAAATACTCTTTGCCTTTTATAGTCTCCTGATGCAGATCTGTCATTTCCCTATCTCTAGGTGGGGAAACTGAGCCTCAGAGAACTTGGTGGCTTGCACAGCCCACCACTGGTCAGTACACGGCAGAGCTCACTACCTACAGAGGCTGCATTTCAGGCACTTGGTCCCACCCCATGTGGCCCCCAGACCCCTCTGGTAGCTGCCCTTTGGGACAGTGTGGGTGAGGGTGTGAAGCAGGAATCTTCTGATGGTTCACTTCCCAGGGACAGACCCCTCAGGCTACAGGACCCTGAGGCAACAGGGAGGGGACTTAGAGGTGGGGACACCTTCTTAAGTCTAGCTCTCCCTTAGTGTTTCCATGATTAGAGGGTCGCTGTGAAAAGTTCCAAAAGGTGGACAGAAATCCCAAGGTTTTTGTTGTATAAGTGAGGAAACTGAAGCCCAGGGTGGTTCTTGAGTTTGCTCAGGACCCTGCAGGGCTCCTGGTGTGGTGGGGACCTGAGCGGATCCTGCCGTCCTTTGGCTGTGTGACCCCCACAAGCCCATTGTCCTGTTTGAGCCCTTGCTGTGGTATTGTCGGTCTGACAGGGCTGACCCTGGCTCCCCAGAAGGTGTATGTGCCCCCAGTGCCTGATGCATGGGAAGGCTCCGGCACTGCCAATGGCATTTTCTGTAGCTTTCTGCTGGCCCCTGCCTTGGGCAGGCCCACCTGCTCAAAAGCTGTGTGCTTAACGCTCTGTGCAGGTGGCCTTGGCCAGAAATCACAAGTCCAGGTTCTGCCAGGGTGTGTTGATGTCACTTCCTCCTTGGCACGGGGCTCCAGTGGCATACACCACCCATCTAGGCTCTGTGGATAAAGCCAGGCCCCTGTGGTCACCATGGTGGGCCGAACATAGCAGGGAACTGTGCCAGGACCTTTGCTCTGGCCTCAGCTGTGCTATCTTGCTGGTGGCCCTGGATCAGGCCCTCATCATTCTGAGCCTCAGTTTCCTCATCTGGTAAACGAGCAAATTGGTCTTCCTGTGTTCCAGAAATATGCTGGGAGTACTGTTCTGTGCCAGATACAGTTGGTGCTCTGTGATGTTAGGTGGAAGAAACCCGACTATGCTCTGGGGACAAGGCCCTGAGTGCCAAGGGCTCCTGAGCCAGACTGAAGCGTTTGTCCTTCTGGCCTGGCTCCCCATCTGTGCTCGGGCCCTCCTGCTACTCACCTGAGCTTTCCTCGGGGCTTGTTCTACTGTGTCCTCCTGCTCCTTAGTAGGCTGTGGGATTGAGGCCTCCACCCATGTAGTCAGACCAGAGGTGGGCCAGCCGCCCCTACCCATAGACTGGGTTGGGGACAGCTGTTCCAGGGGTACCGCCCTCCCTACCTCTTGCTGTGTGGCCCCAGGTCAGGGGCTTTTGGCCTGGTACTCCTGTGTGTGTGCATGTAGATGCATGTGCATGCCTGTGTGTGATATGTGCATGTGCATACATGTATGCACTGTGGAATGGAGTGCACATGCATACACACATGCATGTGCACATGTATGCAGTGCACCTATGTTCATGGTATGTACATGTATATGGCATGTGTACACATGTGAGTGTGTGTCCATATGAGTATCTATGTGTGAGTCTATGTGGCATGTGCATACATGTGGGCGCATGCATGCACTGAGACTGGAGAGGACTGTCCCTGTGACAGCTCTGTATCCGCTTGTGGGTGCCCCTTGTGTCTACTCTTTCATGTAAATACACTTACTGGGCACCTACCATGTACCAGGCAGACATGTCTTTCCTCATGGAGCTGATGGTCCAGTGGCACCCAAACTGACATTCATCAAAACGTTGAAAATAAAATTAAAATTGCAGTGACAATGATAGGGGCATTGTGCTGTGGCAACTTAGGTTGGGCTGCTGTCCTGGAGGGCTTTCTTGAGGAAGTGATATTTGAGCTGGGCTCTAAGGAATAGGTGGGAGGGAGCAAGGAGAAGGGGGAAGGGAAAGCATTCTGGATAGAGGGAGAAGTATGTGCAAATGTCCTCTGGCAAGGAGGACCAAGGACAGACCAGCATAGGTGGAGCACAGAGAAGGAGAGTATATGTATGTGTACGGAGTGGGGTCTCATTGCCAGGACCAGGGTCATGGGGTGGACAGAGCCTCAAATCCCTGAAGTCAGTGTCAGCTGTCTGAGCCTTGTGGTCTAGCTCAGTCCTTACCTCTCTCATTAGCAACTGCTCCTTCCCAGCAACCTCTGGACTATAGGAGCACTTGCCTCTGGACAGGCTGAGGCCAAGAGAGGGAGGTAACAAGGGAACCATTTAAACTCTCAGAAGTACCTCCAAGGGTTGCAGTTTTGTTTGGGGACATCTTAGGGAGCCCAGCTTTCAGGAAAATAGGGTCTGGGAGTGAGATGGGTCACAAATCTGAGGACCCTGCCTCTGCTTTAATGGAGGCAAAAGAGAGGAGGAGCCAGGAACTCCCTGCTGAGCTGAGAAAAGAGATACCTCTTCCAGGCCTCAGTCTTCCCCTCCAGTTAGGCTTCTCTGTTCAGACCTCCACAGAACCCCCAAGTTCTGGCCTAAGGTGGGGGCATGAGGCACAGCCACAGTCAGGACAAGGGTCCTCTCGCTGCACACTATGAGGTTTGGGGTTTGTGGGTGGAGAGTAAGTCAGGACTCTGGTAGGCTTGAGAGTCTGTCCCAATACTTGCCAGCGGCTCTCAGGCCTTGATGCATGAAGTTAGCCCGCTCTTTGCTAGTAGAGCCTTTTATTTGCAATTCTTGCTATCCTGAAGGGACGATGGGAACACGGGGGAGAGGGACCCAGGACAGTGGATTCAGAAGCAGTTTGATAAGTGAAGCACTGCAGGGCCACCCTACCAGGCTGGCGGAGCCCTGGGGATCTGCAGCTGGCCTAGGGGTGGGGTGGGGGGTACGGGGTGGATGGGGGCAGGGCCAGCCTCGCTGACCTCAGTGTCCTGTAGGTTCTCACGCTCAGACGAGCTGTCGCGGCACAGGCGCTCACACTCGGGAGTGAAGCCCTACCAGTGCCCTGTGTGCGAGAAGAAGTTCGCACGGAGTGACCACCTGTCCAAGCACATCAAGGTGCACCGCTTCCCCAGGAGCAGCCGCTCAGTACGAGCTGCCAACTGAGCCCCCCCACCCTGACCCTGCTCCCTCGGATTTCCCCAATATTTTGTAGCAATAATTTATTTGCACCCTTCAGAAGGACATGACAAGGTTATGATCCCACCTTCTGAAGCCTGGGTGGGGTGGGTACAGGGCGAAGGGGGCTGGCCCGGGAGGCCAGAACCCAGAGTCCCCTCCTACTGCCTCTCTTGGGGCGACCCAGCCCCCAACCTGGAGGCTGTTGTTTGTGCCTTCACGCCTTCGCCTTCGTGCCTTCCTGCGTGCCCACCTCTGCTGCAGTGGCCTGTGGGGGGCCTGGCCCTTCTTCCACTGGGCTCCCCGCCGGGACCAGGGCCAGGGCCAGGGCCAGGGTCAGTGCCAGTGCCAGCACTTATTGCCCAGGAAGATGAAATGTACAGTTTTGAAATGTCAGTTCCCAGAGGGAGCCACGCTGGGAAGAAGGAAATAGGCCAAAAGTCCTGGGCTGCACTGTGGCATGTGGGTAGCTTTGTCCAAGATGCCTTGCTCAGCCTGACTACCAGAAGGTATGAGCAGAATGGCTAGGGGTGCAGGACCTGGCTTCTGGGTAGCTGTGGGGTTGAGGTGAAAAGGTCCCCCTTGGTGGTGGTGGTGGGGAGGGGGCTGCTGGCAGTGCATGTGCTTGAGTTAAATGTGCAGAGCAGGCAGACAAATGTAGGCTGGCCCGGGATCGTCTCTACTCAGCGTGGCTCATCCCCTCATCCTGTTTCCAGACAAATCCAGCCTCCAGGGTCATCTTTGGGAGGAGAGGGGAGCAAGCTGCAGTGCATGTAGAAGAACCAGATAGAACCCCCCAATCCTGATTTAGAAATGCATTCCTTTTTTTGTCTAGAAATTAATATCAAATGAACTAGCTTGTTTTGACAGGTTTATTTCACATCCTATGAATGTATGTAAATAAACTGTACATAGGTACATCTACATAAAATATCTTTTAATAACATATCAGCATTTATGTAAATTTGAAATTTGAAATTTTGAAAATCTATAAAGCTGGTGTACATATGTTACAATTATGTATATTTTATTTGGTCCTTCATAAAAATATATTTACTTTGCCAATAAAAGGAAAAAAGAACTCAATAACTACGACATTCATGTGCTGTTTTCCTCCACTCTGTAAGGAAATAGGGGCAATTCTGGGGGCTGAGTCTCAGGACACCTTGGTTTGTACCTGGAGGGGGGATACAAAGGCCCCTTTGGGGTCAAACCCCTGGCCCAGAGATGCAGGCTTCCTACACAGCCTCACTTTAGCCTGGCTGTTGGGTGTTTGCTCATTCTAGTTTTCTGGAGGGCAAGGAGCTTCCTCTCCTTTTGGCTGTAAACCTCAAATCCAACCCCTTTCCCGTGTTACCTATGGGATGCCACCATGGGCTAGCCCGGGCCTACAGGGGTCACTACTCCTCTGATTTACTGTTGGAGACTTGCTTGACACTTTGCAATTCCTACCCTCTATGCAGTCCATCAAGCATTTACTGTGAAGCCACTGAATGCACTATGTAGGAGTGGGAGGATCAGATAATTTCCGCTCCTGGACTTCCCTAGGTAATGACATATTACTTCCCACTTGCATGGCTGGTCATGAATGGATTAGGAGTCTTGGCCAGACAGATAAGACTCAGAGGGCTGGTGTATGGAGTTTGGCCACCACCTCCATCCTCCCCTGCTACTCAGAGCTTTGGGGAGACAAAGCTTCCCCAAATTCCCCAGATGCGTGAGGTCTCTATGAGCACGTGCACAGTTAGAGCACTTGCATACCTTGGGCAGGCTGGGAGCTAGGGTGGTGGGGACCAGAGAGTCAAGAGAGGCTGTGGGCAGGGAAGGCCAGACTCAGTGGCTATGGTTCTCCTGTGATATTAAGTGGCAAGGGAGGACCTTCCAGAGGTGATCCTCTCTCCAGGAGCCTGATGCAAGTTGGGGCAAGTATTTCTCAGTGATACCCTCAGAGACTGGCCCTGGTCCTGGGTAAAGGATTCGACTTCGACTTTGTGACCTCTGCCCATTTCTCCTGACTGGAGGTACTCTCTGTGTCCAAACATGCCCTGGGGAAGTTAGGCATTGATTTCTAGACACGTTAACATAGTCTCTCTTTGCCCGTAAACAAGCAATGCTGCCTAGATAAGAGGGACACTAGGGGTCAGGACAGTCTCTTTGCAGGAAACTGTGAGCACATGTATCCATGGTGCAGGGTACTAATCTGGGACACCACTCCTTACATCTTAGTGGATGGCCCCAACAGCCCATTTACTCTGAGCCTGCAGGCCCCTGCTGACCCTATGTCTGGGCCAAGACTAGGATGGCTGTGTGTGGTGGGGTGATCCGGATCCAGACTCCTCACCTGATGAGTAGTGTGTTCACATCCTTGCCACGCACCTTCCTTGGGTGGGCAGTACAATAGAGTGAGGAGGTGTGAAGGGAAGGGCCGTGAGTGAAGGGGACTGCCTCTTGATCCTTGCTCCCCCCACTTTGGGTGGGTTTCTTAAACTTCTCTGGTTTTGAGCTTTTACACCCTGCAGAACAGGGATGAATATCTCTAGTTCACAGCATGGTGGCGAATGGTAAATGAGAGTGCATGAGTGACTTTGAACAGCAGCAAAGACTCTTTCCAGGATGTGAGCTTGCCTCCAGGCCAGATGGAGAGCCTGGGTAGACAGAGCCTCTGGTCTTCTGCTGCAGCCAGTGCCACTGCAATGGGACCTATGAGTGCACTGGGAATTTTGTTGAAGCGCCTAGCTTGTTTCCTGCCTCTGGGAGACCCCCATGCCACCACCTTTGTAACCCTTTGTTACTTTTGTGGCTGGAAGAAGAGTGTTTGTCTTGGCCTGATAGCCAATAAAGCAGGTAGCGATGTGAGCCAATGGGCCCACAATTGTTTGTAATAGGGGATGATTCTGGAAGGTTGTAGACCAGAAATCTAGCCTTAACACCCTGGCACCCTGCCCTGCATGATACCCCTTTTTAAAGACACACAGAGGGGAGGGAAGTACCATTTATTGAGCATCATATCATGCAAAGTATAGGCTACCATAACAAAGAAACCCCCAAATACCATGGCTTACACAAAGTAGAAGTTTTTCTCTATTTAAACAGTCTAAAAGAAAGCCGTCCAAACTAATATGGTGGCTCTAGTGTGGGGCACCTGAGCTCCTCTCTCGTTGCCCTCCATGCCCTAGGATGTTGGTCCGTGATGGCTCACCAGGGTACTGGGCCAGCCTGTGGAAAGCTGGTGAGGGGTCATGTGTTCCCTCCCTCCCTGCGAAGGCATGGGCTGGATCTGCACATGCCTGTCTACTCATGTCCCATTGGCCATAACATAATTTGCTTGGCCTCATCTACTGCAAGGAAAGATGGAATATGTGTCATAATCTGAGAGGTTATGGACACAGTTAAAATTTGGGGGTTCTATTCAAGGATAAAAGAGGAGAGAGTAGGAGTTGAATTTCCATTGTAAGAAAACCCGTTGTGGTCTGGCCCCAAGCCTGGTGCCATACACACAGCATGCCATTCACCTCCTAGAACCTGGCAGATAGGTGCCCGCGCAGCATGCCCAGGTCATGGTGGAGCTACATGGGTTCAGCTCACCCATAGCTTTGTCCACATTCTCGGAATGGGTGTCACTGGCAGGTATGGGACCAAAGAGCAGGCTTCCAGGATCCACAGCAGGGTATCATGAAGGGAAACCCTGTAGGAACAGAAGAGCTATGACACTTTGGCAAACCAAGGCTGCAAGTGACAGAATCCTGACTCATAGAACAAAAGTAAAACAAAACCCTTATAAAGCCATTAGTGTCTACTCTTGAATAAGACCTAGAATCCTAATAAGTGCCCGTGGAGCTAGAGAGACAGAGCAGAAAGACCTGGGGTCAGGGCTTTTAGGGAACTGTAACTTTTCTTATGTTCTGTTGGTTCAGAGTATCAAAGGCCTGGGTAATGGGTATGAGGAGAAACTGTTGGGAATGGGCATGTTAACCTGCTGTCAATGAGATGAGGGGCTTGGAACATCACATTAAGGGGCCCATCATGGGGACAAGATCAATCCTCTTTGTGACAAATACCAAGTCTAAGCAGACTTTGCTTTATTTAAAGTTAGGTAAAGATGACTAATGTCATGGGGCCTGTTAAAAGACTGTAGTTAGAGGCAAAGGGAACAGCATTCAGAAGACTCAAAGAAAGTGCATACCTCAGTGATCTACTGCATGACCCAGAAAAGCATATTTTGAAATTTCCTGTTATCTTTGACAGATGAAAAATTCCTTGTGGCTCCTGGGAGGCCACAAGGGGGTCCTAGCTGAAAGAGAAGAGTGACAGGACCAGGTACAGAGATGGATAGAAGAGATGAGAAAATATCGCAAGGGAACAAAATCCGCAATAGCAGAATTAAAATCTGCCTTGGAGACAGCAGGGAAGGGATAGGTGGTGCAGGCTTCCAAGAGCTGCTATGGAGGACAAGCTCACATGGATTTTCCAGAACCTAGCCAAGAAGGAATATAAAAATGGAATAGATAGGTATGGAGGGCAGAAAATGTAAAACCAGTACCTAGATACTGGAGTTTCCTGATCAGATTCCAGAACAACTAACATAATACTAATACTGTACATAACATATGTGACATATTTAACATACTAATGCATATAATTATAATACAATGATATAATACATCACTAAACAATATAATATTCAATTATAACTATATACACACATGACGTAAGTGGAAGACTGGGAATATACCCCACCCACGGAGGGGAGGAGAGCATGCAGGTGGGTCTTGGAGGCAGAAACTTAGAATTGAGCCCACATAAGCCTTGTTGGCCTCTCTGAACCTCAGGGTCCTTATGTAAAACCAGTGTGACTACACTGATCCCTTAGGTTGTGTGAAGACAGAGTAAGTTCGCATTTTGAAAATAGCAGACTCATTGCATAATGGAGGAGAGGTGACAAGCTTTAAGGCAGAAAGGAGAAAAATGCAGAAATCAAAGAAGTGCATCCCACCAGAGAAACATATCTGAGATAAAGGCTAGGAATCTCAGACATAGCTCACACCTCATGAAGTCAGGCCTACCCAGGAAGGGCACCTGGGGGCCTTGCAAGGAGACTTTCATGGAGTGAGGTCTGGACCCTGAGACCAAGTAAGCTTCCAAGTAAGCTCAGTTTATCTGCTCTAACTCTGGGAGCTTTGGAGGCCTGAGGACCCACTGGCATCGCTGTTCCTGCCTGTTCCCAGCATCCAGTTCTGTGAACTGGGCCTTGACTCTGAGTTGAGCTAATATTGAAAAACATGAGAGCAGTCTCAGAATGGGGTGGTACTGGTACTGGAGAGGAGAGGGATCGCCACAGCTCTCATCAAAAGATTACATCAGAGACATCAGCTACCTGAATGAGAGATGAGAAGAATGAAGAGCCAGCTCAAGAGCAGGGCAATCAGAGCTGGAAATGTCAGACTACAAGAGTGAATATACGTTTATGTAGACATGAATCTAAAGTATGGCAACTGAGTTTTAAAATCTAAATACAGATGCCAAATATGGTCACAGAAAGAGAAGAAAGGTTTGCAATATACAAGTAATAACATAATACCAGTCTGTACAAATAGACTAGCTTTGTGCAAATGCTTGAAGTGTCCCTCTGAGGACTTCCCTTTTTCCCAGAGAAGTCTTTGCCTTTTAAAAGAACAGTTTAGACTAGGCACACTTCTTGATGTCTTATTTTGTATTTCTCCCTTCCCTGAGAAGTCTCTGTCTGGTGCAAAAAAAAATGAAGAAATTAGGCTGGGTGCCTCATTTATATGGGATAAATTGGTAACTCGTTGAACAGCTGTCCTCAGAGGACTCAGCTGGAAGGAGGAATAAGGCCATATGTCTGCTCCCACAACAAGTGGTCATGGGTGTTCCTCATCCCACTGAAGCCTTGGACAAAAAGTAGACACTTACACTGGCTTAGAGATGCTGGCAGGACAGATAAGTGGACGACTGCTCCCTCAGAGGACACCCAGGACCCATGAATGCACCACGCAGAGGAGTTCTGGGTCCCACTTTGGAGGCTGAAATTGTGGCCTTTCTGTGCATGTCAGCTTGAAGGAGGACTTGGGGGTGGTGATGTGGTGAGTGGTAGGAGCTCTTCTCTCCCCAACTCTCCTGAGCTAATGGGCTTTGCTAGGAATCTGGGTGCACAGCTAAAATTCATGCCCCATCCTGGGCTGAGGGCTACTGGCATCCTAGTTTCACATCAAGGAACATGTTTTCCAGGTAGCGATGACACCTCTCATCAGCCCAGCAGGCTCTGATTTCTCCCACAGACCCAGTTTTCACACTTGATCCCTCCACTGGTCCTGAGAGGCCAGCCACTATGGCAAGAACCATCTGTGCCACCTTTACTGAATGTTTGTGGGGCCCCACGGCCCAGTGGTTTCACTCGGAAAACCCTTATTTGATATTTCTGTTGAAATAATATAATAAAATAATATAATTAGAATATCTACTAAGTTTTATTTTAATTATATAATTTATATGTACATAATATAATTATAACATAATATATAATATGCTAATAAAAACACATAAATTATATAACATATATACTAATTAAATTATAATACAATAACATAACTATAGCTAAGTAGCAGACTATACACACACTTATAGAGTTTAAATTACACAACCACCATATATACTGTTATGTATGATTTAAATAATAAAACTATATTATATATAATATAAGTAAAGATTATAACTGAATCTAACTATCACCTTCTCTGCGAGGCACCCTGGGACTTGTTTTTTGTGTTTGTCCCTTCTGTCCCCTTCAAACTTCTCCCTCTTCCCCTTAGAACTTTGAATTCCTTGCTTCTTTAAATACACAGAATTTAGAGCCAGACTCCCTGGACTCACATAACCTCTTCCTGCCTAAGTTTCCTCATCTGTACAGGACAATAATGGCATCTTCTTCATAGGATCAGTGTGTGGACTAAATGAGTTAACAAATGAAATGCACATAGAACAGAGACTTGCAGGTAGTAAAAGCTATTATCATTGGCAGCATTTTTATACTACTCGTTGTTACTTGAGCATTCCCAGTAAACCCACCCTCTTAACCTCAAGAGGCATAATAAACATTTTTGCTAAATGAATACAGTACTCTCTCCACAGACATTTTATCAGGTCAAATGTTCTCCAGCATTGGTACTTGGACATCTCTTGCTTGCAGGCAGATCTCTTAGAGAGCAAGTCCATTCCCTTGACAAAAAAAAAATCAAGGGACCCTATTTAAGTAGCTTCTTCTCAGTGTTCATTCACAGATAATTACACACTTAACAGTAGAGAGAACTAAAATCCAATGTGTTCAAGCCACTGCTGATAAATATCAGGTGATAAATATGATAAACCCAATTGGGAAGTTCTAGGCAAGATGATAGAATAGGTAAACACTGTGCTTGCCTCCTTCCATGACTGCATTAAAATTACAACTAAATTATAGAACAATCGGCCTGGAGAACCATCTAAAGACTAGCTTAACAAAACTTCTATAACTAAGGATATAATGAAGAGGTCACATCATGACTGGTAAAAGATGTGAGAGGGGCTGCCCCTACACCCATTTGGGGCATTGTGCATCAGGAGGGATATCTGAGCTGTGGAGGCACCCCCAGAGGAGTGAGGGACCCCAACCCCACAACAGGCTCCCCAGCCCAGAGTTCCAGTGCTGAGAAGGAGTCCACAGGCATTATGTCCTACACAGATAGTGACCAACCACAGATAGCTTCGTACCTTTGACCAGGTAGCCCCTGGATGGTCACAGGCGGTGGCTGACCTTGGCCTGCAGGGAAGCCTCTCCCAAGAGACTCCAGAACCAACAGACCTGGAGGCTGGCTTCAAACAACAACAGAGAACTACCTGATTAGCCCCATAAGTAGCAAACCCAAAGGGTGGCCTCAACAAGTATATGAGTCAGCTTGAGCGAATTCCACTCTGTGGGGTCAGCTTCACATGGCAGCTCAAATGCTGTGGGCCAATACTCACTGCCAATCAGCCTTAGAGTCAATCCCACCCACCGACATACCAACAACAATCAAAGCTCAACTACAACTGGAGGGAACACAGAACCCACATAAGGAACACTCTTGGAGTACTTGAAGCAGATGATCAGGAAGACTGACACTGGGCCACATAGGACATCTACTACATAAGGCCACCTGACCAAGACTGGGAGATGTAGCAAATCTACCTAATACATATAAACAAACACAGACAAAATGAGAAAAGAAAGAAACATGTCCCAAATGAAAGAACAGGAGAAAACTCCAGAAAAAGAATTAAATGAAATAGAGGCAAGCAACCTAACAGATACAGAATTCAAAAACACTGATTATAAGGATGCTCAATGAACTTAGGAGAAGAATAGATGATCTCAGTGAAAGATTCAACAAAGAGATAGGAAACATAGAACCTTACATAAAAAAAGAACCAGTCAGAAATGAAGAATATGATATCTGAAATGAAGAATATACTATAAGGAATTGACAGCAGATTAGATGAAGCAGAGGACCGAATCTGCCATTTGGAAGACAAAGTAGCAGAAAAGTTTAAGGAACCTCTGGGACAAGATCAAGCATACCAACATTCACATGATAGGGGTACCAGAACGAGAAGAGAGAGAGAGCAAAGGATTGAGAACCTATCTGAAGAAATAATGACTGAAATCTTCCCTAACCTGGAGAAGGAAATAAACAAAGAAGTGCAGAAAGCACAGAGAGACCCAAATGAGATGAATTCAAATAGGCCCACACCAAAATACATCACAAATAAAATGGCAGAGCTTGAAGACAAAGAGAAAATCTTAAAAGCAGCAAGAAAAAGGAAGCTAGTTGCTTACAAGCTCCCATAAGACTATCAGCTGATTTCTCAACAGAAACTTTCCAGGCTACAGGGACTGGCATGAAATATTTAAAGTGATGAAAAGCTACTACCTACTACCAAAACTACTCTACTCAGCAAAGCTATCAATTAAAACTGAAGGTTTGAGATTAAGAGCTTCTCAGACAGAAAAATGCTAAAGGAATTCATCATCCCCAATCCAGTATTATAAGAAATGTTGAAAAGAGAATTCTTTAAGAAAAAGAAGGAAAACATAAATATAACTAATAAAATGGCAATTACCATGTATCTATCAATAATCACTTTAAATGTAAATGAATTAATTGCTTCAATCAAAAACCATAGGATAGCAGAATGGATAAGAGAACAAGACTTATATGTATGCTGTCTACAAGAGACCCATTTCAGATTGAGACACACGCAGACTGAAAGTAAAGAAGTGGAAAAATATATTTTATGCAAATGGCAATAAAAAAAAAGCTGGGGTCACAATACTTATATTAGACTAAATAGACTTTAAAACAAAGGCTATAATAAGAGACAAAAAGGGCATTACTTAATAATAAAGGGATCAATCCAACAAAAGGACATAACCCTAGTAAACACTTATGCACCCAACATAAGAGCATCTAAATATATAAAGCAAATATTGACCAACATAAAGGAAGAGATTGACAATAGTACAGTCATAATAAGGGACTTCAACTTCCCACTGACACCAAGGGATAGATTTTCCTAGACAGAAAATCAACAAGGAAACAGTGGCTTAAATGACACATTAGACCATATAGATTTGATTAATATTTTTAAAGCATTTCATCTAAAACAGCAAAATATACATACTTCTCAAGTGCAATGGAACGTTTTCAAGCAAGACTGCATTAGACCACAAAACAAGTCTTAATAAATTTAAGAAGATTGAAATCATATCAAGTATCTTCTCCGATGGCAGTGGTATGAAACCGAAAATCAATTACAAGAAAAAAACTGAAAAAAATACAAACACATGGAGGCTAAATAGCATGCTAATAAATGATGAATGGGTTGACGATGAAATCAAGGAAGAAATCCAAACATACTTTGAGATAAATGAAAATGAAAACAGAACAACACCGTGAAAGCAGTCCTAAGAGGCAAATTCATAGCAATAGAGGCCTACCTCAAGAAATAAAAGGGCCCTGTATGTGCTGGGGACATTCGGACTAAGTCCATTCAGTGACCTCTACTTCTTGGGATTGTGGGCATCATTGTCCAGGGCTTCAATGCCCTGCTTCCTCCCCATGCAGACACTGAGGAAGAGCCTGGGCAGGGCCTCCTGTCATTTTGTCTGTCACTGTCTATGTCTAGAGTAACAGCTGTGCCCTGTGTGCTCAGCATCCTATAGTCCCCACCCTGTACCAGAGGGCCTCCACCCTGTTAGGAACAGGTGACCAATGGCCTGGGACACTGAGTAGTAATTTCAAGTCCTCCCCAGAGCCTCCAGTTCCCCATCCCTGGGGAATGCAGTAGCCCCCAACCCCTAGCTGCTCTCTGTGTCTGGGCTTGGCCTCCTTGCGTGCTTGCCCAGCAGCGACAGCACTCCCAAACTGCACTGGCAGCCACCCCTCATGGCAGCCAAGTGATTCAAGTAGTTCCCCTTGAACCTGAAGACTGTGTAGGAGCAGGCCAAGCCAGGCAGCGCTGGGGGCAGCAAACTACACAAGAACTTGGAGGCAGACAGTGTGGGGGCCATCATGGGCAAGGGCTACAAGAACTCAGCGGCTGAGCTGGGGTGCGGCAGGGCCAGAATCAGCCCCCATCCCCACAAGGGCAGTCAGCTGTCACCAGGACAGCCTGCAGGGACTAATTCAGGTCACCACAGGCAAAGGCCACTGGAACACCTGGGCCACCAAAGATGAGTCCCACTAAAGTGCAGGCAAGAGCTTAGGCTGCAACACCTACATCAATAGGCTTATCAAGGTGGACACTGGGGAGAAGAATGGAAGAGCAGCAGTAGCAGCAGCAGCTCTTCCTCTATGTCCTCTTTTTCTTCTTTCCAGGGTCCTGAACTGGACAAGGGCAAGACTACTAAATAGCAAAACATGGTCATCATTTTAGAAGACTATGGTGACCTGTATGAGGCCAAAAGGAAGAAAGATCAAAGGGATAAAGAGAGTAGGAGAGAATGATGGTTACATGGAACCCTATGATGCACAGCAAATAATAACAGAAATTAGAAGCTGAGGTTCCAAAGATCCCCTGGTGAAGATGCTTGAACTGCTCAACAGCCTCTGTGAGCCTGGGGAGACTGGAGTGAATTTGGAGGCACTGGCCAAGGGTTGAGGAAGCTGCAGCAGCTGTATGGCACACCCTAAAAGCAGGCCACCTATTGTGGAGTGGTGGCAAGCAGAAGGTGCTGTCTGTGGACATTCTTGGCTGGCTGACCATGGACAAGTGGCCTGTTGCCAAGTTGAGCAGCCCTGAGAGTGGAAGAAGGAGTAGATTATGCGGGCGCTGTCAGTTCATTTTGAAGGCTCTGAGCAACCTTCCATGAAGGGGGAGACTCAGCACTATTGACAGCAGAGCTGTACTCTGATCTTGAAGTCAACTCTCTTTGACCATAGTGAGTGGGAAACAGTAGATCTGGTCCTGCCTCTGGAGAAGCAGCCTTGGTCTCACGGTGTCATCACCAGTGCCAAGGCTGAGAGTAACTACATTCATGCAAAGAAGCTGGTTACCTGGTTTGAAATAGCAAGTCAGGGACCAGTAGGTACTCCATTGCATTAAAAACTAGTCAAGGATATATCCATATCACAGTGGCTCAGAACTAAGACAACGAGTATACACTGAATCAGATGAACACAGTCTTTGACAGCATTCTGGAAGTGGTACACTATTATTCCAATGAGAAGTTGCCTTTCAAACAAGCAGAACACATGACTTTACTCTACCCTGGTGCACGGCAAGCTGCACTGAAGTCAGCCACCAAAAGCCCTCGGCTTGGTCTCTCACACCTAAGAGGGCATCAGCACCCAACCAGCATCTCAGGGCATAAGACTGGATTATGCCATAATAATTGGTAGGAACTGGAGGGTCTTCATTGAAAAATCAAAAAGTCTTTGGCCTTGAATCCATTCCATGACACTTGCTTACTGATCTCTTTTCTCCTTGCTAAGTAGTTCTACAATAAGTAATCATAACTTACCAGTTGCCTCCACTCTCTGGAGTAAAGGTTTCTATTTGCGGTATGATCCTCAGGAAAGGTAAGTCAAGAGTCCAGGAATATTAAAGTTCTCCAGAAATGTGTTAGTTGCTACCTGGAATACCTAGTCTCCAAATAAACCAACAAAAATGAGCTTGACTTTTACTTAAGACAGCTCTCCTGTGGACAAGGAGAGCATGTTATGTCAGATCCCTTCTTGGGGGAAAAGATGCACAGTGGAAAATAAGCAAATAATGGGCACCTTGGAGAAAGCTGTTTCTCTTGAGTGTCCTGGTTCAGCTCTGGAGTCCATGAAAAGTCATAACTTTAGGGTCTGGAAAAAGGATTATTTTGTTGGTCAGCCTTTTAAGAAGGTGTGTGTTTTTTGTCTCTGTGGACTTTTCATCAATACAGCAAATCAGTAATATAAACATAAATAGGAAGGAAGGTTTAAGAATCACCACTATAATTAAACATTGGCATCATTATTATAATTCTGAGTTATAGAATAAAACACAAGACAGATTTCATTTCTAATTTTTTTAAATCTGAAAATTTACAAAGTTCAACAACTGTTTTTTTAGTGTAATTATGCAGAACTTCTGATAACATTGGTTTCATCTTTGTGCATTCTAGTTGTTATGGTACTATATTTAACTTTGTCCCTAAAATTTGATTTGCTTTGAATTTTTAGAGTAAATTAAAAATATGTATATTTGTATAACTCTAGGATTTGATTATATAAACTGGATCTCTAAAGCCTGCAGTTTCTCTCACACTGTATGAAGCAGACCAGTTCACACCGTATAAATATATTTTTAAAAATATACCATACCACTTAAGATATGAAATTAATATTCATAGTATTGTTATCTTTATGATTTATCATTGTGAACTTATATCACCAATTTACTTACTGTGAAAAAAAATATGGGAATGGCATACTGTGAGATGAGTGGCTGTGTAATTACAGCCAAGCAGATGTTTCTGTGTTCTAGGGTTTGTAATTTGGTTCTCAAAACAGGTCCAGATGCAACTGTGTTGACAGTAACCAATGGAAAGTTTAACTTTTGCGGCTTCTTTAAAATACACAAAAAGTGTTGATTTGGTTAATTTGAGGGAAAGCATATCTTTCTAGTTATTAGTCATCATTTCACTATTATGATTTAGAGGTTAGTAAATATTTGCTTTGTTATTCAGTTAAGATTGTAGCTAAAAAGTTGTATGATCTTTGATTTAAAAAATTTGAGAAGAACTTTTTCTCACTGGATCCCAATGATTTTATTAATAAAGAGTGTTCTGTTTTTCAAAAAGAAGCAATAAGAAAATTCCAAATAAACAATTTAACCTTACACTTAAAGGAACTAGAAAAATAAAAGTAAACAAAGTCCAAAGTGAGTAGAAGAAAGGAAATGATAAAGATCAGAGTGGAAATAAATTAAATAGAATCTAAAAACAAAAACAAACAAACAAAAAAGATCAATGAATCCAAGAGCTCGTTCTTTGAAATGATAAACAAAATTGATAAACCTTTAGCCAGACATATCAGGAAAAAAAGTGTTGGGGTTGAGGGTAGGATACCTCAGTCCAGGTGAGAGCACCATAAAGTCATATGGCAAAGGGCATAGATAAACAAAGGGGATCATCATTGGGGCCAACAGTGCAGTCAAAAAGCTATAACAATAAACAACATTCCTGACTTTTATGACAGCAAGAAAAGTCACAAACAACATGACAGTAAACGAATTAAATAGGTATAAGAATATGATAAAATTTTAATGGAAAACATAAAAGACTGAACGGCATTGCCTACCATTTTTCCTGTATGGGAGTCTCAGTGTTGTAAAGAGTCCACTTTTTGTCTTAGTCTACAATTCAATGCAATTCCAGAACAAATCTTAAGGGAATTATTTTTAATTGAACTTGACTTGATTTTAATGTTCATCTAGACATGGAAATGTACAAGAGTGCAATCTAATTTTACATAATGGTGGTGGTGGTGAGAAGATGGCCTTACAAAGTGTGAAAACATCCTATAGAAGTAAGAGAGTTTGAAAATGTGATATTAGAACAGACCAAAGTAAATGAATCATGAAGCAGAATAAAGATTCTGGAAAAGGACCCACATCTATTTGAGGATTTAATGTAAAATACATTTTATACATGGCAGTGGGACAACTGGGTATTCATATGACAAAATAGGAAAAATAGATCTTTACCTCACACCATACACACGAAGTTTATTGCAGATTAAAGAACCAACCATACATACCTGATTATTAAAGTACAGGAAATAAATAACAAAACAGAAGCCTTGATGGAAATGACAGATATGTTTGACACCAACATTTTAAAATCTTGTTTAAGAATAAACATGGATTAGTTAGAAAAACAAGCATTAGACATGGAGATATATGTATGAGCTAACAAACCAACCATATCTAGAATCCATAGAACTGTTTTATAAATTAGTGAGTAGAAGATAAAAATCCCAATAGAAAAATGAGCAGTGTATCTAGACTAGTAACTTACAGAAAAAGAAATGCAATTGGCAAATAAGTACATGAAAAGATGCTGTAAATATACAGGAAGATTTTCCTTGTAAATATACAAGAAAATAAAAATAACAATAGATTTTATTTTGCTGGCTAAATTGAAAACAATGTTAAAGATTGAAATTATTTAAGGTGGGAAAATGGCCGTTGCCATCACTGTTGATGGCAGCTCAATTGTTATTCAGAGGATAAATTGGGAGAATTGATCAAAATTTAAAATGTGCCTGCTCTTTGACCCAGAAAATCTATCATTAATAATCGTGTACAATTTTGTTCTATTTAGCATTATTTATAGTAGCAAAGAGTGGGGAACAATTTAACAATTTACTGATGAAGAAATGGGTGGATAAATTATGCTGTACAGAAACTAGTTCTTTACTTGTCTGGCAGTGAAATGGTCATGATTATATAAAATTTACATTTGTATAAAAATTGTAAGGTTTTAATTTTTAGAATCACCTATGTGCAGAGGACAGAAGGCTTGGTTAAGGTGGGATGGGACAGAATGCAGGTGTTAATAGCCTTGACACTCACTCATAGAGCTGATAGATATGCAATGGGAATATGAGAAAGAACACCTGAATAGCCATAGAGTGTGTCCAGTCCATGAGGAAAGGTTTTATGCTTTATCAGCAAGATTTACTTAAAATCTAATCCCTCTTTCCCACCCCCTGAGGCCCACGCTGCCCATGACCTCTTACCTAGACTACTGTAGTAGCTCCCACTGATTTCCCTGCTCTGGCCTCACTCTCAGCACAGCAGGAGCCAGCTAAAATCTGATGGTGCTCCCACCTCTGCTTAGAACTGGTCAGTGGGGCTCCTCCCTGTTTCACTCAGAAGAAAAGGTAGACCTTGTAAGGCTCTACAGAAGCTGCCTGACCCGTGAACCTCACTACTTACCACTCTTCTAGTTCAGCAGATTCCAGCCAGCTCTGCTGTACTGAGGAAATGCCAGGTAGCTCCTACCATATGGGGTTTGCACTGGTTATTCCCTCTGCCAAGAACACTCTTCCCTCCACTATCTCATAGCTCTTTCCTTGCCTCCTTCAAGTCTGATTCAGATGTTATTGTGTGAGAGAAGACTCTAGTTAATAGTTTGTACCTACCTTTATTTCCTAGTCTTGATAAATGCACCCTGGCTATGTAATGTGTTAACAGTAGGGGAAGCCAGGGGAAAGGTGTTTCAGAAACCTCTACACTATCTTTGCAACTCATGTAAATCTAAAGATTTTTCAAAACAAAATGTTTAAAAACAAACAAAAATTGCATCTACCAGCACTTCCCAACTCTTCTCCTTCTTAATCTTTCTCCACAGCACTCATCACCTCCTGTACCAACAAGATCTAGTTCTTTTGTTCAGTGTGAGATCTTTTTTGCTCTGCTAAGCTGTGCTCCATGAGGCCAGAATTTGCTATAAACCCAGATCCTGGAATAAAGAGCATCGCATGAATCTATAAATTCTAGTTTCTGGGTACCACAATTTATTTACCCAATTCTCCATTAATAAATTTTTAAATTATTTCCAAATGTTTACTGTCATAAATAATACTATAAAATACAAAAGACTTGTACACGTATCTTTGTATATGGATTTCTAATGGTGGGTTTGGTGGGTCAAAGAGCAGACACATTTTAAATTTTGATAAATTTTGCCAATTATCATCCCCAAAACAATTGTGCTGGGAACATAATTTACTCATTTATTCAGTTGATTATCTGTTCTTCCACAATAGAACATAAACTCTTTGGGAATAAGGGTTTTCCTTGTTTTGTTCAGTGCTGTAAACCCAACTCCCCAGAACAAATATTCGTTGAGCGAATGACTTGGGGAGGCAAGAGCCAGTGCTAAAATTGATGGCATAAGATATAGAGGTTTAAATATATTATTTAAAGCTATGGAGTTAGTGTGGTCAGTAGAATAATGTCCCCCCAAAGATCCCATGTCCTAATCTCCAGAACCTGGGAATGTTTCCCCACATAGCATGAGGAACTCTGCAGGTGTGCTTAAGTTAAAAGTTTTAAAAAAACTTTTTTCATGCTTCAATTATAGTTGATGTTCAATATTATATTAGTTTTAGGTGTACAGCGTAGTGGTTAGACATTTATATAACTTACAAAATGATCCCCTGGTAAGTCTTGCACCCACCGGACCCCACCCATAGTTAATAAAATGTTACTGAATATATTCCTTAAGCTATACTTTACATTTCTGTGAATATTTTATAACTGGTAATTTTTTAAAATATTCTTTTGTAAAATGTTATTGAAAAGCTTTAAAGTTATCTAGAAAAAGGAGGATCAAAGAAAGATCCATTTTGGGGGGACACCTCTAGATCCTCCCTGAGGAGGGGTAGACCCAGGACTCAGAGCCCTGCATTCAGACTCTGGACTTGAGCGCTATGCGCTGAGCTATGCTGTGAGCAGCCCTCTCCTCGCCAGGCAGCTCACACCTGGGAGCCTCTGGGTGGACTCAGCTGGGAGGAGGGCAGGAGGGTCCCTGCTGACACAGGTTTCTGTCCCCTGGGAGATGCCCAATGTGTCAGGCTCTCTGATTGTCCTGGGACTTTTTAATCCTTTCACCTTTTTTCCCCCCAGATTTTTAATCCTTTCACTTTTTTCCTCCCTCAATTCCCCCTCCCATCTGACAACCCTCAGTGTTTTCTGTTTTGTTGGTTTGTTTATTTTGTTCTTCAGATTCCACATATAAGTGAAATCATATGAAATCTTTCTCTGTCTGGCGTATTTCTCTTAGCATAATACTCTTCTCTTTCTTTCTTATTCACTTTCTATCTTCTTTTGTATGTTGATGACTTTCTGTAGTGTTATGTTTGGATTACTTTCTCTTTATTTTTTGTATATCTCTTGTAGATTTTTGTTTTGTGCTTACTTCATATATACCATGACATATTTATAGCAATCTGAGCTTATGGTTGCTTAAGTTTGAACACATTCTAAAATCACTACCATTTTTACTCACCCTCTTCATGTTTGTTTTTATCATCATTTTTTAATTCTTCCATGTGTGTGGATGTATGTGCATCCCATAATTTACTGTTGAAATTACACATGATCTTCCTACTTTTGCCTTCTAACCTTTGTTATAGCTTTAGTGTACTTTGATTCACTACTTTTACTATGTTTGCCTTTTTCAGTGAGACTTTTTTCCTTTGTGACTTTTTTATTCATTTTTTTAAATTTTCTTTTTCTTTTTCTTAAAGAAGTCTAACATTTTTTGTAATACTAGTTAGGTGGTAATGAATTCCTTCAGCTTTTTTCATCTGAGAAATTATTTATATTTTCTTCAATTCTAAATGATAGCTTGTCTGGGTAGAGTAATCTTAGTTGTAGGTCCTTGCTTATCATCACTTTGAATATTTCATGCCAATGCCTTCTGGCCTGTAATATTTCTGTACAAGCAAACAAACAAACAGACAAACAGCTGACGGTCTTATGGGAGCTCCCCTGTAAGTAACTAACTGCTTTTCTCTTGCTGCTTTTAATATTCTCTTTGTCTTTAACCTTTAACATTTTAATTATGATATGTTTTGGTGTGGGCCTCTTTGGGTTCATCTTGTTTGGGACTCTCTGCACTTCCTGGACTTGTATGTCTATTTTCTTTACCAGGTTAGGGAAGTTTTCAGTCATTATTTCTTCAAATAAGTTCTTAATACCCTGCTCTCTCTCTTCACCTTCTGGCACCTTTTTGTTGTTCTGATTGGGTGATTTCTGCTACCTGTCTTTAAATTGTTGATTTGATCCTTTTCTTCATCTAATCTGCTGTTGATTGCCTCTAATGTATTCTTCATTTCAGTTATTGTATTATTCATTTCTGACTGGTTCTTTTTTATGTTTTCTATCCCCCACCCCTTTTATATATGTTTCTTATCTCTTTACTGAAGTTCTCACAGAGTTCATCTATTCGTCTCCCAAGTTCATTATACATCCTTATAACCAGTGTTCATCTGGTAGATGGCTTATCTCCATTTTTTTTCTATTTCTTTTCTGGAATGTTTTCTTGTTCTTTCATTTGGAACATGTTTCTTTGTCTCCTCATTTTGGCTGCCTCCTTGTGTTTGTTTCTATGTATTAGATAGATCTGCTATGTATCTCGGTCTTGGCAGAGCGGCCTTATGTAGTAGGTGTTCTGCGGGGCCCAGTTAGGCAGTCTCCTTGAATACCTGAGCTGTGTGCTCCAGCAGTGTCCTTTGTGTGAGTTATGTGTTGTAGTTGAGCTTTGATTGCTGTTGGCATGTCAGTGGGTGGGTTTGATCCTCAGGCTGACTGGCTGTGAGGACTGGCTGAGAGTACAGCAGGCAAGCTATTGTGCAGGGGCTGATTCCACAGAGTAGGATTCACTTTAGTGAGATCCTGGTGCCTGCTGAATCTGCCCTTTGGGTGTGTCACCTGTGGTGCTAATTGGATGGTACTCTGTTGTAGTCTGAAGCTAACCACTGTTTTGTTGGCTCTGGTGGAAGCCAATGTCATCTGCTGTCTATGTCCTGCTCTGGGTCACCTTTTGGGAGCTACAAAGTGATCTGTGGTTGATAGTTAGGCTTAGAGGCACCTGGGAACAGTTATGCTGTGAACTGAAGTCATCTGCCACTAGTGTCGGGCTTAGAGTCACTTAGCAAAAGGTATAGGGCAGGCCAAGGCCAACTGCTATTTGTTTGGGGTTTGTGGGCCTTTGAGAGATTTATAAGAAACTCAACAGCATTTTCCAAGGTCAGCCGTTTGTGAGGAACAGCCAATAAAATAGGTTCAGGCTAGTGTGTGAGTTAGGCAAGACAGGGTTTCAGGGAATCACAAAGGTGAGATGAGAATGGTGTTAGTAAGGTAAATGGAGACTCATATTTGATGCCTGCATCTGCCGGCTGGGAGTGGGGAGGGCTCAACAAAGGAACAATGGCACTTGCCAGCACTTCAGTCTTGGATGGAGCTGTCCCTCCAGCCTTCACCCTGAAGCCACACAATTCAGTTCCTCTCCATATGTCCCTGGTGCTTTTCAAGTTGCTATCTCTTTGGTGGAGCTTGGGGAAAGTGTGAGTGAGCGAGTCTGTGCTCAGGCCCTTTAAGAGGATGCTTGGGTTTATAGCAGCACTCTGTCTCACATGGACAGAGTCTCTACTGATTCTTATAGCCAAATGTTGTGGAGACTCCTCTTCCCAGCACTGGTGCTCTGGGCTGGAGAGCCTGATGTGGGCCTGGGACTCTAGCTTCTCAGTGAGGATCTCCACAGCCAAAATATCCCTCCAGATTCTTAACCACCATATGTGGGTGTGACCAGACCATTTTGTGTCTTGACTCCTCCTATCAGTTTCAATGTGGCTTCTTATTTATATCTTTTATTATAGAAGTCCTGTTCTGCTAGTTTTCAGGTAGTTCTTAGGGGTGGTTGTTCTATAATTTAATTGTAATTTTGATGTGGTTGTGGGAAGAGGTAAGCACAGCATTTACTTACTCCACTATCTTGACCACAAGTTCTTAAGAATCTTGACCTGGGGAGATAATCTTGGATTATCTGGTGGGTCTGATGTCTTTACAGGGGTCCTTATAAGAGGGTCAGAAGGGAGTGTTACAATGGAGGCAAAGGTCATAGAAAGAGTGGAAGATGTTATGCTGCTGGCTTTGAAGATGGGGGAAGAGCCACACTCCAAGGACTCCAGGTGACCTCTGGAAGCTGGAAAAGGCAAAGGATTCTGTCCTAGAGTCCCCAGAAGGAACATCATCCCGCTGACAACATGATTTTAGAATTTCTGGCCTCCAGAACTGTAAGAGGATGAATTAGTGGTCTTGCTTTAAGCCACCATGTTTATAGTAATGTGTTACAACTGCAGTAGGAAATTAATCCAGGTACCGATAGAAGAATTTTTTAAAATGTAAATCCCAAACCTGATTTGTAAATGAGATGGAAGGAGAGGGGAGGAAGAAAAGTAGCTGATGCCTCATCTTTCCTAACAGGGGATCAGACACAGGGTATTTCAAATTTTAACTACACTTATGGATAGAATCATTGGAAGAATTAAAACCAATCACTGGAAGGATTAAAAGAGGTTGCCCCTAGATGAGTGCTAGGTAATGCTGGTGGGACTGTCACCAGACCTCGTTCGCTCTTAAGTGCTCATAGGTCGGTTATCATGGGCACATCTGACCTCCATAAAATGCACTAGTGCACTGAAGATGTGCACTGTGTGCTTCCAGCAACAGGTCCATTTGGCGAGGCTGACACCTCTCTTCTCTCCTGTGGAGATTTCTGTCTCCACCCGGATCCAAGGGGCCAGAGCTGGAACCAGGCCCCAGCAATCTGTGGCTCACCTGGCCCCACGCTACCAGGTGCTCCTTGGCTAATATTCTAGAATTATGCATGCATGTTTTATATCTCTCCAGTACTCATTCTAGATCTCTGTGCATGCTGGGCAGAGCCCTGGCCAGAGCAGGAGACGAGTGTACCCCAAGATTAGGTTTCTTGAGTTTGTCTCTGTCCCTCAGAGGCTTCAGTTTCCTCATCCGTCAAAGGATGGGGGGATGGTTGACAAGAACCCTTAGTGATATAAGCTTTAGGTTCTTGGGGAGTCAAATGAAGATTATTCCTCTGTGGACCTGCCCCGCTCCCCAATACATATTGAGGGACTCAGCTGTCACCTGGGTGTCCAATGTTGAAAGTTCTATGAAGACACAGACTGAGGCTTCACCACAGCTCCCACTCTTTTTGGTTGTCACCTGGATGGGACAAGTATCTCCCTGAGTCCTAGTTTACTCACTTGTCCAATAGGATACTGATAATACTTTCCTGTCTTTATTATAGGGCTAAGGGTCAAATGAAAAGATTAAAGTCCTGCCAGGGTACACCAGAGGTCTGTGTGAGCAAAGGGGACCAGGTGTCCACCCATTATCACACAAGTTCACAGACTGACCTGTGGAGGGTCTGAAGTGCTGTTTGATCATATCCTAGATTTCATCAGACTTGTTGCCAAATTCTGCTTCCGGAAAAGCTAGGAAAGACCAAGGAAAGTGGCCCCAAAAGATATCTCTGGCTTTTCCTCAATATTGCTTAAGAAAAAGGGTCCAGCACCCACTGGGTGGCTTCTCTCTAGGCCTCTGCCAGAGTGTTCCAGTACAATGCTGCATGCATGTATGTGGATGTGCCTATGTGTGTGCAGTACTTGTGTGTGTGCATGTGAATGCATGTGTGTGTGTGACTGTGTGCACGTTGCCGCCAGGAGATCTCAAGCATGTGTGCACAGGCATACATGCTTGTCTGTGTGTGGGCACCCATGGCCTCACTGATTGTGCATAGTATGAATACATGTGGGTGTTCACAAGCTCTCATAAGGGTGCATGAGCATTCATACAGAGCATGGAAAGCATATGGCACCCTTGCTGCCAATTTCAGCTCATAGCTACATTTTCTTTGGCTTTCGTGATTTAAAAAAATCAGAACCAACATTTGAAAATCAGATTTCACAAAAAATCTATGTGTTCAGCTTCTTTTGAAAAATAAGAAGGCAGTTCTGGGTGCTGTTCTTGAAGGGCATCGACTAACTATAGCCCATAGGCTTTGGTCTGTTCTCTAGAGGGGTTATGTGACCTCCAGTTTGTCAGAGTCCTTGCCACTCCCTATTCCTCACTCATTGATGTTATCTCCTTGCCCCCTATAAGAATTTAAATTGGGAGATAAAGTTCCAATGATTTAGTAGCAAGCTTAATTTTTGTCTGCAGCATGTATCTTCACTCCAACCTGAGCAGTTTCCCAACCTTGGCCTCCATTCACCTTCAGCTACTTTGCCCATGTGGTCATTCTGTCCCTCTCCATCCTTCTGATGCTATCTTCCTTGCCCTCCTCACTCTCTGTCTCAGGTGGAGTCTGACTCTTCCTTGAGTTCCACTTCAGATGTGCCCTCTCCTCTGAGAGGCCTGTTACGATCTCCCCAATCATCAGTCACAGCTTCTCTGTTCTCCCTAGCTGGTTGGTTGTGCTTCATTACTGATTGGACTGCTGGCAGGTGTATGTGAAGAGGTTATTATCTTATGTACTGGGACTAGAAGTCCTCCAGAGAAAAGAAATATCTTAGTTTGGTAAGTCTATGGTGTAAAAAAAGGAAGGTATGATTGTGATCAGTATCTACATTACTAAAATCAAATAAAGTACTTTTAAAACTTAATAATAAAGAACCAGAGAAAATGGCAAAGATGATAAAAGCTTCATTCATTCCCTCTTGCAACCATATCAAAGTTGAGATGTAAACAGGAAGCAAACAGCAAGCAGAGTTGCCTGTGGATCTAGGTGAACAGAACCACTACCACTAGGGAGAGAACTAAGAAATCACCCTGCAACGATAGGAGGTAGGAGGGGGTGAAGGCGCAAGGCTGCCTGGTCCCCAGAGGTTGAGGAGGACAGAGGTTAAGGCAGTTGCAGGGGGCAGCTGCAGACGCCACTTAAAGGGGGCATGTCTGCAACTGGACTTTCATGGTGACAGATCTGCTCACTCTGAGCACCAGTGCCAGCTAGGCTGCTTATGGGGCACAGGGACTTACAGGGGGACACTGAGTTTTTGGACCAAGGGTTGGAAGTGAGGCTTTCTCCTGGGAAGAAGTGCTGGTGGAATCTATTGCTCCTCTGTTGAGCCCTCCCCTCTCCCAGTGTGCAAACACATCACTGCCATAGCTGAGAAGTCATCAAAGAGGTCGCTCTTCCCACAGGACTCTCTGAAACTCCACCTCCCCCAACTGGTGGCCCTACCCAAGCCACACCCAGTTGTGTCCTTGGTGTGTCCTATGCCACTTGCTGAGTAGCTTCACAACCCACACTGGTGGCAGCTGACCTCGGTTTCTGGTGTGGCTTCTTGAGGCAACTTACAAGCACAGCATCTATGGATTGCTTGCTGAATCTTAACAGGTGGCCCCAGAGGGGTACAGGCTGGGGCTAAACTTGGCCTGCAGCCAAACTCCTCTCAGGACTGTGCTGCTGGACACCTACTGCACAAAGCCACGCTAATAAGACTGGGAGACTTAGGAGCTTTGCTTAGTACACAGAAACAGACACAGACAGGCAGCCAAAATGGGAAGAGAAAGAAGCAGAAACCATATGAAAGAACAGAACATAGATCGAGGAAAATTGGAGTCAAGCAATCTTAACAGATGCAGAGCTCAAAACACTGGTTATAAAGATGCTCAATAAAATTAAGGGAAGTGTAGATGAATTCAGTGAGAACTTTAACAAAGCGTTAAAAAACTTAAAATTGGAAATGGGGATTATAAAGGGGAACCAGTCAGAAATGAAGAATACATTACCTGAGATGAAGAGTATGTTAGAGGGAATCAACAGATGGAGGAAAAAGAGGATCGAAGCACCAGTATGGAAGATGGTGAAGCCAAGGTCGCCCAACCAGAATGGCAAGAAAAAAGTAATGAGGACTGTGATAAAAATTTAAGGAGCCTGTGAGACAAAATTAAGGGCCATAGGGGTACCTGAGAAAGAAGAACAAAAAGTCAAAGAGCTATTTGAAGAAATAATGATGGAAAACTTTCCTCACCTGATGAAGGAAATAGACATACAATCACAGGAAGCTCAGAGGGTCCCAAGAAAGAGGAACCCAAAGAGGCCCACACCAAGACACATCATAATTAAAATGCCCAAGTTTAAAGATAAAGAGAGAAAAGCAGTTAGTTACCTATAAGGGAGCACCCATAAGACTGGCAGCTGATTTCTCAAAAGAAACTACACAGGACAGAAGGGCTTGGCACAAAATATTCAAAGCGTTGGAAACCCAGGATCTACAACCAAGAACACTTTATCCAGCAAAGCTATCATTTAGAGTCGAAGGACAGATAAAGAGCTTCCCAGACAAAAATAAGCGAAAGGAATTCATTGCCGTCAAGCCACTATTACAGGAAATGTCGGAGGGGCTTCTTTAAGAAGAAAAAACATGTATCAAAGTCATGAATGAAAATTGGTAATAACTACATATCTGTCAATGAGTAATAACTACATATCTGTCAAAAAGATATTGCCTTGATAAACCTAGAGGGTATTGTGCTGAATGAAGTAAGACAGATAGAAAGATAAATACCACATTATTTCATGTATACGTGGAATCGAAAGAACAAAATCAACAACAAAAGTGATAACAAGCTCATAGGTACGGAGAATATTTTGAGGGCTACTAGGTGGGAGGAGGATTGGGGGGACAGTGGAAAAGGGCAAAGGGATTAAGTACAAATGGATAGTTACAAAATACTAATGGAGATATAAGTGATAGCAAGGAAAATAGTCAACAGTGTTGTAAAAATATGTGAGAGAAAGAGGGATACCTAATTTAGTGGGGTGACCACTTTATGAATTATATAGATATCTAATCACTATGCTGTACAACTGAAATGATTATGTTGTATTCTAGCTATAATTGAAAAAAAAAAACTCATTGAATTTTACAATGTAAATATGAGCAACTCTATTATATGTCAATAAAGATGGGGAAAAAAAGAAGTACAAATTGATATTTATAAAATAGTCATGGGTATTCGGGGTATAGCATAGGAAATATAGTCAATAATATTGTAAGAACCCGGTAATAGTGCCAGGTGGGTACTAGACTAATCAAGGGATCTCTTTGTAAATTACATAAATGTCTAACCATTATGCTGTACTCCTGAAGCTAATACAAAATACAAAATAATATTGAATGCCAACTCTAATTGAAAAATTAAAAAAAAATTGTTACATCCATTTTTCAAAAAGCTTAATAATAAGAAAAAAAATTTTAACTGATTTTTAAAATGAGTCAATGACATGAACAGGCACCTCATCAAAGAAGATACAGAAATGGCAAAAATCATATGAAAAGATCTTCAACAGCATATGTCATTTGGGAAATAAAATTAAAGCAACAATGAGATATCACAACCCACCTATTAGAATGCCACAAGTCCAGAACACTGACAACACCAAATGCTGGACAGGGTGTGGAACAGGAACTCTCATTTATTGCTGGTGGAATACAAAATCGTACAGCTACTTTGGAAGACAGTTGACAGTTTCTTACCATATGATCCAACAATAGCACTCTGGTATTTCCTCAAATGAGTTAAAAACATGTCCACTCAAAAGCACGCACTTGGATATTGATAGCAGCTTTATTTATATTTGCCAAAACTTGGAAGAAACCAAGACTGACCTTCAGTATGTGTATAGATAAACAAACTGGTACGTCCAGACAACGAAATAGTAGTGCTAAAATGAAATAGACTATTAGGGAATAGAGGCAGAGGGAGAGATGAATAGGTGTAGCACAGAGAACGTTTTAGGGCAGTGAAACTATTCTGTATGTTACTATAATCATGGATATGTGTCATTATACATTTGCCCAAACCCATAGAATGTACAACACCAAGAGTGAACCCTAATGTAAACTATGGACCCTGGATGAAAATGATCTATCAGTATGGATTCATCAATTATAACAAATGTACTACTCTAGTGGGAGATGTTGATAATAGAGGAGGTTATATGTATTCAGGGGATAGGGAGTTTAGGGGGAATAGCTGTACTTTTTGCTCAATTTTGCTGTGAACCTAAAATTATAATAAAAATAAAAGTTATTAATTAACTAGCCAGTGACTGGAGGGGCACTTCCTATATTTCAGGAAGGGCTGGAATACAGCATGTGCATAAAACATAGATCCAACCAAGAGGAGAGGAGGTCAACCAAACTATTTATTGTTGATAGGGAACTGGTTGGACAAGCTGCTGCCCCATTTTTGAGCCAGCTGATAAGCAAGGGACTGAGGGTTGGGCCACTTTTCTGGCTTACTCCAGACCCCTTAGTAAATAGGAAGGGGGCTCCACAAACACTGAGTAGGCAACAGCTTAAGCTGGGAGGAAGGAGTGAACCGTACTTACTTGTATATTCCTATCTTGTCTACTGCCCTTTGACCTGGCTGACCTTCTCCGAGGTTAGTGAAGGTCAGAAGAAATAGAGATCTGAGCCCAGGGGGAGAAAAGCATCAGAGTATCGGGGGTTCTCTCCCTCTAAGGGGAGCTTGAGAAGAGAGGTGGAAAATATATGCCATGATCAGGAGCATGGCCTAGAACAGTGGTCCCCAACCCTATTGGCACCAGGTACCAGTGCTCCTATGAGAATCTAATGTCTAATGATCTGAGATGGAGCTGAGGTGGTGATGCTAGAGCTAGGGAGCGGCTGTAAATACAGATGAAGCTTCGCTCCTTTGCCTGCTTCTTGCCTCCTGCTGTTCGTCCTGGTTCCTATGAGGCCACAGACTGGTACAAGTCCATTGTTTAGATCAGTTCCAAGGTTCTTTCCCCCTCTCTGAGTTGGGTTGATGAGAGATGATAGCTCGGGAAGGGATGGCATGATTTTATAAGGTGGGAGGTATGTGTGGGAACTTTGGGCTGGGAGAGCCCAAGAACCCAGATGAAGCACCTTTAGCTCTTTCCCAGGGTCTAACTTGCATCTGCTTGTAGACAGTGGAGCTCATGCATCCCTTCTGGGGGGAGACCTTTGACTTGGGAAGAGAGTGAGAAGGAGGCAGCAAAGGATTCTCTTCTCTAAAAACCCCTTGGCCTGGCTCAAACTTCTGGAATCTGAGGAGAGGACCATCTCTGGTGTGGATGAAATTCTGGAGCAGTTATTGTAGCTGGAAGTGAGAGACATGCATAATAGGAGTTCTGAAGATGTGGGCCAGGCGAGCCATTGTGAGGCCCATGATACAAGCAGCACAAGGCCTGTGGGAGATCATCCTCTCCTCAACCTAGGACTCAGGGCTACCCTGGAACCCTGAGGAGGGTGGCCATTGGAGGACGTGGACACCTCCAGCAAAAACTGGCCTCCTGTGATGGGCTTGGTGGTGGTAGACAGGGGGAGCTTGAGCAGGGGCAGGAGAGCAGGATGGAAACCACACTGGGACTTGCCCACAGAGGATGAGTGTGTGGATGGCTCCCAATATGGGCTAATTGTGCCCTCTCCCCATTCATATGTTGAAGTCCTAATCCTAGTCCTTCAGATATGACTATATTTGGAGATAGGGCCTTTAAGGAGGTAATTAAGTTAAAATGAGGCTATTAGGGTTGGCCCTAATCCAGTAATACTGGTATCCTATAAGAGAAGTTTAGGACAGAGATAGGTACAGAGGGAAGATCATGTGAGGACACAGGGAGAAGAGGGCAGTCTACAAACTAAGGAGAAAGCCCTCCGAAGGAACCAACACTGATGGCACCTTGATCTCAGACTTCCAGCCTCCAGAACTGTGAGAAATAAATTTTTACTGTTTAAGCCTCCCAGCCTGCGGTGTTTGTTATGTAGCTTACAATGACTGATACAATCCCTGCAAGAACTCTTTGAGCATGGTAGGGCACTAGGGAGGGGCTGTGGGAGTGCCTCCCAAGCTCTCAAACATTGGAGTTACCTTGCTCAGTGGCCGGTGTAAAACGACTCCCAAGTTTGTTGTTAAAGGCAGAACCTGCAGGCCCAGGGCAGGAGAGTTGTCTGCAGCATGAGTTCCAGGACTCACAGGTGTGTATTTTATACTCTGGTTATAATCCAATACTACATTATTCACTTTGCTGGTCAAATTATTCCAGCTTTGGCCATTAGGAGCAATTTCAGTTGGTTCCTGGGTCGCTTTAGTATGCCCTTATCATTGTGGCTTTGAGTTGTGAGCACTTACTTTCATAAGAGTTCCCAAGGTCACTCTTTACATTTCCTGCCCTGACTCTGGAATCAGCCATTTTCCCAGGGATCCCTGTTCCTTGTGTTGGAGAAGAAACTAAAGTAGGGTCTTGGCTGTGCTAATGGAGTGTCATTGCTTCTAGGCCCTTCTAACTAGCAGAGCAAAGAAATATACGCATTTCTATTACCCAGGGCATATAGACATACCTGTAAGTATTTCTACATGTGGCCATATGTATATTAAGCTAAAATGACTTCATCCTTATGTCTCCAACTCTAATACATTACACATGTATCATTCTAGCTTATTCCCCTGGTTCATCTATAATCTCTCAGTGAAAAACTTGACTTCCATAGTCTGCTATCCATTTACTTAGTTAACTGTACATTTCCAGGTACGTGTGCAGAGAGGTTAGACTTGTTCACCTATACAAACAATATCAACAACTGACTACAGTGCTAATGTGCACTCTTGAGACTCTGAGTCTCCACTCATTTCTAAAGTTACTTAGGCCAGTACTACTTCCCTTATTCCCTTCTTGAGATTTTTTCTTTCATTACAGAATATGTAATTAATTCATTAATGTTATATATTACCTCTCAAGTCTATTCCTTTAAAATTTTTTTTCAATTAGAGTTGACATACATTATTATTTTATATTAGTTTCAGGTATACAGCATAGTAGTTAGGCATTTATATAGTTTATGAAGCAATCCCCCTGATAAGTCTAGTACCTACCTGGCGCTATACATGGTTATTACAATATTATTGATTATATTCTCTATGCTGTATTTCACATCCTTGTGACTATTTTGTAACTGCCAATTTGTACTTAATCCTTTTTTACCCCGTGCCTGAGCCCTCTCCCATCTGGCAAACCATCAGTTTGTTCTCTGTATCTATCAGTCTGTTTCTGTTTTGTTTGTTCAATTATTTTGTTCTTCAGATTCCACATGTACGTGAAATCACATAGTATTTGTCTTTCTCTGTCTGTCTTATTTTTATTAGCACAATACCCTCTAGATTCATCCATATTGTTGCATATGATAAGATTTCATTCTTTTTAATGGCTGAGTAATATTCAATTGTATATATGTACCATTTCCTCTTTATCCATCATTGTTGATGGACATTTAGGTTGCTTTCATGTCTTGGTTATTGTAAATAATACCATAATGAACATAGGGGTGTACATATCTTTTCAAATTAATGTTTTGTATTTCTTCAGATAAATACCCAGAAGTGGAATTTCTGGGTCATAAGTTAGTTCTATTTTTACTTTTTTGAGGAATCTCCTTACTATTTTCCACAGTGGCTTTGCCAATTTGCAATCTCACCAACAGTGTACAAGGGTTTCCTCTTCTCCATATACTCACCAACATCTTTTTTAAAAAATTTATTTATTGATGATAGTCATTATGACAGGTGTGAGGTGATAACTTATTGTGGTTTTAATTTGCATTTCTCTATTTCTCTGATGATTAGTGACATTGAGCATCTTTTCATACATCTATTGGCCATCTGTATGTCTTCTTTTGAGAAATGTCTGTTTAGGTCCTCCAACCATTTTTTAATTGGATTGATTGTTTTTGGTGTTGAGTTGTATGAGTTCTTTATAAATTTTGGATGTTAATCCCTTATCTAATGTTTCATTGGCAAATATGTTCTCCCATTCAGTATATTGTCTTTCCATTTGTTGATGATTTCCTTTGCTGTGCAAAAACATTTCAGTTTGATGTAGTTCCATTTGTCTGGTTTTTCTTTTGTTTCTCTTTTCTGAGGAGATATAGCAGGAAAAAATAACTCTGAAAGCAATGTCAGAGTTTACTACCTCTGTTTTGTTCTTGGAGTTTTATGGTTTCAGATCTTACATTTAAGTCTTTAACTCATTTTGAGTTTATTCTTGTATATGGTGTAAGAAGGTGGTCCAATTTCATTTTTTTGCATGTATCTATCCAGTTTTTCCAACACCATTTATTGAATAGACTGTCTGTACTCCATTATATGTACTTACATCCTTTGTCATAGATTAATTGACCATATAGACATGGGTTTATTTCTGGGGTCTATGTTCTGTTCCATTGATCTATGTGTCTGTTTTTATGCCAGTACTATGTTGTTTTGATTATTATAGCCTTGTAGTATAGTTTGATATCAAGTAGTGTGTTACCTCCAACTTTGTTCTTTTCCCAAGTCTATTCCTCATGCAATATTTCTTATGTGAGTCAACGGTACCCACTAACCCCATTGCCTGGGCTGGTGATCTCCTCTTTGATTCCTGCTCCCACACACCTAAGCAGGCTGTGAGTCCCATACCCCTTTCATATCCTCATCTCCCTCTCCCTTCTGTCACCTCTCCCTGGATTTCAACACCTGCTTTCTGGCCAGCCTTGTTTAAATCCAACCCTTTCCACCTCACCATTCTGCAGTGAAGTTAGTGCTCTGATTCTATCTCTGTGTCCCCATGTTTCTCAGAGGCCTGACCCTGTCTCCCCAGCTTGGAACAACTCTGCAGGCCACAAGCTCTAGAAACCCCACAGTCTAGCTGAAGCCTGTGTCAGATCTGTACTGTAGCTAAACTTGTCTCTCCACCAATGTTTGTGCAAAGGGCTACATGCCTATGTTCCCCTGAAATTCATATGTTGAAGCCCTAAGCCCAAGTGTGATTGTATTAGGAGATAAGCCTTTTGGAAGAGATAGGTTACAATGTGGGTGCTCCCATGAACAGGATTAGTGCCCTTTTTAGAAGAGACACAGAGAGTTGATCTGCTACATGAAGACACAGCAAGAAGGCATCTGTTTGCAAAACAGAAACCAAATAGACTTGTACCTTGATCGTGGACCCTCAGCCTCCAGAACTATGAGAAATAAATATCTATTTAAGCTTCCCAGTCTGTGGCATTTTGTTACAGCAGTCTGAGCTGGCTATGACAGTTTGCCTCCTTCTGTCTTCCATGGGTATTGATCTCCAGGGCAGCACATGTCCCATATATCGATGTCCATCTCAGAGTCCACTTCTGGTGAGATCATATTATGCCTTAAACAGAAAGCCAGCCAGAGAGTGGCATATCCCAGCCAGGCTCTTCCTCTCCTTATGTTTTGGACCTCAACATGGGGGCTGGTTTGCTGGTTTTCTCCCCTTTATTTAGCTGACCAGTCTGTCTTAAGGCTAGGGCCACAGAGCAGGAACAGAACAGCTTAGCAGGCTGGGAGTCCCATACCCTTTTCATGTCCTCATCTCCCTCCCTAGGGAGACATGGGATGTCAGACAGACTGAGAAACACTGTCAAGTCCATTGTTGGGTTGTTGCTGGGATCTAATGCTCAGGTGGCCCATCTGAGAAGTAAGTGGGTAAAGCTGATGACTGATGAGAGAAAATTTATGCTGGGGGCACTGGCCAGCAGGAAAAGGAGCCCAGCTACAGGGACAGGTCCTTCTCAGCTGCAGTTGATTGCTGCTGCATTGCCAGAGCTTCTGATTGTTAAAGACATGCTAAAGATGCTGACTTTGGGGCTAAATATTCTAGGTTTTGAAGGTTGGTTCTACTCCTCAAAAACAAACAAAACCTACATGCAGCTGAGTCTTCTGGCTGTGCTGCCATCAGTGGCCCTGCTCAGCAATGAGGCGTTGAGAGAAAATATGTGGTGACTGGGCTGGGTGTTTAACGATCCACTTTAGAAGCTTGCCTATGACCATGACCATGCTTATCTCATCCATTTCTTCAAATTGGCAACCATATGTCTGGTTCGACAGCCTGTGTTACCTCCCAATGTCCAGCCTCTTCACTGGTCCCATCAGCCTCCTAAAGGGAATTTCTTTGGGCCCTGTTGGACTTTGTTCTATGTCCAGATCCTTTAGCTAGAGGCAAGGAAGAGCTAAAAGTGCCATGGTGGAGAGTGAGGAAAAGAAGCCTGTGCTGTGGAAAGGATGAGAAAGGGCAAGTGTGAGAAACAAATCCTCAGTCGAGCGTCTGGCCAGAGCTTAAAGACTGGATAAGCACCAGTCAGGGCCCTGGAGTTGGCACTGCTCAGGGGAGTTTGTGCCCCTTGCATGTGTAATGAAAGTGGAAAACCACCGGATTTACTTTTAGAGAGGAAGAAGCATTTATTGGAAAAATATCTTGTTAAGAATAGCTTGGGGTACGAGAAGAGAGATATTTTCTGGAATAATTCACGTACATCTAAATAGGTAGTAGAGAAATTTCTGTCCATGAAGCAAGGCAAGAAGATGGCTTTAATGCATAAGGAAGAGGTGAGAGGAAAGAGGAAAGAAAACAGGGACCCAGGAGCCAGAGAGAAGGTGTAAGGCTGGGTAACAGGAGAAAATGGTGTAGGAGTTACAGGATCAAAGGACTATGGAGAAACTGTGGAAGGAGAAGACTAAAGAGGCTCTTTATAATCAGCCATGCCCACTGATGGTGGTAGCTGTTGTTTTTAGCTCATACACTCTCTTGGTCTTTCACTCTGTGTCTTAGTCAGCCCAGCTGCTTTAACAAAATTCCGTAAATCTAGTGAATTATAAACAGCAGATATTTATTTCTCACAGTTCTGGAGGCCAAGGATTCAAAGGTGTCAGTATGGTTGGGTTCTAGAGAGGGCTCATTTCCTGACTTGCACCCTGCTGTCTTCCCATTGTGTCTTCACGTGGCACAAAGAGAGAAAGCTAGCTCTCTGGCTTCTTATAAGGGCATTAATCCCCTTATAAGGGTTCCTCCCTCATGACCTAATCACCTCCCAAAGGTCCCACCTCCAAATACCATCATACTGGTGATTAGGTTGCAACATATGACACAAACATTCAGTTTATAACACTCTCAGAGCTTCAGGACACTAGGCTTCACATAGGTTGTATATATGTTTGTATGTGTGTACACATTCTGTGTGTACATTTGTGCATGTGTTTTAATGCATGTGTGTGTGTGTGTGTGTCTGCACTTTTTGGTGTTTATGTATGTCCACATGTGTATTTGTGTGCATATGTGTGCATGTGTTTATGTATGATTGTGTGTGTTAAAGAAAATGACTATTTAATACCAAAGTGAGAGACCAAGGTTGCCATGAGACCACAGACCCAGGCGAGCTCACTGAGGCCTTTGGACTTCAGTAGGGCATGGAGTGAGGTTCAATCAGTCAACATCTGGGTTACACATTTATTTTCATGGAGTAAATATTTTGAGGGTAAAGGTAAAGCTGTCACAATGTGATTTTTTTTTCTCACTATGACTCCTAAGCAACATTCATCAGGACTTCTACTCATATGCTTCCAAGGGGAATAAGGATAACAGAACTGTGATTAGCCTTTTGAAAGAAAGTGCAACCTGAGTAGGGTTAGAATACCTCTGACGCTCCTTTATGTCCTAAATAACCAATCTCCCAAGTCTTTTTTGATTCACAAAGTACAAAATAGGAGAAGAAAGTTTCTTCTGAAACTGAATGAATACCTGAGATCTTGTAGGCCTAGAGTTTAATGAAAAAGAAGGTATATGGCTGCCTCTTACCTAGCATATATAGTCAAAGTTATCCATGTAAATCTCTTCAGCCACTCATAAAATACAAATGCTTTGATTTCTCCACACAAATCCTTTGCACACTCAAATTTGAGAATTACAAAGATAGTCTGAAAGATACATTACCCCTTCTTTCTTCTTCTCTTCTTAACCTCTCCCCCCAAAAAGTGTGTACATTCAGATGTCTGGGCTTTCAAACCTTTGCCTTTTAGATGATTGTAATCTCTATCATGTGGGGTAGACATTGTTGGGTTGCCCAATCGAATAGCCATACCCAAACACTTTCTCCCTTGCCTGCTCCCCATGACAGAGGCTAGAAAAGCAGATAGTCACTTTCTCAGCCTTCCTTGAAATAAGGGTGGCCAGGTCCCATGGTCCTGAGTTCTGAAGTGTAAAAGGCTTTATTTTTTTCTTGATAAAATAGACTGATGTCAGATAAGAATGGTGGGAACTGCTCTTCTCCTATTTTGTCTTAAACACAAATGTGATTCCTGGATCTGTAGCAGCCATATTGCAATTATTAGAAAAAAAGTCAACATGTTAAGAAAGGCAAAGCATAATTCTGAAATGAGTAGGTTTCTTGATAGTATTTCTGTTTCATGGACCAACTCTGAGATTCATTTGCCTTTGTAATTTTTGTTTATTTATTATTATTATTGTTTGTTGGTTTGTGTGTTCATTTATTAGAGTGACAGAGAACCCAAATTAGGTATGTTAAACAAAAATAAAACTTTATTGTTATTAAAATTTAAAAATACATTTAAAATAAAAAATATGTAGCTGGAAACATAGCTCCACAGATTTCAAGGATCAGGTTCAACACATGACTTTTTTTGTGGTCTAAGATGGCTGTTCCAGCTCCAGCCATCAGACTTGGTTCCACCCAGAAGGATAGAGAAAAGGAAAGGAGATGAGTGGGTCTTCTCCCTGTAACGAAGCTTCCTGAAAGTTGCAAACACCATTTTCATTTCAGTAAATTTACCAGAACTTAGTCACATGACCACACCTAGTACCCGAGGGACTGAAAAATGGAATATATCTAACTAACATTTATGAGTTATACTGAGAAAAGAAAGGAGAATGAAATATTGGGTAATGACTAGCAAAGTCTACTTCATGATTAAACAGTAAATGGTTTAGGCATAATCACATTTTCTGTTACTTGTGGCCACTAGTATCCTTAGCTCTTAGTTAATGAAAGGATGGGCAGACATTTCAAAAATATTTCTCAGACTTTCTTTCCAACCAAGATGGAATAACAGGGAATAATTTACCCTACTGCATAAAATAATTACAAACATAGACTAAATATAAGAAATAATGGTATTTAAGACACTAATATCAAGTTGTAAAGGACAGTGAATTCTAAAAGATGAGAAACAAATGAAGTAAGGCCAGCCTATGGCCTTGAGAGAATTTCCATGCAGAGATGCTGGGAGGAGGAATTCAGATAGAGGGCCACACAGACAAGAACCCTGAAGATTGGCAGAGGGTCTTTCCCCAGTCCTCAGCAGTAAACTGGTCAGTGCATGAATGTGAGGAAACTACCTAGGGCTGGGAGGAGAACCAAAAGAAAGGACTAAAGGTCTAGGATTAGTGCCTATTCCCACCAACCAGACGGAAAATCTAATAATTAGTGAAGTGTTAGGCGCTATACTCAAAATGGTCTTGCTTCAGTAGATTAAATGCTGCTCTCGTTCCACTTAACAAATCTAAAAGACCATGTCTGAAATAATTAAATTGTTTCCAAATAAATTAACTCAGTAACAGAACAAAGTTTAAGAATATTTTTAGAATATAATCATATCCAGCAGTAACATGAAAAAATTCGCGATGCCTGGTACCCAAAAAAAGATCATCGGTCATGCAAAGAACCAAACCAAACCAAACAAAACCACACATTGCTCTCTTAATAAAGAAAAAATTGCCAATCAAAACCAATCCAGAACTGACACAGATGTTAGAATTATCAGATCAGGGCATTAAAACAATTACACAGTTGACCCTTGAACAACACGAGTTTGAATTGTGTGGGTCCACTGATATTTAAATTTTAAGATAAATATGTTGGAAAAGTTTTTGGAAATTTACAACAACATGAAAAACTTACAGACAAGCCATGTAGCTTAGAAATATATAAAAAAAGAAAAAGCAGGTATTTCATGAATGCACAAAATATATGTAGGTACTAATCTATTTTATCATTTACTGTCATAAATATACACAAATTAATTATAATAAGTTAAAATTTATCAAAACTTATGCACATAAACATGGATTGTACATGGCATCATATAGTCAAGAGAAATGTAAACAAATGTAAAGATGCATAATTGAATCATAACTATGTAAAATTAACTATAACACATATGGTACTACTGTAATAATTTTGTAGTTGCTATTTCAGTGAGACTGTGTTGTGAGAATTCACTTAAAACACTATGTAACGCTAAGCATTTCTGTGTAAGCAGTTCATCTCTAGTAAATCAGGTATGAAAGTAAAAAGTAGTCTCTGGCAATTCTTGCATATTTTTTATCATGTTTAGTGCAATACCGTAAACCTCGAATAACACCTGGGACTCATACGAACTGCCACTAATGATGCTGGAAGCAGAGGAAAGTCATAAAGTTAAAATAAAATGTTGAATTGCTTGATATGTACAATAGTTTGAGGTCTGCAGTTGTGGTTGCCTATCGTTTCAAGATAAATGCATCCAATATAAGAACCACTTAAGAAAAAAAAGGAAAGGAAATTCATGAAAACCTTGTACTTTTTGTGAAATATGTTTTATCTTGTATTGAAAATGCAGTGTTTGTGCGGATACAGGATTGCTATAAGGAAGGCATGCTATAGACTTTAATATGATTTGAGGAAAAGCAGTCTTTATATACCAATTTAAAGCAAAAATAAGGTAAAAGATCTAAAGCTGGAGAATTTAATGTCAGTAAAGGATAGTTTAATTGTTTTAAGAAAGAGGTTTGGCTTTAAAATGACAAGATAATAGGAGAAGCTGCTCTGCCAACCAAGGGTTAGCAGGCAAGTTCCCAGACACTATTAAGAAAATCATTGAGGAGAAAGGATATCTGCCTGAACAGATTTTTAATGTAGATGAGTGTGCCCTATTCTTGAAAAAAAAGCCACAAAGAAACACTTATTAGTAAAGAAAGGAAATTGAGCACCAGGATTTAAGGCAGGAAGGGATAGACTAACTCTTATTATAAGGAATGCCCTTATCTGTGAAGCTGCTAACCCCTGGGTCTTGAAGGGAAAACGTAAATACCATCTGTCAGTCTTTCAGTTGTACAAGAATGCCTGGACAATGAGAACCCTTTTTCTGAATTGGTTCCATTGATGTTTTATCCCTGAAGTCAGAAAGTACCTTGCCATTAAGAGACTGCCTTTTAAAGTACTTCTGATATTGGATAATGCCCATGTCTACCCAGAACCCTATGAGTTCAATACCGAAGGCATCCAAATGATCTATTTGTCCCAAATACAATGTTTCTAATTCAGATAAGGAGGTCATAAGAGCCTTTAAGTCTCATTACACATGGTACTCTATGGAAAGGATTGTCAACACTGTGGTAGAGAACCTCAACAGAGAGAACATAATGAAGTACTGGAAGGATTACATCACTGAATATACCATTGTTGTCATAGAAAAAGCTGTGAAAACCATCAAGTCTGAAACAATAAATTCCTGCTGGAGAAAACTGTGTTCAGATGTTGTACATGGATTCACAGGATTTACAACAGAGCCAATCAAGGAAATCATGAAAGAGATTATGGATATGGCGGGAAAAAAAGAGGGGAGTGAAGGGTTTCAAGATATGGGTTTTGGAGAAATTCAAGAGCTAAAAGACACCACACCAGAGAAATTAACAGAAGACAGCTTGATGGAGACAAATGCTTCCAAACCAGTGCCAGATGATGAGGAAAAAGATATGGGAGAAGCAGTATCAGAAAACAAATTAATACTAGATAACCTGACAAAAAAGTTCTGATTATTCAAACTGCTCAATTAAACAAAAAATAAATAAATAGATGAAACAAAATGAAAATGTGTAGCAAGATGGTAGGATTAAACATACTATATCAATAGGTACATTCAGTGTGAATAGTCTTAACATGCCAATTAAAAGATGGAGGTTTCCAGATTGGATAACAAAGCAAGATTCAGTTATATGCTACCTACAAGAAATCTACTTCGAAATGTAGAAAAGATAAAGGGGGTCAAATATATGGTGACGAATGGAGATTTGACTTCGGGTGATGAACACACAATGCAACATACAGATGGTGTGTTATAGAATTGTACATTTGAAACCTGTATAACATTATTAACCAATATCTCCCCAATAAATTGAATTAAAAATATAAGGGCAAATAAGTAAATCAAAAGGATAGGAAAAGATATACCATGCTAACACAAATCAAAAGAAATATGAAGTAGCTGTATGAATATGACAAAGTAGATTTCAGGACAATGAACGTTATCAAGAATAAAAAAGGTCAATTTATAGTAATAGAGTCAGTTCATCAAGAAGAAATAATCTTAAACATTTGTATACTTAATAACAGAGCCCCAGAATACATAAGGCAGAAACTGATAAAACTTCAAGGAGAAATAGATAAATTTATAGTCACAATCTAACATTTTAATGTCCCAATCTCAATAATAAATAGAATAAGTAGACAAAATCAGAGACAATATAGAAAACTTAAATATCAAAAACTTTGACTTGGTTTACATTTATAGAACATTAGACCCGATAGTAGCAGATACATAATCTTTTATAGTACATATGAAACAAGATAGACCATATTCTGGGCCTTCAAATAGTCACAATAAATTTTAAAGGATTCAAGTCACACAAAGCACATTTTCAGACCACAGTGTAATTAAATCAGAAATCAATAACTGCAAAAATACCTGGAAAATCTCCTAGTACTTGAGAAGTAAATAACACATTTTTAAATAATGCATGAGCCAAGGAAGAAATTAAAAGGGAAATTATAAAGTCTTCTGAACTGAAAAAAAAAAAAACGTAGCATTAAAAGTTCTGGAACATTAGTAGAGCAGTACATAGAGGTAAATTTATAGCACCAAATGGCTATATTAGAAAAGAAAAATGGTCTCAAATCAATGTCCTTGGTTTTTGCCTTAAGAAATTAGAAAAAGAAAGCAAATTAAACCCAAAGGAAGCAGAAGAAAGGAAGTAATAGAGATCAGATTAGAAATAAATAATATAGAAAATAGAAAATCAGTAAAAGAAAATCAATGAACTCAAAAGTTGATTCTTTAAGATTAATATTACATTTTTTTCAGGATTTGGCCAAGAAATAGAACAAATAAGAGATATATCTATATCTATAGCCATAACCCTATCTCTAGATCTATATATCTATCAATATATATTTCTATTGTGTCTGCAAGATCCTTCCCATCATCACCTAGATTAGTGTTTGATTAAATAATGAGAGGTGTATATATGCTGTAAAATGGCCACTATTATCTCTTCTTTGCTAGAGAACATCTCTTATAATATACCCTAACTGGAAATTCATTAGAAAAGAAATTCTAGGGAGTAGAGGTTAGCCTAGCCCAACTGACATAACAAAACCCATCACAAACAAGTGGGTTTTATTTCAGGAATGCAAGATTAGTTTACATTTGAAAAACACCAATCAATGCAATCCACTATATTAATAGATTAAATAATTTAAAAAAAACTATGCTACCATCTCAATAGAAATAGAAAAACTATTTGGGAAAAAAAATAACAACATCCATTCTGATAAAAAAATAATCTTAGGAAACTAGGGAAAACTAGGGAACTCCCGTAACCTAGTAAATGTGTCTATGAAAACAACCTACAAATAACATCATATTTAATGGTGAAATACTGAATATTTTTTTCTTAAGACCTGTGACAAGACAGCATATTCACTTTCATGACTTCTATTTCACATTGTACTGGAGGTTCTATTCAGTTCAATAAAGCAAGAATAAGAAACAAAGTACATCAAGATTGGAAAAGAAGAAGTAAATATATTTTTTATTTGAAAATCACATGGTTGCCTATGTGGAAAATCCAATAGAATCTACAGGAAAGCTACTAGACCTAATAAAAGTTTAGTAAGATTCCAGGATACAAGATTAACATATAAAAATCAATTTCTCCATATTAGCAAGAGTCAGCAACTGAAATAAAAATCAACACCATTTATAGTAGAACAAAAATATTAAACTTAGAGATAAGTCTATGAGACCTATAGGCTAAAAACTATAAAATATTTTTAGAAAAATCAAAGGATACTTAAATAAATAAAGATTCTTCTTTTTTCTTTCATTGTCAAAATTTTATTGGTTGTTTTGGGGATGAGTACACAGACATTTCAATTTGTACACAATTCTTAAAATATGTACAAAAAACCTAAACATTCACGTAGTTGTGATTTTTTTCTAAACAGTTATTCCAGTGACTTTCTAGCTTAAAATTTGGAGGCTAATTTTCCTTAATAAAATATCAAATACCAATATCTTCAAATGTTAATATGCTATTACATCTAAGTCCCATTATTCACAATTTAATATCATATACACCACATAATCAAAATTTCAATCTTTCACAACACATTATTAACCAAGTTACTAGAAAACTGGACTACCATAACCAAAGATGTTATAGAGTACACAAATTCTGACAGGGAGAGCCAGGATCAAGGAATGATTTTCTTTAGGAAACAATTCTACCAAAAACATAGGAATAGAAGTAATTAAAAATGTTCAAGACATATTCAATGCTCGACTGACTCCAAATTGCCATGTAGTGTGCTTTGTATTATAGGATATAAAAACAAACCCCGCCTATGGGATGTTAAACTGCCACCCAAGATAATCAAAGCCTCTCATATTCAATATTCCACTATTTTGTGCTGGTACCAAAAAATAAACAACCAGCAAATAATTTCACCTCTTAAAAAAAAAAGCATTTATATTTTAAAAAATAGGATGAGGCAGGATTCCCTCCTTCTTAAAAATGTTTCTAGAGCTACTGAAAAACTTGCATTTACAATATAGTTCATAAAAATATTCCTCTGGATTATACAAGAAGGGAGACAGAGACCACTGATAAGACATGGTATATGATATTAATTAGACTTGGCTTCTTTCTCTCTTGCTCTGTCAGAGGTTGAACTCTCCTCATTTTCAGTTTCTCCATTTCCTGCAGGTAAATCTTTAGTTTCTTGGTTACCCACTTCAGCCTGTTTTCCCTTTGCACCCCTTCCCCCTTTCGCTTGCACTTTTTTGGTCTGCAAATTTATCCTTCCCTGCTGCCTCTTTGGCTTCTTTCCCACTTTTTCAGGAGCAGGTTTAGCTGACAACCTCACAGACCTACTCTTGGGTCCCTTGTTCACTCCCACCTCCCTGGGTGGAGCTAACCATCCTCTTAGACATCATAGTAGCAGGTGGGTGCATGCTGCATGTCTGCCCGCTGCAGCGAGCATGGAGAGCCTTCTCCAAGCTGGGCTACATGGCAGCTGCCACTTCTCCCACCTCCAGAGCTGCTGGGATCTGCTAGAGTTTCTTGGTTGGAAGACTATAAACATTATTAGGGTGTAATTGTACCCATATTGATCTATAGATTCAGTGCAATCATATAAAATACCCAGCAGCCTTTTTCATAGAAATCGACTGGGTCTAACATTTATATGGAAATGCAAAAGAACCAGGATTGTCAAAACAACTTCGAAAAAGAATGAAGATGGATGATCAAAGTTAGCTGATTTCAAACATTATTTCATGAACTTATTTGCCATCATGATATCTTCTTTGGTGAAATGTCTGTTCAAATCTTTGTCCATTTTCTTTTGAAGTTTGTTTTCTTGTTATTGAGTTTTGTGCAGAGAAGCAATGGTAAGGACATCTGTTCAAACCTGTGATGTGACTGACTGGTGGGAAGATGTTGAAAGTTCTGGGCCTGCCTTATGATGCTCTAATAGTCACCAATAACCAAGAGGACGGGCCTATCCCTACTATGGGACAATGAGATGTGCAGAACAGATGAGAGTCCTGACCAGGGGTTAGCTAGAGTGCTGGTGCAGGTAGGTCTAGTAGTTAGAGATATGCAAACAAGCAAAAAAAAAAAAAAAAAATGGTGCTAGGAGGTCAAATGGCCTTGTTTTTCTGTCTACCATGGCTCATTGCTCCAGAAAGGAGGGCCATCCTATCTAATGTCTCCCTGGCTGGGGTGGAAGGCCACCTAACTCACTGTGGCCAGGGTTCCTGAGTCCCCAGAGCTCCAGTGTCTGATACATACCAAGATAACAAGCTCATCACAGGGTCCTGGTGCCTCCCTGTGGGGCAGCTTCTGAGGCCCAATGCTGCCCCAGCAGGCCACCACAACTGGGAGCACTCACAACCTCTATTTATTTGCTTAGGCTATTGTAACAAAATACCACACATGGGACCACTTAAACAACAGGCTTTTATTCTTTCACAGTCTGAAGGCTGGAAGTCTGAGATCATGGTGTCTATCTCATTGGCGTGTAGATGGTCATCTTTCCTCTATGTCCTCACATGGTCCTCCCTCTGTGTGTGTGTTTGTATCCTAATCTCTTCTTATAAGGACATCAGACAGATTGGATTAGGGCCTATCCTAGTGACCTTATTTTATCTTAATTGCCTCTTGAAGGGCCCTGTCCCCAAATACAGTCTCATTCTGAGGCGTGGAGTTTGAGCTTGAAAATGAATATTGAAGGGACACACTGCAGCCTATAACACACCCAAAATGCAATCCCTATAACACCTACTGGCACTGACTGGTGTTAGCTCATCTTCCTTGAGCCTGTCAACAACCCCTGAGGAAACAAAAGTAAGAGTTATTATGCATTTTGTATATCAGGAAACCAGTTTGCTTGATCTGCACTAGATCATGGGGCATTAACTGTGTGCAGATATCCCACCCAGCACTGTCCTCCAGACTGAACCCTGGCACTCGGGTTTGTGCCTGCTGCCCTTACCACTCTGTTGATTGCCCCGCAATAATGAAATGGAACTTGCCAAGGCAGAAATCACAATATACAGCTACATTGGATCTTTGGTATAAGAATAAACTGGAATGCAAACCTATAAAAGAATTCAAGTTTTTGTGAAACCTATTATTAAACAAAAAACTTTCACAGCCGGAAGCTTTTCTAAAAGAAAGAGTTTATTGAGCCATATACTAGCCAAAAAAAGACCAGGTTCTGGGGCATGCAATCTAAACCATTAGCAGCAGGGCTAAATGGGGAAGACAACATGACTGCCAGCCTGGAGTTGACAGGCGCTTTTATGGAAACGGTTTGGGAAAGAAAGACATTAAGTTGTTTTGAAAAAATGTACACTAGCTATAGATAAAAGGGATGGGAAAAGGTGAAGTGGGGCTAGTTCTGAGTTAGGTATATAGTCTGTAAAGGAGGAAATGTTTACTCCTTGGGATTAGTGGTAGGCAACAGTCAGGAAAGTTCATAATAAGCAGTAAGTAGGGCACCTGGTGGGCAGTGGTACCTGGCTCTTCTCTTTAGATGATCATAGAAATAGCAACTGGTAGTTCACTGAAATTTCTGAAATAAATTCAGAAATGTAAGCAGTGTTTTGTTGGTTTTGCCCTGCAGTTGTTAACTGATTAACCTCTCCTGTCTTTTCTTTCCACTCTCTGGCCTGCTGTAATTTAATTTAGGGCATCTCAGAATTTTTTTCGTTTGCTATTATGTAATAAAAAGTAATACTGTAAAATAGTGGGGTGAGAATAAATTAAAAAGTGGTCTTAGGTCAATAGGCTTATCATTTGTAAAAGAATTAAAGTTGGATACTTTACATCATGGTTTTCGTCTAAATAAATTCCAGATTGATTAAGTGTGAAGATTAATAAAGCCATTAAAATATCATAATAGAAAAAAGGTCAGGTGACTCTTTTAATAAATATAAAATAGGGCAGGCCTTTATAAGCATAACACTGTAGTCAGAAACCATAAAAGAAAACATTACTGTATTTGACTAAAAAAAAATTCAGAAGTTAAGTTTCAGATTAATCACTACAAAGAAAGTGAATAAACAAATAATCAACTAGAAAAACTAAATGTTTATGTCACAAAGTTAATACCCTAAGAACATAAAGAGGTTTTACAAAACAGTAAGAAAAAAGATAAATATCTTCTGAATATAATGGGCAATAATGACAATGAAATTTTACTATTTGAGGTGCCAATCCCCTTAATAAATTAACCTGTATTCTCCTCAGAAGAAGGTTTTAAAGTAGGTACTGTGTTTTACACTTTGGAGATAAGAAACAGGAAATTTAGAGAGTATAACCTGTCCTCCCATTAAGGTCACCCTAAGGAATGGCAGAACCAGGGTATCAGCCCTAGGCCTGTGGGGCATTAACCCCAGTGCTGCAAGGCCTTCATGGAAAGACAGGAGCAGATATCTAAATTGTTAAGAAATAGAAAACTTTGATATTTGGTGAAAATTAAGTGTACATTTATACAAGTTTAACACACATTAAAAATAAACTGAGATTTTAAAACTTCCTTCAGGCTGACAAACACAAGAGATGTGAATACCACCTAGTGCTGGTAAAGCTGTGAGGAACAGGCAGCTTTAGTTACTGTTGGTGACCATGTGAAGCTGATAATATTTCTGGGTAGAAGGAGAAGGTGAGAGAAGAGAATGGATGCAGATCTGCCATGGGTACCAGAGATCAAAGATGGACAACTTTTGACCAAGTCAACTTCAGGATTAATTTTTAGAGCAAAACATAGGCCTTAGGTCAAAAGGCTTGGATTTGGTTCCCAGCCTTGCCACTCACTAGATGTTTGACCTTGGACTGCAGAAACTGCAGTTTCTTCATCTGTAAAGGGGAATAAGGATAGTATCTTCCCTTAAAGTCCTTAGAATTAACTGAGCTATAGAAAAACCCAAGCTATTGTTATTGTCTTCTTTTATTGTTTGCCTTTAAAAAAAACAATGATGCAACATCTATAATTAGAACATGTACATTTGTATGTATGTTTATAAATGTGTGTATGTATGTGTATTTGTGTGTGTGTGCGCATGTGTGTGTGTGTATGGGTGTGTGGGTGCATGTACGTGTGTGTGTTTGTGGAGGGGAAGCATCACTAAAGATTCTTAACTGTAAAGGAAAGGAGGCAGAAAGACATCCTGCCCCTGTGAGAAAACCTTTCTCACAGGGACAGGATATTTTGGAGATGAAATAATAGAGCAGGTCCTGCTGTGTAGAGATCCTGCACACAAGACCCACACAGGGACTGCTGACCGCTTAGCAGCAGAGATCTGTCACAGCTGGGGTGGGGGTAGCAAAAGGTCGGACGGTGAACATGGAGAAGGGCTAGGTTAAAAAGTGACTTGGGCTACCCTTTGTCCTTGCAAGCTTTGCTCTTCCTCTCGTCCCAGGCTCTGTTGACTACAGTGTGGTTTAATTATTGATACTGAGAAGCGAGTTAACTTCTTCCTTACAGGCAATTTCCAATTAATAAATGTAGAAGGAACAGGACAAAAATGTCACCACTAGAATTATGCAGTAATAAGTGCCCCAGGCAAGATCCACCAACAAATATTAAAATTAGTGGGTGGAAGTTCAAATAGAAACAGGATATCTGCGGAGTCTCAAAGTATCTCCTCTAAGATATTTAGTAATTACAAAGTGGACAATAGCAAGTTTACAGTGGAGAGTCCAGGCGGGCACAACCTTAGCAGGGGATCAAGGTTAACATCACATCTATAAGACACAGTGCCATGAAGTAGTTTCTGATAGAATACATCAGACGGGCACCTCAGTTCTGTGGTCTTGCTACGGAATTGCTGAAAATGCATAACTCGAGTCCAATCATGACAAAGCATTAGACAGAACCAAATGGAGGGACATTCTAAACTAAGGGATCAGCATTGTTCAAAAGCATCATGAAAGGCAAGGAAGGGTTAAGGAATAGCCACAGACTGGAGGAGACTGAGTTGTAACAACTAAATGCAATGTGGGATCCCAGATGGGATCCTGAACAGAGCCCCTAGTGGGAGACTGGTCAAATCTGAATTAAGCCTGTAGTTCACATAATAGGACAGTGGTCATGATCATGTGTTAGCTTTGGTAAATAAAAGCACCATGATTGTAACGTTTTAATATGAGGGGACATGTGGTGAAAGGTCTATAGGAACTTTCTGTACTGGTTTTGCAACTCTTCTGTAAATCTAACATTATTTCAAAATAAAACATTTTTAAAATAATTAGAAATAGGCAATGGGTATAGGTGTGGATGACTATATGTGCTTAATGGTCCTTGCTCACTTCTCTCCCATAGATGCCCTCCTAGAACATGCTAGGCCTCAGGGACAAGCATGACAGTTAATGCAGTTGTGAAGTCACATTTTCTGCATGATCTTCTGGGGGAGCATAGAGAGGTCCGTGTGTGTATGGGTGATCATGGTTCTGAACCAAGGATGGGCATTTAAAGTCTGATGACAAACTGCACACTAAATGTCTAAGCCATGTGGTCACCAGGTGTTGGATTTACACAGAAAATAGGAATGTTCTCACCCATACAGACACATTTGGGCCAAGGCGGCCTCTTGCAAATAATCTGGCTGCCTTAGTCTGTTTGGGCTGCCCTAATAAAAATATCACAGACTGGTGGCTTAACTTAACAGATATTGATTCCTCATAGTTCTGGAGGTTAGAAGTCCAAAATCAAACATTGGCAGATTAAGTTTCTGCCAAGGGCCTGGTTCCTGGTTTGTAGACAGCAACCTTTTTGCTATGTCCTCAATGTGGAGGAGAAAAAGCTATTGAGCACTAGTCTCTTTTTATAAGGATACTAATTCCACTATGGGTGCCCTAATCTCATGATCTCACCTAAACCTATCACCTCCCAAAGGTCCCATCTCTAATACCATCATATTCAAGTTGGGGCTTCGACATATGCATTTTGTGGGGACACAATTCCATTCAAAGCACTGGCCAAAACAGATCTCTTTGTCCCCACCACCCCAAGTCTGCTCCTCCTCTACTCTTCCTCATCTCAGAAAATGGCCTTAAACGGAGAAGCCATCTTAGAGTCTTCTATTTCCTTCACTCTCCTGTCAGCACTGCCTCCAAAATCTAGCCTCAACCTATCACTTTCTCATCTTCTCCCCACATCCACCTCTGTCCTCCCATTGTCCATTCTCCATCCATCAGACAGTTGAACCATTTAAACCATCTATCATATTAGCCTATCATTGCTTAGAACCCTCTAATCCTTCCCACCCTCACTCTTGACCAGGGTCCCCTGTGTCCTGCTGACCCTTAACCCCCCTTGCCCCTCTCCCCTTTGTGTGACCTCTCCGTAGTCTCTCTTTAAAGATGCCTCCCCCATTGCTCGGGCCAAAAAAAATCCTGCTCTTTGCTCAGGCTTTTTCCCTCATTGTCTCATCTTATTTCCTTGTGGTCTTTATCCCTGCCTGAAATGTTCTTGTTTATTAAGTCCTGAATTTACCAACCTTGGTCTTCTAGAATGTCTGCTCCATGACCGGATGGGCTACATGAATCTCTTTATTCCCTATTGTTGTTTCCTGAGTCTAGAACAAGGCCTAGTATGCAGTAGGTGCTCAGGAAACACCCATTGAATTAATTAGTCAAATTAGCTGTTTTTTTTCATTGACGCTCACTTCCTGTGGGGCAGAGCAGGAGTCTGGCAAGGGAGGCAGTCCCTAGCAGATTTCTGGAGTGGGAAGATTTTAGTGGGAATGTACTGACTCTGTGGTTAATCTATAGGGAAAACCCCATGCACCTTACATGGGATCACCCGGGAGCTCCCCAGTCCCTGTGCAGCAGAACTCTTTCCACCTGCTCAGTGTGGGAGCAGAGTCCCCAGCCAAGAAATTCCAGGGAGGTAGGCATGGTGAACTACCAATAGACTGTGGACCAGGTTTGGCCATTGTCCTAGAAGTCTGAAGAAGGAGAAACTGACCAATTCAGTGTTTATATGTTCTGGCCATTTCCATGGGCATTTATGCTGTGAAGGGAGTAAATTGGGAAGGCATAACTTTCTCCCCAGAAAGCTAAGGGAAGGGGAAATTTATTGAGAGGCTAGTGGAGGATTCGAGGACTAAAGGAAGTAGAGGTCAAACTTTGGAAGGAGCAGGGCCAGGCCAACTCCAGGCACCTGCTGACAGGCTGGCTGCAGCATTTGAAACCTCACCTCTTTGCACTGCCAAGAGTTGGAGCTCCAGGCCCCTGTTCATCCATAATATTCCTGCAGAGAGTGGCTGATGGCTCTGCCTGGCCAGGTGAGTACATCCCAGATCAGCCAGCCATAGGCAGGCAGCAAGGTGCTGAATGTAAAAAATGGCCCTGGGAAAAAACTGTTAGCCTAGAGATGGGAGATGGATGCAGGGCTCATTGAAGAATCTGGAGTCAGACGAAAGACAGACAGCTGGGAAAACCGTAACCATAAGCTTCCTTCCCTCCCATGCATAATATGTTACTGTGGTTTAGGAAAATGCAGGATCTTGCATTTGTAATTTACTTATATCTTGACAAGACTTATTAAATAATACTCTTAAATTTATCTCAAGTTCTTCTTGCAGTTCCTTTTGATACTGACAAACTTTCTTCTGTTCTACCCTTGGTTTTTCATTCTGTGTGGTCTCTCCTTTTTTCCTTTCTTTCCTCTTTAACATTTTTCCCTATTGTGTTCCAGACATTTCTCAAATGTCTCTTCCTTTTAGCTGGCTCTTTTTTTGGGTCATGGATGGGCCTTTAGCAGCTTTCACATTTTTGTCCTCATTAAAAAAAAAAAAAAAAAAAAGGCCCAGGCTTGTTTCAGAACTTCCTTTTGTTTCCTTGATGGTGAGTATGTAGGTAGATTTCGGCCATCTGTCAAACTCTCCTGGTGCTCTGGATAGGGAAGCTACTGGAAAGGGCTGAAGACACTGCTCCTCTCCTGGGAAAAGCTTTGCCAGGGTCCAGAGGCAATATGTCCCTCCATTTACTTAGAATTTTTTAATTGAACTTCCTTTCCTTTGGAGTTATTGCTGAGATTTTTGGGGTTGTAGGAAAAATGTTTCAGATATGGTGCTCTGTCATCCTCTCTGAAGTCAGTGGTCCCTAACAAGATGAAACGGAAGAAGAAAATTAGTTTTCTTCTGGTTAAAAAATTATAAAAGTGCAGAATGGGAGAACTGTATGAACAGGATATTTAGGAAAGGCCAATTTTATATAACAAATTCGAAGCAGCTCCATCAAATGGCTACATTAAAATATAAAAACAGTATATATTTTAAAATTACCAAGCAATATGTAAAAGAGACAGCACTGTCCCTTCCAGCTCCTCCGGTGCCCCTTCCAGGACTTACCCTGGGGAGTAGGCAGGAAGGGCTTTTTTGAATGAATTGGTGATTCTTCCTCCAAAGTAGAAATTACTATATCCTATGAGACATCGAGATAAAATTTAGGTGGATCTTTCCGTAGTTGGAATAAAGTAGCATTTTCTAAGCCTGGGAATAATGCTAGAACAAATGAAGCGTAAGTTTGATAGATTCAAGCACATAAAATGGCAAATGATAAACTATAAAAGGAATGCCTGAAAGTCAGTAAAAACAAGCAAAAAAGAAAAAAAAAGCAGCATCCTCTGTGGGCCAAACAGTATGGACAGATTAACAGATTAGAAATAATTTTTTATTAAGATATAATTGACATATAACATTATATTAATTTCAGGTGTGTGACATAATGATTCGATATTTGTATACTGTATAAAATGATTAGGAATAATTTTAAAAGAATGAGAAGGCCCTGATGAGCCACGAAGGAGGCAGACAAGCCTTCTCTGCTCTGGGGTAGGGTGGTGGTGCAGGTGGCAGTTCCATCCGTGCAGTCCCCTAGGGTTGGATTTGTTCTTCTGCATCAAACTGTTCACGTGCTTTTTCTTTGGCCTAACCATCTCCTCTAGGAGAGTTTTGTTTGAGGATGTATTACAGGGAAGCTCATAGTTGCAGAACTTAGAAGAATGAAGTAGAAAGATATTCAAATTTCAGTCACAAAGGGAATAATAAAGTAACATGCATCTATAGAAAGAAGATTTTTGCCTGCTATAGACCCATTTTATTAATCTGTGCTTATGTCAAATGAAAAAAGCAGACTGTGGAACTACAGGTAGAATATGGCCGTAATGAAACAAATAAGTGAGAACTAGTGTCTTGTTTTAAATTCATTTTCTTCGTTACAGGTAAGGTTGAACACATTTTCATGTTTAGTGACCACATTTACTTGTTCTTCAGTGAATTGCCTGTTTGATCATTACCCATTTTCTAATTACTTTTAAAAAAAATTAATTTGTAAGATATGTTTATACAACATAGGTATTAACCATTTGCACATTACATGTATAGTAAATAATTTTCTCTGTCTACAATTAGTCTTTTAATTTGTTTAAGGAACCTTTCATTTAGTTTTTACGTACTCAAACTTGCCAGTCATTTACTTTCTGTTTCCAGGTTTCCTCTCTTGCTTAGTAAGGCCTCCTTTACCATTTGATTTTTTAAATATTTGTGCATATTTATTTTTAAAACTTTTATAAACTTTTTTGTGTTTATCTCTTTAATACACCTGGAATTTATTCTTGTAAATGGTCTGAACAAGAATCTAACATTATTGGCTTCAAAAAATCTAGTGAGTTTCCCCCAAAGCATTTGTTGACCCTCCATTCTTTCAGCTCTGGTTGAAATGCTGCCTCTATTACATGATACATTTCCACATAAACATAAATCTGTTTCTGGATTTTCTGTGTTAATTACCAAAGTATTTTGGGAGCTTTTCAAAATGCCTGATATGTTCTATTATTTTTTTTGTTTTTAAGTTTTTTAACCACATACTGATATATTCTTAAGGTTTTTCTCATTCAGATGAATTTTCAAATCAGCTACTCAAGTTTCATTTTCCTGTTGGGATTTGTTTGAAAATAGACTGAATTTATAGATTTTGCAGGCAGAAAAAAAATATTTTAATTTTGGGAAAAGAGTTAAAAATGTTTGTTGTCATTGTTGTTTAGATGGTATCAAGATGTTCCTCCATACAAATCTGTCAGGCCCAGCAGCCTTGGGGTCAAGCTGGGGGAATGATAGCAGCACAATTGGGCTACTGGCCCCTTGCTCTGCCCAGCAGTGAGCAGACCATATACAAAATGACATCCTTGACCCGCACCAGTAAGGTGAAGGAGAACAATGACAAGCTGTGGCAAGTGGGAAGGGCAGAGTGTAGGGGGCTTAGGCTGAGCATCACTGAAGAGAGAGGGTTGACCAAAGGAAAAGCTCCTGCTGCTGGACCACTGGATTTCTCCCTCTGTATCACTTCCTCCCAAGTTCACAGTCCAATCCCTTGGTCTTCCCTGTACATGCCATATGTGCTTCCCTGGCTGGTCTGAGGAAAGAGAGAATGAACCAGGATTTGAAGTAGTTGGCCTTGGCACCCACCCACAGCCAATAATTGACTTGAATTGGACTTGCTTGTTGGAGGAAGGTTTATTCATGTCTTTGTATGCACATGTATAAATTCAAACCCATCAACTTAATGGACCTGGATTTTCTTGAAGGTCAGTTGCTCTTATGTTACCTTTGTGGCATTTGCCTTGTCTCTATAAATTGATTTCTTAATATTTTAGTTTAATAGACTCATTTTTAACTGCTCAAATGCTCCTTTTGCCTTCATTCTAAGCAATCTTATTTAAAAGCATAGATTTGACATGCCAGCTTTTCCTCTATTATATTAAAGTAAAACATAACTATTGAAATATGATATGCTCATCCATTTGTCACCTTGAATCATTTTTGCCCACCATCGGTGATTCCTATTGGCTAGATACTGGTAGAGAGATGCCAGGGACCATAGGCCTTGGTGCTTGCCCTGGCTTTGTCTCAACCTCTCAAACGACTTAGAGGAAGGAATTTCATCATTGAGGCATCATTTTCCTCTTGTAAAATTAAGAAGCTGACTCCATGCTGTAATTGTTAGGGCAGTAAAACTTACTCTCTTGTGGCCAGGGACCGGTGGGTTCCTTTTGAGCAGACTCCCACCCACATATCCCCTTGGGGACGGTATGCTAGCAGGAAATCTGGGTTCTGGAGCAGGCTGGAGTTTGCTTTGGCTCTAGACCAAGGAGTGTCTTTATTTCTGTAGCTCCTGTGAGCCCATATGAGAGGGCTGGGGAGGAACTGAGCTAAATGGAGTGTGAGGCAAAAAGAGCTCGCTGGTTGGCAAGATTAGACCTGTCCCACCAGAACAGAAATCTCTGGGAGTTAACTCGTGGCCCAGGAAAAGTGTGGCCTCTTGAGAGCATTCTCCCCAAACCCCTGAAGAGTTTGGGACTCCAGTGCCCCTGCCTGCCAGTTGTAACTCACAGGGGCTCATTGAGAGCCAGACTCAAAATAAAGAAGTAAGCGATCTGCATGTTCATTCAGGCCCTCTCCTTTACACTAAGAAGAGAAAAGAGGGACCTAACATGGAAGGCAACAGATCAGAATCACACAGCCAGCAAGGGGCTCAGGCTCTAAGCCTGGAACTCAGGACTCGGGCCACAGTCTCCTGCTACCAGTCCAGGCCCACTCCCAAACTCCCAGAGTGACAGTGGTTACTATCACAATCAGACAAGAGAGACTAATACTATTGGAAATATGCCATGGGTATCATGTTAAGTAGGCCAGAGAGAAAAATTAAATGCGGGAAAATATAGTATCGGATGCACTTAATATACTCAAAAATCTTATAAGGCAAGGAATCATTATCTAAGAAACTGACAAGTAGCCAAAGTAACTCAAGATGTAATATATATATATATCTATCTCACAGAAGAATCTCACTTAAATATAACTCTCAAAAAATATGAGCAAATCAAATGTAGAATATAAAAAGAATCCACTATGACAAAAAAAAAGGGTTTATCCAAGTTATGTAGATATGGATCATCATTACAGAATCTATTAAAGCAATTCATTGGATTATTAGGCAAAATGAGAAATTAACAAAAGATAGCCAAGTATTTAATACAATGTAATACCATATTTAGTATAAAAAGTATTTTTCTGATTAGGAATTTTATAAAATGTTTAATGAAACAAAGAAAATTTTATCAGAACCTAGAGGAAATCACTATACTTTTATGGAAACACTCAAGTGAGGTCATAAATGTTTTTGAGAATCTGATGGAAAATGTGGACATTATCCCCAACAAAATTGAACATATGGGCCTACATTCAGCATTTAGTACAGGTTTTCAAGGAGTTTATGGGTTGTTTGAAGCATATGTGTGTACTTTTTAGATATCTATGGACCCTGGTTTAAGGTCCTTGAATTATAGGGGGGGTGAACCAGAGTAACACACATGAGTTAGCCACATAGTTCTGGATTCAAATCCAGATCTGAAAGATAAAAGTAAAATTATCTCTATTTGTAGATTACATGATTTTGTACATAGAAAAATCCTAAGGAATTTCCTAAAAACTATTAGAACTAATATAGAAGTTCAGCAAGGTTGCAGAATACAATACACATACATAAAAATCCATTGTATTTCTTCATACTTATAATGAATAATCAGAAAATGAAATTATGGAAATGATTCCACTTATAATAGATTCAAAAATAGAATACTTAGGCCAAAATTTAACAAAAGAAGTGCCAAACTTATACTCTGAAGACTATAAAGCTCCACTGAAAGAAACAAAAGATCTAACTAAATAGGAAAACATCTAATGTTCATGGACTGGAAGACTTAATGTGGTTAGGGGGCAACACTCTCCACATTGGTTTACAGATTTAACTCAGTCCCTGGATTCTTTATAGAAACTGACAAGCTGATCCTAAAATTATTGTGAAAACTCATTTGACTCAGAATAGGCAAAACGATCTTGAAAAAGAGAGGAAAGTTAGAAGACTCACACTTCCTGACAACTTCTACAAACTTACAGTAAGCAGGACAGTGTGGTACTGGCATAAGGACAGACATATAGATCAATGAAATCGAATCAAGTATAATAGACAATTAGTTCTCATATTTATATTTCAATGAATTTTTCCAATTATAGTTGGCATACAATAATATATTAGTTTCAGTTGTACAGCATAGTGATTAGATATCTATATAATTCATAAAGTGGTCACCCCACTAAATTAGGTATCCCTCTTTCTCTCACATATTTTTACAACACTGTTGACTATTTTCCTTGCTATCACTTATATCTCCATTAGTATTTTGTAACTATCCATTTGTACTTAATCCCTTTGCCCTTTTCCACTGTCCCCCCAATCCTCCTCCCACCTAGTAGCCCTCAAAATATTCTCCGTACCTATGAGCTTGTTATCACTTTTGTTGTTGATTTTGTTCTTTCGATTCCACGTATACATGAAATAATGTGGTATTTATCTTTCTATCTGTCTTACTTCATTCAGCACAATACCCTCTAGGTTTATCAAGGCAATATCTTTTTGACAGATATGTAGTTATTACTCATTGACAGATATGTAGTTATTACCAATTTTCATTCATGACTTTGATACATGTTTTTTCTTCTTAAAGAAGCCCCTCCGACATTTCCTGTAATAGTGGCTTGACGGCAATGAATTCCTTTCGCTTATTTTTGTCTGGGAAGCTCTTTATCTGTCCTTCGACTCTAAATGATAGCTTTGCTGGATAAAGTGTTCTTGGTTGTAGATCCTGGGTTTCCAACGCTTTGAATATTTTGTGCTAAACCTTTCTGTCCTGAATAATTTCTTTTGAGAAATCAGCTGCCAGATTTATGGGTGCTCCCTTGTGGGTAACTAACTGCTTTTCTCTCTTTGTATTTAAACTTTGGCTTTTTACTATGATGTGTCTTGGTGTGGGCCTCTTTGAGGTCCTCTTTCTTGGGCCTCTCTGTGCTTCCTGTGATTGTATGTCTATTTCCTTCATCAGGTGAGGAAAGTTTTCCATCATTATTTCTTCAAATAGCTCTTTGACTTTTTGTTCTTCTTTCTCAGGTACCCCTATGGCCCTTAATTTTGTCTCACAGGCTCCTTAAATTTTTATCACAGTCCTCATTACTTTTTTCTTGCCATTCTGGTTGGGCGACCTTGGCTTCACCATCTTCCATACTGGTGCTTCGATCCTCTTTTTCCTCCATCTGTTGATTCCCTCTAACATACTCTTCATCTCAGGTAATGTATTCTTCATTTCTGACTGGTTCCCCTTTATAATCCCCATTTCCAATTTTAAGTTTTTTAACGCTTTGTTAAAGTTCTCACTGAATTCATCTACACTTCCCTTAATTTTATTGAGCATCTTTATAACCAGTGTTTTGAGCTCTGCATCTGTTAAGATTGCTTGACTCCAATTTTCCTCGATCTATGTTCTGTTCTTTCATATGGTTTCTGCTTCTTTCTCTTCCCATTTTGGCTGCCTATCTGTGTCTGTTTCTGTGTACTAAGCGAAGCTCCTAAGTCTCCCAGTCTTATTGGCGTGGCTTTGTGCAGTAGGTGTCCAGCGAAGCTCCTAAGTCTCCCAGTCTTATTAGCGTGGCTTTGTGCAGTAGGTGTCCAGCAGCACAGCCCTGAGAGGAGTTCGGCTGCAGGCCAAGTTTAGCCTCAGCTTGTACCCCTCTGGGGCCACCTGTTAAGATTCAGCAAGCAATCCATAGATGCTGTGCTTGTAAGTTGCCTCAAGAAGCCACACCAGAAACCGAGGTCAGCTGCCACCAGTGTGGGTTGTGAAGCTACTCAGCAAGTGGCATAGGACACACCAAGGACACAACTGGGTGTGGCTTGGGTAGGGCCACCAGTTGGGGGAGGTGGAGTTTCAGAGAGTCCTCTGAGAAGAGTGACCTCTGTTATCCAGTTTGATGACATCTCAGCAACAGTGTTACTGTGTCCACACACTGGATTTGAGGAGGGCTCAACAGAGGAACAATAGATACTGCCAGCACATTTGCCTGGGAAAAAAACCTCTCTTCTAGCCCACGCTCCAACAACTCAATGTCCTTTTGTAAGTTCTTGGTGACCCTCCACCCCCCAGCAGCCAACCAGGCTCTGATACTCTTAGCAAGTGAGTCCATCACCATGAAAGTTCAGTCACAGACATGGCCCCTTTAAGAGGAGAGTCTGCAGCTGCTGGCTACAGCTGCCTTAGCCTCTGTTCCACTGTCGCTTGGGGCTGGGCAGCCTTGTGTCATCGTTCCCTCCTATCTCCTACCATTGCAGGATAATTTATTATTTCTCTCTCTAGTTATGGCACTACTGTTCATCTAGAACTAGACAGTGTGCTGTTTGTTCTGTGTTTCTATCACATCTTTGATGTGGTTGCAAGAGGAGATGTACAAAGTCTCTATCATCTACACCATTTTGCCCGGTCTCCTCTACAGTCACCTAATTTTTAACAAGAGTGCCAAATCCATTCATTGGAGAAAGAATAATCTTTTCAATAAATGTTTCTGAGACAACTGGATAGCCTCATGCAAAAAAATGAAGTTAGATCCTTACATCATATCATATTAATTAACTAAAAATGGATTAAAGACCTAAATTTAAATGGCAGAACTATAAAACCCTTAGAAGAAAACATAGGAGTAAATCTTCATGACCTTGGATTTGGCAATGGATTTTTTAGACATAACTCCAAAAACATAAGCAACAAAAGAAAAAATAGATATCAAAATTGAAAACATTTGTGCTTCAAAGAGCACTCTCAAGAAAGTGAAAAGACAACCCACAGAATGGGACAATATATTTGCAAATCATATTTCTGATAATAGAATTATATCTAGAATATGTAAAGACTACTTATAACTCAATAACAAAAAGACAAATCACACAGTTTAAAATGGACAAAGGATCTGGATAAACATTTCTCCAAAGAAGATGTGCTAATGGCCAATAATCATATGAAAAGATGTTCAGCATCATGAGTCATCAGGGAAATGAAAATTAATACCACAATTAGATACCACTTCACACTAGAATATCTCTAATCAAAAAGTCAGATAATAGCAAGTGTTAGCAATGATATGGAGAAATCGGAACCCTCATATACTGCTGGTGAGAATGTTACATGGGGCAGCCACTTTGGAAAACAATCTGGCAGTTTAACAAAATGTTAAGTTAAAATATTAAGCACAGAGTTACCATTTGACCCAGCAATTTCATTTCTAAAAGAATTGAAATATGTTCACATAAAAACTTCTATACTAATCCTCATAGCAGCATTATTCATAATAGCTAAATGGTAAAAACAACTTAAATGCCCATCGAATGATAGATAAATGAACAAAAGTTGAATGGAATAATACCTGACCATGAAAAAGAGTGAAGTGCTGATACATGCTATGACATAATTGAACCTTGAAAATATTACGCCAAATAAAAGAAGCTATTCACAAAAGACCACATATTACATGATTTCATTTATATGAAATGTCCAGAATTGATAAATATACAGAGACAGAAGGTGGATTAGTTATTGTCTAAGGCTGGGGCATGGATAATAGTTGGGGGAGGGTAGGTAATAGCTAAAGGTACAGGGTTTCTTATTGAGGAGATGAAAATGTTCTGTAATTGAAAGTGGTAATAGTTGTACAACTTTATAAATATACTAAAGAACCACTGAATTATACACTTTAAATTAGTGAATTGTAAAGTATATGAATTGTATCTCGCTAAAGTTGTTGCCACAAAAATAAAGCAAGTGTGCAAAAACCCATGTAAGGAAAATAACAATAAAAGACAACTAAATAATAAAATAGCCTTCAATAAGCAGTGATTTCCATGATTCCTAGAAAAGGAGACATTTTAAAGATAGTAATTTCTTTTAAATCAATCTACAAGTTCATTTCGACCACATTCAAAATTCTAATGAAATTTATTATTTGTCTTATCTGATATAATAATATATTATAAAGGTACAGGTATTAAAAGAACCCTGCAGGGTGCAGGAAAAGGCAAGTAGAAAAATGGAAGAGAGCACAGAAACAAGAATGCCTTGTGTATTCTTGGGCCTTTAGTAAATGATAAAAGTGGCATTCCAAATCAACAATATGGATTATTTGGTCAACCATGTTGGACTCAACAACCAAAATCTTAAAAGTTAGATTTCTTCCAAAAGAATTGATATTGCGATGTGAAAATAAAACCTTAAAAGAATTAAAAGAAAACATAGGGAACTAATTCTACAAACTTGGCATGGGGAGGGCTATTCTCAGTCAACCAAAAAGGAAAAGTTGGATGGATTTGTCCACATAAAAATTAAAATTCCACGTGGCTAAAGGTCTTAAAATAAGGTTAAATGTTGAAATGAAAAATAGTTTAATAATTTCAACATTTGAAGATATTTTAAGATCTGGAATACATAAAGTACTCTTAAAGTCTATAGGAAAAAGATATATTTCAAATATCATCTATGTAAAAAATGACATCTTTGTTTGCCATCATGGAATTTTTTTAAAAAATGAATTTGAAAGATTTCAGTGAGCATGTGCTCTTTACTTTGGGACACAGTGTAAAGATATGGGACCCATGTGAATACTCACAATGAAAGATCTCAGCAGAGGAGAATCTCATGGCCCTATAAGGACAAGAGTGTCCTTAGGTATGGCTCACTTTCAGGTTCTTTTAAATACTGACTCATCTGATTATTACTCAGACCTAGAGTGATTAAGCAGCAGGTGGTGGAAGTGGGATTACAAACCCAGTGAACCTAAACCAGAGGCCATCTCTGAACCATTTTACCACAGCTACCACCTGGGGAGTGATAGTTCCCTCCTTGCTATTTCTCACTCCAGAAGGCTGGATGCTATTCTGGCACTCTCCTCCCCTCCTGCCTACACAGACAAGGTCTGTTTGTCTACCTGCAGCAGACACTTGGAGTAGATCCTGCGGGTCCTGGGGATCTCAGCACTTGCCCCTATCCTGGCTGGTTTCAGGGCTCTCTTGGTCCTCTGGTCCCCATATTCCACTTTTCGCACAGTGGCCATGGGCAAACTCTTTAAAATGCCAGTCAGATCAGGGTACTCTTGAACCTAAATCACCCATCAGTTTTCATTACACTTTTGCTCTTAAGTACAGTCTTGCTCTTTGAAATGGCCCTGCCCACTACCTGGTATTCACATTTGGGCCACATTGTTCTTCTGCTTTCTTCTTCTCACCTGGCCCTCAACTCACAGGTTAATGCCTTTTCTTCAGAGATGCTTTTCCTCCATTTTCTGCCAGAAATAAGAACAGAATATTCCAGGTGTAGTAGGGCAGGGCAGGAGTAGGGAAATAAATGACTCTAGGGTAATCTCCTGAAACCTGTCAAGCAATTCTTTAAGCTCCCTTTGGGAGCGATGGTCCCTACCACTAGTGGGCTGCCTGGTTCTGTGCAACAAGCCAGCATCAGCACCCTTTGTTCTCTTTCCCACAGCTTAATTTCAGCAGCACGTCGGATCCATCAGGCACCTGCTGCAGTCCTCCACCTGCATTTCCAATGTCCACGAAGCTCTAAATATGGACATTATGTTTATGAATATTTGCCAGAAAACTCTCAATTGACCTGAACTTATGTAGTGGCCAAACTTGACAGGAACTGACTGAAGCCATTTATTTATCTTTATTTATCCGACTTGGTACAAATATTTGTGATTGTGACAATAGGAATGTTAATACATTTGATTATGGGGAGAGAGCTATACAATATAGGGTATATGCATACCTTCTAAAACCATACATAATCTAAATTTAGAAGCCATCTGGCCCCAGTGGTCTCAGATTCACCTGCTCCCATCTTCCAAAACGTTGCCATCTCTCATTTGCCATCAGCTCCTCTCTCTATGTCCTAATGGTCTTGGGCAGAATGCTTTATTCTTTTGTGAGAAGTACATGAATTCAATTTGTCACATTGTATAGATTGTATTACTTTTATAATTCTGGCAGGAGGGAGAGAGAAAGAGATGATAAACCAAGTGTAGCAAAATGTTAATAATATGTGACTCCAGGTAAAGAATAAATAGGTATTTTTTTTACTATTCTTATTCTTGCAATTTTTCTATAAGTTTTAAATGATTTCTGCAAAAAAAGTCCATCCACATCCCTTATCATATATGCCCACTCCTCAGCATCTACCATTTAATTTCAGCTTATTATCTTATTATCATTTTTATCTTATTCCATGAATTACCAAGTTTTTTTAGAATTTTATTGAAATTGCTTTGCAAATGCTCTCTGAAATTTACGTTTGTTTTCGCAGTAGTTCATTTTAGCAAATATGTTCCTCTGTGAGTGTAGTTCTTTGACAATTTTCTTACTTTCTTTGGTCTTCCCTGATCTTTGCAGAGTCCCCCTTTCCCCATTTATCACAGTTAATTGGGGAAGGAGCCAGCTGGACATGGCGCTGTTGGCACACAGAGTGAGTGAATGGGCTCTCCTTCTCCCTTTGCCTCTTCAGAGGAGAGTTATTTGAGCAAATCATTTCTTGCCAACTTCCTTGTTGCCTGTAGACTTTACTTTCATGGGTCTCTGCTGTCCTGTGAGTGGGGTCTTCTGATCCTGTAGTTTGGCTGTTTTTCTATAAAAGGAATGAGTGCATTTTTGCAGCTTGCAGCAATCTGTAGGGCTTCCCTTTCAGGAGGACAACTATAACCCAAGACTCACCGCTCCTATGTGTCCCGGCTCCCATGGGTATGTCATTTGTCACTTCTCAGAATGTTCTTCCACTTGCTGACTAGTGCTGGAGATGGAGCATGGGCGTAGTGGAGGAGAAAGACATGAAATAGCTGGCTGTGTGCATGTTGCTCTCATACAGTGGGGCTTGGGGAGGTTCTGATGGGCCATTTAGCAATAGTTCTAATTTCTAGCACTGTTGAAATTTTGCTGTGTTTCACAAGCATTGCCTCTGCAATGTCTGGGTTGAGAGATAGTGTCATCAGTTGCTGAAGTGTTACTATTAACACTAGCATTGAACCATATTTATATAAAAGCAGAAAACACCCCAAACACCCAAAAAAGAAGGAAGGAAGGAAAAAAGGAAGGAAGGAAGGAAGGAAGGAAGGAAGGAAGGAAGGAAGGAAGGAAGGAAGGAAGGAATGATGGAAGGAAGGAGGGAGGGAAGGAAGGAAAGGGAGAGGGAGGGAGAGTGGAAAGGAGGGAGGGGAAAGGAAAGAAAAGGAAAGGAGTAGGCAGATGCTGCTTGGAAACAGAAAGTTTGGGTGATCAGGTTATGGATCTTTTTAAAACCATTATTTGTGACCAGGTTCCTCTCCTTAAGGTCATCCTGACTCTTTCTTGTTCAAATACCTTCCGTACTTTCCATTGCTTCCAGGGTTAACATGGCATTCAGGTTTCTTCCTGGTCTAGTCTCACCCCATGGTGAGGCAGATTCTAGCTTAATACTAGATAACATTCAAACCAGACCATTGGAGAGTGGTTGTGACCCCTCGAGGGGTGGATGGGAAAGGAAGCAAGGTGTTGGTTTGGTCCTCCTATGGCTGGAGTGACTTGAATCCTGGCGAAGTGACCATAGAAGTTTTAAAGGTGACCTCTTGGAAGCTAGCAGGTCAGAGTGGGGGCAGAATGAATGGACAAATGCAGATGAACCAATACAAGGTGTATATGCAACCTGTACTCACATGGAAGGACAGTCAGGATGGGAGATGCAGAGAATGAAAGTTGACATCTACAAAGGGCTGACTCTGTATCAGGCACTGTGTTTGTGCTTTCACATTATGAATTCACTCAATGCTCACCCACTCTTGTGAATGAGGACTATTTGTGACTCTACTTCATAGAAGAAGTTGAGGGATAGTCAGCGCTGCATGAGGTAGGCACTCTCATCATTCTCATTGCGTACCTGAGCAAACCAAGGCACAGAGAGGTTCACTTTCTTGACTAGGAGGATGAGTGGAGATTTGAATTCATGTCTGCATCAGAGCCTGTGCCTCTAATTGTTGCCCTGTTCAACCTCCTCCAGGGGCCAAGGGATCTCCTCCAAAGATGAGATGCCTTCTGTAGCTGAGACATCCTCATTTTTATCTGCCACTTCTACTTTCTTGATTATCCTCAGTCTCTCCAGACTGACCTCTTTTCTCTCCTGCCCCAGCTCAAGCCTCATTGTTTTGCTAAGCTCTTCATGGCCGTACACTCAATAGCTGCCCCTTGCCTTCAGTAGCACTTCCAAAATTGCAGTCATTTCCCTAGTCAAGGTCATGATTTTTGCCATGTACTTGAACTACCTGTATTAGTATATAGTTACCCTTGCTTTTCAAATCAACTCCTTACTTACTGTATTTATTTCAAAGGAAATACCATAGCTCTCCCATAAATGGAAAATCAGTGCTTTTCTAATAGACCTTAAAATAAATTTTAAAAAACATTAAAATTTAAAAGATTCATCCAATGGGCACACCATTTGAAATTACACATTTATTTATTTGTAATTATTTGTGTGATGTGCTGTGAACACTCAACCTTTTAAGAATGAGTAGAGGCCAAAAATATTGAAGATGACAAAAAAAAAAGTGCAGAGGAAGAAGATCCTCCTGAAAAGGGTCTACTGCAGGACCAGACAAATATTTCAGAAAACTTTTCATGAGTTGCAGCTTGGATAAGCACTCTCTAGTCCATTGCCACCTACCCTGTCATTAGCATCTCCAAAAATTTGTTAATTTGTATTTCAGTCTTAATTTTCAATGGACAATCTTCTTGCTTGTTTGTTTACTTCTTAGTTGTCAATTCCATTAGGGCAAGGGGCTTCTTTGTTTTTCTGGTTTTGTTTTTCTTTCCCAGTTACTCAGGTATTCACTGCCTGGATGAATGTGGCAAATTTCATTTTTTCCTGTGTTGATAAGAAGTTGGAAGGGTTGCAGTCAAAGCTACTAGACAGACCATTTTTACAGAGATCTGTTTATATTTATTGATACAGTGAAGTTTTGATTTTTTTTTTCTGGTTAAATCCATATAACTTTTCCCTTATTGCTTTAATCTTTGGTTTTACGCTTATTAAGTTTTCCCTTGCCCTCAAGAATACATAAGTATCCACTGAAATATGCTTCTAATGTTTTTATAGTTTCATTTTGTTTGAATCTTTAATGCATCTAAAACAAGACACACAAATTTAATATTATTTGGCCATTTGCCCAAACTGTTTATGGAAAAAATTCATTGACATGTAGATTTTCTATTCTTTTCTATTCCACTTTTGCATCAGATATTCAATGTTTAATAGATTTTAGCTTTCATATCTCATAATACCATTTCCTCACCCACTTGTTTTTCTTTTCAAATATTTCTTGCTAAAAAATGGACATTTTTTACAATATTATGTCTTTCTACTCAGAGACATGTCACATCTCTCCATTGACTAAACAATTTGTATTTCTCAGGTAAGAGTTGTAGTCTCCTGTCTTGTGTGTTTCCTTGTTTAATTTATTCCTAGGATTCCTAATTTTTCATTGAATTGTGAATGGAATCTTTTTTCCAATATATTTTGTTACAGTTATTTTGGAAAGTTTGGCAAACCACAAGGTTTTGTATATTTATTTTGTAACTGGCCACTGAACTGAATTCTCTTTTCAGTTGGAAGAGCTTTTTTCCCCTGAGGCTTCCTTTGGACGGTTTGCCTCTGCTCTCTTCTGAGGCAGTAGCCCAGGAAATCAAGGCTGACTCGGAGGCTATGGGGGATGGTTGGCCCTCCCCTCCAGCTTGGGGAAGAAGCACTTTACCCTCAGGAGCATCCAGGGGTCCATCTCCAAGCAAAATATTTTTCCCATGAAGGAGTTTCTTTTACGTCAGTTGGTATTTTTGTCAGGAATTACAGAATGTACTTCGCAACAAATTCAAAATAACCTGCTTTTTAAAACCTGGCCTTTTCCAACAAGATCAACAACAAATGCGTTACTTTTCTCACACCTTGGACATGTAGGAAAATGTGTGCTCAGGGAGCTGGCTGGGTGCCTGCCTGGGGAAGGTGCCAGGTTGGATGAATGCTCCAGGGCAGGGGCTTGGCTTATTCTTGTTTGCCTGACTCTGAATAGCTGCTAAGAGTCTCTCCAAATCCCACAGGGCACTGGGTCCTCAGAGTGCAGGCCAGGGAGCTGGCAGCCTTCCCCTACCCCGCCAGGACAGGCCTCTACAGTACAGAGACTCCTGGGTTTACTGACTGAGTGCACCACTATGTTTCGTTTCCAGCATCTCCTATCCATCTGGACACCAAGACGAAGGTGCCACTTTTACCTTTTTAAGAGGAACTGGGGCTCTATATATTTAAAGTAATTTTTCTCTAGACCTATACACATCCAGGAAAAGAATCTGGACTTGAGCCCAGTTTAAACCGGCAAATTTCAGAATCCCTTTATACTCTTATTAATTAATTAAAAATTATTGAGGACTTTGATGTGCTTTTAATAAAAGGTGAGTTATACCTGTGATTATTTAACATATTTGAAATTAGAACTGAGAAACTTTAAAACACACAAAAATACACAGTACTCATCTCATGGGTTATCAGAGCTACAATGTTGTCATACATCACTCCTGAAGAAGGGTCTAAACCCTCATGGGAGAACAACAGAGGGAAACAACATCTTCATATTATCACGAGCATGGTTTTAACTCTCTTGGTGCCCCAGGACTCTCTGGACCACATTTTGAGAACCATGACGCTACTGAGAGCTGGGCCTTTGTGAACACAAATCCAGGTGACTTAGTTTCTGCCCTGGAAGAATGGGTCTAGATGAACTAATTATGATAAGAAAATAGGGAGGAAGATGAAGAGACAGTGATGGGGACCAGAGGAACTAACACATCTTTGCTGAGTAGCTCCCATCAGCATCTCCGGCAACCCCATAATGAAAACACCATGACCACCATTGGTCTACTGAGGCTGAATGAAATAAAGTGGTTTGTCTGAGGTCACGCAGTGAGTGAGTGGATTCAAGAACAGAAAGACTGACCAGAGTGACCTGCTGGAATGACTTTCAATTACCTTCTCAGGCTTACTAGCCCCAGGAGAGGCCCTTGCTTGATGCTTTGGCCTGATGCTTGGTTGCCTGAGCAGGAACCATAGGACCCAGCCTATTCTAGCACCTTCTTCCACCAAACATCAAACCTCTAAGCACCTACTCTGAGCTATTGAAGCTAATCTCGGGGCAGATATGAACTGATAATTGAATAGATATCGAACCCTAGACTGAATAAAGTTCTGTAGTAGACAGGTGGAGATGTCACTCTTTTCTCTGGTTTTGAAGAAGGGGCTTTGTAATCTACCACCCAGTTTTCCCCTATCTGCTGGCTGGGTGACTCTAAGGCTTATGCATTCTCTCCAAACCCCCAGCCCATTTTTATGCTGCTACTTCTGCCAGAGTTGCCCTGCCAGCTCCTTCCTCAATTCTTCAGTTCTTCCCTGCTCCTCATAGTGTCCTCAGAGACATGCAGCAAAACCTGTACTCTCTCTGGCTCGAGCTCTGGCCAGGGCCAGCAGGACTTGGAATTAAGTCATCTTCTCCAATGTTGTCCCTGCTCAGCTCTGGGACACAGCCACAGCTGTCCTGACAGCATCTAGGCAACACTTGTCTCAGCCATATTGGTTAGCCCTTTCAACCATACCTACTTCCTTTCTCTATCCCACCTGCTTCCTGGCCCACCAGAAGCCAAGTCAGATTCTGCTCCTTCTTTCCTGCACCAAGTGGGGCCATGATTCATTGTCTCACAGATCAGAATGTCTTACCAGCTAGACCCCAACCCTGCCCTCAATTTCCACTTCCTACTGGCCCAGCACAGGTGGTACACAGGCCCTGTCCTCTATGGGAAGGTACAGTGCAGCTGGGGAGTCCAGATCCTCCAAGCGCAAATGCGACAGCAAATGCAGGGCCAAGAGCAAGGGCAGGGGGCAGCAAGGGGGGTTGAAAGAAGATAGAACTCAGCTAAGGAAGATGTGGATAAAAGTGAAGTACCAGGCACAGAGAGTGAATGTATTAAGTTATTTCATCTCTTTGACCCTCAGTTTCTCCATCTGTAAAACGGGAGTGATAACAAAACCTATCTCATAGGGGACCTGTGTATGTTGGAGCGAGGGGAAGACTTCACATCCTTCTGTTGCCCAAAGGCATCCTGACCGCCTCTGATCCTCACCGCCCCTCTGGACCTCGTACACCACGGTGCCTTTTTCCAGCCACGACCATAAAGGCGACCTGTGAGAGGGAGCGTCCCGGAGGCTCCAGCCCCACCTCAGGCTTCCGCAGAGGGTCAATACAGGCAGCCTCACCAGGCTGCTGGGTAAACAGATCACGTGCTCCTAGTGTCTCAGCAGCGGGGGCCAGCCAGCGCCAGGCGCAGGAAGCTCACAGGCTGGAGTTGCAAGAAGCCTCTTTATTCTTCGCTTTTAATCACTAACTCTCCAGCTTTGTCCTTCCTCCCCCCGCTGGCGGGAAAGTTATGAATGGAATGTACGAATTCCAGCCTGTGTGCGAGCCCAGGAATGCGGCTGCATCGACCTCCGCGGGAAGCGGGTGGAGGGCCGGGCTGCACGCTCCGCCCAGAGCCATCAGCAGATAAACTGCAGCACCCAATGTGCCCGGCACTCAGAGCCACCCAGCCTGCCTTGTGCAGCTGGAGAGTCAGAGTGCAGGCCAGGAGGGCAGCTGAGAAAGGCCAGGGCACACTCACTTATCCACCAGGATAGAATATTGACAAAGGCACACCTTAGCCCAAGCGATGCCCACACATACACACACAGAGCAGGGTGCACCCCCACACTGAGGTGTACATATAGCCTGTGTGCACATGCATGGAGACACTGCAGATGAGACACGCATAATGGCATGCACACATCCACACTGTGTTCTTCACAAAGAAATACATAATAGGGTTGTTAGCACACACAGAGACATGCACTCACACACGAGATTCTTGCTGTGTGCTCTACCCATGCACATATACATTGCAGTGGTGTACACACAAACACAGCAGGTCCTGCATACACATCAGTGGGGCACAGATGTCTAGAGCATAGGGTGCACACACAGACCACACATACTGAAAAGGAGGACCCAAGTGAACAGCCTCATTTTTCTTAGTGGACAGGCTGAAGGCAGAGGGCTCTGAAGTCTTGGGCACAGAAGGCTACCCCTTGCTCCCTGAGTTGGCCAGTCCCTAGCTCTGGACCTGCTGGCCTGATCTCTTTGAACTGAGGCCTCCAGGGAAGAGCTGCGCAAGGGTTGCTGGGGGTATAGGACACTCCTTTCTAAGGGGCTTGTGCTGACTCAAGGCTTTGTGTTTGTGCCTTTGTATTTGTGTTAAACCAGGACATGAGGGCTTACGGGGTAGAAGCTGTTGCCTGGAGAACTGGAGTGCCAATAAAGGCCCCTAAGGTTGACTCTGCCACAACTCCTTGCTGCTTTGGCTGCCAGCCAACCCTCATGTCCATGCCAGCTCCAGCACCTTCATGGGCATGCTTCTGCTGGACATTGTTTTCTCCCACGAGATATGGGATAAACAAGCCTCTAACCTCCTGGGAACCAGGCATCCTGCCAAACCTTTCATGCATTCATTTGTTCTTCCATCTGTCCATCCGTCCATCCATCCATCTATACATCCATCCATCCATCCATCTATACATCCATCCATCCATCCATCCATCCATCCATCCATCCATTCAGGAATTACTTGCTGAGTATCAGTGACATGCCAACACGACAGAAACACCAGCCAATCAGGATACCACCGTACCTCTCCCCAGTCCCATGCAAACTTCCAGTTCAAATATACACTTTGGCATTGTTATTATTTTGAAACTTCTGATTTCCATAAAAATCTAGATTTCTGCCTTTTTGGAAAAATGGGAAAATCTGATGTCAGTCCTTCCTCTGCTCCCACCTTTGCCTCTGCTTCCCACTGGCCTGTAACTCATCTTGGGGTGCTGTTTGACCCATCCCAGTGGACTTTTGTGTTCAGCCCACAGAGTTTGTGGCAGGGTCCCACCTGCCACCTCTAGGGGACCATCCCAATCCCCAGAAGGAACAACCCTAGTGTGGCTGGAGGGACTGGATTAAATCCCCTAATTTGGAACTCTGAATATACGTGTGTTTTAAATGTGAGGTAGGTAGGGTATGCAAGTTTTGGGAGAAAGGTCAATTGGAATCAAGAGGTGCACAAACCTTGGGTTCTTCATAAATGCATGTACCTTGAAACATCTCAGATGCTGACCTCAAGTGAAGCTAAGTGAAGCAACTGTCCAATTTTATTCATCACGTCCTCTGAAGAAGGCGCTGCGCTGTTGCAAACTGCCCAATAGACTTCAATATTGTGTCCGTATGGAGGTGGAAGTTAGGAGTCTATTCTCAGAGTTAAAACAGGACAGAATCTCTAGGTTACTTCCTTGTTTTTAGATATGACCTTTGATGACACATTCCAGCATTTCTGACTTGCATTTCTGTGCCATCCTTTGCTTTTGTAAGTGGACGCCCAGGTGTGGGTTGAGGTCCAGAGCCCAAGTGAGTGACTCCTAACATTCTTCCTTCAGTTCCTCAAGCCATTTCCATCTTGGCTCATTGCATTTGGTTCAGGAAGCTACTCTTCTCAGCACCTGTATCTGAGCTCCTATGCCGGAGCCCTCCGGCAGAGATTGAATAGCACCTAAAAGAGGGGGGTGAAGCCTAAGAAAAAAGAAGAAGACAGGAAAGCCTTAGGGAGGGCATACAGTCACTGCTGCAGCCTCGAGTTTATTTAGCATAGCCTTTATATACCTTTTTGAACACAATAGCAAAGCACAGAGTACAATACCATAGGAATGCTTGCATTTACATAAGTTCCTATACATCCTTCCCTCAGGGTACAAACATCCTTTTCTGGGCTGTAAAACATTCCACTATCTTAAAAGGGTTTATTTAGGAGGCAAACCTCCCCTCCAGGGTCAGTAACGTTTAACTCCACACCCTACTTCCTAGAACCATTGTTTAAGCAGTCTCAGCAGCTGCTTCATGGCTATCAGCTACGTGACTTCTTTAGTGCCTCATAGTGACTCCCATCATGTCTCAAAATGGCTCCCGACACTCCTATTCCTTTTTGCCACTCTTTATTTCTTGTAATAAGGACAACAAAGCGCACCAAGATGTTTGTGCCCACCGACATGGTGAGGCTGCTGAATGGGTCTGCTATGTCCCCATGCTATGCTGCCACTGAAGACCCTATCCTGGGATCCTGCTTTTCAGGGAGTGGGGTATGTCTTTTCTTCTCAACACTTGAAGACTGGATCCTCACACCCTAGGATGATGGCCCCGTTTGAAAGAGGACTCACCTGTGAAGTATGACATATCCTTCATCCCCAGTTATTTGTGGGTTTCCTTCCCTCCCATGTCCCATGAGATGGCTCTACTCCTCTCCTTTCCTCAAAGATGCTGGGTAGATGGTGTGAACACAGAGTCACCCTCATAAGCATCTGGGCTCCAGCTCTCCTTGACCAGGATGAATGTCTGGGCTCATGCCAACTCCATCTAGATGCACAGAGATGGACATAGACCCAGAAAAGGGGTGGAAGTCAGTAAACCGACCGGGATTTTGTTTAAGTTAAAATGGGAAGGGGAGCGCGATTAATTTGATCCATGAATTCCGTTTAAAATGATCTCTGCAGCTTTATGGCCTATAATTAATCCTGACTGCATGCAGTTTAAGTGTTTCCTTTTTAAAGAAAATCTCTAAATTTAAAATTTGATCATATTTTAGCTCCTTTTATTTCTTTTATTTTGGTTTACTTTCATGTTTCTCTTCTAATTTAGGCCTGAGTAGACTTCAGTGCTAGCCCCCAACCTACCCCTGTGTTATCCTGAGCCTGCTCTGATAAAGCAGGGGGTCCTGGATTTGGGGGAGTTCAGCTTGGGGGAGGGGCAGAGAGTCTGCACTGCCCTAGAGGGACCATAGGGCTTTGGTCTTCACAAGCCATTTCAGGGCCATGCTTGGAGCCTCTGCTCTGAGATTCTGGCATGGAGGACCCCACACAGAGCCAGATGGGAATGAGGAAGAAGGAGGAGGTAGCCACATGCTCAATAGAAGCTGAAGGGAAGGCTCAGACATTTTAGGACCCTGATCTTAGTGGGAAGGGTCTCCACAGATCCCTTCACCTGCCCCATCAAAGACTAGTTATTCAAGAGGTAGCAGAAAGTCCTGAATGTGCTGAGTTGTGTGCTGGCTCAGGCCTCTGGGCTGATGTAACCCCACTCTCCATTGTGCAACTGGATAAAAGGGCCACCAGGGAAAGAAGGCACACACGGGGGGCTTTGCATCATCCACACATAGGACCAGGTCAATCAATTATACACACTTGGAATGGAGAGGGAGAGATAGCAAAGTCAGTTCTCCCTGAGCAGGTGATGCATGCCCTGTGAGCCCAGGGACAACAGTAGGTGAGGGTACCTACTAAGTGCTGAAGCACCTACTAAGTACTCAGCTCTTATTAACAGCCTTGTAGCACAACCAGCATGGAAACCTGGCACTTTCTACTCCTGTAGTAGGCCTCTGTAGCTGGACCTTGGCACCCCTCCTGGAGGCTGACATCAATGTGTAAAAATAGGTATGGCTCATACAAGGTCCCCCAATCCACAGCTGAGCTACATAAACAGCAATCTGATTCAGCATCAGAAGGACATCCAACTGTGTTGACTTAGCCAGGCTGGGTGCTCTCATGTGTGGTGACTTTTAAGATGTTTCCTGTGGAACTTTAGACCAGTCTTGCATTTAGCTCTGCCCTGATCCCAGAACGTGCCGCTGGGGGCACCGCCATCTCAGGAGATTTCCAACAGAACAAGAAGTCCACATTGATCTGCTGCATTCCGCTGCCCTCCTCTGGTCAGACTTTGAGACTATCTACACTGAGCATTGGTCTGTGGTTAAAGGCACTAGGAGACAGGAGGCATCAATATCCCTGTCCCAGGAATGCCTTGGGAGTGGGCCTTTGATCTGTCTTGGAGAAAAGCTCTTTACCCCTTAGGAGATGGTGCTGGATATGTCACATACAGAACCATCTGTTGTAATTTCTATGAGATTCTTCATGGGATGCAGACACTCACCTACATTACATAGGAAGAGGACACATACTTCCCTGGCCTCCTGGTGAGGTGGGAAGGGCCCCGACAACCTTGGGAAAGCCTTTAGCCTGAGCAGTACCAGCAAAGGGCACAGCTCACCCCTCTTTTCTTTGGCCTCTTTCTGTCTTTCTCCTTCATGAAAGTCAAAAGATCTGGGACCTGGTCTCTACATTATCATACACCGTGAGACCTCAGCTAGAAGGCATTCCTCCCAGGCCTTCAGTTTCTCCTTCCATAAAATGGAGCTCTCGGGCAGGGAGGTTGTTATGCTCCTCCAACTCTGACATCATTTTGGAAGCTAAGATTCAGAATAAATGAAAAACCTTCCAGCCCTCCAAGAAAAGATGCACTAATGAGGACTTTTCTCCTGTGTAGAGGCTGGGGTGGAATAACTAGGGGCAGGAGGGCTCCAAGCCTCTTTTTGTTTTTGATTCCTTTGTATTTCAAAATGAAGATATCTTTGTAGATTTTTCCAGTTATGGAAGTACCGTGAACACATGAATACTCTCTACTTCCCTAGTAATCAAGGGGCTAAAAATGTAAATTGCCATATTATATTATTTATCACTCACCAGACTGGCAAAAATGAGAAAGTCTATGAAGAACCAGAGTTGTTAAGAGCATAGGAAAAGAGATAATTAGATATCATGTGCTCTGTTCTGAGCAATCACATGTCTATGAATCTGCCATACAGAAGGACTTGATTGAGGACGTTGACACATACTCCAAAATGACCACCAAGACATTCTTTGTAAGAGTAAAAATAAGAAATGAGATGAGATTTGTCAGCAGAGACGGAGCTGGCTTATAATGCAGATGTGGGTGTGGTGTCCTCTGGGGGCGATAGTAGTAATGCAAGGAAGCTTTCAGCTTTTCTATGAACTACTGCACTCTTTAGATCTGTTAGACTGATTGTGAATACAAATATGATTTCCATTACAAAACCCCTGTTGAGAGAGGCTCAGGAGACATCAGCCCAGTGTCGGGTGCAGAACACAGATTTATGTCAGACCTGGGTTCAAATAATGCCACCAACTATGTGGGACAAGGAGCACTGAGCCCCAGTCTGGGTCTCAGTCTCTGCATATGAAGTGAGGCCAATGATGCCAAGTGCATGGGACTGTGGCAAGGCTGTGTCCATGAAGGACATCTGACATGCACCCACCACAAGATGTGGCATTCATTACATCATGAATCTTCTCTACCAACCCCAATACCATGCAGTGAGGGTCACAGAGTGATGGGTCCAGAGTTTATGAATTCAGGTCTAGCTTCCCCACTAACCATGTGGCGACTCAGTCCTTCAAGTCCTCTCTTTGTTCCCTCCCTGTCCGTGTAGACAGGTGGAGAGGCTGAATGAGGAGATTATGAAAGTGGGACATATCAGAGAAGGCAGCTTCATAGAGACCTATTAAATGCCTCACAAAATCTGTCTCTTTTATCAGCAAGTTTCCCACCAGGAGGGAGACAAGACTTAAAATGATCGGTCTGGACCTAGAAAACAACCAGACCCTCTGTGCTCTGGACCTCATTACCTACTCCCTCTCCTCTGGTCCAGGTCTTCCCCACTCTCTCTGCTGTGCCCTTTCGGTCCCTGCATAGCTGGGGCATCACCACTGTCTCTGCTGTCTACTCAGGCCACAAGCATTACAAAGTCAAAAACTTACCGGAACTGAACAACCAAAGTGACTCCATCTTAGGTATAAGACTTCATCTTAAGCACAGGCCAGTTCCCGGAAAAGCTGCAGATAGCAAGATGATCACCCCACCCTAGATTCAGCCAATCAGAGCAACTATGGAAAGTAACTCTCCAAATTCCCCACCTTGTTCCTTGGCACCATCACCCAGCCAATCCTGCTGAGAGACAAGCTCGTTGTACCAATCCAGTAACGCCAAGACATCGCTCCCCGTGCTTACGATTTTTCCCTTCAAATACCCCTGAAACCCCATGTTCGGGACCACCTCCTACTCACTGCTGCGTCGGTGTGCGCACTGTGGTCCGGACTCGAGTCTGACATAAACTCCCTCTTGTTCTTGCATCGGTGTCAGCTTCTTGGTGGTTCGTGGAGATACGAGTCAGGGCATAACAGAACCACGAAGGCCACGTAAATAAGCAAAGCATAAGCATAACAAAAAATATCCATGTCAGAATGATGGTAGTGATGATGGAGCCCTGGCTACCATGTCAGGGACACAAGGCCAGGTATGGTGATGTGTAACATCTACAGAGACAGCCACAGTTCAGCCCCTGCCGAATGTGGTCACAGGACAATGGGAGTCTGGTAGGCCTCTCTGAGCCATAAGCTGCAAGCTTGCCATCTCTCAACATGATAAGCACTGTGGACATTAGACCTTAGACCTGAGCAAAGTGTTGCTGTCACTATCCTTGCCCACGGCGCCATTCTGCTGATGTAGCATTGAAATCTGCTGAGGGCTAGGGCTAACCTAGGATTGAGGTGCTAACCTCCACATTCCATGCTCTCTGCACCTTACAAGCTGCCTTTGGTAGACAGTTGCAATGAGGGCTCCAATTTCTTTGCCCCTGAGGTGGCTCCGTCATTGCTCTGCCCCTCCTTTGCTGACTATACCTGGCCATGCAATGGCAGCAAATGTGAGGCAAACAGAGGCTTGGAAAGTGCTGATATATTGGTGTTCTTCTTGGAAATTTGAGACCATCATGTAAACATGCCTGCCTGGCCTGCAGGGCAATGAGAGAAACATGATCTGGTCACCTTCTCCCCTATTTCTTCAGCTGATGATCAACCAAACCACAGAAGCAGAGCCGCTGGGGACCTACTGCTGAACACAGATGCACAAAAGATGAGGCTAAAACTGTCCAGGCAAGCCAGGTCAAACCATCTGCGAGCAATATTAAACTGTTAAGTGTTGTGGTTCAATCAAATCACAAAGCCAATTGAGATGAACTGTGAGCCTTTATTAGCCAGCCGGCGACAGACTCTCTACCACATAGGGTTAGAGGAGATCAACCCCGAGCTCCCCAAAGAGGCACCTTATAACACCTAGAATCACACCCTGGTTTACATTGAACAAATAAGATTACCACACCCTGGTTAACATCAAACAAGTAAACAGATTACAGAATTAGAAGTTGGCCATTAGCATATCTTTGAGCAGATTACAGAAGCAGAGTAAATCCTTAATGCTGGCTTACTGGAAAATTTTCCACCATTAACATTAAGGTTTGGGAAGTTTGTCATATAGCAATAGATAACTGATACCATTAAAAGATATCGAAGATAATTATCATCAATATTCAGATAAATCTTTCAAAATCTCTTTCTATAAAACATATTTTCTTCTCCCTGTCTCTATTATCTATCATCTATAATCTATCTAAATATTTAAATACAACAAGTTCCTATTATATACTTCAGTGTCACTTGCTTCTTAACCTAATTACCAATGCAGAGACACTCCCCACTCCACCCGGCACACACTCCCTTCAGCAGCTGTGATTCTCTAGGGTCCTTGTGATAACTCCAGAGATGATAACAACAAGTTGTTGTGGAGCATTCAAATCTAAGACTCACAGAGCCAATTTAGATTAATTATGAGCCTTTATTAGCCGGCCGGCGACTGATTCTCCCCACTAGAGAATCAGCCCCGAGCTTCTAGAGGGGATAGCTTAAAAAGCCCCCAAACCCCCTCCAGCAAGCAAGCAGGTTTACAGAAGCAGATGTTTGCGGTTCATTGTGTTATCTGTACTCCAGTAGCCATATTGTTTTATTGTTCTTCTTGGGAACCTTGGGAGCTATCTTCTTCTCCTAGGCAGCTGGCGCTTAGAGATATCACTCTCTGCCCTGTCCTTGGGGCTGACTTACTGAGGAATTGATACCAATAACCATTAACAACATATTTTCCAAAGTGGTCACAGCCAGAATAAAGAGGGGAGATGTGAACAAGGAAGACGTTATTGAAATGCATTTTTACACTGTTACATTCCTCACTGGTTTTCTAAGGGAATTCAAATCATTGAATCCTCAACCTTGAGTGGCTGACAGTTTGCTCTGAGGACCACAAGTTTTAATGCCTGTATTCGCCTTTTGACATAGGCAGTTATCTAATTAATTACACAAAGTCCAAATAATAACCCTAGAAATGCTTATATTAGGGATCCTGCAATGGAGGAAAGCAAAGTAGTCAACTACGGGGACCAGGTAAACACACTCTCATACCAAGATCCTGTCCTCCTGCATTGTTCTTCTAGGTCGCTGAGCCGTTGTCTGACTAAAGCCTCTAATAATGTCTGAATGATTAGCATAAGAACAGCAGGTTTTACCTAAAGCTATACAATTAAAGCGAGATTTATGCTTTATGAACACATTAGTCTTACATGTATGAATTAATATACAAGATTTTTAGTTCATTTTACAGATTCTGAATATATCAAAACAAACAAGAGGGCTTTCAAACATGATTTCATAAGGTGTGATCTCTTTACAGTAGGGAGTGCATCGTGCCCTTAACAGTGGGGAGGGAAGGAGGCTTACCCAGTTTTCGCCAGTTTCTACTTCGAACTTGGTTAAAGTTTCTTTCAGGGTCTTATTTATCCTCTCTATCTGTCTTGAACTCTGAGTCCTGTAAATGCAATGTAACTTTTAATTAATTTTTAGAACCTTGGACAAAGATTGGCTGGTCTAGTCTATGAACGCCGGGTTATTGTGGACCCCAGTGTTAAGGGCAGGCCAAATTGAGGCACTATGTTTGAGACTAATTTTTTTGTTACTACCTGAGCTGTCTCCTGCTTGGTGGGGAAGGCTTCAGTCTATCTTGATGAGGTGTCAATGAACACAAGTAAATACTTAAATCTAAAATTCCAGGGTGTACTTCTGTAAAATCTAATTCTCAATGTTCTCCTGGGGCTTGTCCACGAAGTCTCGACCCTTGTTGTACTCCCTTGGAAGGCCTTGGTTTCACTTGTGTGCAGATGTGGCACTGGGCCGATACCTGCTTGGCCACTCGTTGCAGCCCCGGAATGTAATAGTCTCTCTTTAACAGTTTAATTAACTTGGTTCTTCTCAAGTGAGTTCTCTGGTGAACCTGGGTTATAAAGTCTCGGCTCAAGACCTCAGGTACTACAATGTGGCCGTCCGGGAGCCTAACCCACCCAGCAGATTCCTCTTTTCCTCTCAGCATTTGCATAGTTTAACTTCCCCTGGAGTATAGGTAGGGGTGTCTGTTAGCACCCTGGGCAGTAGGGCCCCACTGGTTTTCTGGCAGCCTCCTTTGCTGTCTGTATAAGTGTTCATAGTCTTGTTTTCACCTCACCGCAGAGCTTGAGTCACTGCTATTCAGCCTGCTGAGCTGAAGTGCCCAGATGACAGTCCCTCTGGTAACCACTGCCGCTCTTGCATACCTGACTCCCTCTGAAATGAAGCTGCTCCCATTGGTCATTCGTTTGTGGTCATGCGACATCAGTCAGGTCTGGTCTGAGGCAGATGATGTTCTCTAGGACCTCAACGCAGTTGTGTATGGGCTACTTGGAGCCATCTGGTAGCAGGGTAGCCGGGTTAAGAGCAGCAGTTTTCAGAAACTGATTGTAGGGCTTATTGTTGTTAAGTAGGACTTCAGTCATTTTCTTAATCTGGGTGATATTAACTTCATCTCAGTTGTTGAAGATGTGCAGGGCTACCTAAATTAGCTCAGTTAAATTCTTGTCTTTAAACCTTCCTATCTTTTGTTACTTTTTTCCTAATATCTGGGGCCAGCTGACTGACAAAAGCAAGGTTTTATCAGAAGCTGGCGATACTGATCAAGAGCCTGCGATACTGATCAAGAGCCTCCTTACCTTGTTCGGTGTTGGGGTCCCAAGGCGGACGGGTGTACGGGAGGACATGTTGAATACTGTTATGCCCCGACTCGTATCTCCACAAACCACCAAGAAGCCGACAACGATGCAAGAGCAAGAGGGAGTTTATGTCAGACTCAAGTCCAGACCGCAGTCCGCACACCGACGCAGCAGTGAGTAGGAGGTGGTCCCGAACATGTGGCTTCAGGGGTATTTGAAGAGAAAAATTGTAAGCATGGGGAGCGACGTCTTGGCATTACAGGATTGGTACAACGAGCTTGTCTCTTAGCAGGATTGGCTGGGCGATGGTGCCAAGGAACAAGGTGGGGAATTTGGATAGTTACTTTCCATAGTTTCTCTGATTGGCTGAGTCTAGGGTGGGGTGATCATCTTGCTATCTGCAGCTTTTCCGGGAACTGGCCTGTGCTTAAGATGGAGTCTTATACCTAAGATGGAGTCACTTTGGTTGTTCAATACGAGCTGAGTCTGTAGTGGGCTGTCCATTTGGCTCTAACACAGCCTTGGCGCTCTCCCGCAGGATCTGCTCCCTTTCTTCTGAAGTGAATAAAACCTGCAAGAGCTGCTGGCAGTCATCCTGGTGGGCTGATGAGTGAAGAAAATAGTCTCTAAAGGAGAGATTAGTCCCTGTGTTTTTTCTAAGAAGGGTTTTTATGTTTCTAGTTATACAGATCTTTCCTGTTATCTGAAATTCCAATTTCAATATCAAGACCACGTATTTACTCAAATCATAGTTATCTAATGATTGTAATAGTTTTATTGTCATGGCCTAAATCAGAGCCATGTCCTTTGCTTCTTTATAAGCCCTTTGTTTCTGAATAGTCAGGTCCATTCTTGATATTCATGACACACAATACTTTATAATAACTGAAATTATGACTGATACTGTTATACAAGGACATATGAATAGTAAAGATATTGACAAATGTCTAGGAACTTTATACAATTTCCAAAACACTTGTATTAGTTACATGTATTCATAAATATGTAACCTAAAAAAGGTTAAGCATCATTTATTACTTGACAATGCTTCTTATATAATTTAATATATCAAATAGACTGAATTAGCTTAACATTTCTCTTTTACAAAGTGACAAAACTAAACCTTCGAGATTTTCCAGGTGCTCTCTGGGAAGTCTTAAAGTTATTTTGAATTTGTTATAATGTTACAAGTTTTGATCACTCGATTAAATAGGATCACAGGTAGTTATCTATTTAACCAAAGTGATAATAAAAGATTTCAAAGGTAAATATGACTATATAAAAAACAGCACTCTTAATGTTAAGAAGACTCAGTTTTTCAAATAAAGACTATAAAGCACAATAAATTATTTTGATAAGATATAGAATCTTTGTTTCTGAAGTGTATTGTTTACAGGTAAAGAAAAATCTTTCACAATCTCTTATTAGGAACAGACCAATAATCCAAACTCCAGTTTTGTGTCAATTCACTATTGATATTAAAGTTCATTTTAAAACCTTATGATAAATACATTTAATTTTAGCCAACTTGACTGTATAAAACAAGATTTTCTCTTTCTCTTTTCCTTTACAACTTCATATGTTCACTTATGTTCTTGTCCTTTATTTTCCTCTCAGGATTTCTCTTCACAAACCTTCTACTACTTTTCTCATTCCTTCAGTTTGCCTTTTCTGACTCACTCAGAAATAACTAACTTTAAGACAAACATCTTTCCTTTAATTCCCTTCAAAATAAATCTCTATACTTTATACCTTCTTTTGTGCCTCAAATGACCTTTAAATAACCTGAAACTATTTTAAGATAAAATTAATCTCCTTTTTCTTAAAAACACATCCTTTATATCTCAAAACACATTTTATTTTCCTTGCATACTTTGCATACAGAATATTCCTTCATGTGTATTATTCCCAGCAATTCGTTTATATATACTAGAATTCATAATTCTTGGTAGCCTTAATTTTTAGAGAAAACAATGAAGTAGGCAATTGTAAACTGTGTTGTATGTATCAGCATCCGATAGATTAGCAAATTTATGAATATACTAATTTAATAATTTTTAAAGGCATATATTTTTTCATAGTACAATTTTAGGAAGACTTAATTTATCAATAAGTGCTTATTTCTTTCTAAACCAACTAAAGCAGAGCTCTTTTACAAATCCACCTTCCCATAAAAATAAACTCCAACCCAAACCGAAGAACTAGTTAGAAAGGAGACTCTACACTCTGTGAACCTTCTAATCAAATTCACGGTCAGTTACTCTCCAGACTCAAACTTCCAACACAAATGCACATCTATCTCTCCACTATCCCTCAACGACAGCCCCATTTCCAATCTCTACTTACACAACTATTTTCCTACTGCTCTTTCCTGCTCTGATCTAAAATATAAAGGATTAGCCTAATAGGCCCCTGTTAGCTTTTTTAACTCTTGTATTTTCAATATTAAAAACAAACTCACTTCTATCACTGGGTAAATTATTTAAACTTCCTGTACCTTTCTTCATCTGAAAGGCTGTTTGCAGATTGAGTGACCCCTCTGATGGCTACCCTATTCCAAATGTGGGCTAATCTTGTGCTGGCTGAAAAATTAGTGTTTGGCTATGTCCATGGGAACATAGGCTGTCACCCATAGGAACATAACATTGTAACAATAAGCTTTCTGCTTCTGTACCCCCACTGGCACAACTGACCTGTGGGTCGACAGGTAATGAATAGAAGAAAAATAGACCTTTGTGTTTAGCAGAATGAAGAATGGGATTTGGGGCTTAAAAACTCTGTACCTCTACATTTCAGGGCTGCTTAATTTGGGGTCTGCGTACCCCTGGCAGACCCAGCTGGCTGAATAAAGAGTGTTTCCTATAACTCACTGAGTTCCGATGGTCCATGTGTCTTTTGGGGGCTGGCGGCTTCAACATTTGGAGGCCCCAGCGAGATCTCGGGGAATGGCCCTGAGGTCTAAGACCAGACCGGCCTCCGATGCGGTTGCTGTCTCTGTTACGGATTCGAAGGGGTGGCCAACATGAGACGTTCCAGGGCCCTTGAATGTTGTGATGGGGTTAATGCAATTGTCAAGGACGCAACTTTCTGGACACACTCTTTGTTCCTAGTCCCGACGGGAATCTGGAATCTCCGAGGCTTCGGTGTCTGGATAAAAGGTACCTTCCTGGTTCTGTTGACCGGTCATTGGAGGTCCATGGAGAGACTGGATGCAGTCATATCTCCCGGACCGTGGCCAGGCTGTGGGATGCCGACCCCTGTGCCCTGTTGTCAGGTTCTGTTTATTGTCTCTAGTCCTGTCTAGGTTGTAGGTGGCGGACTTCTCTAGGTCAACCTTAACCTCAGTAATTGTTCTCGTCTGAGTGTCTGTTTTGTGTTTTGTGTTTTCTGCACAAGTGATGGGGGGAAGCTCAAGTTCACAGAAGACACCCTTGGAGTGTCTCCTGCGACATTTCAAAGAAGGGTTCGTAGAGGGAGCTGACTATAGCATAAAGTTTTTTCCAGGCAGACTAAGAACATTGTATGAAGTTAGTGGCTGTCTTTTGATGTAAACTGGCCTCTGGAGGGCTCTTTTGATAAGAGTTTGGTGAGAAATGTTTAGAAGGTTGTCACAGGAGACATGGGACATCCTGATTAGTTTCCCTGCATTGATCAATGGTTAAACTTTGTTCAGAACCCCCCTCTTTGGCTCTGCCGGTGTGCCCTTTCTCTGGGGGAGCAGGTTTTAGGTGTGGGCACCCCAAAACATACAGACATGCCTTTCTCAACTAGTGCCCTGTACAACTGGAAGGCACAGAATACAGCTTTCCCTTAGAAATGCCAGGCATTAATAGGACTCTTAGAAAGTGTCTTTCAGACTCATTGCCCCACGTGGGACGATTGCCAACAGCTTTTAATTACCCCCCTTGACCCCTCAGAAGAACGTGGATGTGTGGATGTATTCGGACTGAAACACAAAAGATGGCTGTGAGAGGGAGGAGAGTTAAGGAAGCAGGGGAACAGATTGAGGAGGAATCTCCCTCCACCCGCCCAGACTGGAGCCACAATTCTCAGGCAGGGAGAACGGCATTAGATCGGTACCACCAGATTCTAATTGGGGGAATTAGGATGGCTGCTCGCTAGCCAACTAACCTTTCTGAGGTAACTGAAGTTATACAGGGAGGGACCTTAGGAATCCCCTGGAGCGTTTCTTGAATGAGGCGTACCAGATATACAACCCCATTGATCCCGAAGCCCCTGAAAACCAGTGGGCAATTAATATAGCCTTTACTACTCAGGCAGCCCCTGATATCCAGTGTAAATTGCAAAAATTAGAAGGTTTTGCAGGGATGAACCTGTCCCAACTTGTTGAGATAGCCCAGAAGGTGTTCAACAACAGGGAAGCACCGGATGACCCAAAACATATGGCTGAAATCCAAAGCTACTGTCATCAACCCAGCCAATCTGTTGCCAGACTCATACCCAAGACCCCAGTTCATGACTGCACAGATTTCACTGACACTGTGTGTTCCTAGTGCCCAGACCTCAAAGACTCCCCTCTGCCTGAGGCTGATGAAGTTCTGTTCACGGACAGGAGCAACTTCACGCAGGAAGGAAGGAGCTTTGCTGGGGCAGGAGTCGTAACTCTAACTGGCACCATCTGGTCACAAGCTCTTCCCCATAGGACTGACTTCTGCTCAAAAGGCAGAACTCGTCACCTTCACTGAGGCACTAAGAAGGGGAAAGGATAAGGCAGTCACAATATACACTGACAGCCGATATGCCTTTGCACATGTACACGGAGCCATCTACAAGGAATAGTCCTGAGGGTGAGGGAAACCGAGGAGCTGTTACAGAAGCAGTAACAGTGGCCACAAGGCCAGTGGGGCCCCCACCACATCTACTGACTGTTGTCCCTTACCCAGAACTGCCTCCTATACGGTGAAAGAGAACATATATTTTCAAGACAAGGGAGCCACTGGGAACCAACAGGGGTGGTGGACAACCTGAGATGGAAAAATGTAGCTCTCACAGGCCCTTGAAAGGACTCTCCTCCATCAACTACACCAGACCACACACCTAGGGTGGACTAAGATGCTCCAAGCTTTAGACCCCTACTTTCACTTGTTAAAGGGAGAAGAACTGCAGAGGAGATGGCCTCACGATGCCCGGCTTATGCCCAAGTTAATCCAAAGAAGGGGAAGATAAAAGAACCTAGGCATAGGGAAAAAAGAATTTATCCGGGAGACCACTGGAAAGTCGATTTCACTGAGGTAACCCCAATATGGGGGGCTACAAATATTTACTTGTTTTTATATCTTTTCAGGATAGGTAGAGGCCTTCCCTACCAGGAAAGAGACTGCGTTAGTAGTTACTAAGAAACTACTACAAGAAATCCTCCCTCAGTTTGGTCTCCCTGGAACTTTAGGATCGGATGACGGGCCAGCCTTCATAGCAAAGGTATCACAGCAATTGGCTAGCTACCTAAATTTGCGATGGAAACTCCACTGCGCCTACCGGCCCCAAAGTTCGGGCCAAGTAGAGCAACTGAATTGGACCCTAAAAGAGACATTAGTCAAGTTAGGATTAGAAACTGGTGAGACCTGGGTAGAACTTCTCCCCTTTGCTCTTCTCTGAACCAGGTGTACTCCCTATATTAATAGATTCACCCCATTTGAAACTTTCTTTAGAAAACCCCTACCTTTAGTACCTAGAATAGAAGATGAGAAAAAGGCAGAACTGCAGAACCTTGTCTTACTTAAGTCTTTACAGGCCCTTCAAAGTGTACAGAAAGAGATTTGGTCCTAGGTTCATGTTGCCCACTCAGCCCCAGGGGGATGGACTTCCCCACCAGTTTCAGCCTGGGGACTCTGTGTAGATCTGGAAGTTCACTTCCAAGGGACTAGAGCCTAAATGGAAAAGACCCTTCACTGTCTACTTGATGATGCCCACTGCAGTTAAAGTAGATGGCATCCCATCATGGATTCATCACTCCCATGTGAAGGCAGCATGAGAGTGGACAGCTCAGGAAGACAGGCCCTTAAGACTAAGACTCAAGCGTACACAAGTATAATCCTGTTTCTTTTTTCCTCTTTAGCCCTGGCATTCGACCAGCCACAACCAGAACCAGGAGGAACATTAATAATTTTGCTAATGACAATACACAAGGTCTTAAATAAGACGACCCCAGACATAGGACAAGATTGCTGGTTGTGTCTAAACCCAAAAACCCCTTATTATGTCGGGGTAGGAACTCCCCTAAATTTAACTGAGCTCAGCAGGCTAGAACTTCAAGTTTATTCACTAGCAGAAGTAGTCCTCCAAAATAGAAGAGGTTTAGATTTATTATTTTTAGAACAAGATGGATTATATATATGGCTCTAAGTGAAACAGGTTGCTTCTATGCCAATAACTCTGGAATAATTAGAAAAAGTTTACTTCTAGTACAGAGAAATTTAAATGCCAGGGAAAAACAGAGACTAGAATCAAATAACTGGTTTCATAGGATGTTCAGTTCACCACCATGGCTAACAACCCTTCTATCTGCTGTAGCTGGACCTTTATCTTCCTCCTACTCCTCTTGTTAACTTTTGGCCCATGTTTTCTCAATTTCTTGTTTGCATATATAAAGAAGAGAATTAGTTCTATTAGACTTTTAGTATTACAGAATAGAGGCTATGAACAAATTCCGCATAAAGAATCGGGGATTTGATTTTCTGCTAAGGCCAGTGGGGAATGTGTTGGCTGGAAAATTACTGTTTGGCTATGTCCATGGAAATATAGGCTATCACCCACAGGAACATAACATTCTAACAATAAGCTTTCTGCTTCTTTACCCCCGCTTGCACAACCAACCTGTGGGTCGACAGGTAGTGAATAGAAGAAAAATGGATCTTTGTGTTTAGACACGATGAAGAATGGGATTTGGGGCTTAAAAACCCTGTACCTCTACATTTCTGGGCTTCTTAATTTGAGGTCTGCGTACCCCTGGCAGACCCAGCTGGCTGAATAAAGAGTGTTTCCTATAGCTCACTGAGTTCCAGTGGTCCATGTGTCTTTCGGGGGCTGGCGGCTTCAACAATCTAACTGGCAGAACCTCTGGAGGTCGAAGGGGGTGACGCGGGACCCATAACCTTGGGCCTGCCGCCTAAAGTCTTTGAAATTACTGAGGAGACACTGCAGAGGAGTGGGCCTGGAAGAAGCTTGACCCATGGCAGTCGGAATAACGGTGAAAGAAAAGATAGAGCCAGAGCCATGCGTTCCCCCGGGGACCGGTTCCGCGGGGCAGCAGCAGCTAAGCTGAAAAAGGAAAGAAAGATTAATAGGCCTACGAGATTAAGAAGGATAAAAACGTTTGACATTCAGAGAGACCACAATTTCACAAACAGACACCAAAGAGACAGAGATGACGGACCAACACGAGACAGGCGCCGGCACAAACAGGACAAAACCAACCAACCAGGGTCAGGATCTGACATCTCAGTCCTGACTAGACTAGGGAAGTTATGCCGCGTCCAGCCTTCCACTAGTTCCCAGGGCCCAACCAACCAAACAGATAACCAGAAACCTGAAGACCTGTAGTGCAGTCTGACTCACCGGTGAAGCTGCTCCGGATGGCTCGTGCCCAATCGTTACAGAATTGAACCTTTTGTCCACCTGCCCTCCTGGGCGAGTCCACCTGGCGTCCAGGGCTGAGGAACGTCTCTCAGCAGCTGTCCCCTGGACGGGGCAGATCCTCACCCAAGGTGACTGGGGTTGCGGGTCTTAGGAGCTCTCCTCTCCACTGGGGATATCTCACTGGGGCCTCCAAATGTCGTGGCGCATTCAAATCTAAGACCCACAGAGTCAATTGAGATTAATTACGAGCCTTTATTAGCCAGCCAGCGACTGATTCTCCCCACTAGAGAATCAGCCCTGAGCCTCCGGAGTAGGCAGTTTGTAAAGCCTAAAACTATGTCTTGGTGGGGTTTGATTATGCAAGCAAGCAGATTACAGAAGCAGTTTTGTTATCTATACTCTGGTGGCAATATTGTTTTATTTTTCTTCTTAGGAGCCTTGGGAGCTATTTTCTCCTAGGCAGCTGACACTTGGAGATATCACTCTCTGCCCTGTCCTTGGGGCTGACTTACTGACTTACATATTTTCCAAAGTAGTCACGGCCGGGATAAGGAGGGGAGATGTGAACAAGGAAGATGTTATTGAAATGCACTTTTACACTGTTACAGAGTGATAAAGACACACTTTTTCATTTTTCCTCTTGCATCCAAGGAATTACAAAGGTGATATATCAGTCCAAGACTCATCAGGATACAAGTGGCATGGTTATAGAGTTTAATGGAAGAAAATTAAATAAAGGTGATGCATGACAGGACAAATTTCTCTGAGTGTGTATGTGTGTGGCGGGTGGAGATCAAGCCTTGTACCAAGAGAAGAAGAAGGTCCTTTGGCAGAAAGCGTGGAAAGAATTCAACACACACACCAAAGTTAGAGTCAAAAGAAAAGTTTATTATAAGAGGGGTAACACTCCACAGGGTGTGGTCTTCTCTCAGAGGCAGAGAGTGAGAGGGGCAGTGAGAGGGACAGCGAGAGAGAGACAGAGTATAGGTACTGGGAGAGACCCTGAGTGTTCAGGGAATTCAGTTTACATGTTATTCTTTAGTTCCCATTTCCTTTCATATGGACATATAGTGAAGAAGGGGGAAAGTATTATGTAACTTGAAAAGGTAGGAATATGTAGTATGAAACTGCGGCTGGCAGTTCTCTGCTGTTAATCCGTAGGTTCCCCATGGTTTTGGCCGTAGGGAATGACTCTGTTGGTTCCTGTTTCCCTTCACAGGTGTGGGGAATGGGTTGTTAGCAATCTTAGCAGAAATCTTTTCTTGTTCTAAAGGTGTCCTCTTGGCCTGGCTGCAGGGCTGATCAGCATATTGCAGTCTCTTGATTAATATTTTAATTATCTTGCCTCCTCCCTACATTAAAGATGTTATTTGGAGGGACTGTGAAAGGTCAGGGGCCATCTTATGATGGTTCCCCAGAGAGCTGTTAGCCCTTGTTCTGCGGGAGCCCAGAGGGCTTGGGGTTGCTGGACCCTGTCAATGTAAGACACGTCCAGATCTGTAGAATTTTTACAAGAGTTTATTTGAGCCAAACTGATTACAATTGCTGGGAAGCAAGATCTCAAATGCTCCAGAGACTGATTATCTTGCAGTTTCTTTTATGCATTTGAAATTAAGAGGAGGAGGTAAGGAAGATTACATGAGGAGTTGGGAGAAAGCAAGCCGAGGATTGGATTACACAATAATTAACAAGATTATGTGCTCTCTCAAGGGTGGTTTTGCTTCTTTCAAAAATTGTGTTAACCTAACTGCACAGGAAAAAGGGATAGGGCTTGCTTAAGGCAAAGACAACCTTTCATAAAGGTCTGTACTTGAGGCATGACTACCCATCATGACCTGCTCAGTTAGGAATTTATAATCAGTTCACTCTGTGGGGTTACTTTTGATTAGATTTATTACAGCTTCCCTTTTTCCCTCACAAGCCACACACAGGGGATTTTTCAGAAGGAACACTAATTGTAGAGAAAGTAGCCACCGTCAGAAATGCAGCAAAGTGAAGAGAAAATGGAGGGACTAATCACCTTGACCTCTATCTTCCTGCTCTCCAGATGCCTGCTCCCACTAACCCTATTGGAAGCCAGAGAATGAGGAACCTATGCACTAGCTGAAAATTACTGCTTGGCTATCACCCATGGGAACATGGTGTTCTAACAATAAGCTTTCTGCTTCTGTACCTCTACTTGTACAACCAACCTGTGGGTTGACAGAAAATAGAAGAAAAATAGACTTTTGTGTTCAGACAGAATGAAGAATGGGGTTTAGGGCTTAAAAACCCTGTACCTCTGCATTTTGGGGCCACTTAATTTGGAGTCTGCATACCCCTGGCAGACCCAGCTGGCTGAATAAAGAGTGTGTTTCCTATAACTCACTGAGTTCTGGTGGTCCGTGTGTCTATCAGGGACTGGCAGCTACACCTACGTGATGAAATCTGTGTTTAGCTGTCTGGGGGCAGGAAGCAGGATACAGAAATATGGACAGCACAGGGAGGATAAAGTGAATAACTAGAACACAAACCCCTGAAATCTCTTTCCAAAGTGCTCATTTTTTTACTACTAGTCATAGAGGGGTGGGAACCCCTTTCTCAGTGCTATGCCCTGTGGCTTTTCACCTCTGCACTGTGAGGCCCTAGGAGGGGAGACTAGAGTAAAGAAGTGTTAGTCCTGCATGCCGGCACTGGGGCTCCTCCCCACTTCCCCTAAGTAACAAGCTTGAAGGGACATCCATGAACTTGGTCTTGCCTTGGCCACCTTGCCATATATCTCTTAGGAGCCTTCAGTTGCAAGTAAGGAAACAGCTAAGGAAATACCTGTAAACAGAGAGAACATTTATTGTCTTACTTGATAAGAAGTTGAGAGCTAGGGCTTCTAGGCTGGCTCGACAGCTCAACCCTGTTCTCACTGAGTGGTTTCTCCACATTTCCCTCTCCCCCAGGCCCTAGCAACCACCAGTCTGTGCTCTGTCTCTATGGGTTTATCTATTGTTGATATTTTATATAAAAGGAAACCTACAATACGTGACCTTTTGTGTCTGGTTTCCTTCACTTAGCATAAAGTTTTTGAGGGTCAACCTGTTGACATAAGAAACATTCAAATCTGTAGAGAATGTTAATGCGTTTATTTGAGCCAAACTGACAATTGCTAAGAAGCAAAATCTCAATGGATTGAGAAAATGCTCCAAGGATGGCAGTTTTGCAGCTTATTTTATACATTAAAATCAAAAGAGGAGACATAGATAAGGGAGAGGGGAGAAAGCAAAGTGGGGAAATCTCTAGGATTGGATAAAAAGTAAAATGGAGAGAGACGTACACTTCTTTCACATTGGTGGATGGAGCATTAATAATTAACCTTTACAATGAAGGGTTCTGTGGTCTCTGTTCTGCTGTGTTGGGTTGTGCCCTGAGGGGTCTGGAAAAAGGGATTACTCTGATATTCCAAGGATATGTTATCTTAGATGCAAAAAGACAATAGACGGGCTCAATTAAGGTAACCAATGACCTTTACAGAGAGCTATAGGCCCAGGATGTTATTACCCTTCCTGACCTGCTTTTATTTAGAAATTTTTATGTTCAGACCATCCTATTGCTGTAGCCACCAGCCCCCGAAAGACGCATGGACTACCAGAACTCAGTGAGTTATAGGAAACATTCTTTATTCAGCTAGTCGGGTCTGCCAGGGGTACGCAGACCCCAAATTAAACAGCCCCGAAATGTAGAGGTACAGGGTTTTTAAGCCCAAAATCCCATTCTTCATTCTGTCTAAACACAAAGGGCTATCTTTCTTCTATTCACTACCTGTCAACTCACAGGTCAGGTGCGTAAGCGGGTTACAGAAGCAGAAAGCTTGTTTAGAATGTTATGTTCCTATGGGTGACAGCCTATGTTCCCATGGACATAGCCATGTTCTCATGGACACAGCCAAGCAGTAATTTTCCTGCAAATAATAAATTTCTAGCAGTCATTTTTCAGCCATTACACTATGTAGTTACTTTCAGTGTCTGGTTTGTAGGACCCAACATGCCGCCTTTCCCTGTGCTTGTCAGGTTTAGTCTGTGGCCCCTTTTTTCCCCACGATCTTGTTTTAGCATGTGTCAGTATTTTGTTCCTTTGCTATGGCCATGGTATAAGAAACAATTTGACCTTTGTCCCAGGGGATGAGCCTCTAAAACCAGTGGGATTTCCTGAGTGATAAGAGTGTCTTTGTTATTTGAAGGCAATGACTCATACTCTTAGACAACTTCAAGACCAGGCTGTTCACCAGAAAGCCACCCACATGATCAGAGATTTGAGACTTTCAGCCCTAGATGAGAGAGGGGCTGGAAATTGAGTCAATTATGTGGTCATTGATTCAATCAACTACACCTACATAATGAAGCCCCATAAAAATGCTGGGCACTAAGGCTCAATGGGGCTTCTGCTTGGTGAACGCATGGATGCAGCAGGAGGGTGACACAGTCTCATTTTGTGAGAAGAGGATGTGGAAGTTATGTCTTATCTCCCAGACTCTCCTGTGTCTCTCTTCATTGGGCTGGTCATTCTGATCTATATAATGAAACAATAATCATAAGTATAGTGCTTTCTTGAGTTCTGTGAATTATTCTAGTGAATTATGGAAATTGATGTGATCACAGGATTGCCTGAATTTATAGCCAGCCAATCGGAAATGTGAGTGGCCTTGCAACCCCTTGAGATTTACAGCTTCTATGTGAAGTGAGGGCAGTCCTGTGGACAATACCTTTAGCCTGTGGAGTATGATACTAACTCCAGGTGCTTAGTGTCAGAACTGAGTGGCAGTACACCCAGTTCAGTTTTTACCAGATTAATGGCTAACATTCTATTGTATTTATATCACAATTTGTTTATCCACCCATCCTTTGATATACATTTGGACTGCTTACAATTTTTGGCTATTGTTAACATGAACTATGAACATGTTTTTATTTAAGTATCTGTTTTCAGTTCTTTGGGTCTGTAACTAGAAGTAGAATTGCCGGTCATGTAGTCTAATTATATATGTTTATATATTCATATATATATTCTATGCTTACTTTAAAAGTTTTTTATTTTTAAGTTATAGTTGATATTCAATATTATTTTATATTAGTTTCAGGTATATAGCATAATGGTTAGACATTTATATAATTTACAAAGTGATCCCCCTGATTAGTCTAGTACCTGCCTTATTATAATGTTATTGACTATGTTCCATATGCTGTACTTATTTTGTATGTGCCAATTTGTACCTCTTACTCCCTTTGCCTTTTCCGCCCAGCCCCACAACTCCCATTCCATCTGGCAATTCCATTGTGCTATTCTTATCGATAGTTTGTTTTCATTTTGTTTACCTGTTTATTTTGTTCTTTAGATTTCACATATAAATGAGATCATATGGTATTTGTCTTTTTCTCTCTGACTTATTTTGCTTAGCACAATATCTTCCAGGTTCATCTATGTCATTGCAAATGTTAAGATTTCATTTTTTTTAATGGCTGAGGAATATTCCATTTTATATATGTATCATATCATTTTTATCTATTCTTCTATTGATCGGCACTTAGGTTGCTTCCAGATCTTGGCTATAGTAAAAAACTGCAATACACATAGGGGTGCATATATTTTATTGAATTAGTATTTTGGTATTCTTTGGATAAATATCTGGAAATGCAATTGCTGGGTCATAAGTTAGTTCTATTTTTACTTTTTTGAGGAAACTCTATACTGTTTCCCATAGTGGCTGTGCCAATTTTCAATCCCACCAACAGTGCACGAGGGTTCCCTTCTCTTTTCTCCACATCCTCATCAACACTTGTTGTTTTCAATTTATGGATGATAGCCATTCTGCTGCATTTCTCTCATAATTAGTGGCATCGGACATCTTTTCATATGTCTATTGTCCATCTGTATGTTCTCTTTGGGAAAATGTCTATTCAGGTCCTCTGCTTATTTTTTAATTGGATTGTTTGTTTTTTTGGTATCGAGTTGTATGAGTTCTTTATAAATTTTGGATATTAACCCCTTATTGAATGTGTCATAGGCAAATATCTTCTCCCATTCAGTAGGTTGTCTTTTCATTTTGTTGATAGTTTGTTTTGTTGTACAAAACCTTTTTAGTTTGGTGTAGTCCTATTTGCTTATTTTTCTTTTGTTCCCTTGCCTGAGAAAATATATTAGAAAAAATATTACTAAGAGCAGTGTTAGAGAGTTTATTGCCTGTGTTTTCTTTTAGAAGTTTTATGGTTTGGGGTCTTACGTTTAAGTCTTTAATCCATTTTGAATTTACTGTTGTATATGGTGTAAGACGCTAGTCCAATTTCATCAGTTTTTTTCAACACTATTTATTTAGTAGACTATCTTTACTCCAATGTATATTCTTGGCTCCTTTGTCAGCTTGAGAGATTTCCATCCTCTTGAATTTTTTGGAGTAGTTTGAAAAGGTAAGTGTTAATTCTTTTTTGAATGTTTGGTAAAATTCACTTTTGAAGTCACCCAAGACTTTTATTTGTTGGGAGTTTTTCGATTCCTGATTATATGTCATCAGTAGTAATTGGTCAGTTCAGATTTTCTGTTTCTTTTTGACTCAGTCTTGGAAGATAATATGTTTCTAGTAATTTATCCATTTCTTCCAGATCGTCCAATTTGTTGGCATACAATTGCTCATAGTATTTTCTTATAATCCTTTTTATTTCTGTGGAATCAGTTGTCATTTCTCTTTCTTTTCTAATTTTATTTATTAGGGTCCTCTCTCTTTTTCTTTTCTTTCTTTTTTTAAAGCATAAAACAGGTATATTTCTATTGGACTTCCTGATACAAAGAATAGTGTGGCGTGGATGGATAGTAGAAATGACAAATAATACAAATATATTTTATTTGAAATAAACAAAAGTTCTTACACAGCTTAATGGGCCATTTGGAAATAAACTCTTTCTTGACTGTATTACTGAGAAGAAGACAAAGCTAAAGCAAAAATAATCTTTTTTTGAACTGTATATGGAGATAGGTAGAAAGATATTACTTGGTTTTTTGTAAAACTGTCCTTCCCTTAAGTCCTGGTCAAAGAAGCGTAAACAATGTAAATGAATCCACCATTTCAGTTGTCAAATATCTATGTTACCTGTATATTCTGAGATCACACACATACCTGTCAATATACCTGAGAAGGGTTGTTATATCACAGTTGTATTTGAGTTTTGCCAGGCAGGACTGAGGAAAAGTAAATTGGAACAAGTTTTACATCCTATTTAGAACAAATCACTAGTATTTCCTTAAATAACAGGTAACAATAGAAAGATACTACCTGGATATTATCCTTTTTACTTTGGTTCATTTTTAGGTTTTATTTGTGATTTACATAGTTGTTTGATTCATTTGCTTATAGTATAATCCTTCCACAATGTAGTAAAGCACAGATATCTATTATTTCTTCAACATCTGTATTTTTCCAGTTTAATACTCTGCTGCATTTCTCATATGTCAGCAGTTCTCAAATATTAAAAAAATAATAATAAATGAGTAAAACTGCTAAAAACGAAGATGTCTATAATAATTATAATAGTACTAGATTGGGAGAAGACAATGAAGGAAGAAAAAAACTATGTTCATGTGCAGGAACTATGGTTCAAGTCTTTGGACTTAAAAACAACTTCACCAGAGAAAGTGACTATAATGGAATTTCCAGAGAACTTCCTTTGCTCCCCAAAAGGACCTGAAAGTCCCAATCTAAAAATTTGGAAAGTGCAGTTATATAAAGCTACAAATGATCGAAGCAGTCAGAGGGAGAAGGATGAATGTGTCTTTCATTCAGCTACAGATGGTAGCATAGTGTTTAGCTGTTGGTGGATCAGTATAAACCACAGAAGTATCAGGTGTTTTGAAGGACAGATGTAGAAAAACACTGAACATATTACCTGTCTATATTAGTAACAGGGCTTCATAGCTAGGAAAATTTTCTAAACAGTAAAATGACCCCAGGATAAATCTTCTCTTCTTTATTAAATGTGGCAAAATTAAAAGAAAAAATTACAAGTAGATATAGTGAAAATGGAAAATTATAAGACAGAAAAAAAAAAAGTATTAAGACAATACTATAGATTCAACAGTATTCCGTGAAGCTAGAAAACCTGTTAACTTTAAAAGTCCTAGCAAAGTATCACTCTTGTTTGTAAATCACTTATTTATCATATTTATCACAAGGTCTTAAATGTGGTGTCTGACATTGTTTGATAGTTTTCACTAATTGCTATCTGATACTTATTTTCTACATGCACTACAATTTCAAAAATCTCCTTGGAAGTTTGAAATTCATTCAAAACAGTTACAGAATCCTGTACGTCTTTATGACTAACCAAATGAACATTGCCATCTTCATAATAGTGAACCCGAATCTTAAATACTCCAACTACCTGGGTTGTAGGTGGTGTGTTGGTGAACCTCTATTCTGGTCTCCAATGACCATTCCAGAGGTTTTTAGGCTGAAATGGGTGTCTTTCAGTACATGCAGCAATGATCTTTTGTTCATCCATAGTTTTAGCATAAACAGTACAGAGGCTTTGGGATTAATGATCTTTCACATTGGCTCTTAAAGCACTGTCACAGAATTCTCTCCAAGATGTCAGACCTCCATCTATTTTTTTTGGCTGGACGTCACTTGCTTCTTTCCATAAGTGATGAAAACTAAAGGAAATTTTGTTTTTTTTGGATCTAAAAATCTGCTATTTACCCATGTCACTGTGTTCTGTTATTAAAATCTGATCTTCATATCTTTCTATCTTCATGGACATGAACTGATCCATTGGCATGGACTGGGCAAATACATGTGCTGGCCCTTCCCTGAAGAAATTGTCATTATTAAGTAGTAGCCAAACATCATTGAACACTTTATTAAATTCTCCTGGCGGGGTGGGGGGTTGCATGAGTGATGAATTTAGCAGCTCTGTGTACCTTTTCCTTATGCAACACTCAATCCTTGAAGTCAACCATCTTGGGCAGCACTCTTTTTTTCTTTATGAGTCTGGTTAAAGTTTTTCGATTTTGTTTATCTTTTAAAAGAACCAGCTTTTGGTTTCCTTGATCTTTTGTATTGTTTTCTTAGACTCTATTTTGTTTATTTCCTCTCTGATCTTTATTATTTCCTTTCTTCTACTCCCTTTTGGCTTTGTTTGCTATTCTTTTTCTAATTTCTTTAAGTGTAAAGTTAGATTGTTTATTTGGAATATTTTTTGTTTCTTGAGGTAGGCCTGTATCACTATGAGTTTTTCTCTTAGGAATGCTTTCTTTGTGTCCCACAGATTTTGGTTCATTTTGTTTTATTATCATTTGTTTCAAGGTATCTTTTGATTTCTTCCTTGATCTTACAGTTAACCCATTTATTGTTTATTAGCATGTTGTTTAACCACCATGTAGTTGTGTAATTTTTATTTTATTTTTTTTTGTAATTGATTTCTAGTTTCATACTATTGGTTCGGAGAAGAAACTTGATATGCTTTCAGTCTCCTTAAATTTATTAAGACTTGTTATGTGGCCTAATGTGGTCTTGCCATTCATCTTTATTGAAATATAATAGACAATTAGTTCCTTATATTTACATTGTACAATTCAATGAGTTTTTTTCAATTATAGTTGAATAATATACCAATTTCAATAGTATACCAGTTTCAGTTGTATAGCATATTGATCAGAGATCCGCATAACTCAAAAGTGATCACCCCACCAAGTCTAGTCCCCCTCTTCCCCCTTACATATTTTTTACAACATTATTAACGATCTTTCCCATGCCACACTCTACAGCTCCATGTCTATTCCGCAACTATCCATTTGTACCTCTTAATTCCTTAGCCTTTTTTTTTGTCCCCCATGCCCTTCCATCTAGTATCCCTCTAAATATTCTCTGTATCTGTGAGTTTATTTCTGCTTTTGTTGTTGTTGTTGTTGTTGATTTTGTTCTTTAGATTCCACGTGTATGAGAAATCATGCAATATTTGTCTTCCTCTACCCAACCTATTGCATTCAGTGCAATATATCCTCTAGTTTCATGAAGGCAGTATCTTTTTCCATCCTCTTTATTTTAGTCTCTGTGTGCCTTTTAACCTGAAGTGAGTCTCTTGTAGGCAGCATTTATAAGGGTCTGTTCTACTATCATTCAGCCACTCTATCTTTTGGTTGAAGCACTTAATTCTTTTCCAGTTAAGGCACTTGTTGATAGGAATGTAATTATTACCATTCTTTATTCCTGTTTTTGATATGTGGTTTTTCTTCTTAAAGAAGTCCCTTCAACAGTTCCTGTAATCTTGGTTTGGTGATAATAAATTCCTTTAGCTTATTTTTGTCTGGGAAGCTCTTTATATGTCCTCTGACTCTAAATAATAGCTTTGCTGGCTAAAGTATTCTTGATTGTAGATCCTGTTTTTTCAACACGTTGAATATTTTGTGCCAAGCCCTTCTGTCCTGCATAGTTTTTTTTGTTTGTTTTGTTTTGTTTTTAGAAATCAGCTGCTAGTCTTGTGGGTTCTCCTTTGCAGGTAACTAATTCCTTTTCTCTTGCTGCTTTTAAAATTCTTTGTATTTAAACTTTGGCATTTTAATTATGATGTATCTTGGTGTAAGCCTCTTTGGGTTCTTGGTGTCTGAGACTCTCTGAGCTTCCTGGGGTTTTATGTCTATTTCCTTCACCACATAAGGGAAGTTTTTCATTATTATTTCTTCAAATAGTTCTTTGACCTCTTGTTTTCCTTCAGGTACCCCTATGACTCGAATATTTTTACCTTTAATAGCGTCCCATAGGCTCCCTAAATTATTATTATAGTCTTAGCTTCTTTTTTCTTGCCATTCTGTGTGTCCTTGGCTTTTCCATCCTCTATATAAGTCATTTGATCCTTTTCTTTATTTACTTTGTTTATTCTTTTTAACATACTTCTCATCTCATATGTGTTCTTCATTTCTGACTGGTTCCCTTTTATAATTTCTTTTTCCATTTTTGTTATTTTTTTATCTCTTTGTTGAAGTTCTCAGTGAATTCATCTACACTTCCCATAAATTCATTGAGCATCTTTAGAACCAGTGTTTTGAACTCTGCATCTATTAGATTGCTTGACTCCATTATTTCTGGATCTCTGTTCTGTTCTCTCATATGATTTCTGCTTCCTTGACATCCTGTTTTGGCTGCCTTTCTCTGTCTGTTTCTATGTACTAAGCATAACTCTTAAGTCTCTCAGTCTTATTAGAGTGGCTTTTGTGTGATAGGTGTCCAGTGACACAGTTCTGAGAAGGGTTCAGTTGCAGGCCAAATTTAGCCCCAGCCTATGCCCTTTCAGGGCCACCTTTTAAGATTCAGCAAGCAATCCACAAATGTTGTGCTTATAGTTGCCTCAAAAGGCCACACCAGACACCAAGGTCAGCTGCCACCAATGCAATTCTTAGAGCTTCTCAGCAAGAGGCACCTGACTAAGCAAGGACACAACTGGATGTGACTTAAGTGGAGCAATGAGTTGGGGGAGGCAGAGTTTCAGGAAATCTTCTGGGCAGAGTACCTCTGTTATCCAGTTTGATGATGCCTCACTATGGTGGCGATGAGTCCATACACTAGGAGTGAGAGGGCTCAACAGAGGAACAATGGATACCGTAGGCACTTGTACCTAGGAAAGAGTCTCCCTTCTGGCCCTTACTCCAACAATTCAGTGTACCCCTGTAAGTCCCTGTTGCCACCTGTGCAGCCAACCCAGCCTGGTGCTCAGACCGAGCAGGTCCATCATAGTGAAAGACCACTCATAGACATAGCCTTTTTAAGAGGTATCTGCAGCTGCTGGCTGCTGCCACTGCAGTCTTTGTCCAACTCAGCCACTTGGGACCGGCAGACTCATGTTTCCGCCCCCTCCTACCTTTTACCATTGCAGGATGATTAACTATTTCTCTCCCTAGTTGTAGTGCTTCTGTTTGTATAGATCCCTGGTGACTTTTCTTGCTGTTTGCTCTGTTTTTCTGTCACCACTCTGATGTGGTCACAAGAGGTATGAACAGAGCTTCTATCTACACCATTTTTTCCTGTCTCTCAACCTATCTATTTTTATTTGATGTAATTACTGATTAGGATTTATATCTGCCATTTTGCCATTCATTGTTTATGTCTTATGGTTTTTTCTGTTCTTCTAACATCCATTACTGCCTTCTTTTGAATTAGATGAATATTTTCTAATGTATCATATTTATTCTTTGTCATTTAAAAAAATATATGTATAATTTAGTTATATTCTTAGTGGATGCTTCTGTTTCCCTCAGCCGCTCTGGACCAGGCAGCCTCGTGTCTTCAGCCCTTCCTACCTTCTGCTGTTGCAGGGTGATTTCTTAGATTTCTCCCTAGTTGTATGGCTTGTTCATCCACATCCCAGGCAATTTTCTTTGCTGTTTGCTCCTTGTTTCTGTCACAACTTTGATTTGGTCACCAGAGGGATGAACAGAGCCTCTATCATCTATGCCATTTTTTCTGTATCTCACAATTTATTTTTATTTAAGCATCTTGAATATCCTCCAACTTTGCTCAATTTGTTTATTAGCTCATGTAGTGTGTGTGCGTGTGTGTGTGAATTCTTTGAGATTGTCCATACATATGATCACGTCATCGTGAATTGAAGTATTTTCACTCTTTTTCAATTTGGATAACTTTTATTTCTTTTTCATGCTTTATCATTCTGGCTAGAACTCCTAGTGCAATGGTGAAAGCATGCATCTTTGTCTTGTTCTTAGGGAGAAAGTGTTTTTTTTTTTTTTTTGTCTTAGTGGGAAAGCTTTCAGTCTTTCACCATCAAGTATGATGTTGGCTATAGTTTCATATTGAGGAAGTTTCTTTATAGTTCTAGTTTTCTGAGTGCTTTTTATCATGAAAGAGTGCTGAATTTTGTTAAATTCTTTTCCTGCATCTATTGAGATGACCATGTGGTTATATCCCTTCATTTGATGAATGTGGTGTGTTACATTGATTAATTTTCTTATGTTGAATCACCCTTGTATTCCTGGGATTATTTAACTCTTAAATATAGTGAAATCTATTAATATTTTAATTTTTGTGTTCTAAGTTGATATCACAGTTAGAAAAATCTTCTCCTATCTGGCTTTTTTCACTCAGCATAATGTATTCAAAGTTCATCCCATTATAATATATATCAGTACTTCATTTCTTTTTATGGCTAAGAATCCATCGTGTGAATATAACACAATTCATTCATTCATTGTTGGGCATTTGGGCTATTTCTACCATTTGACTATTGTAAATGGTGTTGCCTTGAGATCTCTGTTTTGGTTAATTCATTGCATGCAGGAGACTATTCTTAAGTATTACTTCAGATACATAATATTCTGATATTCTTTCTGAATTCTTGTGTATATTTCTTTTTCTTAGTAACCCATCTTCTAGCTTCCAATGTTGCAAATGAGAAGTCAGGAGAGATTTTTATTTCTTTTCTTTGGTAAAAAATGCATTCTAACCTCTTGAAAGCTTATTAATATATTTTTTTAATTCTTGGAGTTCAAGAATCTTTCCAGGACATGCCATCAGTTTAATCTGTAATTTGATAAACCATTCTAATCTGTGAATGCAGACTGTTCTTTAGGTAACAGTAATCTGTTTCCCTCTATTATTTATTACCTGATGCCTTCCCTTTCCACTTCCTTTCTCTTTCCTTAACTGCTTTCACTCACAATCTCATTCTCAAAAGTCAGGCAAGATCCAAATCACTGGTGTAATAATAAAATCACTCTAAAGAGATCTTCTTTTCCCTCATACTCAATGAGAAAATTATTTTAGGCAATAATCATTATTTTTGTGATTTTTCTTTAATGTAAAAAGCAATTTAAAAGATGAAATCTCAGTTTAAAAAATATTTTTTCAAATCTAGGAAAATGTTCCATGTATAAACTGAAAATAGATTTACCTAGCAAATTACTGTATCTTGAAGTTTGCACTCTGTTTCATTATTTTAAATTTTAAGCACAAATAACAATTCTAATTGGTCATGTTAAATGACAGTTGAAGTAACTTGAGTTTATAATCACCATGCTTCTATGGTTTATTTGGATTGCACTGTTTAACTGCAAGAATATAAAGTGCCATAGAAATTGGAGATAAGAACTACATGCTAATGAAGTTGGAACAATTCCAAACTATTACAAACTTACTTGTGAAAAGAATTTGTGCCAAAACCAATGTGTATAGCTGATTTTGAGTGTTGTGGGTATTCACTATACAACAGGAAAATTTCCAAATTAACATCCATGTAGAATTCAATGTTTATTATAGACTACGTGATAAAAATGTAATATTTTGAAGCAAATTGTTTTAAAAATCAGTAACTGACTTCTAGTTTAAACAATATGTAAGAGGCCTAGAAGTCATCACTCCTTTCACCATTACAAAGAAACAAACAAAAACGGAACAAACTAAAAATCATTGAGTTATTGTTGAGCCCTCAGGGAATTGATGTTGGAGGGTAAACCACCACTTCAAATGTTGGAAGGACAGGTAAACACAGGCTGTTGTGGATTTAATTGTGTCCCCCAAAAGATATGCTAAATTCCTAGCCCCCAGTACCTCTGAATGTGACTTTATTTGGAAATGAAGTTGTTAAAGATAAAATTAGTTAAGTTAAAAAGAGGTCATATGGAAGTGGGGTGGGCCCTTAATCCAGTATAACTGAAGTCCTTTTTTAAAAAGCAGAAATTCAGAGACACAGACACACAGGAAGAAAATGCCACATGGCTGTGGAGGCAGAGATCAAAGTGCTGTAGCTACAAGCCCAGAAACATCAAGAATTGACAGCCACCACCAGAAGCTGTGAAGAGACAAAAAATCATTCTTCCCTACATGTTTCTGAGGGTGTATGCCCCCGCTGGCACCTTGATTTAGGACTTCTGTCCTCCATAAGTGAGAGAATAAAATTTTAAGGTACTCAGTTTGTGGCACTTTGTTATGACAGCCCTAGAAAACTTATACACAGAGAAATACAGCATAGATCAGATTCTTTACAGCAGAGAACACTGGAACCATGGACAAGTATGAATACTTAAATGGTATTTTGATGACTCTCTGGGGATTAAGTGTGAACTAGGACGAGAATGGGAAGTTACTGGGGATGGGGCATAGTCTTGGGGAAATTCCTACACTTTTGTGGGTCTTACCTCCAGGAAATTCACCAAATTCTTCTGGTGAAGGAGGAGGGCAAAAATAATCACTTAGAAATATACCTAGTATATCCTCCATAACAGAGGCCAACTCTCCGGTGGAAAGGACCTTGTCATAACCTTATTTAACATAAACTAAAGGACAATGATCTGATTCTAGACTTTTCTAGGTTCCCTGTGTCACCTATGCTGAGGAGAGAACGAAACTTTTAGAAACATTTGTGAAGGTCACAACCCAGGGACACAGATCCATTGAAAGACTAAGATTTAATCAGATTATAGAATGCATTCTTTCTCACTCCTTACCATCATCGCATCAACAGAACTTCAATATAATGTTAATAGATTGCAGCTGAAAAACCTACAAGGCTCAGAATCTTTTAAGGAAGGAGTTCTGAGGGAAATCTGAAGACAGTGGGGGAGTTAAAACAAGGATACTAGAGGAATTTGAAGCCTCAGGCCCCTACAGTTACAGCAAACATTAAACATAGTCCAACTCCTAGTCGTATTAACATCAAACCTCACACTACAGATCAACTGACCTTGGCTATTATTACCCAATACATCGTGTCCAGCTTTTAACAAAAAATTACAAAACACGCTAAAAGGAAAAAGTACAGTATTAAGAGACAAAGAGACATCAGAACCAGACTCAAATATTACACAGATGTTGAGATTATTAGACAGAGAATCAAAAGTAACTCTGATTACTATGTGAAGGACTTCAATGGGAAAAGTAGACATCATACAAGAAAAGATGGATAATGTTAACAGAGATAATGTAAGCAGGGAATCTTGAAAAAGAATAAAAAAGAAGATGCTAAACACTGCAATAAAAACGAAGAATGCCTTTGATGAAGTCATCAATAGGCAGGACATAGCCAACGAAAGAATCAGTGATCTTAAAGGTAGGCCAATAGAAAAATCTCAAACTGAAATGAAAAGAGAAAAAAAAAGAGCAACAACAACAACAACAACAAAATATTCAAGAACTGTGAGACAATTACAACAGGTGTAACATATGTGTGATGGAAATACCAGAAGGAGAATATAAAAGGAACAGAATAGAAGATATATTTAAAATAATATGGTTTAAACATTCCAAAATTTATGACAGGAAGTAAAGCACAGATCCAGGAAGTTAAGAGAACAATAAACAGGATAAATGTTAAAGAATCTATGTCTAGGCTTATCATATTTAAACTGTTCAGAAGTAAATACCAAGAGAGGTTCTTGAAAGATTCCAGAGGAAAGGGAATATCTTATCTAAAAAGAAGCAAGGAGAATTACAGTAGACTTCTTATTAGAAACCAAAGAAGCAAAAGAGAGTAGAATAAAATATTTAAAGGGTTGAAAGAAAAAAACACACTGATGTAGAATTTTATATCAAACAAAATTATTTTTCAAAAGTTAAAGAAAAATAAACCCTTTTTAGGACAAACAAAATCTAGAGAATTTATTGCCATCAAACTCGTCCTGCAGAAAATGTTAAAAGAAGTTCTTTAAGGAGAGGAAAATGATATGTTAAAAAACACTAATCTATATAAAAAAGGAATTGCATTGGAGTGCATTAAATGAAGATAAAATAAAACTTTTTATTTACCTTATTCTTCCTTGATCTAATAAACAAATGCTTGCTCAAAGTAACATTAGTAACCATCTGTTGGGTAATTAAAGCATATGGATAAGTGAAAGGAGTAATTTTATAAGGGGTGGAAAGGAGGCATTGGGATACTCTGGTATAAGGTAGCTATACTACTCATGAAAAAAATGTACTGTTATTAGAAAGTAGACATAAATTAGTTGTTAATGTATATTGCAAATTCTAAAGCAACCATTAATTATTATGCTAAGAGAGTAGAGAAAACGGAATCTTATAAAATGCTAAATTAAAACCACAGAAAACAAAGAGTGAGTGAAAATAAAAACCACAGAAAAAGTGCAAAGAATAGAAAACAATTACAAACATGGTAGTTATTAATCCAACATCTTTAAATGCAAATGGTCTAAATACACAAATTAAAAGAAATCATCAGAATGGACTTTAAAAAACAAGATCCAAATATATGTTGACTACAAGAAATCCACTTAAACGTAAAGAGATATGTAGGTTAAAAATAAAGGTGTGTAAAAGAGAAAATGGCACATCAAGGAACTCCCAAATCTGTCTGACCACAAAAGTGATGAATTAACTAGCAAAAACCACCAGAATCAATTGTTTAGAAGTGCTACAAATTAATCAAAACCTTATAGCAACAAGGGAATGCTTAATCAAGAAAAACCAGCTGAATCTCAGTATAAGACTTTTGTGGCATTTTAATTTATCCTAGTCCCCTTCTCCACTGGGTGAAAGCCCTGAGACAGTAGCCTGAATTCACAGTACAGGTACCTAGTACTGGATGGAGAAGAACAGACCTTATTCTAAAAGAATTGTCTTTTTTTTTTTTTTTTTTTTTGCCATGTCTGGTGGCTAGCTCCCTGAAGGAATGGATCAAAGAACTCACCTTTATTTTCTTAATAATAAGAGTTCTACCACAGCTTTCAGTATTCTGTCAAAAACATTTAAAGGCAAATGTCAAATTCACTGCTATGTAGGGCTAGGACAGCAATTGGAGTAGACAACAGACTAACCAATAAGTTTGAGAAGAAAGTCTGAAGAATGAGATACTTTGGAAAATAAAGGCTTTAAAAAGTTGTCACATATTCCTGGGAACCTAGAAGGCCGTGTGCCTGCCCAGGGCTGAGTACCTGCTTAAAGAAGACCTTTGGCTGACCTTCAGCCTTTGTATGAGCCAGAAGTAAAGGCTAAGGAAGACTTATAAACTGCTTGCTGAATGTTAAAGTCATGCCCAAACACACAAGCAGAGCCCATTTGCAAAGATGGAGAAGTTCTTTCCCCAGGCATTAAGGAAGTCTTTGTTTACCACTGAACATGACTTCCACAGTCACACAAGACAAAGAATACAAACCACAAAATTAATTCAGAAAAGTCAACTAAGCATATAAACAACAACTATAAGAAGCAGCTACAATGGGGATAGGGGAGAATTTGGTTTCTAGACCACCATATTATAATACTCAAAATGTCCTATTTTCTACAAATTTTCTGAGGTCAACATCAACCTAATACCAAACCAGACAAAGACATTACAGGAAAGTAAAACTATACACAAATATCTCTCATGAACACAGATACACCAATCCTCAACAGAATATTAGAAAATTAAATCCAACAATGTATAAAAAGAATTATACACCATGAACAAATGGGATTTAACCCAGGTATGCAAGACTGGTTCGACATTAGAAAGTCATTTAATGTAATCCATCACATAAACAGGCTAAAATCATATAATCATATCAATAGATGGGGAAAAAAGCACATGACAAAATACAATACCAATTCATAATAAAACAAAACAAACATTAAAAAAATCCCCTCAGAAAATTAGGAATACAGGGAAATTTTCTCAACTTGACAAAGAGCATCTACAAAAACCCCACAGCTAACATCATATTTAATGATGAGAAACTAGACAATTTCTCTATAATATCAGATAAAAGGAAAAAATGTACCCTCTCACTACTCCAATTCAACATCATACTACAAGTCCTAAGTAATGTAATAAGATAAGAAAGGGAAGTAAAAAGTACAGATTTAGAAGGAAGAAATAAAACTATATTTGTTAACAGATAATATAATCATCTATGCAGAAAATTCCAATGAATCAAATGAAACTCCTAAAACTAATAAGTGGTTATAACAAAGATGTGGGATACAGGTTGATATAAAAAGTCAAATGCTCTCCTATATGCTGGCAAGAATCAATGGATTTTTAAATTAGAAACAGCACCAAAAGCCATGAAGTACTTAAATATAAATCAAACAGAATATGAACAAGAGCCCCAGAACAAGGATCTAGAATCCAGAACAAGAATCTAAAATTTTGTAGAGGATAACTACAAAACTGTGAATTAAAAAAATCAAAGAAGCTCTAAATAAGTAGAAAGATATTCCACTTTCATGTACAGGAAGACTCAATACTGTTAAGATGTCAGTCTTTCCTAACTTTCCAAATCCCAGTAAGTTACTGTGTGGATATCAATAAACTGACTTAAAGTTTATACAGATAAGCGAAGGCCCAGAATGGTTAATATGATATTAAAGAAGAAGAAAGTCAGAGGACTAATGCCACTCAACTTCAAGGCTTAATATAAAGTTACAGTAGTCAAGACTGGTTCCACCTAGATAATACACAAAAAGATCAATGGAACAGAACAGTGACCCCAGAAATAGGTCCACATAAGTAGAGTCAACCGATCTTTGACAAAAAGGTCAGTATCAATACTGATCAATCAGGTTGATAGCAAATGTAACTTCAGTTTGATGTGATGAAAATGCATTCTGTTCTGTAGTTTTCTCATAAGCCCAAGTCTAATTAGGAGAAAAAAAATCAGATACATTTCAATAAAGGGATATCTTAGAAAATGCTTAATCCTCAAACTGTTAAGGTGATCAATGTACGAAAAAGGGAAATCTGGGAAATGATCACAGTTGAGCTTAAGGAGACACAACAGATAAATATTATGTACTCTCCTGGGACAGAAAAAGATGTTAAACAAAAATAAGGAAACCAGGACAAACTATGGACTTTAGCTAATAATCATGTCTCGATACTGTTCATTAATTGTAACAAACGTACCATACAAATGTCAGATGTTAACTTTGGGGAGAATTGGATGAGGGAGTATATGGGAACTCTCTGTAAAATATTTCCAATCTTTCTGTAAATCTCAACTGTTCTAAAAGAGAAATTTTATTTTTTAAAACAAATAAATGCATCAAATAAGTCTTAGATCAAGAGAAGACTTTTTTTGAGGACAATTATGTTATTAATATTGGGAATTGCCAGTGCATTTGATAGTAAAAAACCAACTGTCTTTTAGTTGGTTTTCTAAATGCTCCCCAGACAAGGCACTCACTGTTGCCTGAGCTGAGGATAGGCACCCCCCACTGCCCTTCCCTTAGTTGGCACTTGTTATATTTATTAGTGGTGATTTCTATCTTATTTGATGTTTTTGTTATCTTCTTTATGTCTTGCAACCTTTTTTTCTATTGGGTTTTATCTTTTTAATTACTAATATGTAAGAACTTTTTTATACCTAAATCCTATTAAGTTTCTGTATTAGTTTCCTGGGTAACACTATCCCACAAACTGGGCAGCTTAGAACAACAGAAATCTATTGTCTCACAATTGTGGAAGCTGGAAGTCTGAAATCAAGGTGCTGGCAGGGCCATTCCCCCTCTGAAAACTATAAGAGAATTCTTCCTTGCCTCTTCCTAGCTTCTGGTGGTTTGCTGGCAATTTTTGGCATTACATGGCTTAAAGATGAATCACTCCAGTCCCCCTTTTCTTGTGGCCTTCTTCCCTCTGTGTGTCTGTCTGCGTGCCCAAATTTATTTTTTATAAGGATGCCAGATGTATTGGATTGGAGCCTACCCAAATGACTTTATTTTAACTTGACTACCTCTGTAAAGAATCTGTTTCCAAATAAGGCCTGGGTGTTAGGACTTCAACCCCTTTTTTGTGGGGAGTGGTACACGATTCAACCCATAACACTCTCTGATAATCATTTCAGTTGTAAATATTTTACTAGTGACTTCTTTTTCTTTTAATATTTGTCATGCTTTTCAGCATAAACAAATTCCATATTTTTACATGGTTAAATCAGTCTTGTTTTACCTTTCTAACTTCTGAGAAACAAAAGATTTTCTCCTCCAAGTTTTTAGAATTATTACTCTATATCTTATTGAAATATTTTATTGATGTTTGTATGTTTAAAATTTTGTGCAAAAGTATCTCTTGACTTAATACAAACATATACTCTTTAAAGACAAACAGTTCTTGCCACACTGAGGAAGAAAATGTCTCCGACTGCCTCTTAATTAGCAAAGAACATCCTCCCTTCCATTGAATCAGTAAATCACACTATTATCCAGGGTAGTATTTAGTCTTGTGTTCCTTTCCTGCTTCCTTTTAGGCTTAACTGGGTAAGAAAGTAGCCACAGATCTCCTTCCTTCAAAGGCTGCTCCCTTAGCAACACAATGAGAGCCTTAGAAATGAACAGTCCAGAAAAGACTAGATTAAATTATTGGCCAAGGACTGTAACTGTCCTCGGTCTCTGTCTGGGAGAATAGGAAGGATGTCACTCATTCTTACATACATGTACAGACTTATACCCATGTTTACACACATATGTTATGGTCAGATATATGAACAAACACTGAATTTTAAAAATGACATCTCTAAAATCCAGCTGTCTTACTGTATTATTGTTTTGAAAGGGACAATTTATATAATGACATTTTGTCTCTTTGTAACATTTTTGCCTTATTTCTTTGTCTTAATGCATCGTCTAGAATTTTGTGGACAATGTTGATTGACAACATAGATCTTAAATACTATATCTGAAGTTTCTAAGTGCCAAAAGCTCTAAAATCTAAAAGTCCTTTCACAGGATTGTGACACTCGTTGGAAAACGAAACCTGACCTGAACTAATGTAGGCTATTCATACTCATTATGTGCACAAGTTGGGGCAAGTGCATTTGGCAGCTGAAATAATAACGTGCTTGATTATAAAGTGCTGCCTGATCCTTGACTGGGGTTGTACCTAAAATATAGTAAATACACAATATTGCCTTGAAAAATCTGAGAAAATCTGATCGTGATATTTAGCTTGTCCCAAGAATTTCAGTGAAGAGTTTCTGCACCTTTAGCTCATTGAGCATGGGTACGTTGTCTGTCTTGAGTAAAGTTATGTCTATGGTTTACTAATTAAACTTGATTTCAGCTGTTGGCTTGTAACAGATTCTTTTAAATTAAAGTTTAAATTAAGTTAAATTAACTTTTCAATTAAGTTAAAAGTGTTTTCATGCCATCCATATTTATTGAACTATTTATGTTGTCTACTACTTTTTTGAATTGATATGCAAATGTAAAGAATTTTTGTTTTAAAAACTAAATATAAAATATTTCTGACATACAAAAGTATAAAGTAAAATTTAATAAATACATGTTTTATCATCTAACTTAGGGTTAGTGTTAGCTTACACACAAAAGTAACCACTTTATCAATTTCTTTTGGCACTTTATCAATTTCTATGATTTTATGATTCAATAATATTTCTTATGCTACAAAACATTCTACATTACATGTGTTATTGTTTTTTAATGTTTTAAACCCTATATACATAGCATTGTAATCTAAATCTTATATTTAATATCTAAAATGTTTCATATATTAACAATAAATAGTTCTTTAAATTAACTTGGTACAATAGGGAATAAAAATATCACTCAAGCCATTGATAAACATGCTACTTTGTATGAATACAAATGACTCTTGTGCTGAAGAAGAATAATAAGGAGTATTCATATGATCATTTAATTTTTTTTAAGAAGAAAAAATTCTGAATTTTATTTTGCTAAATTTGTTCTGGAAATTTTATTTTCATTTTTAATCAGTAAGAAAGTAAAAATGGTCAGGTAGCATGATAAAATAAAGTTACCAAAGTTCTCCAGCTGCCAATTTTTCTGATTTGCAAAATTTAAATAAACGGTGAGAAAAGTGTTGATCCGGCAAAAGAAAACAAAGCAGCTCACCAGTATGAGAATAATGTGGGTAGCTTTGTCTTCATGAAAGCATTGTAAAGAGCAGATGGTATTTCAAACATGCTGAGCTGTTCTGTGGTGTCTAAAAAGAATATTCACCACATAGATACTTTTTCATGTTATAAAGGAGAGAAATGACAAATCTTGAATGAATATTGTGCTTAGAAATGTTATGGTAAGCCAGTGATTACATGTACTGATTTTATAGTACAGACTATAAAACCCAACTCTAGATCGGTGGCATTTCTGTTGGGCAGTTTTTAAGATGACCACAATAAAGATGACCATGTTGATGATCCAGAAGAAAAGTAAAGAGGATTTAATAAATGTACAGATTTTGTTTTTGAGCCAGGCTCATTTACAATTACTTGGAGTAATAGGTAGCACAGGAAATGTACTCTGGAAGGAGGCTGTGTATGGAGAAATATTTTGAGTGACTCTCTGAATATAAAGCACTGTTTTATATCCAATATCACCCATCTCAGGCCTAGTTCCAAAGGATGACATTATATTTGGAACCCCTCTGAATATGAGTGTCAGGGCATTAGCTAAAGTTAAGGGCGCAAGAATCACATCTACAGGTTTTTTATATGGGAGAATTAGGAAGATGTACATATACAATGTAAATAATAAGGAAACCTATATAAATTTGAAAGGTGAAGAAGATCCCTCAAATTATATCACTGGAAATCATTGTCTTTCAATCTTCATACCAAGGCCAACACATTATAATGAAACTCTGGAGAGAGCGGGTCATGCCTCCTGAGATGATCTGAAAATGGCTAGCATGTTGTCACTGGAATGTTTAAATTAACTTGGACTTGTAGTCCTCTGTCTGCCTTGGGTTGGGTGGTGGGCCCTCGGGTAGTCCAGAGGCCTGGCCCTTCCCCACAGACTTCGCCCCCCAAGGCCTGTGGATCACTTCTTGGCCATTTCTGTATTCTGTGAAAAGATTCGATTATATTAGAATTAAAACATTTGGGGACCTATGGTTTCTGGTCTGGCATGTAAGAAAATTGGAGGCTGTCACTCTATCTTCACAAATAAAAAGCTAAACAAACTGAAATTCAACAATTCTTAGACCCGTCAGGGAATTGAGATCATAAGGCAAACCATTGCCCCCCAAGTTGGAGAAACAGAGAGGTACATACAGAGAATCACAAATTATAAGAATAAAACCTTCCAAGCAGAAACCTCGTGAGAACCAGTGCCTAGAGAGGAAAACCTGAACTGTAATTGATGACTTGTTGGAGCTCTGGGGGCTGGTCTTAGTGGGAGTGTGCATACCTTTGTAAATTTCAATTCCAGAAACTTTACCAGGTTCTCATAGTGAAGATGGGGGGAAAAATCTCCTCCTATTTCTGGCAGGGGGAGGGGAAAAGCACCAGAACTCTCAGTTCTTCTTATTAAGGCCTGCCCTTAAGGGAAATTGCCAGAGCTTAACTGCTTTGGGGAAAGGGATATACCCAATTCCATCTCCTTCTAGCTTTCCTCTCAACTAAGGGAGAGAAAAAAACAACTGAGAAGGGGTGCAGGATCACTAAAAACCTGAGACCTAATGATAGGCCTATAGAACACTTCCCCATCCTACACTTCACCAGCATATCAGTAGGGTTCTTGTGCAACAGGAAAGACAAAAACAAGGATGCTGGAGGAAGTTTTAACCTCAGCAAACAGTGAACACAGCCTAACCCCTATCCTAGCTAGATGAACATAAAATTTCACACTAAAGGCCTGCCTACCACAGTTCTTTTTACTCCATACATCATGTCCAGATTTCAACAAAAAATTGCAAGATATACTAAAAGACAAAAACACAATTAGAAGAGATGAAAAAGCATCAGAACCAGACTCAAATAAGACAGAAATGTTAGAATTATTAGACTGGGAATTTAAAATAACTGTGATCAATATGCTCAGGGGTCTAATTGAAAAAGTGGACAATATGCAAGAATTACCAGGTCGTGTAAGCAGAGAGATGGACACTCTAAGAAAAAATCTTTTGCCTGCAGACAAATTATTCTTAATTGTTAGTTCTATTTGATATCTGTGATTTTTTTTTTTACATTTCGAATATTGTATATTTGTATTCTTTCTGTCTTGTTGGACTTGCCAGAAATTATCTATTTCACTGATCGTTGTAAAAGAAACAATCCTTGATTCTATTCTATTGCTGCTTTGTAATTAATCAACTTCTGTTTTTATCTTTATTAACTGGATTTCTCCTAAACTCTTTTAGTTTATCTTGTGGTTGCCTTTCCAATTCCATGGAAGTAGTTTATGCTCATGTGACTGTCCATATGACTGTCCCAATATTGAGGTAGTGGCCTCATAGTAGTTGAGGCTGGCAGGGGAAAAGTTGTCAATGCCAAGGTACAGGAAAGGAGTGGAAAAGCGAAATGGATACACTGAGCCTTCTGTTTCCCTGGGACTAACTACTCCTTTAATACATCTATTTTAATGTTTAAAAATATTTCATCATGGGACTGTACTAGAGTAAGTATACACAATTCCCAAGTTCTGGACATTACATTAATTCATAGGTAAATTTATTAAATATCTGTTGGGCATCAGGACCTGTGTGAGCGTCTGGGGCTACAATAATAAACAACATATATTTCCTGCTCTTATAGTATCTTACTGATGAAAATAATGCAACAGATAAGTCCTAGCAACATCTATTACTATGTCTTTAGAATAAATTCCTAGAATTAGACTTGCTAGGTCTACGGATGTGCACATTTTTAGCTTCATGGTAATCAGCCAAACATTACATATTGAAATCAATGGCATTGAATAGTGTTCACTTCCTGAATCACCAGTGACTATTAGAATTTTTAAAATTTTTTGCCAGTTTAAGTGAAAAATTATATCGTATAGTTGTTTTTATTTTCTTTTACTACCTGCATTTTTTACCATTATATCTTTTGTAAATGGCCTTCGATAATTTCTGTATTAGTGTTTTATCTTTTATTTATTGGCTTACACTGTATATGTATAAAAATTCCGTACATGTGTCTTTTTCTAACAGTTACATTGCTAATGTGGTATCCATATTTTGGTAGTTTGCTTTTAATTTAGTTTATACACTTTAAAACATAAATATTAATTTTAAATGTCAAATATGAATTATGTATTGATTTTGTCTTTGTATTAATGCATAGAAAAGGGTTCCACATCTTTGTGATTAGGAAATCATCTAACTATTTTTTCCTCAGGCTGGTTTATTCTTCTATGCAAGGCTAGAGTATTTTCAAATGTCCTGTGTAAAAAGTGGGAAAATACTCATTTGACAAATTTACTGAGTGCCATGTATGAGCCAGACAGTAATTCTATACTGCATAGTCTCTGACTTTCCTGAGGACAAGCCTGGAAGTGCTGAACTGAAATTTTCCTGGTGTTCCTTTGTGGGTGAGGGTTAGTGAGATGAGAAAGAAAGCCTATTCTATGACATTCGACAAGGTTCCTTTATGATATGGCTAATTTTGAAGCTATTGATAGCTATTCAAATTAATTGAATCTTTGGTTTTAAGACTCTCATATTAGTTCACATTTTCACCAGCTCCTGTTGCTCTACACCCTCAATAGCATTTTGTGTTGTTACTGTTCTGAATATTGGCCACGGTAATAGGTGTATAGTGGTATCTGATTCTTCTTTTAATTTGCAATCCCTAATGATATATAATGTTGAGCATATTTTCATATACTCATTTTCCATCTGCATTTCTTTTTTGGTAGTGTATCTGTTCAGATCTTTTGCCCATTTTGAAATCTGTTTCTTTCATCTCCTTGGTTAAATTTATTCCTAGATTTTTTATTCCTTTGACTATTATGTTAAATTAAATTGTTTTCTTAATTTTCTTTTCAGATAATTCATTGCTGGTATATTGAAACACAACTGAATTTTGTGTGTCGATCTTGTATACCTTGCTGAATTTATCAACTTTAGTAACGTGTGTGTGTGTGTGTGTGTATGTGTGTGTGTGTGTATTCCTTGGGATTTTCTATATGCAAGAGTATGCCACTTGTAAACAGAAACAGTTTGACCTCTTCCTTTTCTATATGGAAAACTTTGATTTCTTTTTCTTGCATAATTACTCTTACTACAACTTCTAGTACAATGTTGAATAGCAGTGGTAAGACTTTCAGGTTCATCTAGTGAAAAGGACCCAATAGATATGAAAATTGGTGGTGTACTTCTAGTCTGAGTCCAAAGGCCTGAGAACTAGGGAAGCTGATGATATAAATCCCAGTTCAGGGGCAGGAGGAGACTCATGGCTTAGCTCAAGCAGGCAGCAAAACAGGACTGAATCCTTCCCTCTTCCACTTTTGTTCATTTCAATCCTTCAATGGGTTAGATGGTGCTCACTGGCATTGGAGAGGGCAATTTACTTTACTGAGTTCACTGATTCAAATGCTAATCTCATCTGGAAACACCCTCAAAGACACATCTAGAAAATATTTTTAATTTGGGTATCCTGTGGCCTATTCAAGTTGACACACGCAATTAACTATCACTGTAGGCATCTCTGTCTTGTTTCTGATCTTAGGGGAAAACTAATGGTCTTTTACCATTGAATATAATGTTAGCTGTGTTTTCATAAATTCAGTTTATTGTATTAAGGAAGTTTTCTTTCATTTCTAGTTCTCTTACTATTTTTATCATGAAAGGGTGTTCACTTTTTTCAAATACCTTTTCTGCATTGATTGAGATGTTCATGTGAGATTTTTTTGTCCTTCATTCTATTAGTGTTATATATTTCATTGATTGATTTTCTTTTTTGAACCAAAATTCAGCATAAATATCACTTGGTCATGATGCATAATCCTTTTATTATGTTGTTGGATTTGGTTTGTTAGGATTTTGTTAGTATTATTTTAAACAATTTTGCACATATATCCATAAAGGATATTGTTCTGTAACTTTCTTTCATTATGATGTCAATATGTGCCTTTGATATCAGAGTAATGCTGTGCATGTAGAATGAGCTTCAAAATGTTCCCTCCTCTTCAATTTTTTGGAAGAGTTTGAAAAGAATTGTTGTTAATTTACTTAAATGTTGGTAGAATTCACCTGTGAAGACACTTGGTCTTGGACTTTTTCTTATTGGGAGATTTTTTTACTACTGATTCAATCTCTTTACTTGTTATTATATTAGTTTATATAAAGTTGCATCCTTAAATATGCTATTCAATGGAACTGTAGAACCAGGGAAAGAAAATTAACACTTTGTGGTTGCATTGTTTTTTCATCATCTTATTGGATGTGAGATGGGGAGTCTCTGGAACAGGGTTTGTAGTTTTTCTACTCAGATTTCAAGTTAGAAGAAATAACACCACGATGTAATCTCCCTTGCCATCGGTGAAGCCACAAGGGTCCTATAAAAGGAATCTTACCTTTATATAGCAGCATCTCCAGGAAGTTTCTGATGTCCAACAAACAGGAGAGGTAGTTGGCATAAAGAAGGCCTGGCAGAAGTAGTTTAGAAAAACAGGTTCTCTGGAAGCCAAGCAGAGCCTTTATTGATGAGTGGTAAAAATTGGGGTAGATTTTGAGATAGGCTACCTTTTTACCAAGCTCTCGTTCTGAAAACTGACCTCCAGTCTTTCTCCAGATAATCTCAACTCTTATGGCTTGCATCTTGCCTTTGGAGCTATTTCTGTATTGCATTTTTAGATTCATTACCATTTTTTTTTCTTTAAATTCCCTTATATAACAGCATGCCTGTGTCGCTTTTTTATGACTCCATCACTGAATCACACAAGTTTCTGTTTCAAAGTCTTCCCCAACCATCTAAAATGTAAGGTATTCGCCTGCTTTTGAATTTGAGAGTTTGTTCATTTTTAATTATCTCTTGATTACGGTGACCTACTAGATCTGGCACTTGAAATGAATGCTACCAAGTAGTGTTGTTGGTGAGATGGATCTATCTTACTTCAGAAGAATGCAGGTGCTGGGGCTCTGACACAATGCTTACTTTTCTAGACAATGAAAAGAAATAACCTACCCAATTTAGAAACCTCAAATGAAGTTTGGGGACACACTTTGAGGTCTTTCTATAGCTTATTTTTTAAAAACGTATGCATCTTATACATAATAACTTATTTAACACTCTTTAATAATCCTTTCTCTGATTTGGTACCATTATCATGCCAATTGTACAAATGAGGAAACTGGAGCACTGACAAGCTAAGTAATTTAGCAAGTTCTCATTGTTAGCCAACAAGGGGATTGGGGTAGGAACTTGGCCTGTCTGACTCCCGGCCCTAAGCTCTTTACTCTTCCCCTACAACACTGTGTCCCAACATACATTCCAACATAAGGATGAGTTCGAAATTATTGGTGCATTTTGCCACCTGCTGTTTTTTGGTAACCCAAAATGTTGGTCAGATTCTGCTGCAAAACAAGAGTCCAAAGTAGTAAAGGAAGCAGCCCCAGGAAAAGAACTTAGTTGTCCTGACTATGACCAATGGAGGCTCTCTACCATGGGCAGTGGACAAACACCTACTGAAAATGTTAATAACTCAGAGCAACTGGAGAGGGAACAACATTCTGAGGAGGCTTGCTTTGAGAAGATTGGAGGCCAGTGCTTCATCTCAGCTGTAATGTCACCTCAGGGCCTACCACAATGGGTTCCATCAAATATACACATAGGGCTTTTTGTGGTCTGATGCTAGACATGATACCTAGCTGAGAATCAAGAGCAAGCTTAGGAGACCTGAAAGACTATTTTTTCTCTCTCAGTCTCCTACATATCCTTGTATTAGTCAGTATAGGCTAGGTTACACTGTGATAACCAAACAACCCTGAAATAGCATTGGCTTAACAACAAAACTTTATTCTCTACCCAAAGTCCACTGGATGTCCAGACAACATTCTTGATGCAGGGACTCAGCTGTCTAGGCTACACTGATCTTGAGACTTCATTGGGATTCTGCAGTAGAGGGAACGGAGGGTCCAGCACTGGCAATAAAGAGCTTTAGCTTGGAATTGATGTTCACCATTTCTGTTCACAAACCATGGGCCAGAACTGGTCATATGGCCTCAGTTAACTACAAAAAGGTCATGAACTAGCTATGGTCAGCCCCAGGAGTTTCTACCACAACTCTGACACCTGATTGTTTTGAGGAGAAAGGTGAACATCAAGTTTGGGATCTTTTTCTTTTCTTTTTACTGAAAGACAACTTACTATAGTAGAATGCACAAATCTTGTGTGTATAATATGACAAAGTTTTACATATGGACATCCAAGTGTATTCAGCACCTAGATCAAGAAATGCAATACTCATAGCTCCCCAGAAGACATCCTGGTACTTGCTCCCAGTCAATTGCCTTAAACCTATATCCTGACTTCCATCACTGCATATCAGTTTTACTTCATTTTTTGCTCTTTTTTATGAATGAAAATTCAATATTGTGCCTATGAGGGTCATTCATGTTGCTGTAAGGATGAGTAGTTTGGTTTTTATGGCTGTGTAGTATTCCATTATGTTTTTTGAATACCACCATTTACTTAATCTTCCTACCATTTAAAGACATTCGTGTTGTTTACCATCGGGGATAATAAAATAAATAAATAAAGTTGCTGTGCATATTCTTGGCCATAATTTTACGAGACATAAGCACTCATTTCTGTTGATTATCTGTCATGAGTAGAGTTGTTGGTTCCCATGGTAGGTCTTGGTTTACCTCTATTAGATGCTTTCACGTGGTTTACAAAGTAGTTCTACCAATTATGCTCTCATCAGCAGTGTATGAGAGTTCCAGTTGCTCCTCACTTTTGAAAACACTTGACATTGTTATTTTAGCAATTCATGATATGATATCTCACTATGACATTAATTTGCATTTTCCTGGTGAGTGTCGATATGAAGTATCTTTTTATGTATAGATTAACCATCTGAATATTCTCTTTTGTGAAATATCTAGTCAAGTCTTTTGCCAGTTTTTAATTGAGTTGTATATTTTTTCTTATTGATTCATGTAAGTTCTTTACATTTTCTGGTCACGAGCCCTGTCTTGAATAAAAGGCAACTTTTGTGGGTTATTTTTTCATTCTTATTGGTGTCTTCTGGTGAATTGACTTTTTTTTCTGTTTAGTGTTTGGTGGTATTTTGATATTGTTTATTTAACAATGCTTTCTTATCCATTATCCTTGACCTCAAGGAACCCCCAAATGGACGAGCAGCAAATGGACCCCAATTTCCCTTATTCGTAGTTGAGCCAGTGTCTAATCCTCACCACAGTAGGTATATCTGTTTTATTGGAGGAGAGGAAATGGAAACTAGAGCAGGGAGACCAAGGCCACATTGCCAGGCTCTGTTGGACCTGCTTAGCTCTGGGAGGCGGGAAGCAGGAAGTGAATACAGAGGTAGTAAGAGGTAGCAGATCATGGAATCTACCTCCTAAAACCCATGAGTCCTGCCTGCAATAATCAAGGTCTGATCAATGGGTAAAACTCAAATCCACCAAATTAATAACTCCTCCCAAAAGGAAGAATTGGAAAAATTCACGTGGGCCTTGGGCGGGGAGGGGAAGGGCTGAGAGCCCTCTGTTTCACTTCCCTCCTAACCCACTGGGCTTTGCAGCCACATCTGTGGTCAACGAAGGGAATGGCCACCCCTTCAGGGCAGAAGAAAGTAAAGTATTACCTCAAAGAGCTTGGTTGTCACCTCTATGCTGCTGTTGTCCTATGAACTTTCCCTTCTGTACCTGACTGAGATCATATTTGTGGAAAGTCTATCTGCTTTCTCTAGTTTCAAAGTCACAGCAAGACTTTCCCCATAGTGTTGGGAAACAGCAGTTCCATGCCTAGGCATATACTCAGTAGAAATGTGTATAGATGTCCACCGAAAAGCATGTCACAGCAGTGCTATTCCTCACAGCTCCAGACACATGCTCATCAGTGGTAGAATGGAGAAATCAACTATGGTTTATCCATGCAATGGAATACTGTACCACAGTGAGAATAAACCACAGGGATGACTCTTACATCCTGTTGCACAGAAGAAGCCAGAATATCTACTGTGTGAGTCCATGGACATAAAAGTTCCAAAGTGGGCAGAATGAACCTATGGTGCCTGAAATCAGGAAAGAGTTTTCACTGGTGGCAGGAGGGAGGGAGACCAAGAGTGCTTATAATGTTTGATTTCTCAATTTAGGATATGGTTACTAGGTATTTTCATGTAAGACTCATCAAGCTGTACACTTAAGAAATGTACTTTTTCTAGATGAATATTACACATCAAAACATAGAAAAGAAAAAAAACAGGTCTGGGCCTGGGGAAGCCATCAGGGTGGGGAGATGGTATTTCAAAGATAAGAGTCCTTGTTTTCTTCATACCCTCTAATTATGCAAGTGCTGGTGGAGTGCTGAGATGGAGTGGAATTTTTCCAAGAACCACAAAGAAAATTCCCCCATCGCCTTTAGACTCTGGAGCTCTCAGGCAGGAAGGTCTACATCCTGGGAGACATCCCTTTGAATTCTGGACAAAATCCTTTGGCTACAGTCCTGGAGGAATCTCTAGAACAGCCAGGCTGCATTGTCTTCAGGCAGACAAAAAGAGAGAAAAGAGAGAAGCACAGAGAGGAAGACATGGGCTCAGAAGTGGACAAGGCTGTGACTGGAAAAGGATGGCAGTGCACGGGTCCATTAGGCCCCTCTGTGGGGCCAACCCTGGCTCTCCATGGCAGGCAGTCCAAGGCAACAGCTGGGGGCACTGGCTGAGACCCTCCCTGGAGCCAATCCCAGTTTCCAGGCCTCCATGTTCCCATTTGCAGCAAGACAAAGCTCATCATCCTCTTCCCCTCTGGGATGGCAGCCACAGCCAGGACTGCAGCCAGGACAGCAGGACATTCTTGCCATACAAGTTAAGTAAGTCTGCATTGCCAAGTCCTGCTCTAAGGCATAATGATCTCAGACTCAAGTGTGACTTCAGACTGGAAAACTGGGAGTGGGGTGCTTTGTTAGGTCCCAAGGTGTAGGGGAAAACCTGGGGTCAGGGGTAGAAGTCGGTGCTTGTATCTTCAAAGATTCTAGGTCTGTGACAACAGGCGACTCTGTATGTCCTCTCAATTTTTTTAATTTGTTAAAACTTTTGAGCAGGTAATACATTTACATGTTCAAAAATCAAAATAATTTTTTTTAAAGTTTATTTCTAAAACTTAGCTCTTCCATTCCAGTCTATCCTGCAATTATGCGCCCCTGTAGGCACTAGGTATCTGTTACCGGTTTATGCTCATAGGAAATGCAAGCAATAGAATGTATAGTCCACATGCCTTTCTCTTTGTTCTGTGACTTCCTTTTTCTAATGTAACAACCTGTCTTAGAGATTTCTCGCTACATGTATGTAGAGAGCCTGTTCGGCTGCTCTCTTCTCCCGTACGTTTTTAACCAAGATCTTATAGATAGGCACTTGGCTCGTATGTGTGCTATTTTGCATTCATGCAGGTGTGTGTGTAAAAATCTTCCCTGTTTCTGTCACCCAAACCTAACTCCCCACCGACTCTTGAGGCCCACAATGGCTGTGTACCAGCCTCAGCTACCAGGAGAGTTGCTAGGGCTGCACGTCATGTGGTCCTGACATCCTGATTTTCTTACCCCCTTAGTCTCTACCTGCAGGAGACACCAGCTCAGAGATTTGACAAGGCCTGATCCACCTCCTGGGACAGCCCCTTAGATGGCACCCAGTTTAAGCCTTTGGTTCCAGAAGACTAAGATACAGAAGGCTCAGAGTGGCTCTTCCAGTCCCATTCACCTCTTCAGGGTCCATGAGTGAGACCCTTGGGCAGTGAAGTCCACAGGACATGGTGAGCCCTTTATTGCCAAGCATTGCTTCTGAGACCCCAGAGACGGGGGTCTGATGTAGGAGTTGGGCTGTATGCCAGAGGCCCAGTCCTGTGTAGAGAGAGGTGTACTAAAGGAGACTCAGGAGGTGGACCTGTCCACAGGGCCTATACACCTGTAGCCTCTCTGAGCACAAAAGAGGAGTAAGGCAGAGCAAGCACTAGCCAGCCTGAGCAAGGATGTAGAGGGAGATTAAAATAACTTCTGGCTCCCAGGCCAGATCTGAGAATGGAGGTAGGCTTTCTGTCTTAATCCCAGGGCAGGTTCCAAGAATCAGTAGGGGTAGGCACTCAGCCTATCTCAGTGACTCTGTAATGTCCACAGCTCAAGGCAGAGCATTATAGAATCTAAGAGCTCGCCCAAGAGCTTATCCCATGGGGCATAGAATGAGGTTAGGAGAACTATGCCAAAAAGAACGGAGTGACAGGAATAAGGAAGACACATGATCTCAGGTTAGTGATGACCATGGAAGCTGAATGTCCACTCCCTACATAGTGCCTTGCCTTAAACCTGAGACTGAGAAGTTTGTCCTGGGTTCATAGTGAGGCCAGGACCTCACATGTGAGGCCAAGATCCCTGTCCACATGAGAGGACAGGACCCCAGGCCATGTGAGAAGTTGATACTCTGGGTGAGTAGATGAGCTCTATGTCCCAACCATGTGCCTATGACTCAAGTATGAAGCCCGTTTTTCAAACCGCATGTGAAATCCAGGTCCTAGACCCGTGGTTGAAGCTGCGTGATGTAATATTCATTATGTCAATGTTAAATAAGTATTTATCAAGCCCTGCAGTAGATTGTACTATTATTCTCCAGCAGTTCATGTAGTGCTATGCTTTCACACCCTGTTGACTCAGTCTTAACCAGTGAGAAGAAGCTTTAAGTGTCATCATATCAGACTGGCATGTCTGGCAGGGACTGCTGCTTCAGCCTCGATTCTGGATGAAGGCGACGTGGAACAAAGACATAAATATGAGTGAGAAATAAACCTTTGTTGTTCTAAGTCACTAGGGTTTGGGGTCATTTGTTACTGTGGCATAACAGCTTCTTCGGCTGACCAATACGAATGCCTGCCTTGTGCCAGGCAATGAATTCTTCATGGGGAATATAACAGTAAACAGGTCTGTGGAAACATGCAGACCTGAGGAATAACCTCCTCCCCCTCAACAGGGAAGATAGAGGAAAAATAGATTTAGGACAAAGATCAAGACTCCTATTTCCAAAAGGATTGAGGTATCTATAAGACATCCATCAAAAGGAATAGTCAATATTATGGCTGTATGTAGGAATGTGCAGCTCAGAAGAGAGGTTTGGGATACAAATATGGGCCTCATTGGAACCTAGATTCCCAGTTAGGAGCCAGGTACTGTCAAGAAAACAGGTATCTTAAACAGCCTGGGAAAACACAAGCATTTTGGAAACCCACACAAGTCTTGGTGGGAATTATGGGGGAGTTGGGAGTGGGGTTAGGATAGGAAGAGTTTTGTAATGCATGAAATGGAGATTTCAGCTGTTCGTTTTTCAAATTAATGAAAGGGAAACCTGTGATAATTGGGGAGCAAGGGGAGGTAGGGGAGGCCTGAACCAGCAGAGAAAGTTCACCTGGTGAGAAAAAACACCTGCCTTCTCTAGGTTGCCTAGAAACCTAGCAAGCTGTTGGCTCTTGAGCACATAATGCAGGGTCTGGAGAAAACTATTTACACACTGTAGAACCCAGACTAGGACCTAGACTATGATTTTCCCTCTATCATTCACTTGCTGTGACATTGATCAGTCAATTTCTTCTCAGAACCTCAGTTTTCTCATCTGCAAAATGAGGTGACAATCCTTACTTCAGAAGGCTCTACACAAACTCAGAAGAAGGAAGGGATAGAAAAAAGGCTCTTTGCAGGCCATATAACTTGTAGGACTTCACTTATTAATTCTAATAGTTTTTCTGTTTACTCTCTTGGGTTTTCTGTGCATCGAAATCAACATATCTGAAAAGAGTAATACTTTATTTCTTTTAATAATTATGTATTCTATTTTTTTATTGCACTGCTCCAAAATTTTACAATAAAAATGATAGCTCATACTCCTGTTTATTTCCTGAACTTAATGAGTATGCCTCTCAAGTTCTGACATTAAGCATGTTGGTTGATGTGTGAAGTGCTTAAGACAGTGTTTGGCATACAGTAAGTGCTACATAAGTGCTATAGAGTAATTTTCATCCCTCTATAGTTCTGTGCCCATCTGCCTCAGAAGCACAGGCAATGACCCCCTCACCTCTTCCAAGCCTTGGACTGGGTGTAGCTGAAGAAAGCTTTGGATCATGAGGTCAGAGGCTTACACACAAAGTGGGAACTCAACAAATGTTTATTGGCTTAAAATGCATGCCTGAATGAATCAGTTGAAGGAGTCCCAGTAGTTTTCATCTGTGGCATGCTGGCCTCATGACAGAGGGGAAAGAGCATGATAGAAACATGTTATGGGGCTTAAAACTTGAGACAGAGATGACCATTATCAATTTCCCCACCCCCACATGAACCTATGCTCCTAACCATGAGCATGACTGACCCTGATAAGCTCTCTCCCTCTCTTGGTGCCCAGTCCAGATCTAGGCTGATATCTCCCCCAGGAAGAGGTAGGCGGACCTCAGAACATAGTTCCTGACATAAGGCTTGGTAAGTGCCTCTCACTAAGCCTGGAAATACATTTCTTAATAAACCATCACATTCATAAGTACCGTGGAATAAACATCCCAGGATTCTTAATCTTTAAAGGTGAGACTCTAAAGCTATGAATCCTCACTCTAGGGAAAACACGAACTGTGAGCAGTACAGACAAATTCCTGCATAGTAATACAAATGGTTACTGATTCTGTGAATCTTGTCCTCAAGCCCCAAGCCTATATTTTGGAAGTTTGCATGACAAGGGGAGGGAAGAGATAGGTGGATGAGACAAAGGCGAAGGAAGGATTTTTAGCATGGAGCTAAAGCAACAATCAGTGGAAGATGGTGAGGTAAGAGAGTAGGTAACATGAAGAGTTCCCCTCGGCATCTGAGAGGACAGGATCTAGAACCCCGGGAGCTGGAGAACCCCAGAAAGGTAAAGGACACTTCTCCTCCAGAACTAAAGAGAAGAGAGCAAGAGGAAGCATGTGGGGCCCGCTCCACTGTCAGCCTTATAGATACATGATCCTCACAGGTGCAGGTTCGTGGAGATGAGTGTCAGAATGTAGGACATTATTCCTTCCAAAAGCCTTTACTGAGCATCTAGGACATGGTTTCTGATCTTACAGATTTTCAAAAGAGCAGATAAGTAAGTAAATAAATACGACAATTTTAGGGACTGCTCAGAGTTGGAAGGAACTATATTGGGGAATAGAAAAGAGGACAATGGGAAGCACTTCCAGTCAGTACCTAAATAAAAGGGAGGAGCCAGCCAAATAGGAGACACCAGAAGCAGAAGCGGCAAGTGTATGGGCCCTAGAGCCTCGCTCTAGAGACTGGGTTCTCCTCACCATGTAGTTCTTTACTGCCCACCAAAGGACCTCAGACAGAGTTGGCAGTAAAAGCCAATAGTGACTAAATGAATAAGGAATTGATGATGTGTGTGCCATGCTCTCCCCAACTGGGCCCTGGATTCACTCTAATTCTCATTTACTTCATGAACCTCCCCTCCCCCTCTATTCCCACCCCCCTCCCCCCACCCCCGGAGCTTGACAGGCACACTTCTGTCCCTGAGGCTATGCTTAGCACACTCTTCCCCCAAATGTATCGTTCTTCCAGAAGTGATTTTCTCAGGTGTGCCTTTCCCCCAGGTGAACCTTTCCTCCAGGTGTATCTTTCCTCTAGATGTACTCTTTCTCAGGTGTGCCTTTTCCTGTAAGTGTGCCCTTCTCCCAGGTGTGCTCTCCAGGGGGCAGATGGCTTCCTCACCTTTTTAGGACTCTGCTCAGCCATCACTCTATTATGAAGATTCTTTTACCATCCTGTTTAATATACAACCTCCAAAACTCTTCTCTCTTTTCTTTGTCTTCTCCACTTTATTTCTCTCATCTCGCATATCCTATAACTCTCATGTTTATTTTGTTTCTTGTCCAGCCCAAATCACCAGTCACAATGGTTTGGTGTGTTTTTAAAAACTGTGTTCTTTGCTGTATCCCCAGTGTCCAGAACAGAGTCTGATACATAGCAGATGTTCAGTACATATTACTCAAAGAGGGAACAAATTTTGATGCATCTATCTCCCTTCCCTAACTTTGAACTTCTGGAACACAATAACCTGCCTTTTTCGTCAGTGCCAACACACAGTGGGTGCTTGCTTACACATTGGTTGAATTTGTCTCTACCACAGTGTAGAGACTCCAATAGTTTCATGAAGCTTCAGAAAAACCTTTGCAAGAAAGGTTCTCCCCAGGCAGACACTGGTGGGGACAGTCCCCTGCACCAATTGCAAAGTTCTTTCCCCAATGAGTAAGCATTTCATTAAAAGATGACTTCATGCGGGCTTACTCAATTTTATCATCAAAGAAATTTTACAGGTTTACAACATCCCTCCTATGGGGACCTAAGAATAGCAGAAATCAGGGGCAGCCCTTCCCTGAGAAAGGATTCAAACGCTGTAATCAAACTCGATGGAGCAATGCCAGAAACAGAGATGGCCATGTGGAAAACTAACCAGACCTAGCCTTGACAGAGCAGCTTGCTGGAGGACTTGGGAGTCCAGGGATATGACACTGACACTCTTGTGCTCAGTAGGGCTTTGCATGAGAAACACTAATTGCTCCAACATAGGCCATTATAGGCCATCAGGTCCTAGAAGTGAAACCAAGGCCCACAACTCCAGGGTCTCCTTCTTCCCCTTCCTCAATCCATGTCCCTTCTCCTGGGCCAGCAGTGCCTTTGAAGTGTGACTTTCCTGGCTCTCCTGACCTGGCCTTTCTTCAGCTGATGAGTGCCCTTCTAGACTTCCAGTGCATGTAGCTGCTTTCAGGGCCTGCCGCAGGGTGGGCCAGCTTAGGTGTGGGTGGGGACTGCAGTCTAACCACACAGAGGAGAGATCCCTAAAGTACAGATCCCTAGGGTCCCAGAGGGATTTCTAAGATCATGAAGTTACTTATTTATTCATTAGTTTACTCTACAACTACATTTCATTTCTGAGTATTTCCTATTGAAGCATACTGTGCTGGGTGCTGGAGATACAAGGGTGAGCCAATAGACATTCATTTCTAGACCCTACAGCAAAGAGGGAGAATTGTTACTCAGTTAGCTCAAAAATGCATGTCATTGGGCAAAGGGACAACTGCTATTGAGTGACTTTCTCCTCTAGTTCCTTTGGATCTCCCACAACTTTCTCTTGCCCCCAAAGAGAAATAGAATTCAGCAAAGTTGTCAGTTTCTTGACTTTTTAATTCAAGAATACATTATGCTGCAATAGCATATTAACCTTCTAATCTCAGTGGCTTGATGAAGCACAGATTTATTTCTTTAAATGTCCCAAGGCCCACAGTTATCTAGGGTAGCTCTCTTACAAGGAAAGGCTCAGGGACCCATTTCTCCATCTTGTGATTCCATCATTCCCCTCTTGAGAGATAGGGAACTAGAGTTACATGCAGGCTCTTAAATGCTTCAGCCTGACATTTCTGCTCACAGTCAATGGCCAGAAGAGTGGGGCGCACACAGGAGGTGGGAATCGCAAATGACAATGTGGACAGCACAGAAATATTTGAGGGGTAGCAAATGTCTCAGCTATCACCTTTTCCCACAAAATAAGTATTCCACAGCGAGGGGCAGAGGGTGAGAAGAGATGTGAAATTATACCCACTGGAGAAGTCTTCAAAGGTGACAACGGCTCCCTGCAAACAGCACCTGAATCACCAGCCCCTGGGTGCCCCTGAGAAAGAATCCAAGCAGAGAGACTGTCCTTTTGGGACCTTCCAGGGACCATCCACCGGCTGCAAACAGCGTGCTGTCCACAGACCTTCTAGCTAAGTAATTTCTTTGTGTGCAATCAGGTCTTCCACCTGACCCCAGAAAACTCACCAGTTCCTTTCAGTATCCCAGAACCCTATGGATGGAGGTGTGTGGGGAGGAGCCCTCTGCACCTGAGTAAGGTAAGAATTTACTGGACTGACCTGAGGTGAGCTGCTCTGCCCATCCCAAACGGTGGTGGCAAATAGTCCTGCTAAGTGAGACTGTGCGTTGAGATCAGGACTGCAAAGGGCGGGGACATGGCACCATGAGAAGGAGAGGCCAAGGAGGGCCACTGTGACCTAAAGGATGAGGGAGGGTTTAGTAGAAAAAGGAAAGGGTGACGGGAGAGAGCCCCCAAAGTTCATGGGAAATATTCAAGGGACTGAGAAGGACATAAATTGAGGTTGGCAAAGTGACCTGAGCAGGTGGGTTGTTGCCTCATCCAGGACAAACACTCATGTGTGAGTCCCTGAATTGGGAATGAGGCCCCTGGAGTAGGACTGAGAGACAGGGAGATGACAGGAAGAAGAGAAAGCAGCCTAGCCCATCCAGCAAAACTGGCCTCCGATTGTTTGATCCTACCAAACCTTCTGAGATTTAAGATATGAGTCTCAGAACTTCTGTCAGGGAAGGAGAAGCCCTTATCTGTAGGGGCTGCCTCATGGAGATATGGCGATCCCTCACTTTTGGATTGCCAGATGACCTCTCACCTGGGCATCTGGGAAGCCTTGGGCAAGAGGCGTCAACAAAGCAAGGCAGAAGCCACATCCAAATAGGCAAACATTCCAATGCCAGCTAAGCAATGTGTATTCTATTTCCTGCTTTGACAAGCATATTTCTAGAATGACCTGGAAGCCAGGTTCAAGTACAAAGCTCTTAGGTGCCTCAGGTTCTCATGCCTAATCACATATGTAGGACAGGCCTGGCTTCAAAGGGTCCTTAGGAGAAGCACAGAGCTGAATCTGTGCGGAACCAGACAGTTCTGTGTGGACTTTTTCTTTCTCTTCATTAAACTTTTAGAAGAAGTTAAATTTTTTTTTTTTCTTAGAACACATCTTCTAATCTTCCATCTTCATTTTAGACACTCCTTTCAGTGTTCTGGACACAACCAGGCTCTGATCTTGTGTAAGTATTCTCTGTTACTGGTGTTACTTGAATGATTTTTTACATTTGACAACCATGTAAATTTATTTTGATGTTTAATTATTTTTATTGCTATTTATGCTGACTTTAATTACTGGGGTTTTTGAACCTTTTAGAAATTTTAGGAAATTTTGCAGAACAAGTCAAGACAGGGCTTTTGTCTGGAAAAGCCACAGGGAGCTGCTTGTGTGGGAACACAAGTTGGGTAGGGCGCAGTCTCAAGAAATTAACAAGGCAGGGTGAATGGTGTTAGCCAGGTTGGCGGAAACTCAGATATGGTGCCTGCCTGCCTCTGCAGTCTGGGTAGTTTGAGGGCTCAGTAAAGAAGCAATGGCTTCTCCCATCACCTCAATCTGCAGAAAGCTGCCCCTCCCACCCTTGCCCTGAAGCCAGACAATTCAAGCCCCCCTCAGCCCCATACATCCCTGGCACCATTCATTCTAGCTGCTGCCCAGAGCTGGAGTTCAGAGCGAGTAATTTCATCAGGGAATAAGTCCATGTGTGGCCCTTTAAGAGGAATGCCTGGAGCTCCAGCAGTCCTCTATGTCACTCAGCTACAATCTCCACTGGTTTTCACAACCAGAAGTTGTGGGACTTCTCTCCCTGGCACTGGAGCTCTGGGCTTGGGAGCCTGGTGTAGGGCTGAGATCCCTTGCTCCTCGGAGGGGATCTTCATGGCTGAGATATCCCTCACCATTTTTAACCACCACATGAGGGTGTGGGACCAGCTCTTCTGCCTCTCTGCCCCTCCTACTAGTTGTGACAGGTCTTCTCTATTTCCCTAGCAATAGCACTTCTGTTCAGCTTGACTTTAGGTGGTTCTCAATGATGGTTGTTCTATAGTTTAGTTGTAATTTTGATGTAATCACGAGAGGAGGCAAGAACAACATTTTCCTGGTCTGCCGTCTTTATTGCAACTCCATATGTTGAAAACTTATCCTCCAAATGTGATAGTATTAGGCTGTGAGGCCTTTGAGCGGTGATTAGATCATGAGAGTGGAGGTCTCACGAAAGGGATTAGTGCCCTTATAAAAGAGACCCCACAGAGCTCATGTGATGACACATGAGAAGTCTGTGATTCCGAAGAGGGCCTTCACCAACCATGCTGGTACCCTGATCTCAGACTTCTAGTCTCCAGAACTGTAAGAAATAAATTTTGGTTGTTTATAAGTCACCCAGTGTGTATTGCGTTATGGCAACCAAAATGAACTATAAAACAATAAGTAAAATCACATGTTGGCCATTTTAATGGGGAATAGCAAGGAAAACCACACTGAATTCTAGGTTCTCATTGGGGGAGTTTCTAAAATATAGGAAATCAGGAGACACCATGAGTAATTCACAAGGCAAAGTAGAAGCATGGGGTGATCTCATTTTGCATCTGAACAGGAGGCCTCAGGAGTTTACCATAGGGGAACACAGGCTCCAAATTTGCAAAGAAAGTTCAGGTCATGTTCTTTGCACATAGACCTTGACAAGTTAATGTTTCCTTTGCAAGAAATGTACACATAGCAGCACCCAGTTACTGAGTTCCCAAACGACAAGCTGAATCATCCTTACACAACATAAAGTTAATCCTTTTCTCTACCTGGTCATTCACCCATGTGGTCCTGAGAACACTCATCCTCTAAACTTCCCCTGGATTAGAGCAGTAGCCCCATCTCCTTTCCTACAATACAGGTCTGTGCAAGCACCCACTATTCAACAGGCAGAGGCTCTCCTTGTTGGACACATCCTTCATCCACAGTCAGCCACTGGTGCCTTTTTTGAGTCAGGTCTTGCGCAGGCTCTGGGGTCCACAGATGAAGTAGCCTCTGACCTTGCCCTCGGGGGCCTTGCAACTGAAAAAGAGACAGACAGATAAGCACATGGAAAATTATATTAGAATGTGATTTGTGCTATAAATGAGGGAATTCCAAAGAAAGGAAAGCTGGGGAAGGCTTTCCAAAAGAGATAAATACGAGCCAATCTCTGAAGCATAAGCTGGGGTAGATGAGTGAAGGGACATTCCAGGCACCATGAATTGAACTGGCAGAGACAGGTTCAGCATGACTCATTCAGAGAGTATCATAAAGTTCTTGAATACAGAAGAACTGATTTCTACCACTCTCTACCCTCAGGCCCCATTTCTCGGTCTGGTCTATAAAATGGTTGATTCAGAAGCCATGCAGTGTCACTTCTGCCCTATTTCAGTTGTTAGAAGCAAGTCACCGAGCTCACCTCATGGGCTCAAGAAGTTGCACTCCTCTTGAAGGAGGAGGGAGTGTCAAAGAGTTCTTAAATTATCACAGTCCACCCAATGGCCACAAATTATTTACAGTCCTCTTACATGCAAAATATGCATACCCTTCCAAACACTTATTCCCCTAAAAGTCCCATCCAATTACAGAATGAAATCGAAGTCCAGAATTTTTACATCTAAAGTAGGTTCTGATGTGAAAGAGTCTCCTTGGGTGGATTTCCTTCAGTGTACCTCATTGGGTACAGTCACCCTCAATTTGTAGACCTGTGAGTTCCAGGGACAAATTGTCTGCATTCTTGTTCTCTGTCACCCCAACATACAATAGTGGGATAAGCATAGTATGACCACAACAGATATTATTGTTCAAAAGGGACAAGGATGGGACGCACATGGGTGTTGCTAGAGAACTGAGTTTGATGATTCTGAAGTCCATCTGGTCAGATGTTATAAGTTCCTTGATAGGAATTCATATCGACTCTGGCCTCTCCATACTCTTGGTTTCAACCCTTGGACTCTATTCTGCTCTGAAGTTGTCTTTTGTTTGCATGAAATCTAGCCCATGTTTGCATCTGTGGGCTTTCTTGGGCTGCTTCATGCAGTAGAATTGGGGCAGGGTGGGGTTCCAGAAGTCTCTCTTCATTTTATACTATCTCTGATCCTTTCAGTTTAAGCTTCAAGCTGGCACTATTTTATCAATATAATTCTTTTAAAAACTTTGTGTGTCTTCTGTGAATCTTACTGAGGTTCATTCATTTAGACAATGGGCATCTCTTTGAGATAAGCCCTTCTCTACTTTGGGCTTTGGCTGAATGACAACTTAGCTTCTTGGAAGTCTTACTGTTTAACTGAATATTTTAAGGTGCCACTTTTGATTTTTTTCAAGAACTTAACAAAGGATTTTACAGCCACACCCTTAGCTTCAACTTTAGACCATCTTTTCCTGGCACGGCCCCAGAATGAATCTCTACCTGGAAGTTGTTTATTAATTTTAGCATCATTTGACATCTAGAGAACCTGAGAATTTTCAAAACCAGTAACAGTTCTTCTTAGGGCATATCTCTTGTCTCTCACATTTTAGTATATCCAGCAAAAAGAAGCCAAAAAAGCAGCTTTAACATTCTGTCGGAAAATTTACTTAGCCAGATTACCTAGTCCATTAGGTATATTTTTCTACTTTCCATGTTACTGCAGGTGGCACTGTTGCTAAACTTTCAGCTCAAACTTCTCTCCTTTCCTGCTCATTATACCCCCTAAGACTATGGGGCCTTTCTGATTTTCTAACAACTTTATGGGGTGCCCAATCTGCAAGTCATTATTTTGATGATTCCTGCCTTCTCCATTCTAGCTTCAACGTTCTGCTCACACTACTTTCCCATTCTAGGCTCTTGACATTCAGTAATTTATCCTACAAATTTTATTGAGCACCTTTTGAACACAAGGCACTATACTAAGTGTTAGGGAATTCCTGAGACTAAGGTAGTCTTTGCCCTCATGTTTTAGTGGGTAAGACATGTCCATCAAATAATCCCAGGAGCCGTGATAAAATTATAATCAAGAGGGGTGCATGAAAGAAAATTAAAAACCCCTCTGTGGTCATATAATGAAGAATCTGCCCTAGCAAGTGAAAAGGAAAAGCTTCCCTGAAGATGTCACATTTAAGTAGGAATCTCCTGAAATGTGAATGAGGTTCCCTTGGGAACTAAGATGAATAGCCCATGAAAAGTTCATGAGTCAAGAAAGTTAATATACATGAAGGATAGCCAGGAGACCTGGAGACTGGAACAAAGAGAACAAGAAGAGAGTTCCTGGGAATAGGCTAGAGGGCTTAGTAGAGATATCTCAATCTTGGGTGTTTATCCTGGCATGTGGGATAACACACACGTTCAACACACGTTTAGCATCTACTATGTGCCATCGCTGTGTATTAGGAATACAACAGTGAATACATTGCACCAGTTTCCTACCCTCAAAGAGCTTAGAGTATAGTGGTAGAAACAGATAATAAACAAATAATGAACAAAAAAATCTCAGACACACAGTAAGTGTCGTGAAGGAAATATAACAGGGTTATGCAATAGTGGGTGACAGACTCCTTTAGACTGCGTAACCTAGAACAGCTTCTTTAAGATGTTGCATCAGATATTTGATATGAAAGCAGAAATGTGAAGGCAAGAGAGGGTGTGCCTCTGTAGTATTTGATAGATACTACACAGTATCTATCACAGGCCAGTGTAAAAGCCCTAAGGCTGGAGTAAGTTTGTTGTGTTCAGGCACTGAATAGAGGTCCAGGTAGCTGGAACTCAGAGTCAAAAGAAGTAAGGCTAGGAAGACAAAGAGAAGTCCAGCTTCAGGTATGACAGAAAGGGCATTACAGGTGGAAGCAGCCGCCTGAACAAAGGCTGGAAGTCAGGGAACAACTGGCAGCTTTATTCTCCTCTGTATTCTTTTGTTCCCTGACTTTCCTTGGCAGGGAGAGGAACAGATAACCCTGCCTGAGACAGGATTGGTCAGATTGAGAGCCAGGAGAGGGGTCTGTGGTATCCAGACTAGACAGAAGGGAGCACTAGGAGAAGGGTAATTGCCTGGAAAGGCGAGATGATCACTAGATAGGCAGAAACCCCCGATACATACAGACACAAAGTTACTGCCTCTCGAAGGTTCATGGAAGTTCAGAGAGCAAGGTTCTTGTTTGGCTCTGCACCATGTCCACAGTACAGGGTAGGAACTTGGCACTTTATTTTTGAGTGAGTGAGTGAGTGAGTGAGCAAGTGAGTGAAAATTACCCAATTTGGTGAGGTTCCTCTTACTAACCCAGCCTTGCAAGTACCCATAACCTCATGACACTTGGGCCTTTTTAAAGCCCTGTGAATTCTGGAAGGGTCTGTAGCAAGTTTTCTCTATAAACGCAAGCAGGCCCAGAGAAAGTGAGTGAGGCATCCAGCCTCGGTCTCACAGTTAGTGAGAGCCCTTTCAACACCCCGTTCAGAGTGACTTTCTATCTGCCCAGCGCCCCCGCCTTTCTCGCCTCCTCCTGGCGCCTCTCCCCTCTCCGGTTCTGGCCTTGGCTCTGGAGCTGAGCCGGGGACTGGCTGGGGCGGGTCCCACCTCTCCACCGCCCATGGCCAGCCTGAGCCAGCGCCAGTTTCCTGGACAAAGCTCTCAGAGGTCCCTTCTGTCCCGTGACGCCTGCGACTCCTTCCGCACTTGGTGAGTCCCTGCGCACCCAGACCCCCTGAGGAGGGTAGGCTGTCCCAGCTTGCTATGGGGGTTCCGGAGGCTCCATGAGCTTCACTGCAGGAATGCGGGTCTTGGGGTCCGGATCCAGGGTTACCTTTGAGGCAGCCGAGCCTCTAGTCTTGCCTGAGATCTTCAGGCTAAAGAACAGCGACAGGTGGCTGGGCAGAGAGGGCAGGACACTTAAAGGCGCAGGCACGTCCTGTGGAGTAGGTGTTACAAGCTTGGCTTACAGAAGAGAAAATTGAGGCTTGGAGAGAAAAGGGGACCAACCCAAGGTAATATGGGTGCCCCTAAGACATCCGCCCCTTTCCTAAGTCTCTCACCCCATTCTTGAGACTGGAAACGCTCCATCCACCTACCCCACCCCTGCACCCTGCTTCACTGGTCCTGTGCAGAGAAGCTTAGATCCCGGAGCCCCAGCAGGACCCCACAACGGGGTTCTTGGGGTTGCCCTACTCAGAGCCAAGCGCCTCCTCCTACCCCGTACCTGTCGGGGACCCTCATTTGCCATCTGCCTAAGAAAGGTAAGCATCCTTAGGTAAGGACAGAGTATTCTCAGACTTGGGGTTAAGAGTTGTGGAGCTTGGAGTCCCTCCCCATTCCCCTTACTCTGTGACCTTGGGCAAGTTTCTTAAGCTCTGAATCTTAAGTTTCTTTGGCTGAAATTGGCAGGGGTGGTAAATAATAGCACCTATCTTCTAAGGTTGCTTGAGAATTACATGAGATTATGCAGCATGTCTGGCCCTAGGAGGTCCTCTGTGAAAACTGATTGATTATTGACCTTTGCAACAATGTTGGGAGATACGAAGCTCAGAGATGAAGGTGATTCTCCAAGGATGAACCTAGGTCTATAGCCTCTGGTGGCCTTGATAGCATGCACTGCAGCCTGTCCTCTGTGCCCAGGACCTTAAGAAAGGCACGCTCCCAGGGGACCCCAGCTATGGGAACGGCAACTATGCTGCCTGCCAGGTACCAAGCTGAACAGGCTGATTGCAGGAAAGGAGTCAGCTTTGTGACCTTCAAGGGACAATTAGAGGAATGGGACATTTTGGGGCTGACGAAGCTCTGCAGCCTTCTAGAACTACATTCCTTGGTGGGTCCTAGGACTACAACCAGTGACCAGTCACCCAGAGCTGCGCTCCTGCACTTCACAGCTCCCCCTCAGGCAGGGTCTGATAGCTGGGTCCTGGGGAGCTGGCCCTGGATGGGAGTTGGGGTTAGGAGGCCTGAGAAGTAGGTACAGCCGGACTGCTGCCAAGGCTGCCCCACAGCTTCCCAGGCACTGCCTGGGGCAAGGACACTGAGCAGTGCCAAATCAAAAAGCATAGGCTGAGAGGTTGCCAGGCCGCTCACGTGGGTCTCTGTAGTCTCTTCTTCCTGGCTCCTCCCCTTCACTGCACCTGATCTTTCTTTGGCCAAGGGCCAAGTTTGACTGAGACCCCACCCATCACTCCTCAGTTGTGACTATAACCCCACTGGGTGGCTACCTGACTCTAACTTACTGCTTCCAAGGAGTCTGTTTTGTACCCCTTTATTTTTCGAAGTGGAATACATGCCAAGTGTAGGAAAAACAAACAAAAACAAACAGAAAAAAGATGACAGTCAGCAAAAACAAAGCAAAAACAACCCAGACCCCCAAAACTCTATCCAGTGACTTTTAACATTTCTATGTGAATCCTTCAGGCTTTTACCCCGCAAGTACATGAACATAGGCACTTGTATATGTACCTTAAAAAATTAGAGTGGTGTGTTTATTGTTGGGGTGTTTTGGTTTATAAATTCCTGGGCATGAAGCAGATTATGTTGTCATTTCTAACTGTTGTATCGCTTACACAGTGTTAATGTGTCATTGTGTTAAAATATTCATGTCTTTATTTGCTTGTTTGAACATAATTTAGAAGTGAAATTGCTGAGTCAGAAAAAAATCACTGTTTTTAAGATTTTTATGTTTATTGCACCAATTTACCAATGTCTCAAATTATCCATTTATCATATTCCACCATCAGTGGTACATAAGATTGTCCATTTTCCCATAGCTTAGCCAACATCGAATATTTATATTGCTTTACATATTATCCAATTTTATAAGAGAAAAATAATTTTCTGTTTTATTTTTCATTGTTTTGATTATTTGTTTTTGTCTATTAGCAACATTTTTTTGTTAAATTACTACAGAGACATCTAAAGTCTTCATGTATGAAAGTTTACTACATACTTTTACATTTTTCTTTTCGTATCCGGCGTGTATAGTGCAATATTTACCAGTATTTTCTAATATTTAATGTTTTCTTATATTTAATATTTTAAATATTTATTTTTAACACAGTTAAACTGTTGCAGTAAGGAATAAGCTAAAGAGCTAGATTTTATTTATTTATTTATTTATTTATTTATTATTTGTCTAATTAATTAACTTAGATATTTTTAGAACAATTTTGATTTTATAGAGAAACTGATCTGAGAGTACAGAAAGTTATCATACACTCCCTCCACCATGCCCCCCATCCCATTATTAACATCTTGCATTAATGTTAGTCTGGTACATTTGTTATACTTGGTAAGCCAATATTGATACATTATATTATCTAAAATCCACCATTCACATTCGGATTCACTCTTGGATTTTAATAAATGTACAATGATCTGCATCTGCCATTACAGTAGATAATGGTTTATTTACTGTAAAAAAAAAAAAAATCTCTGTGCTCCACCCGTTCATTCCTCCCTTTCCTCTAAAAACCCTGGCAACCACAGATCTTTTACTGTCTCCTTGGTTTTTCCATTTTGAGACTGTCATATAGTTGGAATCATACAGTAGGTAACTTTTTAATATTAGCTTCTTTCACTAAGCAACATGCATTTAAGCCTTTTCTATGTCTCTTTGTGGCTTGATCTTTTTTTTTTTTTCCAGCACTGAATAACATACCATTGTCTGGATGGTTTATTTATCCATTCACACACTGAAGGACATCTTGGTTGCTTTCAAGTTTTACTAACTATGAACAAATCTGCCATAAATTTGCATGTGCAGGTTTTTGTGTAGACATAAATTTTCAACTCAATTAAGTAAATACCAAAGACTGTGATTGCTGGATTATATGGAAAGAGTATGTTTAGGTTTATAAGAAACTGCAAAGTTATTTTCCAAAGTTGTTCTACCATTTTGCATTCCCACTAGCAATAAATAAGAGTTTCAATTGCTCCACATCCTTATCAGTACTTGGTGATGTCAATATTTTGTATTTTAGTCATTCAATAAGTAATTCATCATTGTTTTAATTTGCAATCCCCCATGACGTACGATGTTGAGCATCTTTTCATATGCTTTTTTGCCATCTGCATATCTTCTTGGTGATAGGTCTGTTCAAGTCTTTCCCCCATTTTTTAATTGGGTAGTTTGTTTTCTTCTTGCTGAGTTTTAAGGATTCTTTGTATATTTTGAATACCAGTGGCTTTATCAGATATGTGTTTTGCAAAGAGTTTTTCCCAATCTATGGTTTCTTTTCATTCTCTTAACAGTGTCTTCTACCAAGCAGAAGTTTTAAATTTTTTAAAAATTTATTATTTGTTTATGGTTACTTACAATTGTAGTATATATTCTGCATGTCTGTGTATCTGTCCCTCTTTCTCTATCTTTCTATCTCATCTTTAAGCTTTGCCATGATAATCATTCTTATCTGAAGAGTATATGATTTATGGTTGTGCTATAATGTAGGCAAACATTTTTTAATTGCAGAGATAGAATGATTAATTTTGTATTTATATTCATTTTATATTGGATTCTTTTAGATAAAGCAGTTCACATTGTGCACTTTTTCTTTTTTTTGATTTGGGGTAATCATCAATGCAAGATTCTTTTAGAAAGGGTAAAAATGTAAAACTTGAGTTGAACATTCTCCAATGGAATATATTTGATAGAAATTTTATTATTATGTTTAATTAATAACTTTGTACTAATTATAAAGGACATTTTAAAAGCTTGATTATGTTTCTGAGGTTTGCAATTTTAAAATTCATTTCATTACAGCTATTATTTTCTTCCCTTGTGATTGCAAAATCATGTGTTCCTATTTTAAAGAAAATATATCTCCAAATTTTAATAACTGAACACAACTATTTAAAAAACATTCTCTTTTAGTCTTTGTTTTGCGAGTATACTTATATGGCTTTGTATTCCCTTTTTAAAGTATTTTTAAATCTTTTCAATTACAGTTGGCATACGATATTATATTAATTTCAGGTGTATAACATAGTGATTAAATGACATTTATATAACTTACAAAGTAATCAGCCTGATAAATCTAGTACTCATCTGACACCGTATATAGTTATTAAATATTATTGACTATATTCCTGATGCTATATTTTACATCCCTACAACTATTTGTAACTGCCAGAAGTTTTAAATTTTAATGAAGCCCAATTTATTATATTTTTCTTTCATGAATTGTGCTTTTGGTGTTGTACCTAAAAAGCTGAACCCAAGGTCACCTAGATATTCTCCTTTATTATCTTCTAGGACTTTTACATTGCTACATTTTATATTTTGGTCTGTGAATGATTTTGAGTGATTTTTTTTTCATGTAGATATCCATTGTTCAAGAATTATTTGTTGAAAGATCTATCTTTTCTCCATTGTATTGCTTTTGCTGTGTTGTCAATGATCAGTTGACTATTTGTGTCAGTCTATTTCTGGGTTCTCTGTTCTATCTATTGATCTACTTGTTTATTCTTTTGCAAATACCATAACGTCTTCATTACTGCAGCTTCATAGTAAGTGTTGAACTCATGTAGTATCAGCTCTTTGACTTTGCTCCTCTCCTTCAATATTGTGTTGGGTATTCCAGGTCTTTTGCCTTTCCACATAAACTTTAGAATCGGTTTGTTGATATCCATAAAATAACTTGCTTGGATTTTGATTGGGATTGTGTTGAATCTATAGATCAATTTGGACAGAACTGGTATCTTAACAATGTTGAGTTTTCCTATTCATGGACATGGGATACCTCTTCATTTATTTAGGTTTTATTTTATTCTTTCATCAGAGTCATGTGGTTTTCCTCATAGAAATTTTGAATATACTTTGTTAGATTTATACTGAAATAATTTTATTTTTTGTGCTAATGTAAAAGTTCTTGTGTTTTAAATTTCAAATCCCAATTTTTTATTGCTGACATGTAAGAACCAATTGACTTTTGTATATTAATCTTGTATCCTGGAAACTCGCTATAACTGCTTATTAGTTCCAGGATATTTGTTGATTCTTTGAGATTTATTGCATAGACAGTCATGTTATCTGTGAACAAAAACAGATTATTTCTTCCTTCCCAATCTGTAGACATTTTATTTACTTTTCTATCTTATTGAATTTCCAGTAGGATGTTGAATAAGATTAATGAGAGGGAACACGCTTGCCTTATTCCTGATCTTAGTGGGAAAGTTTCTAGTTTTTCACCATTAGGTATGAAGTTAGCTGGAGGTTTTTTGTAAACGTTCTTTATCAAGTTAAATTCCTTTCTATTTCTAGCTTGCTTAGAATTTTTATCATAGATGAGATTTTACTTTCTCAAATGCTTTTTTTTTACTTCTATTTATGTATTCATATGATTTTTCTTTTTTAATCTGTTGATGTAATTAATTACAATAATTGATTTTTGAATGTTCAATATCTGGAGTAAATCCCATTTGTTTTTGGTGTATAACTCTTTTTACACATTGTTGGATTCAATTTGTTAATATATTGTTGAGGATATTAATGTCTATGTTAATGAAAAATATTAGTCTGTACTTTCCCTCTCTTGTTCTGTTTTTGGTTTTTGTATTTGGGTAATGCTTTCCTGATAGAAAAAGTTAGAAAATATTTTCTCTGCTTTTATTTTATGAAACAGATGGAAAAGAATTGGTATAATTCCTTCCTTAAATGTTTGGTGTAACTCATCAGTGATTCCTGGTGCTTTCTCTTTTAGGATGGTATTCATTATTGACTCAATATTTTTAAGAAATATAGGCCTATTCAGATTATGTGTTTCTTCTTGTGTGAATTTTGGTAAGTTGAATCTTTTAAGGAATTGTTTCATTTCATCTAATGTCAAATATATAGGTACATAGTTATTTATAATATTTTTTATTATTATTTTAATGACCAGGGATCAGTAGTAATGCCACTTCTTTCATTTTTGCTGTTAGTAATTTGTATCTTCTCTATTTTCTTTCTTAGTCTGGCTAGAGGCTTGCCAATTTTATTCATGTTTCAAGAGAAACTTCTTTTTGTTTTGTTATTTTTTCTATTGATTTACTGTTTTTGATTTCTTGATTTTTGCTCTAGTTTTTGTTATTTCTTTTTCTCTGTTTACTTTTGATTTAATTTTCTCTTGTTTTTCTAGTTTCCTAAGGCAAAAGGTTATTTTATTGATTTTAGATATTTTTCTTTATCAATATATGCATTTAATATTATAAATTCCCTCTACACACTGCTTTTGCTGCATTCCACAAATTTTGTTAAGTTATATTTTCATTTTCATCTTGTTCCAACTATTTAAAAATTTTTCTTGAGACTTCTTTGACCCACATGTTGTTGTTATTGATTTCTAGTAATTCCAGTGTGGTCTAAGATTATACTTCATAAGATTTCCATTCTTTGAAATCTGTTAGAGTGTGTTTTATTATCTATCTTGGTGACTGTTCCATATGAACTTGAAATGAATGTATATTCTGCTGTGGTTGGATGAAGTATTCTGTAAATGTCAATTACACATAGCTTACTGAGGGTGCTGTTCAGTTCACCTGTGTCCTGACTGATTTCCTACTTGTTGGATCTCTCAGAAGGAATTGATAGAGGGATTTAAGTCTCTAATTATGCTAGTGGATTTGTCTGTATCACCTTGCAATTCTATCAGTTTTTGCTTCACATATTTTGATTCTCTGTTGTTAGGCATATCCACATTATTATATCTTCTCAGAGAACCGAACCCTTTATGGTTATGTATTATCTCTTTTGATCCCTAATAACTTTCCTTGCTTTAAAGTATTTTTTGTCTGAAGTTAATAGTTACATATTTTTTTTCAATGAGCGATATGAGGGCATATCTTTCTCCATCTCTTTACTTTTAATATATCTGTGTTCTTATAGACAACATATAGTTGAGTTTTGATTTGTTATCCGCTGTGATAGTCTTTGTGTTTTAATTGGTGGATTTAGACCATTGATGTTCAAAGTGATTATCAATATAGTTGGGTTAATATCAAACATATTTATTACTGTTTTCTATCTATTGTTTTTTGTTTTTGTTTTTGTTTTTTTTTACTTTTTTCTTTTTGGTCTGTTATTTACTTTCTGACTTCTCTGGTTTTAACTGAATATATTATATAATTCAATTTCTTCTCTCTTAGCATCTTTTCTAACTACATGGTATGAAATTGTAAATTGACTACAAAAAATGGAAAAATCACAAATATGTGAATATTAAACAACATGCTACTGAACAACTATTGGGTCAATGAAGTAATTAAAGAAGAAATATAAAAATGCAGACACATGAAAATGAAAATATGACCTAACAAAATCTATCGGATGAAAAAAAGTTATACTAAGAGAGAAGTTTATAGCAACACAGGCTTACTTCAAGAAAAAAGAAAAATCTCAAATAAACAATCTAACTTTATATCCAAAGGAACTAGATAAAGAAGAACAACAAAGTCCAAAGTCAATAGAAAGATGGAAATAATGAATAATCAGAGCAGAAATAAATGGAATAGAAATTTAAAAGACAACAGAAAAGATCAGTGAAACTAAGAGTTGGATTTCTGAAAAGATAATAAAGTTGACAAACCTTTAACTAGACTCATTAAGAAAAAAGAGAGAAGGCTCAAATAACCAAAATCAGAAACAAAAGGGAAGTTACAACAGGTACCACAGAAATACAAAGCATCCTAAAAAACTATTATAAACAATATGCTAATGAATTAGAAAAGCTAGAGAAAATGGATAAATTCTTAGAATTATATAACCTTCCCAGACTGAACCATAAAGAAATAGAAAATCTGAAGAGACTGATCTCTAGTAAGGATATAGAAGCAGTAATCAAAAAACTCCCAAAAAACAAAAGTCCAAGATCAGACAGCTTCACTGGTTAATTCTACCAAATATTCAAAGAAGATTTAATAAAAAGTTCTCTCAAACTCTTCCAAAAAACTGGAGAGGGAGGGAAGACTGCCAAACTAATTTTATGAAGCCAACATTACCCTGGTGCCAAAATCAGACAAAGACAACACACAAAAAAGAAAATTACAGATCAATATTCCTGGTGAACATAGATGTAAAAAATTATCAACAAAATATTTGCAAACTGAATACAATACATTAAAAAGATCATACACCATGATCACGTGGGATTTATTCTGGGGATGCAAGGATCACTCAACATCTGCAAATCAATCAATGCAATCCACTACATTAATAAAATAAAAGCTAAAAACCATATGATTGATGGTCATCTTAATAGATGCCAAAAAGCATTTGACAAAATTGAACGTGCATTTATGATTTTAAAAAAAACCTCACGATAAAATGGGCATAGAACGAAAGTTGCTCGACAAATAAAGACCACATATGACAAACCCATAACTAGTATTATACTCAACAGAAAGCCTTTCCTCCAAGATCAGGAACAAGACAAGGTGTCTACTCTTGCCACTATCAGTCAATGTTGTATTGAAATTCCTAGCTAGGGCAATCAGACAATAAAAATAAATAAATAAATAAAAGGCATCCAAATTGGAAAGGAGAAAGTAAAGATGAGACTTTTTGTGGATGTTATGATTTTATATATGGAAAATTTTAAAGATTCCACTAAAAAGCCATTAGAAACAATAAATAAATACAGTTATGTTGCAGGGTATAAAATCAACATACAAAAATCTGTTGCATTTCTATATACTAACAATGAAAAAATCATAAAGAGAAATTAAGAAAAGAATCCCATTTACAATCACATCAAAAAAATGAAATACTTAGGAAGAAGTTCAACCAAGGAGGTGGAAGACCTGCATACTGAAAACTATAAGAAATTGTTGAAAGAAATTAAAGAAGACACAAAGAATTGGAAAGATAGTCTATGCTGATGCTTTGGAAGAATTAACATTGTTAATATTATTAAAAGCAACATACAGATACAATGCAATCCCAATCAAAATCTCAATAACATTTTATTAAAGCAACATACAGATACAATGCAATCCCAATCAAAATCTCAATAACATTTTATTAAAGCAACATACAGATACAATGCAATCCCAATCAAAATCTCAATAACATTTTTCACAGAAATAGAATAAAAACTTCTAAAATTTGTATGGAACTATGAAAGACCCCCAAATAACCAAAACCATCCTGAGAAAAAAGAACGAAACCAAAGGTATCACATTTCCTGATTTCAACCTACATTACAAAGCTATATTAACCCAAACAGTATGGTATTGGCAGAAAAATAGACAGATAACTGGGACAGAATAAATAAACACAGAAATGGAACAGAATTGAAAGCTCAGAAACAAACTCACATATATATGAACAACTAATTTACAACAAAGGAGCCAAAAATAGGGGAGAAAGGAAAGTCTCTTCAATAAATGGTTTTAGGAAAACTGGACAGACACATGCAAAGGGATGAAACTAGACCACTGTTTTACACCATACACAAAAATGAACTCTAAATGAATTAAAGACTTGACTGTATGGCCTAAAACCATAAAATAGAAAATACAAGCAGAAGCTCCTTGACATCGGTCTTAGCAATATTTCTGTGAATTCAACTCCAATAGCAAGGAAAACAAAAGCAAATGGGACAACACTGAACTGAAAAACTTCTGCACAGCAAAGGAAACCATTAACAAAATGGAAAAGCAGCCAACCAAATGGGAAAAGATATTTTTGAATCATACCTCCGATAAGGGGTTAATATTTACAAACTCATACAACTCAACGACAGGCATATGAAAAGATATTCAGCATCATTAATTATTAGGCAAGGTCATATCAAAACCACAGTGAGCTATTATCTCACTCCTGTTAACATGGCTATCATCAAAAAGACAAGAAACAAAAAGTGTTGGAAAGGATGTGGAGAAAAGGGGACCCTTGTACACTGTTGGTGGGAATGCAAGTTAGTACAGCCACTATGAAAATCAACATATATAGGAAAGTTGCATCTTGAAGTTATTATGCTAAGTGGAATAAGTAGACAAAAAATACAAACAGTGTATGATTTCACTTAAGTGGAATATAAAGAACATAAACAAAAGAAATGAACAAACAAAAACAAAAACTCACAGAGGCAGGCAACAGATCAGTGGAAACGAGAGGAGAAGAGTGGTGGAAAGAAGACAAAAATGGTAAAGAAAGTCAATTGTATGGTGATTGATGGTAACTAGACTTTTGGTGGTGAGCACAATGAAGTATATGCAGATGTTGAGTTACAACGTTGCACCTCTTAAACATATAGTGATATAAAGCAATGTTACCTCAATAAACAATTAAATTAGGCTTTATTTTTAAGCAATTTTAAGCAAAATTAAGGGGAAGGTACAGAGACTTCCCATATATCCTCTCCCACAACACATGCATTGCTTCTCCCATTATCAACATCCCCCACAAGAGTGGTATATTTGTTGCAATTAATGAACCCGCATTGACACAATAGATATTGTACATTGTGTGAGTTTGGATAAATGTGTTATGACATGTATCCATTTTTATAATATCATAGAGTATTTTATTTTCAGTGCCTTAAAAATCCTGTGCTCCGCCTATTCATCCCTTCTCCTCCTTCAATTCCTGATAATCACTGATGTTTTTATTGTCTCTATTGTGTTGCCTTTTCCAAAATGTCATATAATTAGAATCCTACTGTAAGTAGCCTTTTTGGATCAGCTTCTTTCACTTAATAATATGCACTTAAGTTTCCTCCATGTCTTTTCGTAGCCTGATAGCTCATTTCTTTTTATCGCTGAACAGTATTCCATTGCCTGGATGGACCATAGTTTATCTATCTGTTCACTTACTGAATGACATCTTGGTTGCTTCCAAGTTTTGGTAATTATAAATAAAGCAGCTATAAACATCTGCGTGCAGGTTTTTATGTGAATGTAAGTTTTTAATTCCTTTGGAATTGAAGAAACACGATTACTGGATTATATATTACAAATATGTTTAGTTTTGTAAGAAACTGCTAGACTGTCTTTCAAAGTGACTGTATCATTTTGCATTCCCACCAGCAATGATTGAGAGTTCCTATTGCTCCACATCCTCACCAGCATTTGATGTTGTCAGTGTTTCATATTTTGGCCATTCTAATAGATGGGTAGTGGTATCCCATTGTTGTTTTAATTTGCATTTCCCTGATGACATATGATGTGGAGCGTATTTTTATATGCTTACTTGCCATCTATATATCTTTTTTGATAATGTGCCCGTTAAGGTCTTTGGCCCATTTTTTAACCAGGTTGTTTATTTCTTATTGAGTTTTAAGAGTTCTTTGTATATTTTGGATACCAGTCCTTTACCAGATATGTCTTTTACAAATCTTTTCTCCCAGTTTGTGGCTTTTCTTCTCATTCTCTTGACCATGCTTCTTGCAGAACAGAAGTTTTTGATGTCAATGATGTCTAACATCAATTTTCTCTTTTATGAATCATCCCTTTTGTATCTTAAAAATCACTGCATACCCAAGGTCATCTAGGTTTTTTCCTGTGTTATCTTCTAGTTTTCTAGTTTAATGCTTTACATTTAGATCTGTGATGGGTTTCGAGTTAATGTTTGTGAAAAGTATAAAGTCTAGATTCATTTTTTTTCATTTAGACCTTCAGTTGTTACAACACCACTTATTGAAAAAAACTATCTTTGCTCCTTTGTATAGAATTTGCTTCTTTGACATACAAAAAAGATTTTAGAAGACAAAGAGAACATTTTCATAAACTTGGAGTGAGCAAAAATTTCTTAAATAGGATACAAAAATAACTAACCATTAAGGAAATTTTTTAGAAAATATACTATGTTAAGTTTAGGATGTCTATTCATCAAAACACACCATAAGAGAGTGAAAAAGCAGGGCACAAAATTGGAGAAGGTATATATATATATATATATTCCCCACCACCACCACCACCACCGAGGTAAACATCATCTGTGCTTTATTGTGAGGCATAGGCCCCTCCTGGAGCCTGTGTCTTAGTGGTCCTGGGGAGATCCTGGGGCCAGCCCCTTCCCCAACCCCAGATATCCCAGCTCTGCCCAGCTCCCAGCCCAGTTCAGAGTGGGTGTGCTGGGAGGAGGACCAGAACTCCTGTCCATGAACCCCAGGTAGGGCTCAGTCCTGGGACCTCTGGCTCCTGGGAGGTGAGGTAGACCAGGTGGGGTGGGATGGGAAAGACTCCCAGTCCTCTGGGGCCTGGCCTAGCACAACACACAAAGGACTTATAGTCAAGACTATTTTTTAAAAAATAACTTCTTGCAAATTGTAAGGAAAAGACCACCCAACGAAAATAATAGACAAAAAAGACTCGAAGAGTCAATATCCACAAAAAGATATACAAATGGCCAATATACATAGAAAAAGGTGTTCAGCTTTAGTAGTCATCAGGGAATTACAAATTAAAACCTTGATGATGCAGCTATATTTTATGTTAGCAAAATAGCTGAAATGAAAAGGCCATGATGCAGAACACGTAGAAATGGTAATTGGTACAATCACTTTGGAAAACTGGCAGAATCTGCTAAGGCTGAACATTTTCACACCTGTGACCCAGGAATTCCACTCCTAGGTACATACCCTACAGAAAAGTGTACTTATATGCAGTAAGTACCATGCCCCAGATTCTTTATAAGATCCATATTGGTAATAGCCTCAAACTGGAAACTTCCCGAATGCCAATCAACAATAGAGTGGATAAATAAATGTGTTTTTTTTTTTTCACACAACGAAATACTATGCAGCAAGGAGAATGATCATAGTACAATATAGATAATGTTGAGGGGGGATATCCACAGAATGTTACAATGCATGATTGCATTTATGTAAATAGAATATATATATTCTAAAAACAGGCAAAACATTAAAAGTCCAGTTACTCTTAATGGAGTACAGTTACCGGAATAGGCTCAAGGGGACTTCTGAAGTAATTCTTTATCTGAATGCTGATTATAAAGATGTGTTCAGTTGGTAAAAATTTATTGAGCTACATACCTATGATTTGTACATTTTTCTGTATGTTTGAGGCATGTAACTTCAACAAAATTTTACAAAAAATATGTATATTTTTGTAAATGGGCAATTCAAAGAAATGTATCAGGCAAATAGGTTTTACAGATGTGAGCACGGTGGATGAATGAGAAAACATTGGAGAAACCTGCATGATCTAGCCACACATCATTCCACATATCTTTTCTCTTCTCGGCCAGCCCAGTGGCACCCCGTCCCCACATTCCCAGTTCCCACTCCTACCTTCAGTCCTCAGGCCATGTCCATCAGGCATCCTTTTCTATAAGGCTGAGGTAGATAGGCACTCTGGACCAGGCCCCCTTGCTACCTTCTGGCTTAGGGGAATACACCTCACTTGTAGGCTGAAAACCATGTGAGGCAAGTGAAATCTTTCTCATTGACAAATGAGGAAACTGAGGCTTGATGTGACTTGACCGAGGTCATAGACTGGTTAGTTACAGAAATATACTCAAATACACCTACAGAACTTGACATCTGGCGTTCCATGCCAATTTGGAGGGTTTTAAGGAGAAATCCCTAATTCTGCAGTCTCCATGTGACTCACCTCCTATGGTATCTAAAATCCCTCCTTTGTGGAACCTTTTCCTCTGGTCCTTTCATGGTGGCAGCCTCTCTGCAGTTGCCTGCCACTAGGGAGCCCCAGAAGGGGACTGAGAGGGGTCGGGCAGGGGCAGGCAGGCAAGGCACTATGCAACCGCCCAACTTAGACCAGGCCAGTGTCCTTGAGGTCATCGAGCCCTGCCTAATGCTACAACCTTATTCCTTCCCCAGGTCCTTCTGACCCAGCCTTGCTGCCATGAAGATTGCAGTGATTGGTCAGGGCCTGTTCGGCCAGGAAGTTTACTGTCACCTGAAGAAGGAGGGTCATGAGATCGTAGGGGTGTTCACTGTCCCAGACAAGAATGGGAAGGCGGATCCCCTAGGTGAGTGGGTAGTCTAGGAACAGGGAGAGGGCATGTCTAGGAATGTGGGTAGCAATGGATGGGAGAAGAAGTCTGTAGGATCAAGTTGCGAGGTTGTGGATATTCCTGACCAAAGGCAACCATACATGGTTCACTCTGAATCCTGCTCAGGTACCAATTGGCTGCCTGACTTTTCTGAAACAAAGTGGAGATCTCCTCCCCACCTGATCATGGAGTGGAGTTTACTTCCTGGAAAAGGGCCATGGAAAAGCTTAGTCTACACCCAAGGCCCTATTATCCGACAACTCCAAGTTTCTCTGATCCTCCCACCTAGGCCCTGAAAGGGATGCCAAGCAGTATTCACTATGTCTCCACCAGTGGGAGAACCTGGTACACAGAGTGCTGGGCCCCACCTTGGGAGTTTCTGTTCAGAGTAATGGAATGGGGTCTGAGAATTTGTATTTCTAACAAGTTCCCAGGCGATGCTGATGCCTCTGGCTCTAGGAGAAGCACAGTTTGGGAATCATTGGCTGAGCTGAGAACCTCAGCATCACGGTAGATGTGGAGACACTCCTAATGGACACATACTATGGGGCCAGGCTTAGAAAAGAGGCCTTACGGCAGACATAAGGCCTTGGTTCATAAGGAGTTGTGAGTCTCCCCAGACATCAATGCAGGCTGACCTTGGACTCAGCTTTAGCACCACCCTGATGTCAGCCAGGCCTCATTCCTAGATCTGACTCCAGTGTGACCAATGACATAGACTGAGCCCAGCCCTCAGCCACCAAGTGACCACTGGTACCGGCATCTAAGCCTAGACCCACACCTACCCTGGCTGGGGCTGCTACTTGACCTTACCTCAGACATTTTGCAGAAGTATTCCCTTGGTCACAGTGGGAACAGCTTTTGCAAGCATAGTCCAGTCTGCTCACACTGATCCAACTCTCCCTCAACACCCCCGGATACCAAGGTACAAAGGCAGAGAGGGCTAGAGGGTGTGTTGAGCCAGTCAGGAGCCAGACACTGGGTGTGCTAACAGAGAGCCAAGAACAAGGAAGTATCTGGTAGGTTCTAAAGTGGGGCAAGCAAAAGAGAACTTGAAGGAACCAGGATAGTGACTGCAGGAGGCAGCTGCCAACTCTAAGGCTGGGAAAGTTGAGGGGGAAAGCTATACCTTCTAAAACTTTGTAGTTTGGAAGCCTGTAATTCAGACCTGTGAGGAGAGCATGCTTGCCATGGGTGCTGGTAACAGAGCAGGAGAAGGAACATGAAGGCTGGAACCTGGACCTTGGAGTGCAGACACCAGTGGAAAGGGTTGCGTGCACTGAGGCTATTTCTGCAGATACTGGGAAGACTGCAGACTGAGTCAACTACTGCTCTGGAGTGAAGTAGTGAGGCTAGGGCATATTCACAGAACAGAAACTCACAGAAATAAGCAAGCCCCTTCTGCACTCTTCTCTTCTTTCTCCCCCTCCAGCCTGTTAGTGTCCCTCCAGCACTCCTTCTTGACAGTGCTTATGCAGTTTGCAGGGTCTCAAACCCCACCCCAGAGAGAGGAGAGGGGTGGAGAAACAGTAACTTGGTGATGGGTATGGCGAGGCTATGGGAGCAGCAGAGGGCAAGAGGTCAGCCACTGGGAGTCAGGCAGGAATCTGGGAGAGGAAGGCACTTGGACATCTTGTGGTCAGCAGAAGTCAGTCTAGGCAAAGCAGTCCCTGAAACTTCACCCTTGGCTTCTGCTATCCCCCCTGTGCTGCCCAATGGAGCCTGGCTAGGCAGTAGGAAGGGTTTAAAGGACAGTCCTGGAGAGAAGGTACAGGAGTCACTTGGCTGGGAAGGCAGAGGTGGCCATATGTGGGTGGGTGCAAGGAGAGGCTGGTTCTTACTCCTTGTTCCACAGGCCTGGAGGCTGAGAAGGATGGAGTGCCAGTGTTCAAGTTTACCCGCTGGAGGGCAAGAGGGCAGGCTCTGCCTGATGTGGTGGCAAAATACCGGGCTTTGGGTGCTGAGCTCAACGTCCTGCCCTTCTGTAGCCAGTTTATCCCTATGGAGGTCATCGGTGCCCCCTACCATGGCTCCATCATCTACCATCCGAGTCTGCTCCCCCGGCACCGAGGGGCCTCAGCCATCAACTGGTAAGATGGCAAAAACACCCCCATCTGCCTGCATCATTGTCCTCCCTTAGCCTGGATCTTTTCTCTGGAACCGTGAAACAGGCATCAAGCACGTACCTGTGCTGTGTGGCCAGATGACATACACACACCAGATTAGTGAAGTGTTATTAGTCAGCAAGAATGTGCAAGAGAACTGGGGATAGGCATCACTAAGCACTCTGCAGACCCACGGTAAATTGCAAAGTAAGCAGTTGGTGTTCGCATCTTGCGGTGGGGGTCTTGGGGACAGAGTAGGTTAAAGGGCTCACCTGAGGCCTCACCCAGGAGGCCACCAGTGCCACCAACTCAGCTGATGTACCCAGAAACCTGCTGTAACCTCCAACCACAACCATACTCCTAGTAGCACCTTATTTGGAAAGAGATAATGATGGATTATGAGAAGTACTAAAAAGACAATAAATGGAGTGCTATGTCTGGTGGGTGGGGCAGTTTAGATGAATAGTCAGGGTGGGGAGACATCTGAGCCAGGAAAAAATGGTTTGCAGTCAGACTGGGCTGGTTGGAATCCCAGATCTCTGGCCATATCTCTTCACTTCTCTGGGCCTCAGTTTCCTTATCAAAAGGGGCATGCAACGCCTGTTACACCAGTTGGGAAGATTAAGTTACATGAGGCACATAGGGATTTTACCACAATGCCTGGCACATGGTTGGAATCAATAAATAACATTTTCCTTGTCCATCCCACTCTTGACAGGTGGGAATCAATCCTCCCAAGGGGTGAGGGGGATAAAGGGGTATACTGGAGGATGGTGGGGGCCTTGTGGGCTGCCCTCAGGACATCTTTCTCTGTGGTCCTTCCTACTAGACTCAGAGTTTCACTTTCTGCTCTCTAGGACCCTCATCCATGGAGATAAAAAGGGGGGGTTTACTATCTTCTGGGCAGATGATGGCCTGGACACTGGGGACCTTCTGCTCCAGAAGGAGTGTGAGATCCTTCCAGATGACACCGTGAGCACTCTGTACAACCGCTTCCTCTTCCCCGAAGGCATCAAAGGAATGGTAAGCATTAGGAGCTGGCCGTACCACATGTGCCTGCAGAGATTCTCCATCCCAGACACCCTCTCTAGGCCAAGCCTGCTGCCCGGAGCTGGCCGGAAATTTGTTCCCATAATTCCAGGATTCTGGAGGGAGAACTCTCATTTCAGGGTTTTAAAGAGGCAGGGTTAGGACATGTAATGGAATGTATTAGGCAGAACTCTTGTTTACAATGAGAAAACTCAACTCAAAAAGCTTTAGTGAAAAAGAGGACGTTTTTGACTCATTTAATAGTGAAGACTAAAGGCGAAGGTGGTGTCAGGCATGGCTTAATCCAGAAGCTTAAACCATATCATTAGGATTCAATTTCTCTCTTCTTCTTCGTGATTCTACTTTTCTGTTTGTTTAGTTTCATTCTCAGGTTCCTGCCTTCAAATGCGAGGAAAGATAGTCACTGGTAGCTCAAGTCCTGTACCTCTGGATTACAAAAGAAGAGAAACCCTCTTTCTCCTAGACTCCATTAACCCATTTCCCGTTTCCCTCAAGAGTACTCGCCTGCGGCACTTGCAGCTTCAGCGCTTACCCAAGATAACTCGTGGATTATAGTCCTAACCTTGCCCCCAAAGTTTGTCACGAAATATCTTGCTTTTATTATTACTTTTGCATCGCTCTAGTGTATTGATAATTTTTGGAAACAAATAACATCATTCTTATTTATTACATTCTGTATTTAGTAGTGGTATTTCCATTTACAAAATATAGTAATTCTGGATCACTGAAAATGTCAAATCCTAGAAAATGTAGTATTCCTATGCATGATGTTGTTCTGTGCTTTGAAATTTATCACACAAAAAAATTATTAAATACTGATCATCATATACATTTCTGTTACATTAGGATTAGAGATAAATTCTGTTTAGAAATAACTCCAAGAACAGTTTTTATATTTTATTTTCATATTGAAAATCAGTCCGATTTACTTCAGCCTCAAAGAGTATGGTTATGTAAAGTTAAATTAATACTAGCAATAAGCTGCCCTTTTTTTCCTAAACAGAAAATGGGTTAATGAAAAATCAGAAAAGACTGCAATTAGCCAATTTTGGGGTCATGTGATCACTCTGAGCCAATCACTGGCCAGGATGATGGCCAGTGGGCTAGCCTCAGTCACATGCTTCCTGCTGTGGTCAGTTTGGGAAGCAAGGCTGGGCCAGTTGTAGTCTTTGGGACTGAATTCTCCATAGGAGAGAGGCTTCTGTCATCAGAGGAAGACACAAGAATGGCTGATATTAGAGACAATGAAGCTTGACACAGCAGGCAGGCCTGGTACGACCTGACCCTAAATGGGTTGATGTGTTTGCAGGGCTGTTGGTGGTCCAGGAGGAGTCCAGCCAGTGATGGCTAAAGGCATACACATTCCTGATTCTCACCAATTCCATCAGCAGGCAGAAGTCAGACAGGAGGAGGTCTCCGGGAAGAGATCATTTACTGTTTGCAAATAGCAATAAACATAACAATGACATTAAAGTGCTCACTGTTGCCTAGATGTCATCTATCCCCTTGCCCTCAACCAGTCTGGTCTGCTGCCACCTTTTATTTTTCAGGTGTGTTAAACAAGAAGGCTCTTTGTATTCTCTCCCACTCAAAGTAGACTCTGCTGGAGATTTGATATGAGAGACCGAGAAAGGGGTTACTTTGTACATCTCACAGAAACAACTAAAAATATCCTTTAAGGCTGCACTGTCTAATAAGGCAGCCACTAGTCACATACAGCAATTAAATTAATTTAAATGAATTCTAATTAAAAATTGAGCTCCTCAGTCTCACTAGCTACATGGGACTCACTAGGGACTATACATGGCTGATGACCACTGTATTGGAGAGTGCAGATGTAGAACATGTCTATTGCCAGAGAACATTCCACTGGGCAGTCCTGCTTTAGGTGTTTCTGACACTCCCATCACTTTTCAATCTTGGTATCTGAGGGCTCTCCCACCAGGCTCTCCCTCACAATGAGCCTACACTCCTTGGCTGTCCTTTTCCTCTGCCTTGATTTCTACTTCCACAACCTTCCTCTTTCTTGTAACAGAGAAACTGCTTCCTACTTATCTCAGACTTCCAAATCCATCGTGGGGCTCACAGTCCATTCTCCATACCAGGCAGGGAGAGTTGAGATAAAAACATGGAAACCTGTGTGTGTGTTACACTTATTAGAACTTTATATTTTGTGTAATCTAAGATTTTAATCTTTTAAAATTTTGTGTCATAGAGAGGGCGGGGTTTTGTGCCCATTGTACAAATTGGAACTGGATTCAGACTAGCTCCATCTCTTCATACAGGAGATATTTCTTTGGTGGTGTTGTGTGCCAGACATGTATGGTTAGTGTGGGGCAGGGTCCAGACTCAGTGTGAACCCAGGGGATAAGAGTAAAGGGAGGATTCTAAGTCTGGGGATGCTAACGACCTGGGCCTCCCCAGGTGCAAGCTGTAAGGCTGATTGCTGAAGGCAAAGCCCCCAGACTCCCTCAGCCTGAGAAAGGAGCCACCTATGAAGGCATTCAGAAGAAGGAAACAGCTAAGGTGAGTGCCAGGGCTCTGCCCACTCTGAGCACAGGCTGGAGTACAGAGGGCATCCTGGGGAAGCTGGGGTTTAGGATGGGCAGCCAGGTTTTAATTGTTTAAAGCTAGAAGACAGGGCTGCTCAAGCAGGGACAGCATAAACAAAGCTGTAGATGGGGGAAGGCATGAGGCTCCAAGACAGGTAGGGATGAGGGTCCATTTCGAGTTCTTCCCTGTTGCTCTTCAGGAAGAATGGGCAGGCAGACCCCTAGGGAAAAGATCTCTCACATTCTCTCTCTTTCTCTCTCTCCCCATCCCCCCCCGTGTGTGTGTGTGTGTGTGTGTGTGTGTGTAAAATATCAGTGGTAGTTCCAGAAGTCTCTAAGATGAGGAACAACAGATAATTCAGTTCCTCAAAGCTGTCACAAGCTGGAGAGTCTGGGAGCCTATGGGCTGTATCTCTGCTTATGGGATGCTGTATGGGGATCTTTGCGAATCCTGTGAGCTGGGAAAAGCTGTTGACAGGGCACTATGAGACAGGCCTGCACTTTGTCCTGGGGGCTCTGTGTAAAGTCTTGACCATCTTAACAACAGAACATTATCTTCCCCAAACCATCAATTTATATTTATTCAATCCATGAAAAACTGAGGGTCAGAAAGCACCTAGAGCATGGGTGCCAGAGAGAGACCCCACCCAGCTCCAGGACTTGAACTAGTGTTTGAGATAAAACTGGACTTCCCAGCTTCCTCCTCTGAACTTCACCCACTATCGGGGGCATCGGGGCCAGAGGGGAGAGCAGAGGTGTTACCCAGATGATCAGGGAGTGGAGATAGACTGGCTGAACAGATATGTCCTACCCTACAGATCAACTGGGAGCAGCCAGCAGAGGCAATTCATAACTGGATCCGTGGGAACGACAAGGTGCCAGGCGCTTGGACAGAGGCTTGTGGGCAGGTGTGTTTATGCGTGGCTGGGATTGGGCTGGATGTACTGGTGTGCCCCACTGACTGTAAATCTCAAAATATGTTTGAACTGGTTGGCAAATAGCCACTGCCCTTACCCCCAGCCCCATCCAAGTGCTCCCAACCACTTCAGCCTCTCCCCAAGACCATGAGACCTACTTATCATCTGGTAACGAAAAGGTAAAGGTACAGGACAGCTCAAGGCCTCCAGGCCCTGCAGCAACTCTGGAGTTGAACTGTATTGGTTGTAAAATATTTTAACTCTTACCCCTGGGCTCAAAGAGACCCCAATTCAGCTCTGACTTGGCCCTAATGGGTAGAGGCAGCATGCTCAGCCAGGGGCTGGGCAGTAGGCAACCCAGATGCTGAAAACAGGGAGCTCTGAGGCTCACAGATTCTCTTGAGGTATCAGGGGATAACAGGACCTGAGCGGGGATTTAGGTGCCCCATGAAGGGTTGTCTTGTCCTCCACAAAGTTCTGGACTGCCCAAACCCCTGACCACTTTCCAACTGCCAAAACTGTGTCTAGGAGTCCTTCTGCTGCCCTTGCACCCACAAGAGCCTTTGCAAATTGACCGGTGATTGCCCTCATCCTCAGGGCAGGTGCCTTCACTCTGTGATACCTTCAGCAGATTTTCTCTCAATGTCTGTCCACCTGAGGTCTGAGACCATGGGCCACAGGGGCACACAGGGCTTGAGGGCTCCCAAAGCCTTCAAGCCTCCTTCAGGAGGCAGAGTCCTTAGAGCTGTGGCTCTCATGTTGCATTGTCCCTGGCCCCTACCTCAATCTTCCTAGTCCTGCTCAGCCCTGCCTAGGCTGCCAGCAGAGGGGGCCTCTTCTCATCCACTACCTTCTGGTTTTCCTTTCCTGTTTCCAAACAGAAGCTGACATTTTTCAACTCAACATTGAACACTGCAGGCCTGGTGCCTGAGGGAGAAGCTTTGCCCATCCCGGAAGCCCATCGGCCCGGAGTAGTCACGAAAGAGGGACTGATCCTCTTTGGGAATGATGACAGAATGGTAATGATGCTGCTGCGGGTTACATGTCCATACAGTAGGCTCAAGGTTACACACACTCCTGACCAAGGGTTCTGGCCCCACAGTTAGACCCCTGGCTGCTCTGGAGAGAACAGGAAAAAATAAAATGGCTGGCTCCAAAGGTCTATACTTGCCCCCAACCACTGGGTCTGCCCACTTCCCTGTTCCAGGAAGGCTAGCCTCTTGCTCTTCCTGACCAGGTGCCCCACCCAGGGCTGAGTGTCCTGTGGAAGTGTCAGAACCAGGAAGAAGCCCTCTCCAGGGAGCCTGGAACTTGGGGCCTCATATTAGTCCTGCAGAGTGGCCAAGGACCACTGGGCGTGGTCATTTAACCTCCGTGCCTCAGTTTCCTTCTCTTTTAAGAACTCTTGGAGCCATGCCAGATACATAGCACAGGGTTTGTTGAAATTTCCAAAGTGCTTGGAGTCCCCTGTCTGTCCTCTGATTCATATTAGCAGACTCTGTAACTCAGAACAACAGCTAATATTTATGGAGCACTTTCTGTGTGCCAGGAAGTTTGAAAACTATTTATATGTATTGAATTTAATTCTCCCAATAACCCTTTGAGATATGTATTAATATTATGCCCATTTTTCAGGGGAGAAAACTGAAGCACAGAGATTTAAATAACTCACTCAAGGTCACCCAAGCTCATTTGTGAAAGATCTGGGTTTCAAACCCTAAAATTCTGTCTCTGGGCCCCACCAGTTGTCCATAGCACTCCACTATTAATACTTATTCTGTGCAGTCATTGAGCAGAGCTAGGCCTTAAGATACCAAGGGCAGAGAAGAGGGAGGACAGGCAGGGGACTCTAAGCACTTTAGGAAATTTCAACAAACCCTGTGGTTGTTGAACCCTTGGCTGAATCAGTGTGTAGACGCCAAATATTGTGTGGCATGGCTTTGGTTGGGAATGCTGTGAGCTCGCTCTGGGTGCCCACTTTTCCGTGCTCCATTTTCAGAGGCCCTGAGGCTACCATAAACGTCTGTGATTTACAGCGATTGGGTGTTTTAGGTATTTATGACTGATAAATGCAAATGGAAGACCAGAGCTGTCTGGGGTCAGATTCCCTAAGAGAAGCTCCTGAGATGGGAGATCTTGTGCACATGATTTATAAAGGGAGCACTCTGGAAATTCACATACCACTCAGAAGCAGGCTAGGACAATGGACAATGCTAAGTGAAGATAAGGGTTCCTTATGTCACTCAGTCTTCAGTTTCTGCTCCCCTAGAGTAGGGAGGGGGACAATGAGGCATAGCCCCTGGGTCTCTCTGTGCACAGCCATGCTTATCTGCCAACATTGGAGTGGGGGTGCAGAAGTAGGCCACAAGAGCTCACCCTTGCAGCAGCTGGAGGATGGAGGTTCCAGCTGGGAAGGGCCCTGGTGGGGGACACTGACTGCATCCTCTGTGATATTCACAGCAACAGCAAAGCAAAAGAGGCAGCCTTGGTGGACACCCTTAGCTGAAGCATTTTTTGGGAACTCCCAGCTGAGTCAGGCTGGGTTTTAGCCCACGGAAAACTCTAGGCCATCTTCAAAAGGCAGCAGTATGGGGGTCAGGCAGGGAACCTGGCTCCAGTTCTGCTAGGACATGTATAGAATATGCCATTCTTATAGACCTCTTATCAAACAGAGTTGTTCTCCTCTATCCATGAATACATCTGCTCCTCTTCCCATCCCTGCCCCTGAGAGGTGCATCTGTGACCTTCACTAGATGTTCCCATGGGGTTTCAGGAATTGGGCTACTAGGTGATTAGTTGTTTTCTCAGTTGGCTTTTAAAGTAGTGCTTGAGTTATTTTGTCTAATGAGTGAGCAACAGTTTTATAGACATAATAAGGTCATTACACTTAAAAAGAAAGCAAGAGCATGGTGGGGTGAGTGATAGGAAAAGTAAGCATGATCTCAGCAGCCTCCCCAGTCTTAACTCCTCTCCTCATCATTCATCTGAGACTCCCTGTGCCTTCCTTACGATGAGAGTTAAAGATGAAGTACAGTGCTCTCTGTGGAATTGCTCTCCTCCCTACCATAAGGGCAAACATAGGCACTGTAAAATCCTTCCTTGTGCAGCTGCTGGTAAAGAACATCCAGTTGGAGGATGGCAAGATGATCCCAGCCTCGAAGTTCTTCGGGAGAGAAGACAATGATACCCTAGAGCTGACAGAGGCAGAGCTGGTCACCAGGGAGGCTGTGCGGGTAAGAGACCACTTCAAGGCTACTGTCTGGTTGAGCAGGTCCTGCACTGCACATGTGTTTTGTGAATCATACTCACTGGAGTCAGGCTGTGCACACTTTCTGTTGATGTATGTGCTGGCCCTAGCCGGGCATAGTGTTGGTCTATTCTGTCTTGGGGCTTTATATGTTCTCTTGCCCCTTCTCCTGCTACCACTGGGACCCTGAGAGTTGGCTAGCTGGGTCTGACTCTCCTAGGGATTCATCGTCAACAATGAATGGGCAAATGAAACAGAAGCCCCTGGAATAACTGAGTCAGGTGCCAAGCTCATGGTCTCATGATAGAACATGTGCACTTCCAGAAAGGCTTCCCAAGAAGGAGCACCTTATATTATGACCAGCACAAGTGTCATAGTCAGGAAGACCCAGACTCCAATCCAGTTCCCCCTTAATGATGCTGGGCAGTGTTTCTCTCTCTCAGACTCAGTCTCTTCCACCTGAGTCCCGTATGTGGTCACTTCCCAAAATTCTTCCTGGCCTCACTGCTTCCCCCACCCATCGCCCTCTCCCTAGAAGGCATGGTAATAATGATACTTAGGCTTATTGAATGGATGATGTCGGGTGAATTGTCCGAAATAACAAGATGATAGGAACGAGGTCACTGGCGACATGGAAATTACCCCTTAAGGATGCCCAGGATTTAATTGTGAGCTGGGGATTCAGGGAAGAGTGTTGCCTGGGCAGAGGTGTGGAGGGCAGGCAGCAATCGTGTGAGGGTAGGGAGTGGTTCACTATGTCTGCTGATTGAGAATGGAAAGGGTAGATCCATGACACCTTTCTAAGAAAAAAGAGGGGTCCAGGTGAAGGCTGGGCTAGAGGTCATGAGAGGCTGGTCATAGTTGGGCCTGCCAACCCCACATTCAGCAACAGGCCATGGCCTGGAGCCTGAGGCCCTTCCCAGCTCCTGTCCCGACAGGTCTGTCTGGGAGCTTGCCCAGAGAACAGTCATTCCATTTTGACTACCAGAAAGCCTTCTTAGGAGATTGGTTGGGTGCTGCCCACTCAGTTGCATTACCCTTTTCATGCTCATGCGCAAGGCCAGCCGGCAGGCACCATTGCCCTCCACAGGTCTGGAGATGGAAGATACAGAACCAGCTAGCCACTCAGTAAGGACAAGACCCAGGCATCCTGAGCCTCACCTGTGTACTTTGTTTTCACCCACAGAACTACCCCCCAATTTTGCTCTTCTGTTCAAATTGCAACACCCACACATCAGTGTCACACTGAGGATATTCAAACCTAGACAATAACACCAATAAGGCCAGGAGTGAGGGAGGCTCAGAAGGAGCTGGGTCTTGCTGTCTCAGTCCCAAGCCACACCTCAGCTCCTGCATGTTTGTCTTTCTGCCACCCGTGGACTGCCACGGGGACCCCAGGGAAGCTGGGGGTTGAGATGAGGTGGATGCAAGGATAGCAAACAAGTGACCCTGGGCTGTAGCATCTTCTCCTTTCCTGGAGCTGGTCACTCTAGGACCTTTAGGCTCCTCTAAGCAGCTATACCTCGGAGTGGACCAAGAGCCCAGCCTGATGCCAGGCTGTCCATCCACATGTCAGGGGCCGCTCTCATTAGGCTGACAGCTGCTCCCAACAACCCTATTTTTCAGAAAGCCTGGAAGCGAATCCTCCCCAATGTCCTGGAGGTGGAAGACTCCACTGATTTCTTCAAGTCAGGGGCTGCATCAGTGGACGTTGTGAGGTAAGGCCAGGAGTGTATGGGTCCCATCACAGGTGTCTGAGGCTGTGTCACACATCATACCAAAACTAAATGGCAGGAAATCACCACCATTTGTTATGCTCATGGATTATTCAGATCAGGGATCCAGAAAGGGTTCTCAAGTGCAGTGTGGCTATAGGTCAGTGGACTGGCGGGAGCTGGGACAGCTGGATAGGGTTCCAATACTGCTAGCTGGTTTCTTACTACCATGGCTGGTGCCTGGGCCAAGAAGGCGGGCAGCTGCTTTGCTGGCACTACTGACCAGGCACCTGCATACAGAGGCTTGGGGACTTGGACTTTTCTCTGTAGCAGCTCACGATGCTGAGAGTGAGAATGCCAGCAAACAAGGCAGGTGTGGTAACGCCTTTCATCATCCAGCCTAGAAAGTCTCATCACATTGCTGTCACTGACTTGATTAGACTCAACAGTCACAAGCCTATCCAGATTCAAGGGCAGGGCTGGCGGAGCTGAGACCCACCCTCAACTAGTGTATGGCTCTATTTTAAAACTGCCATAAGTCTCAACACCCCCAGTGAAAGCCAAGATGTGTGGGGTGAAAAGTAACAGGCAGATAAGGCCTGAGCAGATGAATCTAACCTTACTAGTGGCCCCATCAGGCATGTATTGGGGAGTAAAGGAATCATGATTATAATATTTTGAAAATTGATGTATAACTATATACAGTGAAATGCATAGATCTTAAGAGAACTGCTCGGTAAGCTTTGATTTAACTTGTGTAACTCACACAAATTGTATCATATATAATATATAGATTATGTTATCTATGTCATATGTAATACAGGTTATATCTTAATCAAGATAGACACCAGCATCACCCCAGGAGTTTCCCTCCTGCCCTTTCTAGTCAGTGGCTCCATGCCCCATGGACAATCTATCATCACAGATTATTTTACTTGTTCTTCAACTTCATATATATTGTCCTGCTTGCCATTTAACAGGGCATAAAGGAAAGGATGTGGAATGTATTAGAACATCTTTGCTAATAAGCAATAGTAATAATTCAATCTGGTTTAAGCAAAAAAAAAAAAAAAAAAAAAAAAAAAAAAAAAAAAAAAAAAAACCTAAAAATTAAAGTCCAGAAGTCCACCATAGCTTACTTTAGGCATAGCTGACTACTCCAAAGGCTCAAATTATGTCATTAATATTGTCACCATCCGTTGCTTCAATCTGGGGCAGGATTTCTCCTCATAATGACAAGTTGGCTGCATAGTAGCTCTGGTCTAAATTTTTGTCTTTTTAACATTCTCATTGAAAGGGAGGTGCATCACCAGCAGTTTTCACATAAGTCCTTGACTTGTATTTTACTGGCCCTGGTGGCATCATGAACCAGTCACTGGCCAGGGGAGGCATGCTCTGAATGGCCAAGGCTTGGACATGTGCCCACCTCTGAGCCAAGGGCAGAGTCAACTACATTCAACCTACATTTCTGGAAAGAGGGAGAAGGTTGTTCCTTAGTAAAATGTCAATATTGTTCCCAGAAGCAGGGAAAGTGGGTGCTGAGAAGGCAGAAACAAAGGTGCCTGCCACATGTGGGGAGATTTCTTGTACTTCACCTGGGCTCACTTTAGTGTCTGCAGTCAGCTGCCAGGCCAGCCGGGGGCTGACTCGTCTAGGTTAGCCCCTTCAGCGAGACCACCCAAGCTTGTTCTTGTGGTGGTGTCAGGGTCCTAGAAGGGAGAGCAGAATGAATACATCATATCCACTGCATTCTGTTGGCCAGAGCAAGGCACATGGCCAGTCCAGCTTCAGGTCATGGGGAAATGGACTTCACTTCCTGAGGGCAGTCACATCCCAAGGGTAGGATGACAGAAGGAGTGAAGCATTGTGGCCCATTTTGCAAAACATACAAAAGGACTGAATTAGGCTTCTGTGCTTAGAAATCTGTGGGTCTGTTATATCTTTATCTGACTTATTTGTGTTGTCAGTATAAAGTGTACGATAAATGCTTTGTTAAAAAATAATGCTAGGTAAAAGAATTTTAGACACCTGGGAGAACGATGTTCAGAGACCAAGCCAGACGTGAGCTGAGGTTGGTGGAGAATGCAGAGAAAACTGATTCATTTTTTGTTTTGTAAATTGTTAAGAGCATATATCCTTTTATTTTTATTATGGTAAAAAATATAATATGATCATTACATTACAGTCTTAATAACTATAAGCACAATGGTGCAGAGCAGATCTCTAGAACTTTTCATCTTTCATGACTGAAATTTATACCCACTGAAGAGCAACTTCCCATTTCCCCCTCCTCCTCAGCTCCTGGCAACTACCATTCTACTTTCTGCTTCAATTAGTTCAATTACTTTAGATGTCTCATATAAGTGGAATCATGCAGTATTTGTCCTTCTGTGACTATCTTATTTCACTTAGTAGAATGTCCTCCAGGTTTACCACGTTGTAGTGTATGACTAGATTTTCTTATTTTTTAAAGTTGAATAATATTCCATTGTATGTATATGCCATGTTTTCTTTATCCATTTATTTGTTGGTGGACATTTAGGTTATTTCCACCCTTTGGCTATAGTGAACAATGAACAAGGGAGTGCAGATATCTCTTTGAGGTCCTGATTTCAATTCTTTTGGATAAATACCCAGAAATGAGATTGCTGGATTATATGTAGTTCTCCGTTTAACGTTTTGAACAACCCCCATACTGTTCTTTGTAGTGGCTGCACCATTTTATATTCCCACCAACAGTACACAAGGGTTCCAGTTTGCCCACCTCATTACCAGTGCTTGTTTTTTTCTGTTTTTGTTTGTTTGTTTTGTTTTGTTTGATAATGGTCATCCTAACAAGTGTGAGGGAATATCTCATTGCTGATTTAACTTGTATTTCCCTGATGATGTTGAACATCTTTTCATATACCTGTTGTCCATTTGTATGTCTTCTTTAGAGAAATATCTATTCAAGTCTTTTGCCCATTTTTAAATTGGGTTATTTGTAGATTTTTGCTGTAAAGTTGTGGGAGTTCCTTATATTTTGGATAACATGGTTTGCAAATATCTTCTCCCATCCCGTAAGCTGCCTTCTCACCCTGCTGGTTATTTTCTTTGCAGTGCAGAAATATTTTAGTTTAATGTCGTCCCACTTGTCTATTTTGGCTTTTGCCCTTGATTTTGGTATCATATCCAAGAAATCATTGTCAAGACCAATGTGAAGAAGATTTTTCTCCATGTTTTCTTCTAGGAGTTTACATTTAAGTCTTTAATTCATCTTGAATTGATGTCTGTCTGACAAAGATGTAATGGCTACTATAACAACAAAGTATCTTCAGACTGAAAGACGAAGGAGGCAACTCCATATATATAACAATGTATTATAGGGTAATTTACTTATGGGAAGATTGGGCCAGAGTGGACAGACAGCCCAGAAGTTTTGTGCAAATTATTCTCCACTATCAGACTTCTGTTAGTATAACTTGGGTACTAATGATTAACAAGACAAAAGGAATGCAGTAGCACCAGGGGCCACTACTGATACTATTACCAGTTTGATATTTATTTCAGTTGCAATGCCATTCTGGCTATAACTAACAAAAATATTTATGGCTACATTTTAAGGAACACAGATAATCATCAACTAGCAAGCTTTGAGTTGCTTACTGAGGTTGGTCAAAGGTCACAGCATGATAAGACACAAAGATGGAAATGGTTTTGTTCATACCCCCATCTATACAATGTCTGTATGTGGTTTAAATAAAGGTCCAATTTTAGTCTTTTGCACATGGATATTTAGTTTTCCAACACAATTTATTGAAGATATTATTTTTCTCTCATTATATATTCTTGGCACATTCTTGAAGATTAGTTGGGTTTATTTCTGGGATCTCTATTCTGTTGTTTTATATGTCTGTCTTTACGCCAACACCATACTGCTTTGATTACTATAGCTTTGTAATATGTTTTGAAACCAGGAAGTATGAGGCCTCCAGCTTTGTTATTTTCAAGACTGGTTTGGCTAACAGGGGCCTTGGTGGTTTTATATTAATTTTAGAACTGCTTTTTTCTATTTCTGTAAAAATGAGGTTGGGCTTTTGTTAAAAATTGCATTGAATCTGTAGATTGCTTTGGGTAATATGACCATTTTAACAATATTAACTCTTCAAATCCATGAACATAGTATGTCTTCTTTAATTTCTTTTAGCAATATTTTATACTTTTCAGTGTACAGGTCTCTTACCCCTTTGGTTAAGTTTATTACCAAGCATTTTATTCTTTTCAATGCTATCGTAAATGAGAGTCTTCTCTCATTTCCATTTTGGATTGCACATTTTTAGTGTACAGAAATGCAACTGATTTTCGTATGTTGATTTTGTCTCCTGCGACTTTACTGAATTTGTTTACTAATTCTAACAGTATTTTGGTGGAATTTTTATGGTTTTCTACATATAAGATTATGATCATATCATCTATGAACAGAGCTCATTTCACTTCTTCCTTTCCAGTTTAGATGCCCTTTATTTCTTTCTCTTAGCTAATTGCATGGGGTAGGACTTTCAGTACTATGCTGAGTAGAATTGGCTAGGGTGGGCATCCTTGTCTTTTTCCTGATTGTAGAGGAAAAGCTTTAAGTCTTTCACCACTATGATGTTAGCTGTGGGCTTGGCATATATAGCCTTTATAATGTTAACATAATTTTCTTCTATTTCTAATTTGTTGAGTGTTCTTATTATGAAAGGTGTCGAATCTCGCCTAAAGTTTTTTCTGCATCTATTGAGATGATTATGTGACTTTTATAATTAATTCCATTAATTTGGTGTATCATTTATTGATTTGCATATATTAAACCATCCTTGCATACAGGGATAACTCCTACTTGACCATAGTACATGATCCTTGTAATGTGCTTTCGAATTTTGTTTGCGAGCATTTTTTAAATAATTTTTGCATCTGTATTCATCAGGGATATTGGTCTATAGTTTTCTTGTGATGTTCTTATTTGGCTTAGGTTTTAGGGTAATGCTAGTCTCACAAAATGAGTTTGGGGGGTATTTCCTCATTATCAAATTTTTGGAAGAGTGTGAGAAGAATTGGCATTAATTCTTTTTAAAATGTTTGGTTGAATTCACCAAGAAAACTCTCTGATCCTGGTTTTTAATTTGCTGGGAGATTTTTGATTACTGATTCTGCCTCTTTACTGATAACTGGTTTGTTCAGATTTCCTATTTCTCAATAAGTCAGTTTTTGTAAATTGTATATTTCTAGCAATTTGTCTATTTCATCTAGGTTATCACATTTGTTGTCCTGTTTCATTTATAATTGTAACAAGTTTTCTGGTTTTTTTTTTTCTTGGTCAGTCAGCTAAAGGTTTGTCAGTTTCGTTAATATTTTCATGAAACCAAATTTTGGTTTCACAGATTTTCTCTATTATTTTGTAATTCACTACTTCATTTATTAGTTTAATTTTTATTAAAATATAGTTGGCATACAATATTATATTAGTTTCAGGTGCACAACATAGTGATTTGACCTTTATGTACCTTGCATGTGATCATCACACTAAGTCTATAATAACTGTCACTGTGCAAAATTATTACAATATTATTGACTATATTCCCTGAGCTATACACTACATCGCCATGGCTTATTTATTTTACAGCTGGATTTTTGTACCTATTAATCACTCTCACCTTTTTCACCCATCCTCCCATCCCTCTTCCCTCTGGGAATCTTTGGTTTGTTTTGTTTCTATGAGTCTGTTTTTGTTTTGTTTGTTCATTTGTCTTGTTCCCCCCTACCCCACCCCAGAGTCCACATATTAATGGAATCATACATTATCTGTCTTTATCTGTCTGACTTATTCACTTTTTGGTCCATCTGTGTCATCACAAATGTCAAGATTTCATTCTTTTTTATTGCTAAGCAATATTCCATTGTGTATATACACCAAATTTTCTTTATTCATTTATTGATTGACACCTAAGTGGCTTCCATATCTTGGCTATTATAAATAATGCTGCTATGAACATAGAAGTACATATATCTTTTTGAGTTAGTGTTTTTGTTTTCTTTGGATAAATACCAAGAGTGGAATTACTGGGTTGTATGGTAGTACTATTTTTAATTTTTCGAGGGATTTTAATGTTGTTTTATACAGTGGCCGAGTCAATTTATAATCCCACCAACAGTGCACGAGTTTCTTTTTCTCTATATCCTCACCAACACTTCTTATTTGTTGACTTTATATAAGTCATTGTGGCAGGTGTGAGGTAGAATTTCATTGCAGTTTTGAGTTGCATTTCCCTGATGATTAGTGATGCTGAACATCTTTTCACATGTCTTCTGTATCTCTTCTTTTGAGAAATGTTTCTTCATGTCTTCTGCTCATTTTTTAACCAGATTTTTTTATGTTGATTTTTATAATTTCCTTACATTTTTGGATATTAACCCCTTATCAGTATATCATTTTAGAATATCTCCTCCCATTCCGTTGTCTTTTTTGTTGTTGTTGTTGATGGTTTTCTTCACTGTGGAGAAGTTTTTTAGTTTGATGTAGTCCCATTTGTTTATTTTTTCCCTTTACTCAAGGAGACTTATCCAAAAAGATATTGCTATGACCTATGTCAAAGGGTTTACTACCTATGTTTTCTCCTAGGAGTTTTATGGTTTCAGGTCTGACATTTAAGTTTTACTCCATTTCGAAGGTTTTTTTGTTGTTGTTATTGTTTGCTTGTTTGTTTGTTCGTTTGTATATGGTGTAAGAGAGTGGCCTAGCTTTATTCTTTCACATATGGCTATCCAGTTTTCGCAACACCAGTTATTGAAGAGACTGTCATTTCTCCATTGTATATTCTTTCCTCCTTTGATTAATTGACCATATAAGAGAGGATTTATTTCTGGACTCTCTTTTCTGTTCCATTGATCTATGTGTATGTCTTTGTGACAATACCATACATACTGTTTTGATTATTATAGTTTGAAATCAATGAGTGTGATACCTTCAACTTTGTTCTTTTTGCTGAAGATTGCTTTGGCTATTTGGGGTCATTTGAAGTTCCATATAAATTTTAGGATTATTTGTTCTAGTTCTGAGAAGAATAGCATCGGTATTTTGATAGGGATTACATTGAATTTGTAGATTTCTTTGGACAATATGAACATTTTAATGATATTAATCCTTCCATCCCATGAGCACAATCTGTGCTTCCATTTATTGGTGTCCTCTTCAATTTCTTTCTTCAGTGTCTTGTAGTTTTCAGAGTACAGGCCTTTCACCTGCTTGGTTAAATACATTCCTAGATATTTTATTCTTTTTGATGCAATTGTAAATGTTATTGTTTTGTTAATTTTTCCTTTCATCATTTGTTATTAGTGTATAGAAACAATGGATTTCTGTATGTGAATTTTGTATCCTGCAACTTTACTGAATTCATTTATCAGTTCTAATAGTTTTTTTTTTGTGGAGTTTTTAAGGTTTTCTATATATAGTATTATGTCATCTGCAAATAGTGACAATTTTACTTCTTTCCAATTTGGATGCCCTTCCTCCCTCCCTCCCTCCCTCCCTCCCTCCCTCCCTCCGCCCTCCTTCCGCCCTCCCTCTTCTTGTGCTGTCTGTCTTTAGTTCTTCCTTAGCTTTCTTTCTTCTCTTTTTCTTCCTTTCTTTCTTTCGTTCTTTCTTTCTTTCTCTCTCTCTCTCTCTCTATCTCTCTTCTCTCCTCATCTCTCTCTCTCACTATCTTTCTTTCTTTCTTTCTTTCTTTCTTTCTTTCTTTCTCATCTGATTACCATGACTAGGACTTCCAATACTATACTGAATAATAGTTTTGAAAGATAGGCATCCTTGTCTTGTTCCGTACTTTAGAGGAAAAGCTTTTAGCTTTTCACCATTGAGTATGATGTTAGCTGTGGGTTTGTCATATATAGCCTTTATTATGTTAAGGTACGTTCCCCCATACCCACTTTGTTGAGAGTTGTTATCACAAATAACTATTGGATTTTGTCAAATGCTTTTTCTGCATCTCCTGAGATGATAATATGATTTTTATCCTTGGTTTTGTTGATGGTTGTGGTGTATCACATTGATCTGTGGATACTGAACCATCCTTGCACCTCTGGGATAAAGCCCACTTAATAATGGTGCATAATTTTTTTAATGTATTTTTGAATTCAGTTTGTCAATATTTTGTTGAGAATTTTCTTGATGAGCCAGACTCATCAAGAAAAAAGAGAGAGAGAGAGAGGATCCAAATAAATAAAATCAAAAATTAAAGAGAAGACATTACAACCAACACCACAGACATGCAAAGGGTCATTAAAGAATACTATGAACAATTATATGCCAACAAATTGGATAGAGTAGAAGAAATGGATAAGTTTCTAGAAACATGCAACTTTCCAAGACTGAACAAGGAAGAAACAGAAAATCTAAACAGACTGATTACTAGCAATGAAATTAAATCAGTAATAAAAATCAAAACTCCCCAAAAAACAAAAGTTCAGGACCAGATAACTTCATAGGTGAATGCTGTCTAACATTTAAAGAATTAATACCAAAAAATTGAAGAGACAAGGAATACTTCTAACTTCATTCTACAAAGCTAGCGTACTCTGATACCAAAACCAAAGACACTTGAAAACAAGAAAAGAAAGGGAAAAAAAGAAAATTACAGGTCTATTTTATTTCTGCTCTAATCTTTATGTTTTTCTTTCTGCTAGCTTTAGGTTTAGGTTGCTAAACTTATTTTCTTTTTCTAATTACATGGCATACAGTTAGGATATTGATTCGAAATCTTTCTTCTTTTGTAATGTATGCATTTAGAGTTATAAATTTTTCTCTCCGCACTACTTTTATTGTGATCCATAAGTTTTCTTATGTTGTGTTTTTGTTTTCCTTTGACTAATAGTATTTTCTAGTTTCCATGTGATTTTTTCTTTCTCCCACTGATTATTTAAGAATGTGCTATTTAATTTGCACATATTTGTGATTTTTTTCTTCAATTTTCCTGCTGCTCTTGATTTCTAGAGCAGAAATCTTTTGTGATCAAAAGATACTATATAATATTTTAATGTTTTAAAACTCATTAAGACTTATTGTATAGCTAATAAATGGTTTACCCTGAAGAATGTCTCAAGCGCACTTCAGAAGAATGTGAATTCTGCTCTTTTTGGGTGGAGTGCTCTCTATATATGCAATAGGTTTGTAGTGCTTTTCAAGCCCTGTATTTCCTTATTTACCTTCTTTATGGTCCTATTTATTATTGAAAGTTGGGTATTTACATATCTAACTATTATTGTATAATGCATATTTCTCTCTTTAATTCTGTCCATTTTTGCTTTATTTATTATGGGGCTGTATTTTTAGGTGCACGTATGTTCATTTAAAGTTTATTTTGTCTGACATTCATGTAACCACCTCAACTCTTTTTTGGTTGTTATTTTCATGGAATAGCTTTTCCATTTTTGTACTTTCAACCTTTTAATGTAATTATGTTTAAAGTAAATCTCTTGTAGTGTATGGATCGATGCCATTTTTAATTCATTCTTTCAATCTATGTTTTTAATAGGAAAGTTTTATCTACTTTCATTTACCTAGATTACTAATAAAGAAGGATTTACTTCTGCCACTTATCTATTTGGTTCTTGTGTGTCTTACATACTTTTTATCCTTCAATTTATCTATTACTGCTTCTTCTTTTGATAGTATACAACTTTGATTTCCTTCTTATTTCCTTTTAGTTATTTCTTAATTATTACCTTAGAGATTATAATTAACATATTAAACCTATAATAATCTAGTTTCAATAACACCAACTTAGTTTCAATAATGTACAAACACAAATTCTAAACATCTCTGTTCTCCCCCCCGCCCCTTTATATTGTTATTGTCACAGGTTATATCTTTACACATTGTATACCCATTAATATAGAGATTAACTTATTGTTTTATGCATTTGCCTATTATAACACATAAGAAAAAGAGAGAACTTATATACTATACCAAAATTATAATATTACTAACTTTCATATTTGCCTACGTAGTTACTTTGACCAGTATTCTTTATTTTTTCTTATGGTTTTGAGTTACTCTTTAGTGTTCTTCATTTTAGCCTGAAAGACTTTCCTTAACATTTCTTGTACTGCAGATCCACAAGTAATGAACTCCCTCTCTTTTTGTTTATCTAGAAATGTCTTAATGTCTCCATTAATTCTTGAGGGATTTTTTTTTCTTTCAGGACTTTCTATCCCACTACCTTCTGTTACTTGAGGAGAAATTAGCTTTTAATCTTATTGAATTATTGTATGTGATGAGTCTCTTCTTTCTTGATGTTTTCCCAATTTTTTTCTTTGCATTTCATTGAGTTGATGTATAAGGTATTTCAGTGTGATTCTCTCTGAGTTTATCCTGCTTGGAAGTCATTGAGCTTCTTGAATATGTATATTCATATGTTTTCTCAGATTTGGGAAGTTTTTAACCATTACTTCTTAAAATATTTTTTTCTGCCACTCTCTATCTCTTTTCTCCTCTGGAGCTTTCAATAATGCATAAGTCAATGTGTTTTATGGTATTCCTGCAAGTCCCTCAGGCTCTATTCATTTTTATTCATTCTTTTTTCTTTTGGTTCCTCATACTGGATAATTTTAAGTTCACTCGTTCTTTTTTCTGCCACCTTATTGAACATATTTCATTGAACATATTTAAGACAGCTGATTTAACATCTTTGACCAACAATTTCAATATCCGTTCTTCCTCAGGGATGATTTTTTTCAAATTCCCCCATGAATGGTCTATACTTTCCTGAATTTTTTTTGTTTAAAACTGGACATTTGGAATGTTATATTATGGAACTTCTGAAAATCTAATTCTCTCTCCTGAGAGTTTGCAAAATATTGCTTTCTGAGGGCTAGAGCCATCTATTTGTGACTTTTATAAACTTTTTTTTTTTTTTTTACAAAATACGTATTTCTTGTTGTATGTAGTATTTGACGTTTCTCTTCTGTTATCTCTGTGGTCAGCCAGTGGCCTAACAAGGATTTTCTTAAATGTCTGACTCCCAAAAGAGAAAAAAAGTACTGCTTCTTTAAATCTCCTAGAAACTGCTTCAGTCTGTGAGGGTTAAAACAATGGCTGCCAGACTTTGTGCTAGCTCCTTGGTGATCAAAAGCAGCATCAGCACTTAGAACACATAGTCCTGATTTACAAAGGACAAAGTCATTATTGCCCACCCTGGCTCCAGCAAGCTGCAACCAAGAATGTAGCCTGCTGCCTCCAACTACTTCCTGCCACAGAAAGAGGGATAAGAGATGGCAGCCAATACCTCACTGAAAGGCTGAAATTCACTGAAATGTACTGACATTTACCAGCCTCTTCATCATGCTCTCCCCTGGATACTACAAATGTTCCACTAACTCTGGAGTTCCAAAGCATTTAATTACAGTTCCTACCAGTTCATTAGTTATTTCAGTGGAGGGATGGATTTTTGGAGATTTCTACTCTGTCGTCTTGTCTATAAATAAGCTTCTGTTTCTCTTGGTTAAATACCTAAGAGTGAAATGGGAAGTATATGTTTAATTTTTAAGAAACTGCCAAACTACTTTACAAAGTGGTGTCCAAAGTACCATTTTACAATCCCACCTGCAGTGTATGAGTGTTCAGTACTTTACATCTTTACCAGTAATTGGTATGGTCAGGCTTTTTAATTTTAAATATTCTAATGAGTATGTAGCCATATCTTGTGGTTTTAATTTGCATTTCCCTAATGACTAGTGATGTCGTTGAGCATCTTTTCATATGCTCATTTGCCATCCATATTTCTTCTTTGGTGAAACATCTGTTCCATCTTTTGATCATTTTTACTCAGATTGTTTTTTTTTCTTAGTGTTGACTTTTGAGAATTCTTTATAGAATCTGAACAAAAGTTCTTTATCAGGTTCATAATTTGGAAATATTTCTCCCAATCTATGTCTTTTCATTTTTAAACAGTATCTTTTGAAGGTTATTATTAATTTCCTATTAACTATTATTATTAATAGTTGGTTTATCTCATTTCTTATCACAAAATAGTAGTGAAGATATTATTATTCCCATTTTACACGTGATGAAACTAAGACTCAGAGGAGTTAGTCACTTGCCCAGGGTCACAAGTTATTAAGTGGTGGACCAGAACTTGAAACTAGGGCCCTCTGAGTCCATGGATTGGTAGCTTAACCCCAATTCTAGACTAACATTCATAGTTTGGGTGCTAGGATGAAGATCTCTTCTGGATAAATGTGTTTGGCACCACCACCTCTGTCAGTAGAACAATGTAGGGGTCTGCCAAGCCTCTTCCCATGCTCTCACTTTTCTATCTCTTTTCCTCCAGACTGGTGGAGGAAATGAAGGAGCTATGTGATGGACTGGAATTAGAAAATGAAGACATTTACATGGCAACCACCTTCATGGACTTTATCCAACTGTTAGTAAGAAAGCTGCGAGGGGATGACAGAAAAAGCGAATGCATCATCGACTATGTGAGTTCTGGGCCCCTCCATGTGAGCATGGCCCTACGCACACCTCATGCCTCCACATCTATGGATCAAACATAACACATAGAGCAAAACATGGATGTACAGGAAGGCCGGACGCCCAAGAGCCCACCCTCTAGTGTCCCAAACTTTTCCTGGCAACTCTAGATAGCCTGTGGGTGCCAGGGCAGTAGGGCAAATTCAAAAGAGAAAATTGCTAAGACTCAATACATGGGACAGGTTCTGAGTCCCAAGACGTGAGACCAGGGTATTAGAAAGAGGATTTTTTTCAGAGCACTTCTCTCCCTCTTTTTCCTTTGGTGGATTTTTCCAGCAGTGGCTGCATGTCTCCTGTGCCTCCAGCCCCTGCCAGATAACCCTGCTGGGACTTTGGTTCCTTTGAGTAGCCGTAGACCCTAGTTACAGTAGCAACACCTCCTCCATTTGTCCTTATAATTTAGTGATGGCAGTGGCTTCCTGCTGTTGCTGATCTCTAGGTTGAGTCATGGCTTCTCAGCTCTTCCATCACCTATGTAACCTATTATCTGCATTAAGTTATTTTTGTTGAAATGCAAGAGAAAAAGGAATTGGAATGTTTTCCCAATAAGGAAAAAAATGTTCCCATACGTTCAACTTGAATTATGGAAGGGTGATGAAGTAATTACAACTCTGTTTTTTAAAGAAACTCTTTTAAAATATCCCCAGGTTATCTTGGTAGGCTACCAACTCCCAAGGAATTAGCTTTGGGGTAGTTTTATTGGCTGATAGTTTGAAATAAGTGAAGAAAATATAGATAATCAGGATAGATCTCAGGTTGGCCTTGTGTTTGTGGACAAATGACTGATGAATGGGGTTTCAGGATGGGGGTGGCATCTCAGAGGCTCTTGCATTCAGTGCGGAGTTGCAGGTCTGCAAGGGAAGTGAGTGATGAGGCTTGTGTTATGTCTACATGACAGCTTACAAGGGCCTGTCCACCTACTTCCCATACATGGAAGCAAAGCAACCAGCCTGAGGTCACATAGAGGATAAGTGGCAGAACTGGGACTCCAACCCAGGTAGTCTGACCTCAGAGTCTATGCTCTTCATTTCTTCTTACCACTCAGCTCCTCAGACTGCACAAATAATAGCCTCCTTGGGTGTGTGTGTGTGTGTGTGTGTGTGTGTGTGTGTGTGTGTGCGTGCATGCCAGTGGTTGTCTATCCATCTGTGTTTTCTTTGTCTCTATGTGAGTTTGAACCAGTCACCGATGCCCATTTTTGAAGTGTCCACATTATGTCTAAAGCCTGTGATACCTTCCTTCCCAGGTGGAAAAGGCAATAAATAAGCTGATCCTCCAGATGCCCCACCAGCTCTTCATTGGGGGAATGTTTGTGGATGCTGAGGATGCCAAAACCTATGGGACCATCAACCCAACAGATGGAAGTGTGAGTGCAGGCCAAGCACCCTCTTCTCTCCTCCACCCATGGCCTGTTCTCCTATCTACTCCCCCAATTCCCTCCATCTGGCCTCTAAGGGTTCTGGCCCAGGATGCCTGTGCTTAGACACAAAAGGGTTGCAATCAGTCTCCAGTCCTCCCTATAAGAAGGCATAGAGGGAGACATGATGAGAAGGGATTAGAGGGGAGACAAGAGAAATCTAAAAGTTCTTGAGCCTGCTTCAGAGTCTAGGAATAGAATTAAAATCACTCAAGGAAGAAAAGATCATTTCCTCCCACTCTACACTTCAACAATGATCCCAGTGTTGGCCTCACCTTCTCAAATATTTGTACAGCCCAATATCAGGAAATTCTTTCTTGAATCCTGTTTGTCAGACTTTCTTGACTGTGACCCTCTTGCATCATGACCCATATACACGTGCATTCTCACACATATACATACCTGGGACAAAACTTACTCTTACAGGTATGTATTGATCATTTTCTGTCCTGTCTCATCTTATCGCATTGCTCCAATCCCTCAGAAAACAGATAACACACTCAAAATGGTTCATTTGATGGGAGTTTAAGGAAAGTGCTCCACAAAAGGATAGACAAAGTGTGGAGATGCAGACAATGTGCAGTGCCCTCAGGCAGGAACATCAGATGTTACCACCTTGAAGCCAGTTTTGCGAGTCTTGGGAGAAAGGCTGTGTGGTCAGGGCTACCCAGCAGATGCTATTCGTGATGACCAGCAAAGAACCGTAGTCCTCACCCCTCTCATCTCCCTCTCCCACCTGCACTCAGGCCTGTGTTATAGTGCAAATAGGTACCCTCAAGGCATGCAACGAGGAGAGGGGACAGATCTAGTCCACTCCAATGTCTAGCCCATTCCACTTAAGAAATAAACCTTCTGCCAGGGACTTACTAAATTAATGGGTCTCTGCTCTTGGCCTGAAAATGGTAAGCTGACCCTCAGCTTTGTAGGTTCATCTTGAGTAAATTGCTTTACGTGAGTTCAGTGGGAAGGAAAAGAGAAGGTCCTTGGTATGTAGAAACACAAATAGACCTTTCCCAGGCCTCATTTTCTTCTCATTGCATCCTCCCAGTGCTCTTCCATTGGAAGACGATCCCCTCTGAGCCCATCCAGGTGACCAGGGGAGTGGGCAGGCAGTGTGTCTGTGTCCACAAAGCACAGGGAGGGCTTCACAGTTTTGCTCCACCACAGGTCATCTGCCAGGTGTCCCTGGCCCAGATCAGTGACGTTGACAAGGCAGTAGCTGCTGCTAAGGATGCCTTTGAGAATGGATTGTGGGGGAAAATCAGCGCACGGGACCGGGGCCGACTCCTATATAGGTGAGAGCCCCACACCCACCTGTCAACCACAACCACCTTCAGCTCAGGATGGGGCTGGATGCCCAGGTCTTTTCAAGAGGAGTTGGGGTCCTAGAGAGGTCACGGAGGCCTGAGGCTCAGAAAAGGTTACTCAGAGGAAGTGACTCGAGAGACAGGAGGGATCTTACCAGACACAGGTGGCCTTAGAGGAAAGGTATACTGGTGGAGAGGGAATGCAAACAAAGATGTGGAGGTATAAAAGTGAGGGAGAGCCACAAACTGGCAAAGCTAATAACTGGTCCTGGAAGACCCAGAGAGGCACGGTGCTTAACTGGACTGACCTAAGCCCAAAGAAGGGTTGGGGCCCATTCTCCATTCTCACATTTTCCTTTTTTCACTTTTTTTTTTAAGTCAGGGCAAAAGGGGCCCTCTCTTCTTAGCTCCAATCACAAGTCTTAGGGAAGGACTTGGGATCACTTCAGCTTATGACCAGAGAGTGGAAGTGAGGCCCAGAAGAGGCAAGCTACTCTTCCAGAATCAGGTGGTCCCAGTGGGGTCAGAGCAGCCACTCCCAAAGAAATGAGATGATGTTTCCAACAAAAGGGAAGGTGCTGAGCAGATGAACCAAACAGTAGCCAAAAGCCTGGTGAGGCAGTTCCAGGAACCTGGCTTTGATGCTCCAGGTTCTAGGAAAGCTCTCAAGCTCAGAGCCTGGTGATAATGCAGTCCAAGCATGCTTGTCATCCAGCAAAAGAGCTCCCACCATGGCCATGCAGTCAGAATGCCCTTAGTTTCTATTGCAGAGGTCAGAAACACCAGGGAAACCCCCACAGAAAGAAAGCAGAGAGAGAGTCTGAATGGTTTGCAAAATGGAATAGAGATGGCAACGTTTCAGACAGGGAAGAGTTTTAAAGGTTGGGTATGCCCAGCCTGCCCTATCTTTAGTTTCAAGCCTCCTTGGAGAACCCAGCAGTTTTAGGAAGCCATTGACCAAGAGCCTCTGAAGATCAGTCAGAGCTGTGAAATGTACATGTCCAGGCTGATGGTGGTGAGCCACTGGCCCTGAAATAGAGACCCCTGTGGTAGACAGCACTGACCCAGAAGAAACTGTCCTTCCTTCGAGGTGCTTTCCTTCCATCTGGTGGCACATGTAATAACCTACTAACCACAGAGATAGTAAGGGGTGGTGCCCTGCACAGCTCTAAGTGGAGACCCAGACTGGGTGGACAGACATCTCAAGGCCTGAGAACTCCTAGTGATGCGGTCCCTGCCCCAAGTAGCCTCCCAGTACCTACAGAGGCAGCGTGCCAATGGCTACCCCAAGAGGGAGCAGGATAGAATTTCCTAGAGAAATGGCCACAGAGCATCCCTGGTTCAATCAGGCAAGCGGGACCACCATGGACATTATGGAATATAGAATACATTACAGGAATGACACATGCAATTGTGGGAGAAGCTGAGAAGACAGATCCAGAAGGAAGAGTTAGAGAAAGTCATTAGCCACCCCTTCCAAACCCCTGGCGGACAAGATAGAGCCTGTTTGGGAATCTGGGCAATAAACCATACCTAGTTGCCAGGGTAGGACCACAAAGACCCAGTGAAAATATATATGGGAAGCTGCCACCCTGTGCTCAGGTCCACTGCCAAGGGTCTGGTGGTAGCCTGGGCTGCTATTGGTCAGAGGTTGGGACTCTGGGAGGCATAGGTGTAGCATCATCAAGTTGACAGTAGAACAACCCTGCGTATCTCCCAACCAGTGTGCTCAGGTGACAGTTCCTTTAGTAAGTGTGTACTGAGTATTGGATTTATGACTCATTCACTTCACATATGACATCATCTAGGAATTTTAGGGGTTGGAGGGATTTGGGGATTATCCAGTAAAAAGTAATGTCCATGAGAGGCAGAAACTCACAACAAACTTTATTGGGATTGTGGGTGGGGAAGTCTCCAAAGCAGGAGACCCTCCAGAGACTCCAGACCCTCCAGGGGGTGTGTCACTACTCAGAATGGGGAGGAGCAAGGGAACTCTGGAGGAACAGGGAAGATCAGAGAAGAGGCTGCCATGTCCAGGTGATGTCGCTCAGTAACACAATGGGAGTCTGGGTCAGAGGGCTCCAGAAGTCAGGGCTATAACTGCACAGCCCATCTCAGCAGTGTTAACAGCAGTCAGTGAGGTTCTGCAGGGATACAAAGTAGGCAGGCTATAAATGGCTAAAATATACTGGTTTGGGCCATTTTTAAAATAATTGGATATACAAAAAATCGGCCCCAGTGGGCTTTCAAGCTAACAGGTCTCAGCCTACAGTGAAGACATAAATAACCTAAATGCTAGGCCAATACACAGATGCTATCTTTGGCTAATTTGTAATATAGATTTATATCTTTGGCCCATCTGTTCTTGTAGTGGATAGAACCCTAGTCCTTGAAATGCCTCAACATAGTGTTTTCAATATTTGTCTATAATTTTTCTCAAAAAGTGATTTAAACCTTTGCTCTTTTTACCTAGAGAATGACTTCACCACTGTTTCTGAGGTGACAATGTGGCTCTGCCACTGATTTGTTATACTTGTTTAGTTCACAGTTTCATTCACCAACCTTTCATGTCATGCTGCCAATGTGTCCATTGGGGAACAGGAGACCATATACTGTCCCTGCCCTCACATGAGAGGCAATAATACTGAAATACTCATCTATGTGAATATCGGTGACAGTTGGGTGAGGTTTGAAAAAAGTCAAGGATGTTGTTCAGAACACTGCAGGGAGATGAGATTGCTTTGGAGTGGGTGGGATTATGGTCGGCTTCCCAGAAGGTCTGAAAGAAGTGCAAAAGATTGAGAGAGGAAACCGGAGTACAGGAAGAGCATTCCAAGCCCATGCATGCAACGCGGCTCCCACACGTCCCAGACAGGAGGTATGACTTACCTGAGCACCTGAAGGAGGCCAATGTAGGGAGGAGGAGGCAGTAGGCACCATGGCCCCAGGAGAAAATGAGCAGGGCCTTGGATCTGGCCATTCAGGCACAGGATCTGGTCGATCAGGCATCCTGATTGTGGTGGGCAGCCACTAGGGAACTAGAGGTGTATGCAGGAGGACTGAAGCAGACTTGGGAGTATTAGGGCCTTGCTGGTGGTCATATGCAGAAAAGAGCAGAGTGGGAACAGATCAGCATGTTTGTCTCTGGGCTGAAGCTTCCCCATGTACAAGACTGAAGGCTGCTTTCAATCAGTGGTCTCCGCCTTCCCCTGTCCACCCTGCCTCCTGGGTGCATGAAACCCTCACATCATGGAGGGGGTACTGTTCTAACTTTCAGGCTGCCCACAGCAGACTCATGGGAGGACAATAGGCTGATGGAGTGCTCAGACTCCAGGAGGTTCTGTGTAGAGATGCCTTCCCTTGAATATCTCCCATCATCCTTCCCTCTCCATCCCTGGAGATGTCAGCCCCAGAAGCATCTTCCACTGGACTGGCTGGTGCTCAAAGCTGGACAGGTTTCCCAAATGGTGGAGGCTGTCTAGACACAGAGAGGGTGGCCTCTGTGATGGTGGCCTCGTTACAGAGGCAGGCAGCCTCCTCTGCAGGATCATGTATGAGGGTTATTATAGAGTAGTCAATCCACCCATATTTCATGGAAGAAAGAAATGGAGAGAGAGATGGAGAAAGGGACAGAGGGCATCAATCCTCACACTCACCACACTAAAGTAAATGTTACTATTCCATCTCACAGGAGAGGAAACTGAGGTCAGCACATCTGAGTGTGCAGAACAGGGCCCACGACTCCTTGAAGAAGGACCTTAAAAAAGCAGGCCAGGCTGTACCAGGCCTGAGCCCATCTCCCTTTCTTCCCCCATGCCTTGGCCAGGTTGGCAGATCTCATGGAACAACATCAGGAGGAGCTGGCCACCATTGAGGCTCTGGATGCGGGTGCCACCTACACACTGGCCCTGAAGACCCATGTGGGCATGTCCATCCAGACTTTCCGCTACTTTGCTGGATGGTGCGACAAGATCCAGGTGGGGCCTGGGCTCTTGCCTACTTCATGAGAGCTCAAACAGGCAGGCCAGGGCTTGCAGGAAACCGAGGGCAGCACATTACTCTGAATGCTGTGTAACATGGTTGCAGGCGTCCAGTGTCTCCATAAGGTCTAGGCTCCATGCCTCATCTCCTCTCCATGAGGCAGAGGAGTGAAGACAATGAGGAGGTGAGATGCCACAACTAAGTGCCTAAGACAACACCGTTTATTAGCTCCCAGTTCTGTAGGCGAGAAGTCTGGGTGAGCTCCACCGGGTTCTATGCCAGGGCCTTACAAGCTCAATATCAGGGTGTGGCCAAGCTGGACCTTATCTGGAAGCTCTGGGAGAGAAACTACTTCTGAGCCCATTCAGGTTTTGGCAAGTTCAGTTCTTGTGGTGGCAGGACTGAGGGCCTCAGTCCTTGCTGACTGCTGGCCAGGACTGCTCTCAGCTCCTGCAGACATCTCTCTGGAGAGGTCTCTCCTCCACCTTCCATTCCCCCACCCCTCTGACTCTCTTCTGCCACTAACTGGAGAAAACTCTTTGCTTTTATGGGGCCCTGTGGTTATGCTAGGCCTCATATATTACCATCCTAAGGTCAGCAATGCCATGCTTCATCATCGCAGGAGGGACAGCTAGCCATATGCCAGGTCCCAGGGATCAGGGCATCATCTTTGGGGCCATTATCAGAGGTTTGCCTGCTATAGGCAGTGATGGGTCACTCCTTCTCCAGAGAGACCCATGGCTATGAGGCTCACAGTGCATGGGCTCTGAACCTTCTGTCCTCTCCATGGGGCTATAGGCAATGAGGGAGGAAAGCTGCCCATTCCACCTGTATCTGAACTCAGACGTCCTTGTTATACATAATCTGGGAGCTTTGGGTCTCCTACCCAGCTGGGTAGTGGGGGCATCAGGATGCAGATAAGATCCAGCTCTTTCCTAAATCTCAGGGGCAGCCTGGCTGCCCAGAGGGAAGGGGTAAAGAACTGGAGCCTCTGCTACTGACACTCCCCATGCTTCTTCCAGGGCTCCACCATCCCCATCAACCAGGCCAGACCTAACCGAAACCTAACCTTGACCAGGAAGGAGCCAATTGGGTGAGTCACAGCACAGGGTGGAGAGAGGCCACACACTAGGCATTGTTCACACAACATGCTGTTTCATCACATTTTATGTATTTATTGAATAACTATTCATTTGTCAACTGCTGTGTGTCAGACATTTCAGGGTTTGAAGATACAACAATGATCAAAACCAATGAAAATTCCTATTCTGAAGATAAAACAGCTTCCTCTTTCACAGTACCTTTTCTGTGCCAGGCACTGTTTTAACGACTTTATAAATATAATTTTATGTAATCCCACAATAACCCTATATCAGTCCAGGTTATGGTGTGAAACAGAGTATGAACTAAAAATTTTTATCTGAAAAGAGTATAATAACCAATGGGCATAAAAATTAAGGACTCCTACAGTCTCAAGGAAAAGAAAAACCGACAGAGAAACAATTGCTCAGTGGAAGGAGGAAGACGAGTGTCCAGTCAGCATAGACAAAACTAGCAACTGGGGAAATGATTTAAGCCCAGCAGCAAGGGCCTCTGCCTCTCTATCAGATGGCCCAGAGGCCCAGAATGAGAAGATGGCAGGTGGGGGACGGGGGCTGGGTCCACCTCTGTGAAAGACAACTTGGCAGTGACCATTCAGTACCCACATGTCCTCACCCCCCCAAAGCGCAACTGTGGTGACTCACTGACACAGGCACACAAGGACAGCCCAAGAGTGCTAACAGCAGCTGTACGGGGAACCTGACAGCACAGCCAATGCTGTGCTCTGTGCTGCCCCCAATAGGGACCGGCATTGTGTGGCTGTGTCGGAAGTGCAGCGGCACTATAGGCACAACACACAAACAGCTCCTGGAGAAGCCGTTGTTACATGAGGAAAACAAGCTGAGGAATGGCGTCCAAAAACGCCCCACACTGTCCTGTCCTGTGGTCTGTCTTCACTAGGCATGTGCGTGGGTACACAGGGAATGGTCTGGCCAGGCGTGACTTCAGGAGGGAGGAGAGTCACCTGGGATAGAGGCCCCACCTTGGTCAGCACTCTGGTCATTTCTACCTGCTCTATACCCCCAACAGATTGGGGACTCTGTGGTCCACCAGCAGAGACCTCACATCCCCGTGGATGGTAGTCAAAGGCCCTCAGCTTCATTGGGAATATTGGAATGTTTCTTAAAGAGAATGTGCTGAAATGTCACTTGGGTCAATAAAAATGAGTACAGATGGTCCTGAAGGACTGGTCTGCTGGAAAGGGAGGTTCCTCTTGTGAGAGTGGGCTGTGGAGGAGAGTGGGTTGTAGATACAGGAAAATTTCTCCTTTAGGCCACAAGGTGGGGTGAGGCTAAGCAGAGGTGACATAGACTTCAGAACAGGCCAGGCCAGGCCAGGCCAGGCCAGGCTGCTTAAGCTATGGGGAGAAGAGAATTGCCTACCTGGTACTGAGAAAAAGCAAAGTGCAGCATCCTCCAATGGCTTCCAGTGTACCTGAAATGAAATTAAACTCCTGACTTTGGCTGAATGCTCGATGAGTGCTGATGCCCCTGACCCCACCCCCTCACTGCCTTTATCCATGCTGGCCTCCTCATGGACCTTGGACCCTCTACATGCTACTCTCTGAGTATTCGCACTGACCCCTCCCTTGTCTCCAACCCCTCAGCTGCTGGTCATCCAGGTGTCAGCTGTTACCTCCTCCTCAACGTCAGTGTACCTAGTTGGCCTACTCTCTAGTCTGTAGTCTCGTGTTATTCTCTGTGTGATGCATGCCATCTAAACTGATGTGCTGTACTCCCAGGGCATACACAGAACATTCCAAAAATGTCTGCAGAAGGAAAAGGGAGTGGCTTCAACCAACGTTCACCAACTAACTCCCCTAACCAGTGCCCCAGTGACCGCTGGAGTGAAGCCAGAGCCACCTCACCCCTCCCCCAGGTGCACACTGGCCCAACCTCCCCTAGGACCAGTGGGCCCTCTTTAGCAAGTGCCATCATTCAGGCACACTTGACAAAAGCTTTGGGCTGGCAGGAGTCACCTCATTGCAGAACCCAGAAAAGTGGAGCACAACAAGGCAGTAGCTGGTGGAGGAGCCAAACCCATGAGGTTTCCAATAAGAAAGACCATCAGGAATAGACTAGGCACAGGGTTTGATGAAAGAGCGTTCTCATGGCAGCTTGGCCAGGGATGTACTCATTCTGTACCTGTGTCCCATGCCCCTGCTGGCTTTGACCTCATGCCAGGCCTGCTCTACAGACCCCCAGTCCCAGGAGCTACTACCTTTCCCCTATATTGGCAAGTGTAGGAGTTTGCTCAGGCTGCAGTAACAAAAAACTTGGAGGCTCAAATAACACACTTGTTGTCTTAGCATTCTGGGGATAGAAGTCCTAGATCAAGGTATCTTCTAAGGCCATAAGGAAGAATCTGCTTCAGGCCTCTCCCCTAGTTTCTGGTGGTTCTCTGGCAATCTTTGGTGTTGCCTGACTCTGTCTTCATGTTCGTATGGAGTTCTCCCTATATGTTTGTGTCTGTTTCTTTACATGGCATTCTCTTCATAAGCAGAGCAGTCATATTAGGTTAGGCACCCACCCTACCTCAATAAGACCTGATCTTAACTAATTATATCTGCTATGACTTTATTTCCAAATAAAATTACATCTGAGGTTCTGGAATTAGGACTTTAGCATATGAATTTGGGGGGCACAAATCAGCCTATGGCAATGGGACTTACTTCTCTGAAGTCTTTTCTTCTTCGGAGCCCCCCACAACCCAGCCCTCTCTCTCCCTGGTGACCTCACCACTTCCCTGGGACCACTCACTCTAGTCCCTCTAACTGTCTTATCCCTTTGAGTCTACTGGGCGTACATGGAATGGGGAAGTGACTTTCCTGACCCCTCAGTATGACCCAGGATGGCATGAGGGTTCCCTAAGCTGGCTTCTGTGCCCTCCCAGACCCCACCTCATTCCCACTCTGCCTGCCTGTGCTTCTGTGGCTCCTCACTACTTGTCCTTCCCTCTCAGCCTTTGTACACACTCTTCCACTACCCAGGCTAAGCAGTTACCTTTTAGGAAGTATTCTCTGTTTGTGATGGTGGTCATGAAGAGGATATTGGTGATAATGAAAACAACAGTCAAGTAGTCAATGTGGGGCTCTTGCATGTATTAGCTCCTCTAATTATCTGAGAGGTGCTGTTATCACTCCATTTTACAGTGGACAGAGAAAGGTAAGGCCACATGACCATGGGACCACAAGTGTCATCATTAGGTCCCCTGGGACTGTGGGGCAGCCTCCCCTCCATGAAGACACTGCCTAGACAGAAGCTTTCTTCTCAGCTGAGGGGTGGTACAACACTGGATACCATTTCTTAATGCAAAGCAGGCAAATCTTATCAGGCCTCCCAGGCTGACTCCCTGCTTTTCCTCTTCACAGGTCTGAGCCCTGTCCTCACACCCATAGGACCCTCTCCCACACTTTCCTGGCCCACTCATCCCTACCCCACGTCTCCCCAGCCTGCTATGTGACCCCAGGCCTTCTCCTAGGCCATGCCAGCTGCCAGGTTCTTACCTATGTCTTCCTGCTGTCACCTCCCCCATTGTCTTATGCCACACCCTACCAAACTGTGTCCCTATACTGGTCTCATAGCTCCCATCAGAAACTGTCCAGTGTCCCATGCCATCATGCTCTTCCTGGAAGAGAGGTTCCTGCTAAACTGGATACACTGCCCTGTCAGGGCCTAGAAAGGCAGGCAGGAGCTGCCTTAAGCAGTAGCTTTGGTGCCATACCTGGAAGCCTGGCTCTGGAATGGATAGCAGGCTTGGGAGAGAGAAAACAAGCTGGTAGGTCCCCTGTGGGTACCCAGGCTGAGTAGAGAGATGAGGGCCTGCTTCTTTTGTATGGCAGGGTCTGTGGCATTATCATCCCCTGGAACTACCCTCTGATGATGCTCTCCTGGAAGACAGCTGCCTGCCTGGCTGCTGGGAACACAGTGGTGATCAAGCCTGCCCAGGTGGGTTTGAGCAGGACCTGTGGGCTATAGAGGGTATGGAGAAGCACCCTGTAAAGGAAGAGGCAGGTGGCCCATGACCCCTTCACCCACATGGGTCCTGGTTTCTCCTCAAGAGAGGAAAGGTACTGCTGATGAGGGATAGGCTGCTGTGGGCCTGCTCACAGCGGGCAGAGGTAGCGTGCAGTAGGGCCAGTGACACTCATAAGCAGACTTTGTGTTCTTTCTTAGCTGAGTTAGGATAACTGTATTTGTGTTTCTAGCTGCCTGGTGAACAGAGTTAGGGATTTCTCCACAGATGCCAACACTCCCGACAGATTTCGGGGAAAGGAAACTCTTCTTGGTGCCTGTAGCCCAAGGCCTGAGCTCTGAGACAGCCTACAATGGTCTGTTTAAAGCTGGTGCCATGGTCTCCTGTTTGGCTTCAGAGATCAAAGTCCTAAAGGGAAGTGAAGTGAGCAGTGAGATCTGAGCATCTGCCACCCCAGCCCCTCACAGAGGAGGCATAGAGATGGGACATCGGGCCTGCTCATCCAGGCCGGGAGATCGTGAGCAGGGAGGGTCCCCCAGGAGTGAGCACATCCCCTCTCCTGAACTTCTTCTGTGCAGTGACAATAACAGCTCCTCCCTAGCCTGCCTCCAGGCAAGTTAGGAACTGAAGGTGAGATGCTATAGCACGTGGCTCTGACAGTGTGCCCAGGAGGTTTCCCACGCCCCAGTTTCTTTGGGGCAATTTCACCCTGAGGGTATTAACACAGTAATTAAAAAAAAAAACAAAACTAACAATTATGATAGACTAGAGTTATAGTGCCTAGAGTCAGGAGTTTCTTGAACATTTTAACATACATAACAAATTAATAGTAATTTACATATATTTGCTTATTTAAGCATCACAACGATGCCCTGAGGTGATCCTAACATCCCTTTTTTCATGGGGGAGTTACTGACAGGTCAAGGCAATTGTCCCTCCACTAGCCCATTGCCCTTAGGAACACCCAGACCTTACTCTCAGGGCCAGGGTCCCATGGATTGGGCCCCTTAGCTTGAGGCCTGACAGTGGGTGAGGCACAACCTTCCTTGTCAAGGAAAGTTACCTGGGCCAGAAATTTATTCTCTCTTCCTCCAGAAGAGGCCAGTTGCTAGCTGATCAAGGGCAGGGCACGGCCTCTAGCAGTGGGGCTGGATCCTGAGGCATTATCATCACAGCTAGAACCTAAAGTACTAGGCCCTCCCTGGGCTAAGATGCTGCCAGAGTCTAATAGATGGACAGCTAAGGCAGCACCACAACCAGAGGAGGAGGCTAGTTTCTCTGAGGGGTCAGGGAATAAATGTGCCTTGCAGCCTTCTGAGTATGAGGCCCTACGGGGCAGTCCTCAGACTGCACTCCCCAAGGGCTCAGTGTAAACAGCGAAGAAGGAATGAATGTGCAGAAAGGGGCCCAGGCCTGGCTGAGGGGTTGGAACTCTGCCAGGAAAAGGTGCTAGAAAGGTACCTGAGGTTAGCATGTCCTTTTATTCTTGGCTTCCAGTTGGAGCTGTGGGGGAAGTTGGCTGGCTTGGTGGTACCCTCTATAGTGAGGCATGAAGATGGCTTCCCCGAGGTCTTCCTGCCTTGGCTGCCTCTCCCTGCTTGCTACCTAGGCTGCTGGGAGAAGATGACAGAGCTCCACTTCCCAATCCCTTCCAACTCAGTCTTCTTTCCTGCCTCCTTAGGTGACCCCACTTACAGCTTTGAAGTTTGCAGAGCTGACATTGAAGGCTGGCATTCCTAAGGGTGTGATTAACATCCTTCCAGGATCTGGTAAGGTTTATGGACAGGAACATGGGCATCTGGGGAAGCCAGGGCTGCAAGCCAGAGGTGTACTTGGTCAGAACAGGGCCTACTGCAAGACGTGCCCTGGAAAGTGGAGCAAGCCAATGCAGAGCCAGTGGGATGGCAGCCTGATGGTGGCAGAGAAGGTCATTCTATGGTTTCTGATGAGAAGTTGACAGTTAATCTTATATATGATGATTCATTTTTATTTTGCTGCTATCACATTTTTCTCCTTATCTTTCAACATTTTTATTATGATTATCTGGATGTATATCTCTACATTTATTTTACATAGAATTCATTACACTTCATGGATATATAGATTAAATCAAATTTGGGAAGTTTTCAGCCATCATTTGTTTTAATATTTTTTTCTGCTACATTTCTTTCTCTTCTCCTTCTGATACCCCCATTATAAATATGTTGCTGTGTATAATGGTATTCTCCTTTTCTCTGAGGCTCTCTTTATTTATATTTTCATTCTTTTTTCTCTCTCTTCTTTAGATTGCATTATCTCTATCCTCAAGTTCATATACTTCTGGTTTTATTATGTTATAATCAGATAATATCACCTGTGTATTAACTTGCTGGGGCTACCATAACAAAATACCACAAATTAAGTGACTTAACAATAGAAATGCAGTCTCATAGTTCTAGAGACTAGAAATCTGAGATTAAGGTGTCACTCTGGAGAAGAATCCTTCCCTTGCCTTTTTCTAGCTTATAGAAGCATCACCTTGATGTTTACCTTGATCTTTACATGGCATTTTTTCCTGTGTCGTATCATACAGAATAGTTTCAGTGCCCTAAAAACTCTCTGCTTCATTTAGTCATTTCTCCCTTCCCCCTTCCCAAACTCCTGGCAACCACTGATCTTCTCACTGTCTCCCAGTTTTGCCTTTTCCAGAATATGATATAGTTGGAATCATACAATATGTAGCCTTTTCAGACTGGCCTCTTTCACTTAGTAATAAGCATTTAAGTTTCTCTCTCTCTCTCTCTCTCTCTCTCTCTCTCTCTCTCTCTCTCTCTCTCTCTCGGCTTGATAGCTCATTTCTTTTTAGTGCTGAATAATATTTCATTGTCTGGATGTATTACAGTTTGTTTATCCATTCACGTACTGAAGATCATCTTGGTTGCTTCCAAGTTTTGGCAATTACAAATAAAACTGCTAAAAACATCTGTATACAGGGTTTTATGTAGACACAACTTTTCAGATCATTTGGTTAAATACCAAGGTGCATGGTTGCTGAACTGTATGTTGAGTGTCTTGGTTTTGTAAAAAACTGCCAAACTTTATTCCATAGTGATTATTCTATTTTGCATTCTCACCAACAGTAAATGAGAGTTCTTTTTGTTCCACACTCTTGTTAGTATTTACTATCGTCAGTGTTTTGGATTTTAGCCATTCTCATACCTGTGTAAGTGGTACCTAATTGTTTTAATTTGCATTTCCTTGATGACATATGGTGTGGAGCATCTTTTCATATGGTTATTTGCCAACCGTATATATTCTTTTTTTTTTTTAATTTTTATTTTATTAGTTTCAAGTATATTGGTTAGACATTTATATAGTTTATAAAATGATCCCCCTAATTGCTCTTTCTTTTCTCTGGCTCTCCACCTAGCCATTACATTAATGCTGACTGCATTCCCTATGCCGTGCTCCCCATCCCCATGACCATCTATCAACTACTAATTTGTACTTCTTTGACCCTTCACCTCATTCTCCCAGCACCTCAACCTCCCTCCCTTCTGGCCATCCCCAGATTGTCACCTATATTTGTGAGTCTGCTTTTGAACATTTTGTTCTTTTTGTGCCTTAGATTTTGCGTGTAAGTAAAATCATATGGTATTAATCTTTTTCTGTCTGACTTATTGCACTCAGCATAATAACCTCTAGGTCTATCCATGTTGTTGCAAATGGTAGGATTTTGTTTTCTTTAATAGCTGAGCAATACTCCATTGTATACATGAACCATTACTTCTTTATTCAGTCGTCTGTTGATAGGCATTTAGGTTGCTTTCATATCTTGGCTACTGTAAATTGTGCTGCCATGAATATCGGAGTGCATAGATCTTTACGAATTATTGTGTTGGTTTTCTTTGAATAAATACCCAGAAGTGCAATTGTTGGGTCAAAAGATATGTCCATTTTTAATTTTTTGAGAAACCTCCAGATTGTTTTCCATAGTGGCTGTACCAATTTGCGAACCCACCAACAGCGTATGAGTTTCCTCTTCTCCATATCCCTGCCAACACTTGTTCTTTGATTTATTGATGACAGGTGTGAGATAGCTAATTGTGGTTTTAATTTGCATGTCTCTGATGATTAGTGACCTTGAGCATCTTTTCATATGTCTATTGGCCATCTGTACTTCCTCTTTGGAGAAATATCTGTTCAGAACTTCTGCCCATTTTCTAATTGGATTGTTTGTTTTTGTTGTTGAGTTGTATGAATTATTTATATATTTTGAATATTAACCTATTATCAGATGTATCATAAGTGAATATCTTCTCCCATTCAGTCAGTTGTCTTTTTGTTTTGTTGATGGTTTCTTTTGCTGCACAAAACGTTTTTAGTTTGATGTAGTCCCATTTGTTTATTTTTTCTTTTGTTTCGCTTGCCAAGGAGATATGTCCAAAAAGAAATTACTGTTAGCAATATCAGAGAGTTTACTGCCTATGTTTTCTTCTAGAAGTTGTTTTCTTATTGTTGAGTTCTTTTTTTTGTTTTAATCTTTTTAGGTGAGGCAACCCTTGGTTGACCTCACACATTGAAAGGACCTTGTCAGCTTACAATCTCTTATTTTTTATTTTTTATACCTACAGCACCTGGTCTTCTTAGGTGGTCTCCCATCCAAGTAGTAACCAGGCCCAACCTTGATCAGACGGGATCAGGCTTGTTCAGGGTGGCAGGCCGTAGACTTATTGTTGAGTTCTAAGGGTTCTTTCTGTATTTTGAATACCAGTCCTTTATCAGATGTGTCTTTTCAAATATTTTCTTCGCAAAACAGAGATTTTTTTAAACAAGGATTGGTGGAATGGAATTAGTATCAAAATTACTTGTAGAGCTTTAAATATAAGTAAAGAGAGGATGCAAGTATTTCACTCCAAATCATCTAAACTGGAACCTTCATGGGTGCATCTTAGCACACACAGTTTTACAAGCTCAGAGGCAGGGGAGCAGTGAAGAAGGAGGAACCAGGTAGATGAAGGAGCACAGGACTGGGCAACTAATGGGTTGAGGAAGGGATGTGCCAAGAACAACTCTCAGGTTCTTGGCTTAAATAACTGGCTATAAGGAAAGGTTATTTACTGAAATAAACAACCCAGAGGAAGAGCAGGTCTAGGGGAAGATTAAGAGTTCTGTTTCAAATATATTGAATTTGAGAGGGTGTGAGACATCCAAATGCAGGTGCTGAGCATGCAGAGGAGCGATAAATGGATCTGTATCCCAGGGGAGCTTGGCTTGGAGATACATATTGAGACGATGATGTGGCTGAGATGGCATTTGAAGAAGTGAGTCAGGGCGTGAATTGAAAAGCGTACAAGAAGACTCAGCTGAAATGGTGTGAATCAAGAAGAACAGAAGAAGTCTCAGGATGGAACCAGAGGCACTGGGTATTTTAAGGTTGGGTAGAAGAAGAGCAAAGGAGAAGGGAAGGGAGCAGAGAAGAAAGAGGCAAATTAGAAGAATAGAGAGTCCAAAGCCAAAAGGGGAAAGACACTTAAGCAGTAAGAAATGACTTTGAGTTTTGGGAAAGGTGACCATGAAGCTTCATTGAAAAGGAGATCATAGGGGTGAAAAAGAATTAGCCACACTAGGGGGCAGAATGTGTGCAGGACTTGCAGTGAAGTGAGAAGGCCATGAAGTAAAGGTTGGGCTGGGTACAAGCATTCCAAACAAGTGAAGAAGTGAATGCCTGCGCTCTGCATGACTGGGTCCTCCACACCTGGGCCCTTCATGACTGGGGCCTTCCTCTTCAGGCTGCATCCCCAAGAAAGGCTTGTTGGAGTCTGTGATGCTTGGCGACCACCACCCCCATAGCCAGTTCAGGAAGTCCTTGGGTCTCTGCTGGAGACCCTGGAAAAGCTGGATGTCTGAGTGCCTGCATCCTTTGTGTCTGCCTTGATAGGCTGAAAGTCACATGCAGACTTTACTAGTTTGCTTGAGCTATCATAACAAAGTACCACAGAGTCGGGGGTGGAGGACTTAAACAATAGACATTTATTTTCCACAGTTCTGAAGGCCATAAGTCCACGCTCAAAATGTGTTTCCTTCTGATGCCTTTCTCCCTGTTTGCAGATGGCCATCTTCTCTCTGTGCCCTCACAGAATATTTCCTCTACATCTGTCTGTCTAATATGCTCATCTTATAAGGACAACAATCAGATTAGATTAGAAATAATGACATTAACTGGATTGGATAATGCTTTTATTTTACCTTAATTACCTCTTTAAAAACCTCTCCAAATACAGTCATATATGAGGTACTGGAGGTCAGGGCTTCAACATATATGTTCAACAGTGAAACAAAGGTGTAACGGCCACCATAATGAGAAGGTATCCTAAGACTGGAAGACGAAGAAGGCAACTCCATAGAATATAACAGAATTTATTATAGCGTAATTTATTTATGGGAAGATTGGATCAGAGTGGAAGACACAACCTAGCAATTCTGTGCATATAATTCTCCACTCTCAGACCCCTGTTATAGTTCTTTTTTTATGGTATAACTTATATACTAATGACTGACAGGAGAAAGGGACAAAGAATGCAGTAACACCAGGGGCCATACCTTTTGTTGGGCTTGTGATAGATGATTGTTTATCATCGATATTATTACCAGTTTGATATTTATCTCGGTTGTCATTGTCTTCAGCTCTTACTAACGAAAGTATCTATGGCTACATTTTAGGGAACACAGATAATCACCAACTAGCAAGCTTTGATATATTTACTAAATACAATGAGGTTGGTCAAAGATCATGAAACAAAGAGCTTGAAACAAAAATTAAATGAAATCGAGGATGCAGAAATAGAGTGAGTTTGGTTTATATCTACATCTGTACTATGTGGATTTTGAGGGGATGCAATTCTGTCCTTATCAAGGAGCAAGGCCCAGTGAGCCCCAGGAGCTAAGGGGGATACTAAGAAAGCAGGACACAGCCCAGAGCCTCAGGGTGGACATGTGAGGGGTAACGGGGCTCATGCTTCCCCACTCCAGCACTGAGGCTACCCTCACTCTCCTACCTGCTCCCATCCACAGGTTCACTGATCGGTCAGAGACTCTCGGACCATCCCGATGTGCGGAAAATTGGGTTCACAGGCTCTACAGAGGTGGGAAAGCACATCATGAAAAGGTAGGTGGTTGAGGTGTATGAGAGAGGCCACCATTGCCAAAGAAGCTGTGGCTCTCATCACAGTGTCTGGACATAGACAGTGCTGTGAGTGAGCTCAATCCTTCTTCTCAAGCCTCTGTGTGCGGCAGTTCCTGGAGGCCGGATTAATGCAGGTTCTGATTCCAAGCCCTTGGTAAGGCCAGAGGTGGCTGCTCTGTGGAGCTCACTTGGACCAGTGAGGTGCTGGAGCCACACGTGGCTGTTGATCTCTTGGAATAGAGCTGCTCTCTATTGAGACATGCTGTGAGTGTAAAATACACACTAGAATTTCAAACCTAGCACACAAAGTAAAGCATTTCATTAATAATTTTTATATTGATTGCAAATTGAAATGATAATATTTTTTGATTAATTGGGTTAAATTAAATACATTAAAATTAATTTCACCAGTTTCTTTTTAGTTTTTTTTTTTTTTTTAATGTGCCTACTAAAAAACAGCCATTACATATGTAGCTAGTATTAACGCTTTCATTCTATTCTAGTGAGGACACTGGTCTAGGACATCCTTTAATCTCTTGTTTCTTGGAGTTTGGCCTCAAACCAACAGAGGTTACGTTCCAGGCTCTGTCATTAATTCACAATATGACCTTGGCCAACCACTGACATTTCTAGGCCTTAGTTTCCCACCAGTTCAACAAAGGTAGTTTCCAGGTTTAGTGATTCTGGTCTGCATAGCTGACAAGCTTAGGGAGGTAGACAGGGTCTGATCCCAGAGCAGCAGCTCACAGCTCGGACTGCCTCAAAACAACCACTGGATGCCTAAACCCCACCTGAATTTTTGGAGTGGGTTTTGGGTATCTGCTCTTTGAGTGATGGGTGAAAATAGAGAGCAGCTAAAGGTTCTTCTGAGAACCACTGCCTAGCAGGATCTCTAAGGACACATGACCACCCATTTCTGTCTTTGCTTGTAGTGTCACGTATGTAGGGAGTCCAGCTACAGCATGATAATTCCACAGGGAGAAAGGCTTCTCATATTAAAACATTATTTCCTTATTGTAGCTCCTAATACAGAGCAATGTTCTTTCTCCCTGGGACACTTCTGTGGCACACAAGGTAGGGTTCATACCCCTCAGCCCCTTACATGCCCTCTGTGAACCAGCTGTGTCCCCCTTCCCAAATGGGCACCAGGCTTGTGCTAATTACAGCAGTTTCATTGATACCCACTTTTGGGTCAGCAGCCACAGCCAATGTGGCTGATAGAGTATGTCTTTAGGATCATAGAGGCTTATGTCACAGCCTGTAAGTGTACCAGGCAGGGCTGCTCTGATTTATTTTGAATGCAGTAGAGAAAGCCTTGGTACTGAAGAGAAGGAGAGTGGAGAGAGCAATGAACTGATGAATGTATAAACAGATGACAGAGCAGGAGAGACAACTGCAAGTAGTCACTGCAGCTTATTTACCTCTTCTAATTCAAAAGCTGATCGATCAGTCTTCTCTGTGGTGTGTAGGTGAGAGTCACATCCAATGTGTGTGTACACAGTCCAGAAGGAAGACTCAGGAAATGTCTACTCTAAGAACTCCAGGAAAGGAGGGTTTGCGTGGACAGCATTCCATGGCTCTGTAGCTATCTTCCCAGGATCTTTCCCAAGCCCCTGTGGCTGGTGCCTAAAACAGGGGAGTCCTCCTCCTGCAGTCAGTCCTGAGCAAAGAGCCCCCCACCCTGTATCGTGCCTCATTTTGTTGACCCAGTTCACTAAGTATCCCTCTGGGGTCAGTATCAGTAAGTCCATTTTGTGTCCACTGATGCAGTGTGCGCAGGACCCTCAGCTACTCTCTGTTTGCACCCATCATTAAAAATCTGGGGTACAAAGCTCCTATGGCACTGCAGCTGCTCCAACTAGGGGATGGTTCTGTGCTCAATTTATTGGTTTGAAATTTGTCGAACACTGGCTTCATGACCCGATAAATGCTTGATCACCCTGGTCGGGCTTCAGCTTTGGTGGATGGGGTCAAACAAATGCACCATGGTGTATGGGAGCAGAGGCCTGAGGAAGTGAGGAATGAGCTGTAGGTATATCTGAAGAGGGAGTAGCCAGAAGGGGACAGTGAGAGCAAGTCCCTGAGGTAGGCATAGGTTTGGCTGTTGAAAGAAGAGGAAGGCGCTTTGGGAATCCAGAGAGCAAAGAGTAGGGAGGGAGTAGTTGGTGAGTGCAGTGTGGCGAGAAGGTGTGGGACCTAGTCTCCCTCCAAACCTCTGCTTGCTCTTTCAAGCCCTTGGACCCCTCTACTTAGAGACCTATGTCCCCATCTCCCATGAACCCAACCTCACCAACACTCTTCCTTCCAGCTGTGCCCTGAGTAATGTGAAGAAGGTGTCCCTGGAGCTGGGCGGGAAGTCACCCCTCATCATCTTTGCTGACTGTGATCTCAGCAAGGCTGTGCAGATGGTGAGGGATAGCTGGGGGGAGGGGGGTAGGAGGAGGAGGTAAATTGGGGTGGGGGGATTGGAAGCTTTCTCTTATCCTACAGTTAAACTTACACATTTAACCTAGACTATAGTGTCACTGCAAACATAGATTGTGGCAGGAAGGGGCCTTAGGGACAAGGAATGACATGTCCTTCAAAACCAACTTCTCAAGAAGTTTCATAACTGTAAGAATGACTGGAACCAGGTTCATGGATTGAGAAACATTCTAAAATCATCACAGCAACTTTTCCTATCCTAGAAAAGTGAAGCAGAACCCTAGAGACTTGGGCACGACCCTGGTGACAGCGAATCTCCCCAACCTTGGGCCATGTCCACACTTGCCCAGATCTTCTACCTACTCACTGGACAGTCTTGGGCAAGTTATTTGATCTTGCTCAAGTTACCTACTTCTGTGGTTGTTATGGGGATTACACAGCTACTATATATAAAGGACTTACAATGGTGGCTGCACGTGGCAGGTGCCCTGTATCGGTTGTTCTTACATTAGTATTATTGTTATGCTTCAGTACACCATCCGCTCCTGTGAGACCAAACCAGTAAGGCCCTTTTCATCCAGGTGCCCAGATATGTCCCTTCCCCATCTAAGTCCTGCTGTGCCTTGGAGGATGATGTGAATACCCAGCATAGACATGAAAGGGAGTTCAGTCTCACTAGATGGGGAAAGCAAAAGAGGTCAGTCTGTCAACCCAAGGGTCTTGGTTTTGGTGCTGAGCCTGACACTGCTGGGCCAGAGGCCCAGGCCATGCTGTTTGGGCAATACAGTCTCTTCTTCCAAGAAAGCCAAGCTTGACCCACGGCAGTCAGGTTCTCTCTCCTCCCTTGGCCCCCACATGGGGCTCCCCAGGTCCAAAAAGCAGGCTCCTTTTGGCCTCTGAGCATGTTTACTCTGAACTCTTGCCAGTTTCCTCAGGCCTGGGCTGGAACCCCATCCCTTCCAAGACAGGCGCTAGCTGACCACCCTCTGTTGCCTGTTTCACACTAATAGACTTTCTAGGCTCAGCTCCAAGGGTGTGGTCTCTGACCCCTCTTGGGTCACCACAAGGAGCCCGCCCAGTGTATGGGGTCTCCACTCTGCTTCACTCCCTCTCTTTCTTCACTTTCTGCAACATGGATGGACACAGTTCTTGTTCCCCCGGGGCAGGCACCCTTTGCCTCTCCTCTTGAGGTGACTAAGGAATGAGTGGAGTATGTGTACTCGGGACTGGCTGGGCCTGACCACCTTAGGAGGTCATTCCTCCTCTTTCCTATAAGAAGAGAGTACCAGGGCCCAGTGGGAATGGGGCGCTAGTGCCCCTGGGAGTAGCTGTAATCCAGTATTCTTGTCCATCTGCCAAAGGCAATGAGCTCTGTCTTCTTCAACAAAGGCGAGAACTGCATTGCAGCAGGCCGGCTCTTCATAGAGGACTCAATCCATGATCAGTTTTTGCAGAAAGTGGTAAGTTCTGCCACGGGGTCTCAGAGCTGCTGGTGCACAGGGACTGTCACCTGGGTTGCAGAGGAGTTGGGCCAGGTGAAGTTGGGCACTATTTGCCTGGGGCAGGGAACCTTCAGGAGGAGCTGCATTAAGTCTTTACTGGTTTTGATTATTTCAGCAAGAAATAGCAATGCTGCAACTCAAACTGACATAACAAAAACCAGCTTATCTTAGATCAGGTCCTGAGCAGTGGAGCCTGAGCCAGGAATTCATGTGGCTTACTAAGGGTAAGCTCTCAGGTGAGGCCTGGAAGATGTAAAGGACCAGGAGAGAATAGCGACTGAGGATATAATCTCTAGTGATGTCCAGCCTTGGCCTGATCCACAGACAGGAGCTCTGGAACATGAATGACACCATTCAGGTACAGCCCTGGAGTCAAGGAGCCAGGCTTTTGTCTCCTGTTATTTGTTATTGACTATGGCCTATCTACCAGCTGGAGAAGCGTGGCTTCTGTCAGCTCCTGGGACCCGTCAGCAGCCACCTCTCACAGTACTGATAGGTAAAGGGGATTGGGCAGGGTGCTGACAGCATTTCCCACATTTTTACACCAGATCCAGAAAGGGGAATCACTCTTTCTCCACCAACTCTGGTGGAAATGGCTGTAGGGAAGGTTGTGGGTTGGTGTGACCGGGTCTCTTGTCTATCCCTGACCCATTCAGGGAAAGCAGGATTTGAGGAGTTCTGGTTGGTTTAGCTTCAGAAAAGAACCCCTCTCCTCCTCATGTTATGGAAAACAAAATCTAATCCCAGCGGATATGAGAAGGGATGCTGGGGACACAACCTCCACAAGCATGTTTAAACGAACTATATTTAGAAAGCCAGGAAACATGAGAGAGTCGGTCTGGGGATAGGGTGGGGTGGCTGTTAGGAAGGAGTTTCTGGAGAAGATCTTGAATGATGTGTAAAAATATGAAAGGCAGTGAGGAAAGGAACAGATTTTCTAAAAAGGATGTAAAAGCTTTTGCCGTGTAACAATCTACTCCCAAAACTAGTGACTTGGGATAACAACTGTTCACGCAGCCCACAATCCTGTGGGTTGGCAATGTGAGCACCAGCCCACATTCACCTGAGCTTGCTCACATGTCTGCAGTGAGTTGCCAGGTCACCTGGGATACTTGGTGGTTGCACTGGATGGCTTGTCCAGAAGAGTGAGAATAGAAGTTTAGAGGCCTATTGGAGCTCACTCAACTCTGCCAGGGACAGGCAGGGCTCGAAATCCCAAATACAGGGAGTAAACTGCGCATCCAGGAGACTCAGAAAAGTTGCTTTTGGTGTCCCAAGGAGACGGGGGAGCAGTTGGGTGGCCACGCAGAAGCAGAGAGGGGAGTGAAGCAGAGGCTCAATTACCAGTTTTGGGACCTTCGGGACAGTCAAAGGACCTAAGGGGCCCTTGGTGGTAAGGCAGAGGGTGGTTCCGGGGGGCAAGGCTTGAGCCCCTCCTGCATCTTATTAGGCCTGGCTGGGTATGTGGAGTCTGCACAGGAGAAGGAGGCCAGTCAGTCCTGACCTCGATGCAGCTACGGTGAGAGCAGAGATGGCTTTGTTTGGTCTTAGGAAAACAAGGAAGGAGCCCAGGGGAGAGTTGACAAAAATGGGAGGGGCTGGCTCTAGCCTTGAGCTCTAAATATCTGGCATCCACCCAATACTGGTTATGTTCACCTAACTGGTTCCTCATTCTAGCACAGCATGCCATACCTGGGTCTTTTCTGACTCTCTCCATCCCAGCCCCAGCATTGTTAGATAACATTTGGCACATTCCTTGAAGAGACCCAAGTCAACTCTAGGCAGCAAAACCTAGACCTACTTTGTATGTTGGCCACGGCAATGGGAAAGCCTTCCTGAAGGAGGGGGCCTTTAAGCTGGGTTCTGAAACAGGCAGAAGTCGGGGCAAGGGTGAGTGAGTGGACTCAAGGCCCATCTCCACTCCATTCAGTGTCTGTCACGCCCTGTCATAAGGCATTGCAGCAGGACTGGTGTTTCCCCACCCTATCCCCATTCCATATCCTGGAGTCCCTGGACAAGACTTCCTTCAACTTCTTAGACTTTGAAGCTGGGTGCAGAACTTATGTAAAGATACATCCTGTTCTTTCCACCACGCTCCGCTCCCCACCACTTCCACTCACATACACACTTGCCTCTTTTTTTCACTCACCCATACCCCTTCACAACTGCCCATCTGAGACTAGGCTCAGGTCTCCTTGCACGTAGCATACATTTGGGTTGCAGCCTGAAAGGCAGGTTGGGAACCGTGACATGGAACTCCCAGAGTACCAGAAACTGGCATATGGATTGGCAAGGGCCAGTAGTTGGTCACCAAAAGTGCAGATGTGGGAGGGGGATCAGGTGATGAGCAATGTCAGTAACAGTGGTGCCTGAGTGAAACCTGACTGGAAGGACTTTCCACAGGTAGAAGAAGTGAGCAAGATGAAGATTGGCAACCCTCTAGACCGGGACACCAACCATGGGCCTCAGAATCACCAAGCCCACCTCCAGAAGCTGATAGAGTATTGCCAGCGTGGTGTGAAGGAAGGGGCCACGCTGGTCTGTGGTGGGAATCAAGTCCCTCTGCCAGGTCAGTCAGAGCACTCTTGACTCATTTGGGTAAACAGGCAACAAGTAGCATGGCCAGCTCTAACTGGAGGTATCTGAAGGCCAGGTACCTGGAGAGTCAGGCTCTCAGGCCTCAAGCCCCACCTGGGACATTAGACTCTTTGGACACCTGCCAGACCAGGTGTGGGACTGGCAAGGTGAAGGCACTAGTGCTAAAGTGTTGTCAGTGTTAGGTTAATCCGTATCAAAGTTGACTTGCCACTAACATCACTGCATCCATGACATTCTTTCTTCTCATGGGTTCCATGGCCCTAGATTCCATGGTTTTCTTTTCTTTGACCATTACTTAGCAGTTGCTCTCTGCTGGAAACTCCCTCTCCACCTGTCCCTTAAATGTAAGTATATCCCCAAGTCTGTTCTGAGTTTGGAGCACTTCTCATGTTAAACACTTTCCCTGGAGGCTCTAACCCTATGCAATGGCTCAGACCCTCCCAAATATCTGTCTCCAGGCTCTTCCTCCCTCAAAACTCCTGATCACCTAGACACCTCCACCTGCATGTCCCTCAGGCCCTTCAAACTCAAAGGGTACCAAATCCATTACATCATCACAGTATCTCCAGACTCAGTCCAGCCCCAGATATACATACCTGCCTCTGTAGAATCTTCCATTTGATCAAGTCAGCAGAGCCAGAGGAGCAGGAGCTGCAGGTTTTGACTGTTTGACTGCTTCCCCATTAGACTGCCTTCTCCAGGGGACAGGAGCCGTGTAGCTCCTCTATATCATTAGGTCCTTCATGCCAGCACCAAGACTCACACCAAGGGCCTGAATTAATTTGGTGAAATGAAGGAGGGAAGGAAAGGATGAATTCTAGACTCCTCTCTTTTCTTGACCCCCTATTTTTACTTAATTGCTTGATGCTCTTAAATCTAGAAATCTTTCTTATTTCTCCTGTATCCATGCCATCATCAGGCAAACTTTCCAAATCTCACCTTGCCTGAACTATCATGGTGGCTTCCTGTGGGACCTCTTGAACCCTGCTAATCTTTTACTTATGCGATTGCCAGAGGTCTGGTGATGTTTCCCCCCAGTGTTGGAACACTTCCACAGTGACCTATCCTCCTGTAGCAACAACCTCAAACTCCTTCACTTCTCACCAAGGGTCTTTCATGATCCGTGTCTAACTTGCTTGCCCTTGACCCATACTTTGGCCATGCTTAACTCTCCCTCTGAACACAACTCTTGTTTTCTTGCTCTCTGTGCATTTGCTGCTCCTCTGCTTAGTGAAACCTCCCCGGTTTCCCCACCTGGTGAATTCATCATCCAGCTCAAATGACAGCTAGGCACAGGCCATTGCTATGTCACAGATGCTCCTAGGCACCTCATACCTCAACAGAGTTTTATGACCACTATACTGCCACTGTCTGCCTACTCCTTTCCCCACCCCCGCTTGACTGGAGTTCCATGAGGCCAAAGTTCAAGGCCTGATGAGAGAGTGTGAAATTATGGCATTGTCCAAAGAGCAGAAACCAGGAATGATGAGGAACCATCACCACCAACACCACCTGAGCTGAGGAGCAAGTGGAGGGAGGAGAATTCCTGGGACCTAGTGAGGGGCACAGCTGTGGGACAGGGGCTTCCTCCTAGTGGCCAAACCCAACTCGAAGTCAGAGGACAATGGAGTTTGGACATGCCCTGACCAGGGTGGAGAAGGGATGGGAGGGGAACAGGGACTGGCCAGCCTCTAGTTCCCAGCACTTTATGGGCAGCCTGAGTGAATACAGGATATGCCACAGTTATATATGAACATTTATTCATATATAACTCACATTTTAAAAATAGTAATGTGAAAATATATTTATATAAATGTATAAAATATGAAATATTTTATTAATTAAATTACTTTTAAAGCAAAAAAATAATTTTTATTTTTTTGCTTCTCTAAAAACCAGAGAGAGAAAATTTCAAGTCTCTTGATCTTCCCTAAGTCAGGCCAAAGTGAATTTTAGTCCAGTAGGGTCTCAAAGGAGAAATAGCCAAAGAAAGCATTTCTACCATCAGAAATGATTCTGTCTGGGCAACCAGGAGCTGTAGGGACGGCAGTTTGGGTGGGAATAGTTGGTGGATCCACGCTGACAGGAGAGTAGGAGGCTGTGTCCTGCCCAAGAGCACTTACCTCTGCACCTGGGGTATCTGTGTCCACACTGTGATGTCAAGAAAGGAGGCTGTCCTGGGAGGGCCTGTCCAAAGCCCCTCCCCACCACCATGCCACAGGGTCTGATGGAGAGCCATCTGGGAGGCTGCACTAGCCAAAGAATCCAGATGTATTTTCCAACTAAATGTCACTAGAAAAACCCATGTCTTTGTCATGATCTTGAGCTTTGGCACTGGCCTTGGACAGACTTGGATCCAAATGTCAACACTTGGTTGAAAGGGTTGTGAGGCTCACATGAGTTTATATGCCCAGGGTAGGAAAGCCACCCACAGATTGTGGCAGTCACTACACAGGTGTTGCAAATTGCATTACTGGAGTGAGATGTGTGCAACATGGCTGTCAGGACCCAGCCTAGACAGAGAGAGGCTGGACTACTGGAGCCTTTCTGAATGCCATGGGCCTCTGTCTCCCCACAGGTTTCTTTTTCGAGCCAACTGTTTTCACGGATGTGGAAGACCACATGTTCATAGCCAAGGAGGAGTCATTTGGGCCCATCATGATTATCTCTCGGTTTGCCAATGGGTAGGGAATCCTGTTTATGTCTCTGGATGTCTCTCATGACGTGTTGGGCTCTGTCCTAATTATCTAGCAATGTGTAATAAACCACCCAAAGCTCAGTGGCTTAGAATAGCAATAGTTATTTATTTTACTCATGAACCTGCCATTTGGTTAAGGTTTGATAGCACTAGCCTACCTCTGCTCTGTGCCATGTCGGGGCCACAACTAGGGCACCTGAGTAGCTGTCTTCAAGTAGGCTCTGGGCCTCCTTGCAGGCTCTCTCCCCCCATGGTAGCCTCAGTCTTCTGCTCTGCACCTGGCTCCCTCACAGAGGCTGGGTAGAAGCTTCAAGGTTCCTCAAGGTCCACTGATAAGCCTCAGAAAGCCCAGAACCTAACTTTCATCATGTTATATTGGTTCAACAAGTCACCAAAACCAGCCTGGGTTTAAAAAGAGAAGGATTGGACTCTGTGGCCATATTTGATCTACCACAAGTTTTTTTTTATGGACTATTATTTCTCACAGTAGAGTCTTTGAACAAATTACAAAATGACACTTCATCCTAATACATTATATTTCCACTGTCAAAGAATTATCAAAATTATTATCACATGCTGATAAGATACTTTCTGCCATCTACCAAGCAAATATTATATTAAGTCTTCAAGCCCATAATGTCTGAAGTGGGGATGCCCACAAAGTGGCTCCCTGGGGAATACCCAATGTACGTGTTTGTCCAAGTGTGGTGGGGGCTCCACTTGCCTCCCTTTGGGCTCCTGTTTCTCTGTCTGTAAAGTGAGGGTCACCCCTGATGACCCAGAGGGTTCCTGTGGCTGACTGTGGATAAACCAACTATGTTCTTCCTCCTTTCTTTAACTCTGTCCTCTTTGCTTCCCTGTCCCCTCCACTCTTGCTGTAGGTCTAAAACATTTCTCCTCAGGAGGTCCTGAGTGGTAAGGAGCTTGGAAGGGATCGGGCTCTTTTTTGGGAGAGGGGGGGTCTCTGAATCCCATGTCTAGGACTGTCCCGCAACCCCCCTTTACCAAGTTCTTCCTGGATTTTCCCTACAGTGACGTGGACACCGTGCTGTCTCGGGCCAATGCCACGGAATTTGGTCTAGCCTCTGGCATCTTCACCAGGGACATCAGCAAAGCCCTGTACGTCAGTGACAAGCTAGAGGCAGGCACTGTGTTCATCAACACATACAATAAGACCGACGTGGCTGCTCCCTTTGGAGGGTTCAAGCAGTCTGGATTTGGCAAAGACCTGGGTAATGTAATCCTAAACATTTATTGAAAGCCACTTGGTGCCAAGCCTGTCCCAGCAGCCAGGGTGTAGCATTGACAAGGTGGCTGTTTTTGCTTACTTCTTACTGGAAGGAGACAAGTGATAATTAAAGCAGTGGACAAGATACTTCTAGAAAGTTAAGAGTGCTGGGAAATAGACAAGACAAAGTGTTCTAGACAAGGAGACTGGGAGGGCAACTTTAGCCAGCTACCAGGGAGGGCCTATCTGAGATGGCACCTGCCCTGAGACCCCAGTGGTGGGAGGAGGGTGTGTGTTCCTAGCAGAGGGGCTGGCAGGTCCTGAGAGAACTAGCTTTGGACCTGGCGCTTCAGAGAGAGACTGGTGTCAGCCCAGGGTGGGGAGGACAAGAAGAGAGCAGATCCAAGAGGTGGTTAGGGGTCAGATCAAGGGGCCCAGGAGACACAGTCAGTCCTCAAGATTCATCCTCAGGGAGAGGGAAAGCCATAGAGTCCATGTGTAAAGACAAGGTCACCTAGGCAGGGAGCTAAATGCAAGCCCAGCTTGACCTTCTGGGAGAAATGGAGTTCTGCCCTGGCACTCCTCTTTTCCTGGGCTGCTGTGTGACATAAGGTAAGTCCCACTCTTCCTTATTCTGCCATTCTGGAAGCCAGGAATTGGAGACTAGCTCCAGTTGAGGATCACAGCTCTGATGCCAAACTTGTCAAGGACCAAAATGTTTGAAAGAGCAGTACATTGTCTCTTAGACACCTTCACCTCTCTAGGCACTCCCTGCCCAGCTCAGGGTACTCAGGGAGGTTCAGGCTGAGGCTGGAGCCAAAGAGCAATCACTGTTTTATTTCTCCTTCCTTCCATCTTTCAAACCCTGTGGAAAACTGCAAGGAACCCAAACTGCTTGTGAAAGGAACCCAACAACACCCCCCAAAGTATAATACTGCACAAACGTTATACATGCAGAGCGAGGCCTCTTATGCGCGCGTGCGCGCACACACACACACACATGCATGCACACGCACATACACACACTCTTGCACATGTACACATGCACATGCTGGAAACTCCTGCTCTTCTGTTCTTGCCTCTCCTGGGCTACCTTCCTGGTGTCCTCCACAGAAATCCACAAGGACCATTGTCATCCAGGGAAGCCACATGTGCCAAATCCCCAGAATATAATTTCTGTTCCTTGTGATTTTGCCCCCCAGTTTCCCCAGCCCCGCCCCTCCTGTCTCCTGTGTCCTGTGCCCACAAACCAGGTCCTCCAAATCACCCATCTGGGATGGACCCGGAGATTTCAGTGGGCCCCAGCTGGTGGTAAGAACAGCATTGGCAGCAGCTGGAAAATCATGGCTCCTGAAGCTAGCTTTAGTGAGCGGGGGAGTTGTTAGGCAGCCACAGGCCCCTTGTGCTAGTTGTGAGACCAAAAAGTACCAGCCACATAGCACAGCCAATTCCAGAGTTCCCAGAGACCTTGTGAGGCACCCCTTTTCCTAGTCACAACTTGACCCGGAATTAACTGAGAGGCAGCAGGGGAGAGAAGCTGGCACATCTGGGTGATAGGAAGGCAACAGGAGATACTTTTGGCTGCCCTGAAGCTGATGGGGCTACCCTCCCGTGAGAGGAGGTAGTCAGAGCTGGAAAGTCCCTGGAATGGTGGCCTCAAATTGGTTCTGTATTCCAATGCCTGTTGGAATCCTGGTCCCCTACTCAATGTCAGCTGACCTTTTCTGGGCCTGAGTTTCTCATTTTTAACTGGGGCTGATCCAGGGTTGACCCCACTTGGTTGCTGCAGGGATCCATGACATAATATGCATGCTGAATCCCTATGATGATGATGGTTCCAATGGCATGTGCTGTCTTATAGGAGAGGCGGCCCTGAATGAATACCTGCGGGTCAAAACGATTACTGTCGAGTACTAAAGAAAGGTCCTGCAAGAAGAAAGCCTTCATCCTAACCTCCACAACATGACCCACATCCCCTAGCAATTCAGTTGCCCTTCTTGCCCTCTCCCAATGTACAGCACCTCCATCTGAACTGCCTGGTGAAAGCCTTCTGCACCCCCATCCCTGTCCGGGACTCGCTCCCCAAATTCAATCCAATCAGAGTGACATTTGGCTGGATGAGAAAGTGGTCCAAGGGCAAATAAATGTTCTGATTGGCACCTGCTGGCACCCTGTGTATGTGCTTCTTTCTGCTTTCTGGATGTGCCCTGGGTGGCCCTGGGTGGCCCTGCAAGTCCTGGCACATGCGTAAGGTTGCAGGGCCTAGAAGAGCCAGGAGCCCTGGAGAGAGGCATAGAAGTGAAAAATGGATGCATGGCAGCTCTGGCCTCAGAAAGCAGGTGATAAGGTGGAGTTAGATGTTCAAGAAGTTTGTGGGGGTAATTCCCCACCCACCCTAGACACCTAGGAGAGAAAACAAGAAGGGCCAAGGAAGTTCAAACTGTGACACAGCCCAGCTCCCTTAGCAGATACAGCCTGTTGTGGGAGCTTTTCCAGGGTAAAAAGGCCTCAGCAGACCTCTGATCTGAAGATACTGCAGCGCCATCACTAAACCACTGAGGGGTCATTGCCCCAGGCTAGCATTTCAGACCTGTGTGGTACTTCATCTTTCACCCTATCTTTTTTTTAAATTTTATTAAATTTATTGGGGTGACATTGGTTAATAAGATTATATAAGTTTTAAGTGTATAATTCAATAATATATCACCTGTATATTGAAGTCTCCTTCCATCATCATATATTTAAACCCCCTTACCTGCTTCTTCTCCCCTCCATCCCCTTTTCCCTCTGGTAACCATCATACTGTTGTCTTTGTCTATAAGTTTTTGTTCAGTTGTTGCTTTCTGTTTTGTATTCCCCATATGAGTGAAATCATTGTTCTTGACTTTTTGTCTGACTTATTTCACTTAGCATGATATTCTCAAGATCTATCCATGTTGTCACAAATGGCAGTATTTCATCAGTTCTTATGACTTAGTAGTATTCCATTGTATATATATACCATATCTTCTTTATCCAGTCATCTATCAAAGGACACTTTGGTTGTTTCCACATCTTAGCTATCTTGAAAATAGTGCAATGAACTTAGGGGTATATATATATCTTTATGGATAAATGTTTTTTAATTTGGTGGTTAGATACCCAGAAGAGGGATTGCTGGGTCATATGGTAACTCTATTTTTAATTTTTTGAGGAACCTCCCTACTGTTTTCTGTAGTGGCTATACCAATTTACATTCCCAACAGCAGTATACAAGAGTTCCTTTTTCTCTACAACCTCTCCAACATTTGTTATTTCTTGTTAATCATAACCATTCTAACAGGTGTGAGATGGTAGGTACCTCATTGTGGTTTTGATTTGCATTTCCCTAATAGCTAGCAATGATGACCAACATTTCATATGTTTGTTGGCCATTTGTATGTCTTCTTGGGAGGAGTATGTGTTCAGGTCCTCTGTCCATTTTTTAATTGGATTGTTTGGTTTTTTGTTGTTGTTGGATTGTATGAGTTCTTTATATATTGTGGATATTAGCCCCTTATCAGAGGTATTGTTTGCAAATATCTTCTCCCATTTGATTGGTTGCCTTTTTGTTTTGTCAATAGTTTCTTTCTCTGTGCAGAAGCTTTTTAATTTGATATAGTCCCATTCACTTATTTCTGCTTTTACTTCCCTTGCCTTTAAGGTTAAATTCATAAAATCCTCCCTAATGCCAAGGTCCATAAGTTTAGTACCTATGTTTTCTTCTATGTATTTTAGTTTTTCTGGTCTTATATTTGTGTCTTTGATCTATTTCGAACTAATTTTGGTGTATGGTGACAAATAGCAGTCTAGTTTAATTCTTTTGCATGTAGCTTTCCATTTTTCCCAGCACCAATTATTGAAGAGGCTTTCTTTTCTCCGTTGCATGTTTTGGCTCCTTTCAAAATTATTTGCCCATATATATATATATACATATATGTGTTTATTTATGAGTTCTCAATTCTATTCCATTGGTCTGTGTGTCTGTTTTTCTATCAATACCATGCTTTTAAAAAAATTATTGTTTTACAATATATGCTTTACAGTATAATTTGAAGTCAGGAGTATGATATCTCTGGCTTTGTTCTTTTTTCTCAAAAGTGCTTTGGCTATTTGGGGTCTTTTGTGGTTCCATACAAATATGATGATTTTTTTTTTGGTTCTATTTCTTTTAAAAATGTCAATGGGATTTTGATGAGACTTATATTAACCCATTTCCCATTTAGAAAAAAAAGTGCAGCTCACTACCAGCATTAATTTAATTTTACATAAACACGCTTTTTGAGGTTGAAGAAAATCTAACTGCTTTTCAATGTGAAAATAAAATATAAAAACTGTTCTTAGAGTTATTTTTAGACAGAACTTGTCTCTAATCCTAATGTAACAGAAATGTATACATAAATCGGATTCATCAAATTAACCTGGCTACCAATTGTTCAAGAATGATGTTAACATCACATGTAAGAATGCTACATTTTTCTAAGATTTTACATTTTCAGCGATCCGGAATTACTATATGTTGTAAAGGGAAATTCCACTACTAAAAACAGAGTGCTATAAATTAAATGGTGTCATTCATTTCCAAAGATTAGCTATATACTAGAGCAGTGCGAAAATAATAATAAAAGCGAGGTTATTTCATGGCAAACTTTTGGAGGTGAGGTTAGGACTGTAATCTGCGAGCTATTTCAGGATAAACACTGCAGCTGCAAGGGCTGCCAACAAGTATTCTCGGGTCAAATGCGAAGTGGGTTAAATCCATATATTGCTTTGGTAATATGACCATTTAAGCTATGTTGATTCTTTTAATCCAAGAACAAGGACTATCTTTACATTTCTTTGTGTCTTCTTCAATTTCTTTTAATAATTTCTTGTTTTCAGTGTAGTAGTCCTTCACATACTTTGTTAAGTTTATTCCTAGGTATTTTATTCTTTTTGTTGCAGTTGCAAATGGAATATTTTTTCCATTTCTTTTTCTAAAATTTTCTTATTAGTATATAGGAATGCAATGAATTTTTGTACATTGATTTCATATCCTACAACTTTATTGTATTTATTATTTATAATACTTTTTGGTGAAGTCTTTAAGATCTTCTTTATAAAGAATAAAGTGGGGTTTACTCTAGGGGCATAAGGATGGTTCAACGTGTGCAAATTGCTCAATGTGATACACTACATTAACAAAATAAAGAATAAAAATCAAATCAGTAGATGCAGAAAAAAACATCTGACAAGATACAACATCCATTTATGATTAAAACACTCAATAAAATGAGTATAGAAGGAAAGTATCTCAACATAATAGAGGCCATATATGTCAAACCCTCAGCTAATATCATACGCCATGGTAAAAAACTGAAAGCTTTTCCTCTAAGATCAAGGTCAAGATAAGGATGCTCCCTCTCACTTCTGTTTTTCAGCGAAATACTGTATGTTTTAGCCAGAGTAATCAGACAAGAGAAAGAAAACAAAAAGACATTCAAATTGGGAATGAAGAAGTAAAAAGTCACTTTTTTACCCTATCTGGTTATCTTCTGTGTCTCTCTATGAATTCCTTTGGTCCAGTGGCCTTCCCCCTGTACTTTCTCCTCTCTTCCATGTTACCCTCTCACCCTGCAGGAGCCTTGACCCTCCGCTCTGCACTCTTTTCCCTAAGTCCAACATGCTATAACCTCACTTACCTGCTATTGCCTCAGTTTACCTCACATGTCAACCCCACCCCTACCTGCCTCTGCTCCTCTGGTATCCACAGCCCCCAACAGCCTCCTTCTCTCTCCATGGGTCCTCTGGTTGTGATGGGAGTCCTGGCTCAACCTTTCCTTGTCTGGGAGCCTCTTCAGTCCTCTTAGCAGACTCTGTTCTTCAGGGACCCATGAAATCTCTCCTGTCTCCTCCCCAGTCCCAAGTCTGGCCTTCCTCCATTACTCCACTATCTCTTCTCTTCCATTCAGGGTATAGTCTTACAGAGGGTTTTGTGAGGGATAATAATAGCTAGTGACAAATGATAGTTCATTGAGTACTAACTAGTTGCCTGGTGGGGTCCCAGACTTTTTCTATATATTTTTCTCATTTAATCCTTCCATTGGCTCAACTACTTTTATCCCCATTTATATACGAAAAAATTAAAGCAGAGAAGTTCAATTGCCCAAGGTCACACAGCTAATTGAAATTGCTGGTGAGGACTCTCAAGCCCCCTCTGCCTGCAGAGTAACTCGTCCTTCCTTCAGCCCCCGGTATTGAGTCCCTAGATCTTTCCAGAGCTGGGGGCCAGGCCCACTTGGGACTTCCCTTTCTATCAGGCCTTAGCTACAGTGGTCTGGGGGAGCATCTACCTCGTTGGCACTGTTCCAGCTTTGGGCCTTTACTTCCCATATGTCTACTACACCCCAAATATGAAATGGACCCTCCTCTTGACACCACAATTACCACTGCCACCAGACTGCAACTTCTTACAAGACCTTCTTAGAAGGTCAGGAAAAATTAATAACTCCTACTGCATGAAGTGACTCATAGCCCAAAACCCAGCCAGGCCCCACTGAGGGCACTTCTTTGTCCATTTCTTACCTATCAGCCCATGCAGGGCCAACTCATCCCCACCTGTAGAATGCTCCCGAAGAGCCTGGCCTCAAGTCGTCGTCGTCTCTTCTTCTTCTTCTTCCTCTTCCTCTTCCTCCTCTTCCTCTTCCTCTTCCTCCTCTTCCTCCTCTTCTTCCTCTTCCTCTTCCTCTTCTTCTTCTTCTTCTTCTTCTTTTTTTTTTTTTTGGATTAACATGATTTATTTCATTATCAGTCTTAAAAGTTGCTGAGGTTCTTCCAGGAAGGGGTCAGCTCTGGCTTCCCTGTAAACAGCCCTTCACAGCAGAAGAGCAGGCTATGCCTTGAGATTATGCAAACCCAAATTAAGCCAAGAAACACTTTCTCCTCTCTTCGAACACACCTAGAGCTGGCAGGGCACCCACTACAGTTCTACTTAAGACCTCTGGTTTAGATCTGTGAGACTGGGCTCCTAGTCTTCCTCCACTTCAAGAATTATCTTGAAACTATAAGGTAAACATATAAGAAAAATCACCTAGTTTTCCCCTCCTATGTATTTCTCACCTGTGTGTGCTACTTCATCCCTCCACTGACCCAAGATGTTGCAATATCCACAGGTTGAAAAATTGTTTTACATAGAATACTTTACTTCTGACACTTCTGGTCACCAAAAGAGTGTGGATTTTTCCCCACACAAAGCAATTCTTTGCAACAACAGCTGAGTGTCCTACGATTTAACTCAATTCTGACATTGTCTACCTGGAGATATTGTCAGAGCCTACTACTGGTCAAAGGCTCAGTCTCACAAGACTGCTGCTACCCCACTTCAAATACTAATCACAAGTAGTAGGTCCCCAGGTTACCTCCAACTTCTATTCAATTTAACTACAAATTGGGAGGTTCCCACAACCCCTTCTTTAAGTTCGATTAATTTGCTAGAGCAGCTCACAGAACTCAGGAAAATATTTACTAACATTTACCAGTTTATTATATAATAATGGATATGATAAAGGACACGAATGAACAGCAAGATGAAGAAATACATAGGGTGAGATTTGGGAGGGTCCAAAGTACGGGAATTTCTGTCCCTGTGGAATTGGGGTGTGTCATCCTCTGGGTGCAGATTTGTTCTTCTCTTAACCTCATATTGTTGGGATTTTATGAAGGCTTTCTCATGTAGGCACAATCAATTATTAACTAAATTTCCAGCCTCTCTCCCCTCTCTGAGGAAATGGGAATCTGAGAGCTGAAAATTCCAAGCTTCCAATCATGGCTTGGTCTTTCTGGTGATCAGCCTTCATCCAGGAGCCATCTGAGAGCCCATTCAGGATCACTTCATTATAACAAAAGATGCTCCTAGTGCTCATATCACTTAGGGAATTGCGAGGGTTTTAGGAGCTGTGTGCCAGAAACCAAGGGAAGAGACTAATATATATTTTCTATTATCCCACAGTAAGGATGTAAGACTGATAGTTATTTCCCATTTCCTTTTCTTTGTCTCATTTCATAAGTCATAGAACCCACAAATTTTACACCGGTGAATGTTTAAGCACAAGCCTGCCTGAAAGAAAGAGAGAATTCCAAGTCCCCTTTGCACCTAGCCAATGGTCATGAAACCCAGTTATATTAACAGAATTCAAGTGAAAATAATATGTGCCACTTCCAGACATGCCCTCTAAGAGAAGGGTTAGTTGTCACTTTCTCTCTCTTTTCCTCTCCTTGAGCTGGCTAGAGGCAGACCCAGTGTGCATGATGTGACCATTTTCCAACCATGTGGATATGGCAGCACCTGAGGTGGGGGGAAGGATGAAGCAGCACATGATGGAAGAAGTCTAAAACCCCAACATTATGGAGGCGCATGTTAACCAAGGCCACTTGCCAGCAGACTATTACATGGAAAACATAAAATTCTATTCTTCTGTTTTTGTAATTTTTAAATGTATTGATTTCTCACCATATTAACAGAATAGTTGAGGCAGTGTAGAAATATAATAAATAAAATAAAAGTATGCATGAGCAAATTGGGACAAAGAAGAATGCAGTAGAAAGATAAAACCATGTGTGTGGTTGATATTTAAGCTGTGTATTATGAAATATACCCTTCTAAAGTTGGACCACAAGTTAGCTCAGAGTTTCTAGCTACTAAAATGCAAGGAACGCTTGTTTAATCCATGGTAACCTTGGACAGAAATGAACCAGTTTTTTCTGGAGTAGAGAAATTCACCTTATGAGTCCTCCTAAAAAAAAAAAAGTATAATGTGATGATTACTGTTTTATACATTTTTTTTTAGTAGGGTAGTAAGTTGCAGACAGCTGTTTTTTCTGACCTGCCCCAAAGTTGGCTGAGCACACATTAAACCACAACTAGTACAAGCAACTGTACTTGTAATAGAGTTGGAGTATATACTATTCCAACTACAGTAGAAGTAGAAGTGTGCAGGTGGACAGACTGCTATGGTCCAAACTGTAGCTCTGTTGATCTGACTTGATGAATCCAAGGAAATGGAACTAGAAGTTTTTTCAAGGAAAGCCTTTCATTTATTCAGAAGAAATTTTCTAATGTATTAAAAAAGAGCTGCTGAGGATTTTAGAACCAAACTATGATCACAGGCTTGCTCCACATAATAAAAGGAAGAAGACTTTGAAACGTGTGTGGGAATAAAGTAGAGAAGGGAGGAGGTGGAGCGGGCAAGGCTGTGGGGGAAATAAGAGAGGGGATACCCTAAACAGCAGAGAGGAGAATGGTATTAGGGAAAACATGGGGATATATGGTATAAGCTCTTTCCCCCTTCTCCCCACGAAGTCAACAATTGCTCATTGTTCCCTGTGCTTTCCTGTGAACTGACCCTTTGGGGCAAACCCAAAGAGGAGATGGTTCATGTACCCAAGGAGATATAGGCAGAGCAGAACACAAGAACAAAGAAGATTACAGTTCTGGTGATGCAAACCCAAACATAAAGTACCTGGCTAGACTGTGCATTTCATTAGTAACCCTCCTAAAATGCTGCTTTTCCAAGTGAGTTTTGTAAGGCACATTGAGCAGTGAGATGTCTGTTTTCTATTCCCTGATGAATGTCCAATAGGTACTCTAACCATAGTGTGGGCTGCTGTGGTGTCCGTTGAGCTGGGCCAAGGCGTGAAGTACCCTTACAAACTGCATTACAAACAGGTAAAGGGTTTAACAATAATTATATTAAAAAGATGAAGACTCACATCATCTACAAACAGCACGAATCTTCCTACATGAGACCAATTCACTCTTAGAAACATAGCCAGGGTACATAGGGAGCTTTTGAAAGTAACTAGGAATGAATGGATTGATAAATGTGTCTCATCCTCTCTGCTTCAGGTCCCGCATCTGTAGAAAGTCAGAGTGTTTTGAAATCCCTAATACTCAATGAGAACAAGATAAATGTTTTGGTATAATTCATAAAGTGGATTAAAGAATTTTCAAGTTCTAGTTTACATTAAAATTTTATTGTTCATTGAATAAATAAATATTGAGTCCTGACTTTAAATAAAAAGATGAGGTCATAACATAGAGTTACTTCACTATTCCCAGTGCCTACTACAGGGCCTTTTGTATTAGATGCTCAATAAATAATTGTTGACCAAATGAATAAAACTGTATGTTGATCATTCTAAATTCTCACTGCAGTGGACTATCTTCTAGAAAAAAAAAAATGTTAGCAAAATTGTTTCAAGAAGTAGTCAAGAACCTGACCAGATTCATTAACTTTTGGAAAACCGTAGAAAAGCCACCAAACAGTTATCTCGTATATTATTCAGGTTAGGCTAGCTTAACAACTCAACAACCTCATTCCTTGCTTATGCTATGTGTCCATCATGTATTGTTGAGTGCTCTGTTTGAGAGCTCTTATTCCAATACATTGTCATCTACCATGCAGAGGGACAGAAACCCTGGAGAGCTTTGTGTTAGTACTTAAATGCTCTTCACAGGAAATGACATGTTGCTTCTGCCTCCAACTAACTGGCCCATGCTAGCCACAGAGCCCACCTAATCCAGATGTCAAGAAATTCAATCTCCATATATTCGGATGCAAGGGAAACAGAAAATCAGCAGGCAGCATTAATCACTACCCCTAACAGAAGCTCTCAGTTCAGACCAGCAACATTTTTTAACTATGAAGAAATACATAATTTCTGCATCGAAAACAATAAAATACCTGGGAATCAAATTAGCCAAGGAAGTAAAAGACCTGTTCTCAGAAAATTATGTTATTCAAAAAAAAAAAAAAAAATGAAGAAGATACAAACAAATGGAAGCATACACCGTGCTCATGGGGAGAAAGAATCAACATCATTAAAATGGCCATACTACCCAAAGTAATCTATAGATTCAATGCAATCGCTATCAAAATACCAATGGCATTTTTCAGAGAGCTAGAACAAATAATTCTAAAATGTATATGGAACCATAAAAGACTCTGAATAGCCACAGCAATCTTGAGAAAGAACAAAGTTGGATAAATCACAGTACCTGATATCAAACCATACTACAAGGCTATAGTAATCAAAACAGCAAGGTACTGGCATAAAAACAGATACATCAATCAATACAACAGAATAGAGAGCCTAGAAATAAATCCATACCTATATGTTCACTTAATATATGACAAAGGAGATAAGAATATACAATGGGATAAAGACAGTCTTCAATAAATAGTGATGGAAAAATTGGACAGATACATGCAAAAAAAAAAGGAAAGAAAGAAAGAAAGAAAGAAAGAAAGAAAGAAAGAAAGAAAGAAAGAAAGAAAGAAAGAGAAAGAGAGAGAGAGAGAAAGAAGGAAGGAAGGAAGGAAGGAAGGAAGGAAGGAAGGAAGGAAGGAAGGAAGGAAGGAAGGAAGGAAGCTGGAACACTTTCTTACACCATATACAAGAATAGACTTGAAATGGATTAAAAACTTAAATGTAAGACCTGAAACCATGAAATTTCTAGAAGAAAACATAGGCAGTAAACTCTCTGATATTGCTAACAGTAATTTCTTTTTGGATATATCTCCCCAGGCAAGAGAAACAAGAGAAAAAAATAAATAAATGGGACTCCATCAGACTAAAAATGTTTTGTACAGAAAAGGAAACCATAACAAAACAAAACGACAACTGACTGAATGGGAGAAGATATTCACTTATGATACATCTGATAATAGGTTAATATTCAAAATATATAAATAATTCATACAACTCAACAACAAAAACAAACAATCCAATTAGAAAATGGGCAGAAGTTCTGAACAGATATTTCTCCAAAGAGGAAGTACAGATGGCCAATAGACATATGAAAAGATGCTCAAGGTCACTAATCATCAGAGACATGCAAATTAAAACCACAATTAGCTATCTCACACCTGTCATCAATAAATCAAAGAACAAGTGTTGGCAGGGATGTGGAGAAGAGGAAACTCTCATACGCTGTTGGTGGGTTCGCAAATTGGTACAGCCACTATGGAAAACAATCTGGAGGTTTCTCAAAAAATTAAAAATGGACATATCTTTTGACCCAACAATTGCACTTCTGGGTATTTATTCAAAGAAAACCAACACAATAATTCGTAAAGATCTATGCACTCCGATATTCATGGCAGCACAATTTACAGTAGCCAAGATATGAAAGCAACCTAAATGCCTATCAACAGACGACTGAATAAAGAAGTAATGGTTCATGTATACAATGGAGTATTGCTCAGCTATTAAAGAAAACAAAATCCTACCATTTGCAACAACATGGATAGACCTAGAGGTTATTATGCTGAGTGCAATAAGTCAGACAGAAAAAGATTAATACCATATGATTTTACTTACACGCAAAATCTAAGGCACAAAAAGAACAAAATGTTCAAAAGCAGACTCACAAATATAGGTGACAATCTGGGGATGGCCAGAGGGGAGGGAGGTTGAGGTGCTGGGAGAATGAGGTGAAGGGTCAAAGAAGTACAAATTAGTAGTTGATAGATGGTCATGGGGATGGGGAGCACGGCATAGGGAATGCAGTCAGCATTAATGTAATGGCTAGGTGGAGAGCCAGAGAAAAGAAAGAGCAATTAGGGGGATCATTTTATAAACTATATAAATGTCTAACCAATGTACCATATTCTTGAAACTAATAATACAATAAAATTTAAAAAAATAATTTCCATATCTGTGTTTCAGAATATAGAAAAAGATGAAAACATTTCTAATTCTTTCTATAGGACTATCACATCTCTACTGCCCGAACTTAACTAAGATAGCACAAAATCAAAAATATAGATCAAACACATAAATGTCAAAATACTCAACATCTTCATCACATAGAAATATCAAAGAGACATATTACATAGGTGGAATTAAGGAGAGAGGTCCAGGCTGAAGATGTAAATTAGGTGTTATCACCATAAAGGTATTTAAGGCCATGACCCTGCATAAGGTTGGCTAGGGCATCTGTATAGATAGAGTGAAAGTGCAGACTAAGGAGAGGTCCTGGGCATTGCCAATATTGAGATTGGGAAGACGGGGAGAAGCCAGCAAAGATGAGTGAGAAGGAGTGGCCAGTGGGGTAGGAGAAGAACCAAGCTAGTGATGTCCTGGAAGCCAAGTGCAGAAAGGGCCTTTAAGGAGGGAGGCGTTGACCTACTGTGCCAAATACAATAAAAGGAGGACGGAAGACTGACTCCCAGATTTGTCAACATGGAGGTCGTTGGTGATCTTGACCTGAGCCATTTTGGAGGTGTGGTTAGGGCAAAAGCCTGACTAGAGTAAGATCCAAGGAAAACGGAAGGAAACATGGAAAAGAAGTATAGACAGCTCTTGCAGAGTATTTGCAGAAAAAAGGGCTAGAAAAAGTGGCATGCAACATGCTATGTACTGATAGGAATGTTTCAATAGAGAGAGAAAAATATTAAAATGCAGGGAACAATAATTACAGCAACGGCTTAAGTAAGTTAGGACAAAACTCCATGTGTAAAAGGATCCAATGCATGGTTCATACTTAAGGCTGAATTGGTAGGTATATTCTCATTCAGGTAAAGAACATCATTACTTAGCATCATCACTGTTTCTTAATCATATAAGAAGTTTTTGCACTATAGCAGGGAATGAGGACAAATATTGCAAAAACAAAGACCGAATTATTGTTATTTGCAGATAACATATCAAAGCATATATAAATACTCTGGCGATAAGGCTTCAGAATAATTATATATTAACCTTCCTGAAAAGCCTTTTGTTAATAGGAATCAAGAGCATCGGATTCATTAATCCACTTCTAAAAATATATCCAGAGGTACTAATTAAAATGACAAGTGGGAGGCATTAGTGTTCTTTACCAATATCCAGTTCTTTTTGCCTTCCTGACACATGGAAAACTGCATTTCCGCTCCTTTTGCAGGCAGTGGAGCCACATGACTAGTTCTGGGCAATGTGGTATACGGGGAGGCAAAATGAGTCACTTCTGGGCCAGACCATTTAATGGCTAAAATAAGATCCTTTTTACAATCTAACGAGGGAACCAGCAATATTTGAAAGTGTGCTCCTCTTCCTGCTTGAAACCCTGAGTGACTACAATAAGCAGAGACCCTCTGCCGACCCTCAATGGACGTGTAGCCAGAGCAAGAAAGCAAGAAAGAAATATTTGCTGAGAGTTCAGGCTTGTCTATCAACACAGCATATCCCGACTGCTACAGTGATAGATGGGTATTCCTCTGGCTATACTTTGTAATAGAACTATGATACACACACACACACACACACACTCGTACACACACATACATATATATGTATATGCATACATATACACACACACACATACATGCATATATGCATCGAAGCTACTAAATGTCAAACACTAGGAGAAGAATTAAATTAATGATTCTTAACACTGTCCATTCTAACATTTTTTTATATAACAAATATAGGATATATCCTTTTTATATCCTGCAACAAGATCCATAGATTATATCACCAACCTATGCACATAATCTAATTAAAATTAATATATTGCCCTCACTTTAATATAAATGAGAAATAAAGGAAACATATTTTTAAATAAAGTAATAAGTGCTTCAATACATAGGCAGTGAGAGAGCTAAGGGTCCTTCCAGGCTCTGGAGTATTAATCTGAATTCGGATTTTTCTCACAGGATCCACCAAACCAGGGGATTCAGTCGCAAAGTAGGTGAGAGCTGATCAGGGCCTGTCTTAGGGGAGCCCAAGTGTTTTTGGCATTGCCCATTAATGGAAGCCTCCATAGACTTCTTTTAATTGTGGTAAAACACACACAACATAAAATTTACTGTCTTAACCATTTTTAAGTGTACTATTCAGTGATATTAAGTATGTTCACATTATTGTGCAAACATCTCCACCAGCCAAACTGAAACTGTCCCAAGCATAGATGTAATATCAGTGGCAAACTAGGCGACTCAGAGAACTGAGATACCACTTATAAATAGAAGGAAAAAATGCACTTTATACAACTTTAAATATCTGCCCTTTTACCATATAGTATACAACAATTTAGAATTTTTAATAAAACCTGCAATGACTTAATCCTTGCATAATTATATTACATTGAGGCAGGATAGTTAGCCTAGGGAAATCACCCACCCCCTCCAGGATATGGCTCTGGAATTTTTCCTTAGTCCCTTACTTAGACCTCTCCCTGTTTTGGTTCCAAATGTGAGAGCGAGAAACAAGCCAAGGCTGGGAGACAAGATGGATGGCCTTGAGACATCCTACCCCGCCCCCCCCCCAAGAAAACAAAAACCTGTAATTCATACAGTTCAGAGAAGTCTCTCTCTCTCTCTCTCTCTCTCTCTCTCTCTCTCTCTCTCTCTCTCTCATTCCCCTCACTTTTCTCTTAAGTGTGTAGTTTCCATTTAATGAGAATCTCACTTTCCTGCTTTCTGTTTGTCCTGCTCTTGAATTCTTTCTCGTGGCATAAGACAGGAACCTGGTCACTGAAGCTTCAGATCGGGGTCTCTTTTTGGACTCTCTCTCCATCAACCTCTCCAGCATCATCATTATATTTTATATTTTAAGCGTTAATGTATTCCATGTTAAAAGGTTCTGCACCCAATTACAATGTGAGTGTCGAGCGATTGGACTGAGGCAGGGGAAGTAGGGGGGTGGTGAGCCAGAACACAACTTAGACAGCAGTTGGATGTCCAATTCAACTCAATTCTTACACTGTCTACCTGGAGATAGTGTCAGATCCCACAGGTTAAGGGCTCAGTCCCGCAAGACTGGCTCCCGCCACTTCAGATACCAATTGAAAGTTTAGGTTATCACCTGTGCTTCTGACTGACCAGCTGTAGATCAGAGGTTCCCATGACCTCCTCCCAGGTTTGATTAATTTGCTAGAGTGGCTCACAAAACTCAGGATTATTATAAAGGCTGTAACTCAAGAACAGCAAAATGAAAGAGATGCATAGGGCAAAGTATAGGGAAAGGAACTAGTACTTTCCATGCTCTTCCAGCATGCCACTTTCAAAAATCTCCATGTGTTCTCCAACCCAGAACCTCTCTGAACCCCATCCATTTGGAGTTTCATGGAGGCTTTATTATGTGAACAGAAACATCTAAAATGGATCTACTGATGTCAAGGGACCCTAAAATGGAGTCGGGGGCCATTAGGGAAATCAGACTTAAGCACAACCACATCTGAATGACGTTTGAACCTTTGAACTTTAGCATTTTGCTATAGAAGCACTTCCTGGAATTTGCTTATCTCAGCATCTCACCAACAGGACCAATACTTTTTGAACTAGTTATGGCATCATTTTAGACAGATAATAGGAAAAGTTCCCTTTGTTATAACTTGTAGTTTTTACCTTTATAAGCTCTGGTTTTCTTTGTTTTCCCTGGATAATGTTTCAGATCTTTTCTAAATCTGTCTCTGGGATTGGAATCCTTTAAGGCTAAAAATAAACTTTTGATTTATTTTAATATTTGACAATTACATTGACTGATTAAATTATTTGGTCATTGGTGATCAATTCGACTTCCAGCCCCTTTCCTCTTCCTGGAGCTTCATGGAGGTAGCACTGAAAGTTCCAACCTTCTAATCAAATGGTTGATTCTCCTGGCATTCAGCCCTCATCCTTAGGTAGGGTCCAAAAGTTACCTCATTTACATAATAAAAGATATTTTTAGCACTCTCATTATAGGAAATTCCAAGGGTTTTAGGAGTTCTGTGACAGAAACAGTGAATGAAATATTTGTAATATTTCTTATTACAAATCATAATATCACATATGTTAGCATTTAAAATGTGCCACAAGTTTTTTAAGCCCATGTTGGCAATTCTTCATCTTTTTAATATACTACCAACCTCCAAGCATAGAAGTGGCCCAGGCCTCTTGTGCCTTTGGAAGCCCTGGAGGAGGAATGACCTGAATGTTACAGGTAAGGAGACTTTCTTTACTCTTTTATCCAATCTCAAGTTTTCCATAGGCTCTTATGGACAAAAAAGGGGACATACACTAAATCTGACAAGCTCAGGAGAGGCCAGAATGGTGGGCCCTACAAATTCAGAGACTGAAAGTAATCATGTAGAATGGTCTGAACATAAAAATTCCTAACTAAAAGCAGGTCATGGAGGGTAGTCACATCCTGGGCCATTTGTTTTCTTGACAAAGGTCAATCTTTACTGTAAGTGAGCCCCAGTGTTGTTTTTTTTGCATCTAAGATAACATACCTTTGTACTGTCAGACCCCTCAGGGCACAACCCAATGTGCCAAAGCGTAAGACCACAGAACCACTCACTGTTTTCCTGTCCCCCACATACAATCTCTATGTGCTATAAATGTTAATTATTTACTCTCCTGTACCCTTCGATGTAAAGGAAATATGTGTCTCTTCCATTTTACTTTTTATTCAATCCCAGAGATTTCCCAGCTTTGCTTTCTCCCACCCCTTTATTTACCCCTCTTCACACGTTCTTTTATTTCAATGTATAAAATAAGTTGCAAAACTGCCTTCTTGGAGCATTTTCTTAATCCACTGAGATTTTGCTTCCCAGCAATTGTTGGCAGTTTGACTTAAATAAACTCATTACAATTCTCTATAGGTTTAGACATTTCTTAGGTCGACACTCTCTGGTGAGTGGTTGACCCCAAATCCCTTCCCTTTTGCCAGCTTCTCTTCAAACTAAAGTCAGCAAAACCTGCATGACTATTTTTAGCAGCAGGCTCAGTCACCTCAGGACCATCAGGTCTTGACCCTGAGGTGTCTTCTCAGCCTCCCTGGGAGCAGTCCTATCCCCGAAGGTCCTGGAAGCGCTTGGGCAGTAGCAGTTGCATGTATACTAGCTGTCCTTGGCAGAGCTGCTCCCTTCTGTGGCCTTAGGTCCTGGATACTAGACCAGTTGCTCCTGAGGGAGACCCAGCAGCTTCTCTGAGGCCAACCCAGAGTCCATGCCCCTATGCAGATGTTTTAAGCCTTTCTACATGTACCTTAACAAAGACAGCAAGTCAATCCCTGGCTGGCACAACAATTTGAGGGATAGAGAAAATCTCCAGGTCTGCTGTAGGGAGGTTTTCTAACAGAGGCAAGAACATCCTTTACCTTCTAAGTTAGGCACTGCCAGACACTCCGTGATGGGCAAGCCTCAGTTTCCTCATTGGAAAATGGGAATGGCCTGCCCCCTAGACTCATCACATTGATTCTGTGATATCATGGATGTGAACATGTACTGGAAAGTCCTAGTAAAATGCAAGGTGCTATTTCCATTACAGCATTGTAACACAGGAGCTCTAGGCCAGGAACCTGAACCTGGGATATTCTAGAAAAACTACTAGGAAAGATGAGGGGTGTAGTATGCTGTTTATTATTTAAGGGGCAGGGAAGCTTCAGCGAAGGCTGATCAGAGCTTGAGAAAAGGGTACCCAACCAAAGGCAAGTAATGTTTTTATGTACATAAGCAAAGGGAGGGGTAATCTTATGGGGGGAGCAGCCATCTTCTCAAGCAGATGGGAGCAAGATGTGCTGCTTGGTTACAGGAGCAGATAACATCCGTGGGAACAGCAAAAAACATCCTTGGGAACAGGCACTACTGAAAACTCTTTGGTAGTTCTTTCGTTGGCTGCTGGCTAGGCAGCCAGCAGTCTTCGGAATATGTGAAGGGGCTATATTCTGAATTAACCCTACAATCTAATCCAAAATAGCTTCTCTATCTTGTATTCTTTGCGTCATTTCTTCCATACAAGGAGTCCCTGGGTGATTAGAGTATTTATGTATTGTATCTAAATACTACAAATACAATAAAGACTGCCTCCTGATGCTAGCAATAGTAAACATAAGCCAAGTAGTCCCATCACCAGATAATGGCCCTATGAGCCTAGGGAGGACAACTAAGTGATGAGGGGTTCCGCTCTAAGTGCTGTAATATGAAAAGCCTCTCTGGTCAGAGCAGCAAGGGCTTGGGTAATATTATGAGAGTTGTTAGGAATGTACATATAATATTCTATATGAATAATGGTACAAATACCACTTTGGGTAGCTGTATGTCTAATGCTATGCAGTTTTGAAGTACTATCTTCCTTGTCTAAGATACTTTATTTTTGAGGAGGGAGATGGCTTGTCAGGTAAAATTTAAAGCTGTGGCAGTGTGATTAGCTAGGATATTAATGGATTCTCTAACAAGGATGGTACCCTACTTGTCATCAGTGGTTAGTACAGTGGTGTTCTGACAGAAGGTTTTTGGCAACTACCTTAAAGAGTGCTACACAGAATTTTACATTTTATTCTGCCTTTTAATATACAAGGGAGCAGGCTGACAGATCTCTGTTTGGAGGGCCATCAGTCATCCTAAACTATCCTAGATAGAGTAGTTTATCTAGGGTCAGAAGCAATTGAGCTGCTCCTGAACCAAGGCATATATATGTTATTGGATGGTGTTGAAAGTTGTCTCTGTGTTGATCCACTTGTGTAGCTATTCCAGGTGGAGGCATTAGCCAAGTGTATCTACTCGGGGAGACTAGCTGATGTTGGAATTCTCTGTAGATCTAACATACTAAGCAATTGCTCACTGCTGCCATCATGCTGGCCCATTGCAGAAAGGTGTTGCCTACAACAAGACTAAGGATGACATGACACACGTTTAACAGGTACTAGGAAGAGTCAGTCCTGTCCATCCGGGAGGACACATGCTACCATCCAGTCCTGGGTTAAGAGAGTAACAGTGACAGGGGTCTGTTCTGGATAGGTATACTGAGCCCAGTCTGGGCCTAACCCCAAGACATGCTAAATAAGACATAGGGACCAAGAGGCAATGACTTCAGTTGTAAAGTTAAATCTTTCTCTAGATCCTCTCCCTAAGGGGATACTAGGAAGTACTACCAGAGTCCTATCTGTGCAGGGTTGTTTTTCCCGGGGATTAGTCCTGGGGGACTGGTAAGAGTAGGTTGTTTTGTTGGCCTATGCTAAGGTATATGGTTGAGTCCATGGTCTGTTGGCCTGCATACTTTATCTTCCTGTGTAACTAGGTGGCTGTGTCTTCCGTAGGTGCTTCCTCCAGCTAGTGTATGCAGGCTAGCTGTGTTGCCTGGGTACTGTAAAGGTTGGTGTCCTTATACATGATTCGATGTGATAGTTTTGTGTTGGCTAAGGTGGTAAATGTCTTGCTATATGTCTCACTCTAGAGGGGCCACTGCGTCACTTGCTGATGATCTACCTGCTTTTTGGGTAGCTATAAGAGTCAGCCTACAGTAGATAGCCCTATTATTAGTGCAGATGGTTAGGGGACCCATTTTATTAACTATTACAAGCTAAACAGTACATAGTTTGGCTTGTTGGCTGCTGTGTCCAGTCTCTTCATCTATCTATATACTGTCTGTTACAGGCTGGTAAGTAATGGCTCACTATGTGGGTTGTTGACCCTCATAGGAGCCATCAGTATACTGTCTTGCAGGATAGGGGGTTTCCTTTCTTGGATGGTGGATTCTGGTATGTCTGGAACAAGTTTAAAGGTGGCTAGAGCTCAGTAGATTATTGGTTCTAAAATCTGTTGTAGTTCACGAATTAATGGGCTGGTAGAAAGCTTATTAGGTTGCAGTAAGTAGGTACTCCACTCTGCCAAGGTGGAGTATTAGGCCACTGAACTTTTGGGCCTTGTGGCCATGTTATGAACCCATCCCATAATAGCATAGGTGGTTATTACTTCCACTTCAATGGATCTGGTTAATGCTTTGGTGGCCAGGAGAGCTTGGTACACTGCATTGACTTGTTCTTCAATAGGGCTAAACCATCCTCCTATGCCCTTCCAGAGTTAGGACTAAAAGCCAGTGGAGGCACATGTCCATCCCTGCCATTGCCAGAACCCCTAGGCATAGCCATCCTGGGTGACATGTATATCTAATTCACACAGGCATGCGTGATCATTGACAGCTACTGTTTGTACTATCCTTACCACTTGTTTGGCGGTCTTAAAGGCCATCTGTTGTTTTTCCTTCTAATCCTAGGTAGCCCCCTTGTGAACAAGAGGCTAAAGGAGGCACATACTAATTGTGCTAGGTGTGGGATGAAAACCCTCTAATATTCTAGGAGGCCTAAAAACTCCTATAGTTGTCTAACTATGGTGGATAGGGGGAAAAGCCTGAATTTTATATACTATCACTGTAGGTATCACCTTCATCTTACCTGACAAGACTACTCCTAAGACTTTGACAGACAAGCTAGGGCCTTGTTTTTGTTGATGGCATATCCCTTTTCCTGCAGGTATGTCACCAAGGCTGGGCAGCCTGCTGTACGTCTGAAAGAGAGTTAGAGATTAGTATGATATTATCAATATACTGGTACATTTGTATGGTGGCAGTTTTAGCCCAGCTCGTTAAATCTTTGGCTACAAAACTGCAGCAGATAGTGGGGTTATAGAGAGACCTTAGGGATAGGACAGTAAAGGTCTATTGTTGCCCTTTCTAGGTAAAGGCGAGCTGATCTTGACTGGGTGAATGTCTGTGGGGAAACATGCATTAGCTTAATCTAGAACAAAATGGTAAATTCCTAATTCTACACTTAAAGTGTCTATAATGGTGGTGACTGGTTAAGACAGTATAAAGCACAGAAAATTATTGTAATAAAGCACAGAATCTTTGTTTTTTTTACTCAGAACACTTTTTCATAGTATTAGTAGCAGACCAATAGCCTACGAAACATCGTCTTACTTAGTAGAAAGAACCTAACTGTAATGTTGCATTAGCTTAACTATATATAGTTTCCTCTTTTTTAAGATTTCTCTTCACAGATCTTCTGTAACTTTCTTTACCCCTTCAGTTGCCTTTGTACTTATTTAGAAACAACTAACTTTAGGATAAACTACTTTAATCTCTTTTAAAATAAATCTCTGTACCTTATACTTTCTGTTACTAAACAAATCCATTTCCCTTCCTATTATAATACCAATGTTTCAACTCTCAGAGACCTTCATTTTTAACAGGCAGTTAGAAAGTAAGTAATCAACATCTTTAGATTGGCAAATCTGTGAATATATTTTGTAACTTCTGGAAGTATTTTATTTGTCCTTGACAGTTTTACATAAACTGGAAAAAGGCAGGGGTAGGGTGCAGCTTGCTGAGACTGACTGCTTGCTTTTAAAAGTGCCCCGTTTGTTTGTTTGTTTTTTCTCTAATAATCTCTGTCTCCACTAGTATTGGCTGCATTTATATTTCAGGCCATCTATGAGACCTTGAAAATTACTCAGAGTTAGAAAAACCTCATAAGACCTTTAATGTTGCCAAGTTAAGTTATAAAACATAGTAAGTTTGTTCAGCTTCATTAGTAAATTTGCTAGGATCTTTAGAGCATCTGCTACAATGTTCTTTGAATATAGCTAAATATTATGTAATGCCTGAAGAAGGGGCCAGCCCACTGTGGCCACTATTGCCCACAGCTCCTTCTCCTAAAAGAACAAAATTCCTCTACTTTCCATACAATTTGTAAGAGGTCTATGGGAGTGCTGGGGGTATCCCCACTACTCCCTTGGCAGGGCCTAAGAATCTAAAAGGTTTGCTGCCTCAAACGATATGGACCTAGAGGCCTACCCTGTATTCCCCCCACCCCCATTCCCCACCCCTAGACTTGGGAGTGCCCTCGATAGACTCTTGCCAGACATGTTCATACCAGAGGTTAACTCAACCAGGTACTTTCTGGAATACCTTGCCAACTATGCCAACTGGAATGCAGGGGCTCCAGGCCAGGTACCTGCACGTGGGATATTCCAGAAAAACTACTAGGGAGGACCAGAGGGGTGTGACATGCCATTTATTACTCGCGGGGCAGGGAAACTTCAGCAGAGGCTGGTTGGAGCTGCAGGAAAGGGCACCCCAACAAAGCAATATTTTTACGCACACAAGCAGAGGGAGGGGTAATCTCATTGGGAGAGCAGCCCTCTTCTCAAGCAGATGGGAGTAAGATGTGCTGCTTGGTTACAGGAGCAGATAACATCCATAGGAGCAATAGAAAACATCTTTGAGAACAGGCACTGCTGGAAAGTTCTTTGTGTACTGCTTTCCTTGGCTACTGGCCAGGCAGCCAGCAGTCTTCTGAGTATGTGGAGGGGCTATGTTGTGAATTAACCCCATAAGCAGGAACATTTTTGTTCATGCTCATGGTTTTGCAAACTGCAAGACTTTTAGCGGTAATACTTTCTCCCTTCCTGGCAGCTCTGAGCCAGGATGCACAAAGGTAGTGGCAAATCCCTGGGTGGCTTAAACAACAGAAATGTATTTCCTCACAGGGGCTGGAAATCCAAGATCGATGTGACAGCAGGCTTGGTTTCTGGTGAGTCCTCTCTTCCTGGCTTGTAGATAGCCACCTTCTTACTGGTCTTCACAGGGCCTCTTCTCTGTTGGCACAGAGAGGGAGAGGGAAAGAGAGCTCTCTTACATCATTTCCTCTTCTTGTCAAGACATCAGTCATATGAGGTCAGTACCCCGCCCTTAAAACTTAACTTAATTTTTTTTGCCTCCTTATATTCTCCATCTCCAAAGATTATGGCTTCCAGATACAAATTGCGGGGGGGGGGGGGCACAATTTGGTCCATAACATTAGAACTTTACCATTAACAAATGTCTTTTTTGTCTACATATCTTAAATTTTCTTCTAAAAATTACAGTTTGGGCATAGTAGCTCTTTACAAAAGCTACTCTCTGCTTAGAATCCAGCCAGGCCTCTGGACTTCTGAGCCAGCATTCTGGGCACTTATAAATGCCTGTGGGTGAGGGGAAGTGACTGGGGCACTAGCTAGTTTGCAAGAACAGGTGCATATTGCCTGCCATTTACCATGGTCCCAAGGAATGGGTCTAATGTCCTGGCATTCCAACCATCCTTTGGAGCTTAGCTGCATATGTCCTCTTTGCGAGAGTATTATGTTCTCCCTGTATTTTCTCTACCAGTGAGGTATGAAAATTAATAATGGGAAAGCTCAGTATCACTTGAGATCAATTACAGGAAGGATTGTCAATTACAGACCCTAACTTAAGAAATCCTCAACAGGAAAGAATCATCAATTACGAGCCCCAACAGGAAAAGATGTACGTTGCATCTCCTATAAGAAATTGACTACCCCGACAACTCAGCCAATGAAAAGCAGTCATCATCCTGAACTCTAGCTTTCCTCTAATGTCTTTTATTCAAAACAACCACTGCCAACTTCCTCCTTTATCTCCATAAGATACCATTCCTCTCCTTTGTTTGTTGGACTTGCCTATATTTTTGCTATAGTTTACTTGTTCTGAGTTACAATTCTCTGCTCTTCCTGCATAAACCCATTGTTGGTAAATAACTGACTTTTATTTTTAAGGTCAGGAGGGGTCAATTGCTGGTTGCTATTTATTTGTCTTGCATTACAATTAAGAAGAAAATAAAATGTTTCTTGTATCCATAATTATATCGAAACAAGACAGGCCCAACTCAAAATTACAGAACCTAGGGCAAGAGTCCAAATGGGTGCCCACAAAGCAAATGTTTAAATCATAAAAATTGTAATTAAAACCAAGAAGTTATAGGCAACTAAAAAACAAAGTCTACTAGGTATTCTGTCACCAAAAAGGATTTATTCAGGGGGAAAAAAAGGTTAGAATACAGTATGTGAAGACATGGTAAGTTACATACACACACCGAACCAGACAAAGATGGAGGAGGTACTTAATAGAGGGGAAAAGAAAGGTAAGGGAAGGAACTGTTATAAAGAGCTCTGTTGTAAACAAAAAGTTCTTGTAGTACTCTCATGATGACATAGGGTATGATAGCTCCTCCCATAGGCACTCTCCACTTTTGTTCAGGTTAAGGTCTGTCATAAATTTTATCACTGTAAGGAGAGTTTATTCTATTTTCTGGCCTTGATAAATATACTTCCAAAGCACTTTGGGAGGTTAGATTTAAATGCGGAATTCTGGGACTTCTTGGAGCTCCGATGTGGCCCTGTGGGAAGAGACAACCCATGTCCACCAACCTGTTCATTCTCCGAAGCACCAATCTGCATACACATCCTATAAACGGGCTTAGGGCCATTGGAAATTCCCAGGTCCCAGGTAGCTAGAGCATGATCTAGAAAGTTTAGGGCAGGAATACTGGCTACCAATGGTCATGACCACTTGTTTCATGGGGAGGGCAGGAGAAGCCAGAAAATGGCTGGCCTCCTGAAGCCCAGGTACCTGAGGACGTGTGCAGGCAGAACCAAAACCAGTTAAAGGCCAAGAAAGCTGCACATTTGTTAAAAATAAATAAAAATAAAAATAAAGGATAAGGTATTCATGTGTACATGTCTGTGAAACTGGGGGACCTCTTGTGTTTAAAATGCAAAGTTGTCTTTTGTTGAGATAATATAATGCAATATTTTACTAAGTCTTGTTAAATATTTGACCTATATCTGCACCTGACATTTGTACCCCTCAGACTTCTCTCTGGTGGGACTAATGTTCTGGCTCTGTGAGTATAAGCAGGCATCTGGCAAAACCCTGCAGGTGAACTTTGCCTGAGTCCCCTTTCCTCCAAAATCTATCATCCCTCTTTAGATATTGGTTAGAACAGGCCGGCTGTCAAAAGATATTTTTGAGTCAATTAGGGAAAATTGAACTGGACTAGTTATTAACTTTGTTGGGTATGAAACTGGCATTATAGGAATATTTGAAAAATCGGACCCTATCAATTAAATAAACATACTCAAATGTTTAAAGATGAAATATGTCTGTTGAGATTCTTTAAAACAGGTGTCCCCAACCCCTGGGCCACAGACAGGTGCTGGTCCATGGCCTGTTAGAAAATGGGCCGCGCAGCAGGAGGCAGGTGGTGGGCAAGCAAGTGAACCTTCATTTGTAATTGCAGCCACTCACCAGCGCTAGCATCACCACCTCAGCTCCACCTCAGATCATCAGACATTAGATTCTCATAGGAGCACTGGTCCCTGGTGCCAAAAACGTTGGGGACTGCTACTTTAAAACTACTCTGGGGTGGCGGGGGGATGTGTGTGGGGAGGAACATAGAAGGATTTAAAAAAAAAAAAAAAAAAGCAAGTTGCAAACATAATTGAAGATGGCCCACGGCTGTGGGGCCATATTACTGTCCGACTTTTATATGTCTGAACATTTCCGTAATTAAAAAGTTAACCACAACAGCAAAACACAAATCCTGGAGACTTGATGGCTGCAGGCTAGGCATCTGTGCATTGGGACTGGCTGGTCTTCACACAGCCTTTAAAGCAGCTGTCCTCAACCTTTTTGGCACCAGGTACCAGTGCTTCTATGAGAATCCAATGCCTGATGAGTTGAGGTGGAGCCAAGGTAGTGATGGCTAAGCTGGGGAGCAGCTGCAAATACAGATGAAGCTTTGCTGACTTACCCGCATCTGCTCACGTCCTGCTGTGCAGTTGGGTTCCTAACAGGGCACTGACCGGTGAGGGTGGTGGGAGGGTGGGCACCCCTGCCTTAATGAAATCCTCATGCCCCTTTTTCTCCCCGGTGCTTCTTTGTAAACCAGCCTCAGAGAGAAGCTGCACCCCGAAAATCGTTGCGAGCATTCACTGCAAGAAAGGATGGGAGGAACTTGGCATGCTCGGGATACTGTCGTTTAGAGTCACAGCTAGGGTGACCCCAGCTTGGGACGGACATCTGACCCCATCGCAAAGACTCCGAGGTAAGGTCCTGAAGGCGGAGTCTCCGCGGCCGAGCCTTCCGGCGCTCTCCGCCTGCCTACACTCTCCACCCCCAAGTCTCAGGTCCCCGCCCCACAGGCCGAGAATGGCGCCGGGAGGTCTCTGTGGTGGGACTGCTTGGTCTTTGACGTTTTCTCTGTGAGCCCTCCCCGCGGCTGAGCGCGGCCTCCGCCTCTTCGGCCGGCCTTCTGAACGCCACCGCCAGGCAGGAATTCCGGTAAGCCAGGCCCTGCGCTAGACGAGGGCGGCGGGGCGCCCTGGGCCAGAGATTGGCGGAAGATGGTGTCCAAAGGGATCCCAAGGCGGGCGTTGCGCGGAAGATTGAGTAAATGTCAGGGGCGGGGCAGGCTGAGGGGTATCCAGGGTGGCGGTATACCTGGGAGGCACGCGGAGCGTGGAAGATGTGGTAAACCAGGGAGGCGGGGATCGGATGGATGGGATAGCGCCCGATAGGGTCCTGGAGCCAGGAGGCACGCGAAAGATGAGGTAAAACGGGGATAGGGGTGAGGAAAGGAAGGGTGACGGCAGCGGCGGCTGCACCCTGGGAAGGAGCCAGATAGGGGCCTGGGGCGGAGGAGGGAGATGGGTGGATGGGGTACCTGGTAAGGGGGAAGGACACCGAAGGCCTAGAGCGGGGCGGTGCTTTCGGTTTGAGGGATGCTGGGGTGCTGGAGAGGGGACCCAGAGCATGGGGGTGGGCCAGATCCTCTTCTAGAGGTTGCACTGAGGTTTGCTCCCCGACACCCTACATATAGCATGTCCTGCCCCCCATGCAAATTCTCCAGCACCCCCCCCCCCACCCCAGCTAATCAGAAACTACCCAGGTAGCTCCAGCAATGCTTGTCTTTAAAGGGTCCTTTAGGTCAGGGAGTCCCCAAATCCCCAGGGCCGCGGACTGGTACCCTTCTGTCGCCTGTTAGGAACCGGGCCACAGCGTGAGGTAAGTAGCCGGCAAGCAAAGCTTCATCTGTAATTGCAGCTGCTCCTCAGCACTAGCATCCCGGCCTCAGATTCACCTCAGGTCATCAGGCATTAAATTCTCTTAGGAACACTGGTCCCTGGTGTCAAAAAGGTTGGGGACTGCTGCTCTAGGTGATTCTGATGTTGCAGTAGTTTAAGAACCACTGTTCCAAAGCAGAGCTTTGATGGGTTTGAAGTGGGGATGGAATCAGCCAGATCTCCTGTAATGCAAATGCATTATTTATCACAAACCATTGAAGTAGATGCTGTTATCCCCCTTTAACGGATGAGGCAGTGGAGGTACAGACATTGAACTTTTCCAAGGACATACATCAAGGAAGAGGAGAGTCCAGAGTGCTCCCACTGAACCAAGCCACCTATGAAGCCCAGAGGGCAGAGGTCTCACAGTATTCTAGCCCACCTCCTCCACCTCTTACCCTAGAAAGGTCAGGAATTGTTCTGCCTCCGGACCGGATGCGTTAGCACTGGGCTTCCCAGAGGCCCGGGGTCCAAAACTGGATCCCCACCTCATTGGGTGACACAGTGTCAGTGACTTCCTCCATGTGATTGAACAGACTTCTTGTGAGGCACCTGGAAGAACAGTGTTGACCTCACAGACTCATCTGGGCAGCCCTGGTCCCCAGCTTGATTCCTCTCAATACCTGCACCCTAGGAAGGGGAGCTCCAAGCAGTATAGCCTATGCAGGGTTTTCACACCACATTAGTGACATCTTGGCTGGGTAGTTCTTTGTTGGGAGGGGGGAGGGTTGGGGGAGGGGAGAGGGAGGCTATCTTGTAGCACCTTGTCCCTGGTGTGTGCCCTGGAGGGAAGCTTGGGTGAGATCTCTGCCTTGGAGTCTCTGCAATCTCCCCCCAGCCTCATCCCCTCCCTATGGGCTAAAGGAGGGGTTTTTCTGCATCCACAACCCACTCTCCTCCACTCTCACAAGAGGAACCTCCCTTACCAGCAGACCAGTCCTTCAGGACCATCTGTACTCATTTTTATTGACCCAAGTGACATTTCAGCACATTCTCTTTAAGAAACATTCCAATATTCCCAATGAAGCTGAGGGCCTTTGACTACCATCCACGGGGATGTGAGGTCTCTGCTGGTGGACCACAGAGTCCCCAATCTGTTGGGGGTATAGAGCAGGTAGAAATGACCAGAGTGCTGACCAAGGTGGGGCCTCTATCCCAGGTGACTCTCCTCCCTCCTGAAGTCACGCCTGGCCAGACCATTCCCTGTGTACCCACGCACATGCCTAGTGAAGACAGACCACAGGACAGGACAGTGTGGGGCGTTTTTGGACGCCATTCCTCAGCTTGTTTTCCTCATGTAACAACGGTTTCTCCAGGAGCTGTTTGTGTGTTGTGCCTATAGTGCCGCTGCACTTCCGACACAGCCACACAATGCCGGTCCCTATTGGGGGCAGCACAGAGCACAGCATTGGCTGTGCTGTCAGGTTCCCCGTACAGCTGCTGTTAGCACTCTTGGGCTGTCCTTGTGTGCCTGTGTCAGTGAGTCACCACAGTTGCGCTTTGGAGGGGTGAGGACATGTGGGTACTGAACGGTCATTGCCAAGTTGTCTTTCACAGAGGTGGACCCAGTCCCCTCCCTCCCCATTCACTATGGGGTCTCTTCTCTCTTCCTAGGAACTTTGGGCCATTTGATAGTGAAGTAGGGCCTCCTGAGGCTGGGTTTAAATCATTTTCCTAGCCCCTAGTCTTATCTACTGACTGGATACTTGTCTTTCTCCTTCTGCTGAGCACTTGTTTATACTCTCACCTGTTTCTCTATTTTTTTTTTCCTGTCCCTCAGGGCTGTGTTGGAATCTTTTATTTATTTATTTTTTGGGGGGGTGGGGGGCGGGAGGGCACACTGTTTCTTTGTCTCCTCTGTTGTTTCCAGACATTTTCCCTAGACCTTTGCTTGTCTCTTAATTTTGTTTAGAAACAGTTTTTTGTCCCATAGAATATTTACTTTGATGGAGTCGAATTAATCATTTTTTCTCTCTGGTTTTTGCTTTCAGGATTTTTATATGTGTGTGTGTGAAGGGGAGCAGTGGACCCCTTCCCTCCCTGAACCTTTAGAAGTTCAAAACCCTGTTTAAGAGTCAAAAATCGTTTTGACTGACCACTTCCCCGCTCCTCAGGCCTGTCTGGCCAGTGAAGAAAGCCCAGAAAAAGGTGGACACCTGGATACCTTCTTTTTGCTGCTATCCATAGACCTGGATGTCTAAGTACCTGTACAGAGAGGCCTTATCCCTAACTGACTTTATTAACACCTGATTCATTATTTCAGTATATTTGTTGAATAGTCAACATTTTAAAAGGTATCCAAGAGCCTGCATTCTTCAAAATGATCACACACCATTTATTTTCATAGTTAATAAATCACAATTTATACATTTAACAAATTCTCCAAACATTTAAGCATTAATCATGTATGTCTATTTAATCGAAATCTTCTGAACATTTAATTAAAGGCACAAATATAATATATCAAATTCCTGTAATATTTTCAATATGCACAACATATTATAATGGTTTCAAAATTAATCAGTTTACTTACACTAAAACTGGTTGGAAAAAAATCCAGTATCATGGATATAAATGTCTATATTCATTATTTATCTAGGCTGTATGTAATTTCACTATTACTTTTACATAATCAGGGTCCATCTTCCTAGGTTTTCTGGAATTTCACCACGGGGGTCACCTGGGGTCACTCCTGGACCCTAATTCTTTTTAGTGGGGAAAACAAATGGTTATGAAAACATAACCATTATTACGTCATCATCCTGTCCAGTGCTTTCACTTCACCCTGAAAAAGAAACAAACTCTTTGCTTGGCTGATAAGGCCCTGCTCGCTGCTCTGCCCTTACTTCCTGCCATCTGCTTTTACTGTTCACCTGCCCCAGATGTGTCGACCTCTTTGCCTTTCCTTCCACAGAAGTGCCAAGTTTGCCCTACCCCAGTGCCTTTGTGCTTGCTGGTCTCTCTGCACAGAGAGTTCTTCACCCAGACTTTTGCACAGTTGGCACCTTTGTTGTCAGTAGGGCTTAGTAAAAATGTCACCCTGTCTTCTAGGGTCTTCCTTGATTGACCATCCAAGCCATCCTCTTCACCTTCCCGAGATTGTCCCTATGAATTTACCATATTTAACTTTCTTCATACTTGTATTTATCTTGTTTATTTTTTTTTCTCTTGTTTATTTCTCTCTGGGTCTAGAATGTAAATTCCTAAGAGCAGAACCTTTATCTGTCTTGCTTTTCACTATATTCTTGGTGCCTAGAAAATGCTTGGCACAAAAGGAAGTAAGAAAACATTATTTGTTGAATTAATGGTGAACCAATGATTCTTGGAGTGCATAAATGATAATAGACCACTGCTAATTTTGTTGATAAATCACCCCAGAATACCCAAAAAAAGTACATGAAGTGGGAGGGAAAGATGAATAGGTGGAACACAGAGGACTTTTAGCACAGTAAAGCTACTATCTGACACTGTAATGATGGATACGTGTCATTATACATTTGTCCAAACCCACAGAATGTACAACACAAAGAATGAACCTCATGTAAACTATGGACTTTAGGTGGTAATGATGTCAGTGTAGGTTCTCCTATTGTAACAAATGTACCACTCCTGTGTAGGATGTTGATAATGGAGGAGGTTGCACATGTGTGGAAGCAGAAGGTATATGGAAAACCTCTATCTTCCTCTCAATTTTTCTGTGAACCCAAAACTGCTCTAAAATAAAGTCGTTTATTTTTTTAGTAGTGCATATTCATCAGAGATAAGTACAAACAGTATACACATATATAAAATCCAAAGGATTATATTTTCATTTTCCCTGTATGCCAAGCCCTTTCTCCTACGGTGACTGGCTAGGTAGATAATGGTGCCTTTTACAAGAAGGAAGAGGCTTAGAGAGACAGAATTGGGAAATCAGGAGTTCTACATTAGACTATATGAGATGCCTCTTAGCTTGGTAGGTAGTCTGAATCACTTTTCAGCATAAGTGTGTCACATTTTATTTACTAAATCTGGCAACCCTAAGCTGGAAGAACAAGTCTCAAGGAGCCACACAAGAAAGAAAATCAGCCAGAGCACATTAACATAGTCTTTATTGTAGAATACTAGGCACAAGAAGGCTCCAAAAGAATGTTCTGACTTGAGGAAGGAAGATGCAATGTTTTGTGGGTGTTAGCAGGGAGATCTTGGTCAAAGTTCAGCTAGACTTAGCTGCCCCAGTACAGCTACTTTCAGAAATACGAACAGAGCATTATTCTTAATGATGGCAGCATTGTCTGGGTGATCAGGACTTTATCAAGAGGGACGAAAAGGAGCAGGAGCTAAAGTCCTATGTAGGAGGAAATGGGGGGCACAGCTACAGGACAAAGACTTAGGAAAACCATGGCGGGCAAGTCTCCAGTTGTTGGGTGTCTCATGCCACAGTGAGTTTGGCCAAGATATTGGGCACTCTGAGGTCTAAGAGTTGTTTGGCATTGTGCAGGGGACCACTGGCCTGGGCAGGGGCATTTTGTGCTGGGAGGAGCAGGAGGGGTGCTTGCACACAGAGGGTCAGGTGAGACGTAGAGACGGGTGTGGGGCATGTCTTTGTAATCATGTCCTGAAGGGGAAGAGAGAATGGGGCGAGAACTAGAGGGTAGCTTGAGGTCAAGGGAGATTATTTTTCAGGCAAATCCTCGAGCAAAGTTTCTATTCCCATCTGATGATTCCACAGAGGTAGGAGGAGAAATTGAGGAGGGCTCCAAGGACAGGGGTCGAGGCTGGCCTAGCTGACATTTTACCTCCTGTTTCCTCTGCTGGGTAACAGAAGCAGTAATGGTCAGACCTTCTTGGGGTCTTGTGAGGACTAATGGAGTGTCACATGCCTCATTGGTAGTGGTGTCTATTAGTTTTTTTAAAGAGATTAAGGATATGGCACTGTCCAGGGCCCTCCAACACTGTTCTACTAAGAGTTCTTCCTCTCCGTGGTTTCAAGGGAGCCACATAGGAAAGCAGAATGGGCACCGGAGACCCTGTTGACTGCTCTTATGGTGCTCCCTTTGGTGGCAGGACTGGAGACTTCCTTGTCTCTATGCTCTTGCCATTACATGCCTCCCAACTGTGGCCAGGCCTCTTACATGGTCCTGGCTCAGTTTACCAGCATTGCTACAGAGAATGCAACAGGAATTTAAAGAAAGTGGTTAGTCCACCCCCATGGGATCAGGCTTAGAGAGTCAGCACAAGAAGCCTACTGGTTTCCAGCCATTAGGTCCTGACAAATGACCTGGGCCTTGGCCTGCCAGGTGAGGGCAGCTCCTCTGGCCAGTGGTGGAGACAGGTGTGACCAAAGGGGCAGACAGAGGGGCATACATTTCCAGTGTTAGCTGTTGCAAATGCTTTCGGAAGGTGAGAGTCATGTTAGAATAAGTCTGTCTTTGTTTCCATGGTTTACTGCCTGTTTAAGTCAAGCAAAGCCTGCTTGGCCCAGGTTCTGTAGGCCAGTAGGCAGGAACCATTTATATACCTTCCAAGGTGCCCCCTGAAGATATGAGGCTTCTCCTGTGCCCCCTTACTCAGTGTTTCCTCACACAGTCCTCACTGGCCCAGCATTTCCTCTGCTGACTTAATAAACTTGCTACTCAACAGTGTACTATCCTTGCCAATGGGAAAGTGGAGAGGGGGCCACTAGTGACACTCTGCTATATGCTGCTACAAGTTAAAACACGTAGCTATACGTCCCTGCTGAGCTCTTCCCTCTGCTCTTCCTGAATCTATAAATCCTCTGGAAAAAGTTGTACCAGCAATTGGGTGGAGTAAGCTCACCACTTCATTCCTTGCCTGAAACTGAGATCAGTTGTCAACGATGACAAGAGAAGGCAAAAAATAACATACTGAAAATAGCAGTGGAAAGATATACACATTTCATTAAATTTTAAAAAAAGCAGGATCTAGAACACTGATTTTAAAAATATATAAATATATGTGTGAGAACATGTGTGTGAGGGGGTGTGTGTGTGTGTGTGTGTACATTGGAAGGATATACACTAGGCTTAGCATTAGTTAATTTGGAACAGTAAAATTGTCAGTGATTGAAACTTTCTTATTTATACCTTTTTGTATTGTCTAAATTGTATTTTTATGAATACATTACATTTGTAATAAAATCAATAAAGTTATTTTTCTTTTGGAAGTAAAAGTAAATCGTGATCATCTTTCAAGAGTAGAATAGATGAGTAGATTGTCATATAGTTATACACTTGCATTCGATATAGCAATGAGATAAAAATGGATTCAGCAACATGATTGAATCTCACAGATTTAATGTCAACTGACAGAAACCAGATATGTAAAGAGTGTGATTTTATTGAACTAAATTGCAAAGTAAATAAAACACTACTATATTGTTTAGGGCTTCACTCATAGTATTGAGATGTAAATCATATACCATAAAATATCCCTTTAAAATGTATAATTCATTAGAAGCGAAAACACATTCACAAATACTTGCATGTGAATATTCATAGCAGTATTAATTATAAAAATAGGAACAACCCAAATGTTTATCACCTAATAAATGGATAAACAAAATGTCAGTTCATACAATGGAATATTATTTGGCCATTAAAAGGAATGAAGTACTGATTCATGCAACAACATGGATGAACCTTAAAAACATTATGCTAAGTGGTATCTTAATGCAGTTTTGTTTTGCATTTTCCTAACAACAAAAGATGTTGAGCATCTTTTAATGTGTTTATTGGCTATCGTATATTTTTGGAGACATGTCTATTCAAATATTTTGCCAGTTTTTAACCTGGGTTTATTATTGAGTTGTAAATGTTATTTATGTATTCTAGTTCCTTATCAGATATGTAGTTGGCAAATGGTGTCTCTCATTCTATGAGTTGTCTTTTCACTTTCTTGATAATGTCCTTTGAAATACAAAACTTAAGTTTAGATAAAGTCCAATTTACATAATTTTTCTTTGGTTGTTGGTATTTTAGTCATCATATCTAAGAAACCATAACCCAAATCTAAATTCACTAAAATTTATACTTATATTTTTTTCTAAGAGTTGTATAGTTTTAGCTCTTAGGTTTAGGTCTTTGATGCTTTCTGAGTTTTTACATATGGTTTGAGGCAGGAATCCAAACTTATTATTCTTTTGCATATAGCTATCCAGTTATCTCAGCAGTATTTGTTGAAGATACTATTTTTCCCCATTGAATGATGTTTGCATCCTTGTTGAAAAGCAATTAACTATAGATGCATGAGATTATTTATGGACTCTTAATTCTATTTCATGGATCTATAGATCTGTTCTTATGCCAATACTATACTGTTTTGATTACTATAGCTTCATAGTTAAGTTTTGAAATCTTGAAGTGTGTGTCCTCTAACTTTGTTCTGGGTTTGTTTGTTTGTTTGTTTGTTTGATTGATTGTTTTTGCTTTGGATTCTGGGTCTCTTGCATTTCTATTTGAATTTTAGGATCATCTTGTCACTTTTTCTGAAAAAAAGTTGCTGGACTTTTGACAGAGATTGTACATCAATTTGAGGAGTATTGCGATATTAATAATATTGTCTTCCAGTCCATGAACACAGAATATCTTTCTTTTTATTAGGTTTTTAAATTTTTCCTTCAACAATAGTTTTTTAGTTTTCAGGGTAAACGTTTTACACTTCTTTTGTGAAATTTATTCTTAAATATTTTGTTCTCTTTGATGCTATTTCAGATGCAGTTGTATTCTTAGTTTAATTTTTCATTTGTTTATTGCTAGTATATAGAAATAAAACATTTTTTTGGATTGATCTTATATTCTACACTTGCTGAACTTATTTACTACAATAATTGTGTGTATGTCTGTGTGCTGTGTGTGCATGTCTTTCTTAGGATTTTCTATGTACAAGATAACATCATCTGTAAATATAGTTTCATTTCTTCCTTTCTAATTCAGATGCCTTTTATTTCATTTTATTATCTAACTGTACTTGCTAGAACTTTAATTATAATGTTTAATAGAAGTGGCAATGGCAGGTATTTTTGTCTCATTTCTAATCTTAGGGAGAATACTGTTAATCTTTCACCATTAAGTATGTTAACTAGATTTCTCATAGATGCCCTTTGTCAGCTTGAGATAATTTTTTTTGTTTCTATTGTTTTTAGTATTTTTATCATAAAAGAGTGTGGGATATTGCCAAATATCTTTTCTGAGTAATAGAGCTGATTATGTTTTCCCACCCATTATTCTATTGATATTTGTGTATTGAACCAATTTTGCATTCCCGGGATAAATCCCATTAGGTCATGTTGTATAAGCTTTTTAATATGTCATTGATTCATATTGCTAATATTTTGTTGATATTTTTTGTGAATATTCATAAGACATATTGGTCTGTAGTTTTCTTGGGTGCTCTTTGTCTGATTTTAGTATTGGGGTAATACTTGTCTTGTGGAACAAGTTGGGAAGTGTTTCCTCCTCATCTATTTTTTGGAGAGAGAGTTTGCGAAAGACTAGTTTTAATTCTTTAAACATTTGGTATACTTCACCAGTGAAGCCATCTGCTCCTGCTCTTTTGAGAATATTTTTTATTACTAATTCAATATTTTTGTTATTATAGGTCTATTAAAATTTTAAATTTCTTCTTGAGTTAGTTTTTGTGTATTTCTAAGAATTTTTCCACTTTTTCTAGGTTTTCTAATCTGTTGGTGTACAGTTATTCATAGTATTCCTTCATAATTATTTTCATAGTTGTAAATTTGGAAGTAGTGTACCCTCTTAAGTATTTCAGGCTTCTCTCTTTTTTTCTTCATCAGTCTAGGTAAAAGTTTGTCAAATTTGTCAATCTTTCCAAAGGGCTAACTGTAGGTTTCATTGATTTTCTTTATTTTTTTTCACTTTTTATTTATCACCACTCTAGTCTTTATTACTTCCTACCCTCTACTATTTTTTTTTGTGGCAGGGAAGGGGACACGTACTTTGCTCTTCTTCCCCATGTTTCTTAAGGTGAAAAATTAACTTGACCTCTTCTTTTTAATATTGGCATTTACAGCTATAAATTTGTTTCTAAGCACTGAGTACACAGATCCTATAAGTTTGAGTATGTTGTATTTAAATCTTCATTTACTCAAATTTAATTTTCCAATTTCTCTTCTGATTTCTTCCTTGACCCATTAGTTATTTAAGAGCGTGTTGTTTTAAATATTTGTGAATTTTCCACGTTCTCACTTGTTATTTATTTCTCATTTCATTCCATTGTAGAGAACACATTTTATATGATTTCAATCCTTTTAAATTTGAGACTTGTTTTTTGCCTGATATGGTATGTCCTGGAGAATGTTTCATGTGCATTTATGAGAATGTATATTCTGCTCTGGTTGGGTAGAGTGTTCCTACAGATGTATTTTTATCTAATTGGCCTATAATGTTGTTCAAGTCATCTGTTTTCTTGATGATCTTCTATCTAGTTGTCCTATTGATTATTGAAAGTGGAGTATTGAAGTCTCCAGCTATTATTGTTGAATCGTATTTTTCTACCTTCAGTTCTGCTAGGTTTGGCTTCACGTGTTTTGTGGTTGTTAGCTGTATATATACTTATAATTGTCATGTCTTCTTGATAGATCAAATTTTTTATCATTATCAAATGTCCTTCTTTGTCTGTAGTGACAATTTTGTCTTAATGTCTATTTTGCCTTATATTAGTAAGGCACTCCAACTCTTTTTGGGTACTGTTTTCATGATATGTCTTTTAAAATCTTTTTACTTTTAACCTATCCATTTTTTTGTTTGTTTTAAAACTTGTTTTTTCCTCCTTTATTGAAATAGAATAGACTATTAGTTGCTCATATTTACATTGTACAATTCAATGAGTTTTTTTTCAATTACAATTGGCATACAACAATATACCAATTTCCATTGTATAGTATAGTGATCAGAGATCCACATAACTCACAAAGAAATCACTCCACTAAATTTTGTATTCCTGTTCCCCCTTACATTTTAATACAACATTATTAACCATCTTTCCCATGCTACACTCTACATCTCCATGTCTGTTATGCAACTATCCATTTGTACTTCTTGAGCTCTGTTTTTGTTCACCACCCCCCGCAACCTACCTCGCATGTAGTCGCACTCAAAATATTCTCTGTATCTATGACTTTATTTCTGCTTTTGTTGTTGATGATGTTTATTTTGTTCTTTAGATTCCACATGTACGTGAAATCACATGATACTTGTCTTTCTCTACCTCACTCATTTTATTCAATACAATACCTTCCAAGTTGATCAAGGCAATATCTTTTTTCCCTTACTTTTAGGGTGTGTGTGTCTTTTAATCTGAAGCGAGTCTTTCGTAGGCAGCATATGTAGGGGTCTTGTTTTCTTATCCATTCAGCCACTCTATCTTTTGGTTGAAGCACTTAATTCTTTTCCATTTGAGGTACTTATTGATAGGAATGTAGTTATTACCATTCTTTATTCATGTTTTGATACATGTTTTTTCTTCTTAGAGAAGTCCTTTCGACAATTTCTGTAACATTGGGTTGGTGTTGATAAATTCCTTTGGCTTATTTTTGTCTGGGAAGCTCTTTATCTGTCCTTTGTCTCTAAATGATAGCTTTGCTAGATAAAGTATTCTTGGTTGTAGTTCCTGGGTTTTCATCATGTTGAATATTTTGTGTCAAGCCCTTCTGTCCTACGTAGTTTCTTTTGAGAAATCAGCTGCCAATCTTATGGGTGCTTCCTTGTAGGTAACTAACTGCTTTTCTCTTGCTGCTTTTAAGATTCTCTCTTTGTCTTAAACCTTTGGCATTTTAATTATGGTGTATCTTGGTGTGGGCCTCTTTGGGTTCCTCTTTCTTAGGACTCTATGATAGTTTCCTGGAGTTGTATGTCTACTTCCTTCACCAGGCGAGGACAGTTTTCCATCATTATTTCTTCAAATAGCTCTTCAACATCTTGTTTTCCTTCAAGTACCCCTATGACATGGATGTTTTATGTTTACTAGTGTCCCATAGGCTTCTTAAATTATTGTTATAGTCTTGGCTTCTTTTTTCTTGCCGTTCTGATTGAGTGTCCTTGGCTTCCCCATTCTCTATATCAGTGGTTCTATCCTCTTCTTTATACACTCTGTTTATTCCATCTAATACACTCTTCATCTCAGATAGTATATTCTTCATTTCTGACTGATTCCCTTTTATAATTTCCATCTCCATGTTTATGTTTTTTATCTCTTTGTTAAAGTTCTCACTGAATTCATCTATACTTCCTCTAAGTTCACTGAGCATCTTTATAACCAGCGTTTTGAACTCTGCATCTGTTAGATTGCTAGATTCCATTGTTCTAGGATCTCTGTTCTGTTCTCTCATATGGTTTCTGCTTCTTTGTCTCTCTATTTTGGCTGTTTTTCTGTGTCTGTTCCTATTTACTAAGCAAAGCTCCTAAGTCTCCCAGTCTTATTAGTGTGGCTTTGTATGGTAGGTGTCCAGCGGCACAGTCCTGAGAGGGGTTCAGCTGCAGGCCAAATTTGGCCCCAGCTTGTACCCTTCCAGAGCTACCTGTTAAGATTCAGTAAGCAATCCAGAGATGCTATCCTATAGTTCCCTCAGAAGGCCACACCAGAAACTGAAGCCAGATGCCACCAGTGTGAGTCTTGGTGCCGTTCAGCAAGGAACACTGGATTCTTCGAGGTCACAACTGGATGTGGCTTGAGTGGGGCCTTGAGTTGGGGTAGCCAGACTCTCAGGGAATCCTCTGGGTGGAAAGACCTCTTATCCAGTTTGGTGATACCTCAGCTATGGTGTCACTGTGTCCAAACACTGAGTGTTGGGGAGGGCTCAACAGAGGAACAATGGATACCGCGAGCACTTCTACCTGGGAAAGAGCCTCACTTCTGGCCCTCACTCCAACAACTCAGTGTCCCCCTTAAGTCCCTGTCGCCCCCTGTGCAGCCAACCCATCGCTGGCACTCAGAGTGAGCGGATCCTTCACCATGAAAGACCATTCACAGACATGACCCCTTTAAGAGGTATCTGCAGCCTGTGTCGCACTCAGCCACTTGGGACTGGGAAGACTTGCGTTTTTGTCCCCTCCCACCTTTTACCATTGCAGAGTAATTATTTCTCTCTCTAGTTGTAGTGCTTCTGTTTGTCTATATCTCTGGTGACTTTCCTTGTCATTTGCTCTGTTTTTCTGTCACAACTTTGATGTGGTTGCAAGAGGAATGAACAAAGCCTCTATCTACACCATTTTTCCTTGTCTCCTCAACCTATCCATTTTATTTAATGTAATCACTGATTAGGATTTTTATCTCCCATTTTGCCATTTATTTCCTATGTCTTATGGGGTTTTTTTTTCTGTTCTTCTAACATCCATTACTGCCTTCTTTTGAATTAGATGGATATTTTCTAGTGTATCATATTTATTCTCTTATTTAAAAATATACATATATATTTTAGTTATATTCTTAGTGGTTGTTCTGAGGTTTACAATTAGCAAACCTAGCGTTATAAACTTAGCTTATAACGTTCTAATACAAATTAATAGCAATTTAATTTCACTAGTATATAAAACTTTGTTCCTATATAGTTCTGTACACTTTCCCTTTGTGCTTTTATTGTCATACAAACTGCATTTTTTATAGATCGTGTACCTATCAACACATTGATAATTACTATATTATGCAGTTGTCTTTAAATCAGGTAAGAGAAAAAAGTTACTAACCCTCAAAAAATGCATTTATACTATTTCTTATATTTTCCTATGCAGCTACCTTTATATTGTTCTTTATTTCTTTTTGTGAATTTGAACTACTGTTTAGGTTCCTTCATTTCAGCCTGAAAGACGTCCTTTGGTATTACCTGTGGAAAAGGTGTGTTAGTGACAACTTCTCTCAGTTTCTGTTTACCTGGGTATCCTTTAATTTCTCCTTCATTTTTTAAAGGATACTTACAATGCTTATAGAACTCTTAGTTGACAGTTTTATTCTTTCAGCACTTTGAAACTGTCATCCTACTCCCTTCTGGCTTCCACGGTTTCTAATGAGAAAAAAACTGTCAGTTTTATTGAGGATCTCTTATATATGAGTTGCTTCTCCCTGCTTTCAAGATTCTCTTTGTATTTGACTTTTGACAGTTTGACAATGCTGTATCTTGGTGTGGATCTCTTTAAATTTATCCTACTTGAAATTTGTCGAGCTCGAACATGGAAATTTTTTAAATCACATTTGAGAAGCTTTTGCCCATTATGTTTTCCAATATTCTTTTAGACCCCTTTACTCTCTCCTCCTTTTCTGAGACTCTCATTACTTATCGGTTGCTGTGCTTGATGGTGTCCTACAGGTCTCTGAGGACATCTTCATTTTCCTTTTCTATTTTCTTTTTGTTCTTTAGAATGGATATCTGTTGACTTATTGTTAAGCTCAGCGATTCTTTCTTTTCCCTGTTCAGATCAACTGTTGAGCTCCTCTAGGGAGTTTTACATTTTGGCTATTGTATTTTACAACTCCAGAATTTCTATTTGACTCTTTTAAAAATAATTTTTATTTCTTCATTGATATTCCCAATTTGGTTAGAGTTTATTTTCATACTTTCCTCTAGTTCCTTAAACAGGGTTTCTTAAATTCTTTAAACATTTAAAATAGCCGTTTTAGAGTTTTTGCCTACCTAGTCCAATGCTTGGGTTTCCTCAAGGATAGTTATTATTAATTGCTTTTTCCCCCTGTGTATAGGCCGTGCTTTCATGTTTCTTTGCATGTCTTTTTTTTTTTTTAATTGAAAAACAGATATTTAAAATTATTTAATGTGATAACTCTGGAAATCAGATTCTCCCCTCTTAGGGTTTCTTATTATTGCTGCTAGTTACAGTTGTTTTTTGTTTAGTGACTTTTCTGAACATATTGTTTAGTCTATATTCTTTACTGTATGTGGTCTCTGCTTAGTGGTCAGGTAATGACTGGTTAGAGATTTTCTTGGATGCCATGCCTGGAACCAGTAAGTCTCCCAGGCTTCGCCAAGGGGTTCTGTGTTCGTATTGGGACATACATTTAACATTCAGTCAGTTACTTATAACTCTGCCTTAGCCTTCACTTTCTGTTTGTGCAGAGACTCCAAATCATCCAGGGGTGAAAGCTTAGGACCTTCTCAAGCAATTCCTTAGCATATGCCTAGTTCAGTATGGGTGGCCTTCTAAATTCTCAGAAATGTGTAGGAGCTTTTTAAAACCGTATAGGCATTTCATTCCCCAGCTTTTCCTTTTAGGATTTTGGATAGTGTATTATTTACCCCAGCTATTATTCACTGCTTCAAGCAGCCACAAAGTGCCTATAATTGTTTTCAACAAATGTCCCTCAGGGGAAAAGCCATTTTATACTAAGTGAACTACAGGTCAGGTGAAATACACAGTCTACAAGTGGCATCCAGTGAATCACCTGATAGGCCAAATAATAGCAGTTCTTTGAGAGTGAGGCTTTGAAAGTGCTCTAGCTCAGGCTGTTGGTTTTTAATTAAGGCTGCTGCAGAGCCAGAGAGCAGGGGATAGGACTAAGGCAAGTTAAAACATTCTGGACATTACAATGTTGTTGTTCTTGCTGAGATTCAGCATTTTTTCTTGAATAAATATTGCCTATGTTGTTCTAGGTCTTTGATTAATTTCCAGAGTTCTGCAAAAGTTGGTTTTGACAATTTTTGCCAGTTTTCTAGTTTCTTTTATGAAAGAGAGAATTTTCAGGGGTCCTTGTACCACCAGTTTTGCTGGTTCCATTTCATATATTTTAATGCTCTTTTCTGTGTGTTTGGTTTATTTTTCCTCAAACATGTGCATATTAAATAAAAATTTTTGTAAATTAGGGTTGCAGGAAGCCATGTAGAGTGGGCACCAAGTTAAAGGCTGCGGATTGGCAAGAGTGATGCCAGCAGCCCTAGGTGGACAGAAGGGCCTGAAGACTTGCAGGGTGTTGGCCCCATTGGGGTCAGGAATTCTGCCCTACAACCCCTGTTGCTTTGTGTCTCCCAGGTTAAGGCTACCAGGTGCTCAGCTGTGCTCACATGGATGGGACAGAGACCCGACAGAGGAAACCAGAGGAGCTAGTGCTGCCACACACCCTTAGCACAGGAAGACTCCCTACAGTCTCAGGAGATGGACCTCTATGTGTCCCGGAAAGCCAAAGGGTGGCTTCTAAACCACTGGGGACCGAGCTCAGCAGGGAGACCACCTTGTCCATTGGCCTTCAGGTGACAGTGCCCTTCATGTTTGCAGGCCTGGGACTGTCCTGGGCTGGCATACTTTTGAACTACTTCCAGGTAAGGGGGAACTCAGTGGTGGTGGGGCCACTGTCTACTGTTGACCTGGAAAGCAGACAGCTGCACTGTGGACTCAGCTTGAGGTGTAAGGGGCAAGGCCTTCTATTCTCAAATATAACTTTTCTATAAGCCATGTGAAGTTCTTTTAGCTACTGATGTCAGAGACTAAATTTAACCTAAGTTAAGCTTTAATATATAATTGAATTGTCTAAGGAGTTCAATTTCAGGCCTGGCATAATCCAGGTGCTTAAATTATATCAAGATGCTGGCTCTTTCTGTATTTCTTAGCTCTGTTTCATTTTCAGGCAAAATTCTGTACCTAGAGCTAGGGAAGAGTAGCCCTTGGCAGTCTATCCTTTGTATGTATGCTTTAAAAAGAGAGAGAGAAAGAGATCTCTTGTCAATATCCACACTAGTCTCAAAAAATTAACTCTGATGTCAAATGTCCACTCCTATTTCAATTATCATTCCCTGAGTGATGGCATGCTCTGTTCAGCCAGCCTGACTTATGTTGTCATCACTCTTTGAGGGGAGGCAGGGCCCCCTGATTTATACCTTATCAAATCCTACAGAGTGAAGAACTGGAGTTAGCTATCAGACAAAATAGTTACCCATGTACCATACCTTTCCTGTTCATCCACCTTCAAAGCCCCATTTCCTTCATCAACATGCTTTTTAAAAGTCTTCCCTGGAAAAGCATAGTACCCAAGAATACTTTAAGTCATTACTGGCTAGATCTTTCCTATTAGTTGGCAACCAGCTGAGAACAAAGATTGTCTTGAGTGGGGCAGGCTTGGAGAAGCAGGGCTCACATGCCCATCAGTCCCCACCTCTGCCTTACTCACTGCTACAGGGGCTCTGTGCCAAAGGGATCCTGTGCCCACGGTCTCTGTGCCCCGCCCCTCACTGATTTGGAAACAATCAGGGTTTGAGTCCCACTCTGCCACTTAGCTGTAAGCCAGGGGGTTTAATTTTTTTTTAAGCAACACTTAAAAATCAGGAGATTTTATGTAAAAATTCAAATTCCTATTTCTCTTGAAAGCTTGGCAACTTGTAAAACATTGGACCCACATTCCCTCATGGCCACCATCAGTGGTTGCTGCCCCCTCTAGGTGTCTGTGTTCTCTGGTTTGCCACAGTCCCCACCATCCCACTTCACTGTTATCTGTCTGGCCCTGACTGGAGTTCTCAGTGACCCTCCCAACACCCTTGCTGTCCAGTTCATAACATCACAGCACCAGTGACTGCCAGCTCCATTCCCAGGTTCCACCTAGACCTTGTCAGGCCCCATGATAGTTATCTCTCAAACTGGAGACCCTATCCAAATTCTGCTCAGTTCTATTCCCTATGTTTGGGCTCTCTGTGACTTCTAGATTCTTGGCCCTCTTCTTTATCCCAGTGACCTGGTCCTCTAGCCCCTTTTAGCACATGGCAGTCAGCACTGCTCTAACCTCAAGAGCACTTCAGCACTTGGCTTCCATGTATGAAGATTTTCTCCCATGAATTCCCTCCTCCCCCACCCCAGTGGCACCTCCCACACCAGCCTACTCGCCACTCTCCTTACTTTTGGTCTCACTCTCTGCAATTTGTTCTCAATACCAGCAATTTTCAAGAAGTCTGTTTTACTGAATTTTTTTTTTTTAGTATAACATCACTGAGCATGTTTCCCCCCCACACACACACACATGCACATTGATATACACACACGTATGTATATATCACATGTGTATATTTATTTTGACATATATATATTTATATACACATTCATATACATAAATCCCCTCTAGTTTAAAAATTATATACACACACAGACACACACACATTTACACACAGGTTTGTAAATTACATGTGGTGAGACAATATACTGTGTTGCTTAAGAGCCCAGAATCTGGGGCTAAACTAATTGGGTTTGAGTTTGACCTATGTCGCTTACACATGCTGCTCTCTGTTTCCCAGTTTTCTAGTCTGTAAATTAAAAATGACCCTATACTGTTGTTAAGAGGACTGTAAAATGCTTGGAACACTGCCTGGCATTAGAAAGCACCCAGTGAGGGTTTACTGCTGCTATTCTAGTTGCCACTGATATTCTATCACATATAGTGCTGTGCAGATTTTTAAGAACTCATATGAAAGGGTAAAAATTAGTCAGGAATATCAATTTTGGCTTTTCTTTCATGCGCCATTGGATTGTTTGCACCCCATGTGGTGGGGGAGAGGGTCACTGCCTGAATGCTGTGTCAGGTGGATCTCCACAATACAGACCTTTCTGACTAAAAATCTCTGTTGAGTTCTCTATTGCAAAAGGAATAAAATCAAAACTCTTAAAATGGACATCCAAGTGTCCTGGAGTCACCTTGGCTGTATCAGTTGAGTTGATTTCAGCCACAAATACTAGAAAACCTGACCTATAGCGGGTTAAATAAGAAAGAAATATGTGATCTCCCAAAATGAGATTTCCAGGACAGGATAATTTCAGGGTTAGAAAGTGATGTCATCACTCACTAGTGATGCCTCCAAGGACCCAAGATCTTTCTGGAATAGCTTTGTCCTCACAGCCACATCATGTCCGGAGAGATAAGAATGGAACATCTGTTCTGGTTCCTCCCACTTAAGCATGAAGACACTTCCCTAGGAGCCCCCCGCAGAGCGCTCAACTTCTCACTGGCCAGATTTGATGCACGTCCCACTTCGAAATCAAGCACTGGCAGAAGGAATGGTATGGCCATACTTGGCTTGGCCTGATTGGGCTAAGCAGAGAAGAGGGTCACCTGCCCTACGACGTGGGTTCCTTTGTGCAGTTGTGTTCTGTGGAGAAGGATGAAAAGGGGCAGTGGTGCCCCATTGGCTCAGTGCCAGCGTGGCCCCCATCCTACAGCTCCACCCAGCCGGTGCTGCATTCCTCGCTTGTGTTGTCTACTCCCTTCCCTGTATCTTCCTTCCCACCAACCCTAAGTAGAGAGGCCTCCTGTCATCCTCCCTGATCCCGTTTACATAGGCAGTCTTTCATGCAGCCTTTCTTCAGATGCCAGCCCAACATTTCACCTTTATGTGGGACACTGCTTCTACAGCTAATGGGATATTTGCCATCTCCTTTCACCTTGTGTATTGATCTGATGCTCTACATAGTTTGAATATGAACTGCCTGAGAATAGAGACTGAAATTTTTTTATTGATTTTTTTTTTTTCTGGAAAAGGTAAAACATTTATCTGGTTCAGTGTTCAAAAGTGTCACAAGTGTGCACAAGAACAAAGCTCCCCAGTCTACCTAGAGATGACCAGTAGGCTCCAGGTGGTTGTATTTTCTCCTGAAGCTATTTTATGCATGTTCAAGCAAGTCTTTATATTTACTCATCTGTCTCTGTATGTTTTTTCTCACCCTTTTACCCAAGTGGTGGCATATTCAAACTGTTGAATGCTCTGCTTTAACTCTACAATATGTCTTGAAGATTATTCTTTATAGATATATTAAAAGTTGCTTTGTTTTTTAAATAATTGTTCAGTATCATATCATACAGATATACCAGAATTTATTTAACCACTTCCCTCTCGTGTGTTTTTAAATTTAACAACTTATTAGTTTGCTTGGGCTGCCATAACAAAGTACCATATACTGTGGGGCTTACACAACAAAACATATTTTCTCACAGTTCTGGCAGCTGGAAATCCAAGATGAAGGTGTCAACAGGCCTGATTCCTTCCAAGATTTCTCTGCTTGGTGTGTAAATGGCTGTCTTCTCCCTGTGTGTTCACATGGTCTTCCCTATGTGTGTGCCTATGTCCAAATTTCCTGTTCTTTTAAGGACACCAGTCATATGGGATTAAGGCTCACTGAAATGACCTTATTCTGATTTAATTACCTCTTTAAGGGCTCTATCACCAAATACAGTTATATTCTAAGGTACTCGGGGTTAAGGCTTCAATTTGAGGGGGACACAATTCAGCCAATAAGAGCAGCTTAAAATAGTATCCTAACAAATGCTGCATTGAATAACCTTGACATTTTATACATGAGTAGGATACATTGTTACAAATAGATTTGCTGGGTCAAAGGGTACATGTATTTGTGACTTTGATAGACATCGCCAGATCACCTACCCTGAGGGTGGGACCAATCATACTCCCTCTAACACCATACTCATCAACATAGTCTGTTTTTAGCTTCTTTGATCTTTCACTCTCTGTTAGATGGGGAATTGCCTTTCATTGTACACTGTATTAGTTTCTATTGCTGTGTAACAAGATCTCAAAACTTAGCCACATAACAGAGCACTTGCTTATTATCTCATGGTTGCAGTGGGCTGAGATCCAATTTAGCTGGGTTTTCTGCTTCAGGATCTCTCATGAGGCCACAATTGAGGCATCAGCCATGGCTATAGTCATCCTCCCAGCTCACCCACGTGGTGTGGGCAGGATTCAGCTCCTGTCAGGTTGTTGGACTGAGGGCCTCAGTTCTTCATTGGTTATTGCCCAGAAGCCACCTTCAGTTCTTTCCCCTGTGGATGTCTCCAATGTGGCATTTGCTTCATCATCAATGTGTGGTCTGAGAAGGAAATAGAGTCTGCTAGCAAGACAGAAATCACTGTATTTAGTAATCTAACTACAGAACATCTTTGCTTCTTTGGCTAGAAGCAAGTCGCTAAGCTCAGCCCACACTTGAGGGAAGGGATGTCACGAGAGTGTCAGTACAGGCAGCAAGGATCTTTGGTATTACCGAATTCAAGGAGTTCATTTTGCCTGCATGCATCAAAGCCAGAAGATACAGGAGTTTGCAGCAAATAAAGTAGTTGATTATTTAAGGAAATGGTGCCAAGCCCAGAGACACTGATGAGCTAGCGCTCAAGGACCTGGCTTCCCAATGACCTCTGGGGGATAAGTTGGATAGAGGAAAATTCAGTCATGGTAGCTAAGGAAGTTGGGATCATGGCCTTTACTGATTGGTCAGGGCTAGGGTAAAAGGCAGTGGATCATTGCATCAGGTCCTGATATCAGTCATGGTGTCGTCTGTGTGGTTTCAAGGGGATGCCAGTAGGGTTGTTCTACTTTCATGGGTGCAGAGCTGCAAGATGTTATTGTTAGTTTGACAGAAACACTTTTTTCTATGGTCAGTGGACCTAAGGCTTTGTTCCTAAGACTGATGCTGACCTAAGGGTGTAATGATTAAGGGAGCAATTGTCCAGTATGCGGAAAGATAAGGAAAGTAAAGAAGCAAGTGACCAGAAGGCCAGTTTCAATCAAGAAGAAAGAGAAGAAAAAAAGTTACATTGCAGTTACATTGAGGCCATGGTCAAGGGCTGCCAGCCATGTACAATGTAGTGTAATTACTTATCATGAGTGAGTGAGGATGAATATCCTTGGATATTTCTATTTATATTTTTTGCCCCTGCGGATGGGTATCTTTTCCTTATTGACACCTAAGTGCTCTTTATATATTAAAGTCATTTATCTCTTGACTTTCCTTTTGGTGGGTTTCTTGCTGTGATATATATACATATATATATATAATCAGATTAATAGTCTGTGTCCTCCTTAGAAACAGAAGCTCCCTCTTATACAGTTCTCCAGCCGCTGCATGCCCACACAGGGCAGCATATATTATGAGGTTAAGGGACAAGTTCATATGAAGAAGACAGAATTCTACTCTTTGTCATGAGTCAGCTCTCATTGTTACATATATCAGAAAATCAAACTGGCAGTCCTCAGACTTCTGTTGGTCTACAGAGTGGTCAAGAACCATGGGCCCCATGTACATAGAGTAGAGATAAAGAGGAGGGAGTATCTAACAGGGATCACATTTTTCAGTAAAGACATGTAGCAGCCAAGAAAGACAGGGAGGGCAAGTAAACTGGCTCAGGGGAGAGGCAAGGAGCTAGGGAGTTTTGTGAGGGAAGAGGTTGGAGACTGGGTTGAGCAACCCAGAAGATGAGACTAGCCTTTTGTGATTGACTCCTCTTTTCCCAATTGGTGAGGGAGGGACCCTGACCCTAGGGTCATGGGGATGGTTGAACATACAGTGTTAAAACCACCAACCCCCTAAAGACACACAAAACACCAGAACTCAGTGAGTTATAGGAAACACACTCTTTATTCAGCCAGCTGGGTCTACCAGTGGTGTGCAGACCCCAAATTAAGCAGCCCCGAAATGTAGAGGTACAGGGTTTTTAAGCCCAAAATCCCATTCTTCATTCTGTCTAAACATAAAGGTCTATTTCTCTTTTATTCACTGCCTGTCAACCCACAGGTCGGTTGTGCAAGCAAGGGTACAAAAGCAGAAAGCTTATTGTTAGAATGTTATGTTCCTATGGGCGATAGCCAAGCAGTAATTTCCTGCAAGTAATACATTTCTAGCAGTCATTTTTCAGCCACCACAGAAGTGCATAAAGTTAAGATCTTGCCTGCAAAGTCTGTGTGGTAACAGAGCTGGTGAGGTACCCTATGAGAAACCTGGAAAGGATATACTATGTCCTTTCAGAGTTGAAGGTCAACTGTGGTGGAGAGTCTATTGAAATAGGCACTGAACAGAACATATTAGCCAAATCTGTAGTAGCAAAATATTTACTGGTTGCTGACTGGATGGAGTCAGTAATCTCAATAACATTAGATATCAGGAATGGGGGTCTCAATGGATGGAATTATAGCATTAAGGCTGCGGTCATCTGTGGTGAAACACCCTACTCTATATAATTTCTAGATTTAAGAACAGGCCAAATTGGACTTTTAAAAGAAGAAACAGTGGCGGTAATCATGCCTTCACTAAGTTAGGTCTTGTATGAAAATGTTCAATCCTTGAAGGCCCTGTGTTAGCTTATGTAGGGCTGTATTAATTCCTTTAATGGTGTGAGGGAGGGAGATGTCCATGGAATCTTATTTTGTCGAGCCAATTCATAAGTCAGACTAAGTGTCAGAAGTGCTAGAGAGCCAAACACAGATGGTACCCAAAGACCTCACTCTGGGATATGGTCATTTAATAATAGGTCTTACATTGTGGGCCAGGACGACACTTTAGGGTGGGTGAAGATTGGCAGTTCCCAGGAGAGATGACCCAATATGGAATAAGCTAATGTACCTGCTGGCCAGCAATTAGGGGCTCCATCCTAGACAGACTTCACCACGTCAGGTGTTGTAGCCACTAGCCCCCGATAGACACACAGACCACCAGAAGTCAGTAATTATAGGAAACACACTCTTTATTCAGCCAGCTGAATCTGTCAGGGGTGCACAGACCCCAAATTAAGCAGTCCCGAAATGCAGAGGTACAGGGTTTTTAAGCCCTAAACCCCATTCTTCATTCTGCCTGAACGCGAAATTCTATTTTTCTTCTATTTACTAACTGTCATCCCACAGGTCAGTTGTGCCAGTAGGGGTACAGAAGCAGAAAGCTTTGTTAGAATGTTATGTTCCTATGGGCGATAGCCAACCAATAATTTTCCAGCCAGCACACAGGCAAAAAGCAGTTAGTGAAAGTTGATAGGTATCCTAGGCCAGTCCTATTCATGATGCTGTTGTTTTGATCTCTTCTTTTGAACCTCATTGATGAGGGAGAGATTCCTGCCCTAGCATTATAGTGATGGCTGAACACACAACCCCAGCACTGGACAGATGAGATCACAGAGTCTATCAGCCACGTGTACTCACAACCAGAGGGAGGAGGACACCTGCCTACCAAGCAGGACCACACAGGAGTTGTACTGGGGAGCAGAGCGAATTGCCAGGGGCTGTGGAAGGCAGGCCCTGTGGTAAGAATAGGTTGAGGTATGTGCTGGTTACTATGGGAGGTGAGATAGTTTTGTTTGAATAATTCCATAGTCTGGCAAGAACTAAAACCCACTACTCAAAGATAATCTTGAAGTGTACCAAGTACTCCTGATAAGGAGTTGCTTAGCTAGGGGACCTTATCTACTGTTGCAGAGAGAGGAGGGGAAGTTGCAGTTAGGCCATGGTTTTACCAAATGTCAAGGCAGCAAATCATAATATCATTTTAGGTTTTATACACCATTCAACCTGTGGAAGGTTGACTGAGTTTCTTTTTCTCGTTATTTCTGTGATTCTTTTTATTTGTTCATTCATTCACTCATTCATGCAACATGTGTATGTGTGCCATGGGATGGCACTATCCTGGACATTGTGGTGGACATGAACCCCAGTCCCCACTCTCATGGCTGTCACAGTCAAGTGGAGAGAGACAGATAGCAGATGCATAAGTCAATGCTAGGTAGCAGTAAAGGCTATGAAGACAATAAAGCTGGGTGGTATGCCTCAGCCTTGGAGAGGGAGGCCAGAGAAGGCCTCTCTGAGGAGGAGACACTGGAGTGAGGCCTGAGTGACATTGGAGGAGCTGCTTGGAGAAACTGCATGAAAGTAGGCTGGTGGGGACATGGAAGTGAGTGCTCGGTTCATTTTTACTTATAGGTGGGTTCTACTAGTCAAATCAGAAGCAGAAAATAAAGAACCATTCCTGTTATTAAAAATGTAATTGGCTCGATTTCTGAGAACTTAATAGAGTGGGGAAGAATTCAGGCATTTAAGAATGACCATTTGGCTCTGAAGTAGTCCAGGCTCAAGGTGACCCATGAAAAGAATAGTAGGCCGTTTCGAAAGTGTGCTCCTGGGAAAATAACCAGTTCCCACTGAAGAATCAGAAGTGAAAACTAGGAATGGCGATGTGCATTCTAGAGCCCTCTGCCCACGCTCAGAGGACCCACCCAACTGTCCTACAATGACACACCCCCTAAAAATCGAGGGGGTTGGAATAGATGAATGGTTCTGATGCCACAAGCCTGGGGCTCTGATTCACTGATCTGCACTGGGGCCGGGGCTGCACATTTCAGGAGCTCCCAGATAGTTCTGATGGATAGTGAACTGAAAACCACTGATGTAGTCCTACTCCTCAAGTCATGGGGCTATGGGTGGGTTAGAGGCCAACAGAGGAACAGAGAATTGTTACAGGCCACCCAAGAAACCACCAATGCTTGACCCAGATTTCACCTGCTGCCTGGTGCAGCCCTGGAATCTAGTTTAAGCTCTTAAAGTTTTTCCACTGTACTACTGAATTGTTTTTAAAATGACATTCTTGATTTTCTGGATTATGACCCAATAAACCATGCTGACATATTTTGTTCTCAAGTTGCATGGGAAAGTAATTTTTCTCACATAATGACGTCTTTTATTTATTTTTGATGACAGTTTATGTTTCGATGGTTATAAAAGCAAATAACCACAACAGAATGTACAGAAAGTTATAAAATAAAGGTCACTTGTAATTCTGCCACTCAAAGGTAACCACTGTTAGGATTTCATATATATCCTTTTGAACTTTATACTGCTTGTATGTGTGTGCGTGTGAGTGTGTGTCTTTATCTTAATTTCTCATTTGATTTTTTTTAAACAAAAGTGAGAAACATTTTTATAATAATTTATAACTTAATCAGGAATCTATGAAATTATGCAAATGATTGTCTGTTTCCATGTCTTCTGTACTAATGAGAATGGTTCAGGGTCCCACTGTGTCCAATTATAGATTATATTATGATGTATGACTGTATTCAAAACTATAAAGAAATCACGGGAGTTGCCAAAGGTAGAAGACAGTGATCACTTGTCGGGACTTCTGCCACTGTGTGCCTTGGAAGTGTATGGTTAGTGACTCACTCAGGCCACTGAGAGGGGTTCTGTTTTAAACCAGTTAGGTTCCTTAAACCAGTTAACTTTTGCAACTCTTTTCTCAGAAATACACCATTTGTCTCAGCCTCCAACTGGTTAGACTCTTGTTTGAACCAGTGGACCCAAACCACAGGTGGCAGGCAGCAGCAGCCAGGAGAAGGGGCAGGGAGCGGACAGCAGAGAGGGTAGTAGAGGCAGCCTGCCCTGGGAGTCAGGAGTCTTAGTCCTGCCTTTGATGATGACTTGGGATATGCTCTTGGGCAAACTTTTCAGGGCCTGTAGAAGGCAATATTTGCTGGCGAACATCATGGAGATATTTTGAGAGTCTAGTGATTGATTGAACATGATATAATTCATTGTGAAAGGGCATTGAGAAGCTACATGAATAGAACTGAAAATCTGTCATTTCATTCATTCGTTCATTTATTTGCTGGCCATTGTGTTCTTGTGTGTAGATAACTCTGCTCTATGCTCTCCTCATTCCTTGGCTTTCCTTCTTAGCATTTCTCACAGATCATTATTACATTCTCATTTTTATGATTAGCTACTACACCGGAAAGCTCTAAGATATATGTGTTCTGCTAACATATGCACTACAGCACTTAGACTAGAGTCTGGCAAATATTAGGCCTTTAGTACTAATTTATGGAGTAAATGCATAAATAATTTTCCCCTCTGTGATGATTGTAACAGTGAATCTACCAGACTCCATTCTCAAGAGGAGCATAATCCAGGAAGGGAGAGTACATGCATGTGCGATTCATGCTAGCATTAGGCAGAAATGAACTTGCCTTCAGAGAGGTTCAGAAAAAGTAGTTTGGGAATTCTGGGGAAGGAGATGGCCAGGAAGTTGGGGAGGACTCAAAGACAAAAAGGTGCCTCAGTTGGTCATGAAGCCATGCAGGAGTTTGGCCTGGGCCATATGTGGAGTCTGCAGAAGAAACGGTGTGACCACAGCCATGGCTCACGGGAAGGTCTGCAAGAAGTTCCTTCTGGGATGTGCAGTATATGACTAGGGACTAGAAAGAGCAGAAGGCCAAATGGATGCCTTTTTTCCCCCTCAAATTATAAAAGGCCTCGAATGTCTGGCCACAAAATCTTAACTTTCTCAAGTAATGAGTTGACATTACTGATAACATTTGGACAAGCAAGTGACTTTGAGATGCATCGTGGAATATTAGTGTGAAGAGCTTGTGTTACTATTAGTGGGCAGACATGTTAGGAGGTAGTAAGGGCCATGATGAAGGATGTGGAATAGAGGTGGTCAGGGAAGGGGCAGTCACAGTGAGGTTTGGGTTTCTGGCAGAACCATTCATTGAGGCTAGAGGCTTGGGGAAAGGGGTTTGGAAGAAATGATCACAAAAGACTGAGTCTGAGGTACTCATCCCTCTCCATGATGGAGTTAAACATAGTTTAATAGCTCAAGGTAAAGATCTGGGCTGAGGAGAGAGGTCTGGGAGTTATTGATTTATCTGAGATGAGTAAAGTCAAGGGTGGGGATGAGGTTCCCCAAATGTCCCAGATATCTAGTGCTATTCAACAAGTCATACCAAAATTTCATGGCTTATTTAAAGCCAGTCATTCAGTTTGATCACGAATCTGCAAGGGTTTGGGAAGGTCTCACAGAGCTGTCTGCCCAATGCTGCATCCTCAAGGGGTGGCTTGCTAGGTAGGCACTGTACCCAACCCAAGACAGTTCACATGGCATGAGGGTTGCTGCTGGCTGTCGACTAGAACTTCAGCTGGGGCTTTTGGCTGGAACTTCTCTACATGTGGCCTGTCCATGTGTCTGCTTGGGCATCCACACAGCATGGTGGTAGGGTATCCAAGCATGAACATCTCAAGAGATGAGAAATGGAAGCTGTCAGTTTCTCAAGATTTGGGTCCAGAACCAGACTGACACAGTGTCCCTTCCACTGTGTTCTGCTGGCCCAGCAGATTGAAGAAGAGGAGACAGAACTCCAACTCTCAGTGCTGAAGAAGTTTAGTGCTTCTTATATCTGGATCCTGGGAGAGGCTTAAAAATATCTATTGAGTGAATGAGTAAATGAATGATGTGAGGAAAGATACAGTGAGAGGAATATCTGGGGCTTGAGGGAAACAGCTATTTGAGACATTTGGCTGAAGTTAGCAAAGAAAGGAGATACGCTTGGGGAGGTCAGTGAAATCTAGACTGGTAAGGGCTGCGAACTTCAAGCTAAGGAGATGGGACTTGAGCATGGGATAAACAGGGGAACCCGCTATGTGCCCGAGAGGGCCATGGTTTAGGAACGGGAGCAGAGGTGAGGCCTAGACTAGAGCCTGAACTAGGTGAGGTCCCCTGGGGTCCGCAGCTTTCAGCTTCTGCTGGCTTTGACATCCTGCTCCAATCTGCCCTCAGGCCTGGACATTCTGTCCCTGGCACCTATGGAATGCACAGCGGGCACACCCAACAATAGAATCCCTGGGAGTTAGAGGTGCCACCCCAGCCCCTTTTCCTCTGGGCCAGGTTTGTTTTACCTTTGTAGCAGATGAGAGTATGGCCCCTTTTGAAGCACATTTACAAATCTCCTGGGTCCTTGAAAGGACAGGGCTGTATTTCCTCTGTGAACACAGCTTCTTCGTGTGGCCATGAGCCACTGGACAGCGAAGTTGAGGTAACCCCAGGACGTGGCTTCTTTCTTGGGGACCTGCAGACCCTCAGAAGGCTGTAGACCCGGTCTGAGGAGCGGGTCCTTCATGCTGAGATTTCTCCAGGCCCTTATCTGCCAAGAGTAGAGGCCGCCCAGGGCACGCATGCAGAGGTGGGCAGGCCTCTGTGTGGCCCTCACCAAGGCCAGGTCTCACGTGGCTCTGTCTATCTGGGTTGAGCCCACGCCAGCATGGGCCGGAGGGCTGGATACTGTCAAGGTCGTGCCGAGAGACAGTGATCCTCCTTGTGGCAGCTGGCCGAGGGAGGTCCTGGCTGACGTAGCAGCCACTCTGAAGAAAACCTGATCTCCAGAGAGCGGATGAACAGCAGGAGCTGGCCAAGGCCCTGAATGAGGCTCTGAGTTACACCAGCCTTTTCTCCTCACTTGTTTGCTCTGGTCCTCTGCTGAGGAGCAGTTAGGGAATCCTCCCTAGGTGCAGGTCACCTGGCCATTCTATCTTCACGGATTTTTTAGGAAACGTATCCTCGTGAGGGTGAGGCGGACAAAGGACGGAGGGCTCCCTGGGCCTGGACATCCTGCTCCTGGGAATGTGGTCAACGGCCTGACCATGGTGGTCACTCAGCTGAATCTGGAGTTTCGCTTTCAGGGCAAGAAGCTTCGAGGCTTCAGTTGTGAGCTCACTCGGTCCCCCTACGGGATCTTGCCTGAGACCGCCTTCACCGTCACGTGCCAGATCATGGTACCCCTTCTGCTATCGGGCCTGGGCATGATGACTGCTGGCCTGGTGATGGACACCATCCAAGTGCGTACTGGGGGTCTGAGAGGCAGCGTGGGGCCCTGGGTAAGGGGTATCAGGGTTCCTAGGCATCGCAGATAAGACAGGCTGGGGGATGCAAGAGGCCGCTGAGTGGGACTGCAGCCCTGGGTCCAGCCTCAATGCCTGGGAATCCTAGTCTAAATGGTGCTGGCAGAAGGATCCTTCAGGAACCTCTGCATCTGAGATTTACAGAAGCTTCTGATGACCCTCTCTGAAAATCAGCCCTCATGAGCTACATTAGCCCCAGGAGCTTAAACCATTTTCCTTCTAGGGAATGCAGGCTCATTAGGCAGGCCCTGAGGAGTTCAAATCCTGGCTCTGCTGTTTGCTCACTATTGTTAGTATCCTACTGCTTCAGCTTCCCCATCTGCCGATGGGACTAATAAACACACTCACCTGGCAGGATTGTGAGGATGGATGGCTGAGCGCACCTTGTGCTGTGGCCCAAGGGTGATGAGCATTACAACTTCCAGCCTCCGGAATCTCCACGGGGCTTTTCCATAAGAGGATAAGGCCCAGAGCCTGGGCTGGGGGTCCAGGGCAGCGAGCGGCTATGGTGTTCTTCATAGGGTAGAGGCATTTGTTGGGAGGCCCTTGAGTTGTCACACACTCTGGCGTTCACTTCTCCCGGTGTGTTTATGCCCTGGAGTTGGCTCAGGTAATGCTGTTTGAATCAGAGGGTTTGCTCTGTCTACTTAAACATTTCTTATATATTTAGTGTGTTATTTTAGATAAATTAGAAAATGCACATAAGTGAAGAGGAGTGGGCACCCATAATCTCTGTTAACATTGTGCCATGTATCTATCAAGAACAGAAAAACACATAAATATATGGGATTATAGTACATAATGTGCTTTTTAACATGTAAAATTAAATTTAAATTTAGTCTTTTAACCCATGGGGACATCCCAGATAACACTGTACCTTCCTCAGTACACACAGCATCTTTTTATTAATGCCCATCCAGCATTTCCCAGTGCACCTGTCTGAATTGGGGAGGGGTCATCAACACCCACCCTGGCCCGTTGGTCTGTGAATGAGGCTCATGATGCCTCCCATCGCAAGAGACCCCTGCCTGTGATGGGAGGCATCCTCTCGCAAGCCTCTGCTTGCATACCTCCATGGATGGGACACTCACCCATCCTCGGGCTGGAGAAGCATACTGGCCAGCTCACCAGAGAAAACTTGTGTTCATCTGAGCTTGAGACCTAGATACCCATCTCTCCTGCTTCTTAGCTTCACCACTGGGGATGCTTTAAGAGTTTGTCACTCCTTTCCTAATACCCTCCTGTGGATACTGAGACTCTGCCCTGAGTCTCATCTTTTTGACCTTCTACAGCTGCCTCATGTAGAGCATGGCTCAGAACCCCTTCACCCATTGTGTGTCCCTCAGTTGCTGCAACGTGGGAGGGTACTTGTCAGTTGGGAAAGCTCAGCAGAATTTGGAAGATTTGGTGAAATGTGGGGAGTAGGAAGAGTGGAAATTGTGCCTGACCATCCGCAGAAGTGACACAGGATGCCAGTCCAGGAGAAAGTCTAGCTGGAGAGCAGAACACCTTTTCTGACTCTGCATTAAAGAGCCATCTAGGAGACCAGAAAGAAGAAGAAGGGGTATCTTAGGAGGCAGGTCCAGAGTATACATGGAGAAGGCTGTCTGCACATTCTGGTCTTGAGCCATTCAGCTTTGAGAGGTCCAGCAGCTGAGAGAAAGAGAAAATAGCTCTGGAAGTCATGTCCCATTCCTTCTCACCACTTAGCAGATGTGGTTCCTGTGACTCCAGGGTACTGTGAGGTTCAAGGGCTCTTGAGTTTCCCTGCCTCCCAAGCCTGCACCGCTACCTCCCTGTTCACCACCACTCAGCAGTGCAGGAAGCAGCATTGGCAACATCTTTCCAAAGGGAAGCCCCACAACGAGGGACAGGATCCTGGCTCCTGGCTCCATCTGTACCCAGGTTGGTGCCTACCTGGAGTAGCAGGAAGCCGTGTGCTGGGGCCTCAGGGATTATGAGCTTGCAGTCAGCATGACCACCTGGTGCAGCAGGCATGCCTTGTGGGCTGTCCCTGTTGCAGTCCTGAGACCAAGGACATTGGTTGAGCACTGGCCTCGTCTCCTCTCAATCTGGGGCCCAGGAGTCTCTCTCTTTCTGGGGTCTGAGTTCAGTCTGTGGTTGGACCTGGAGAATGAGGCCTAGTAAGTGGCCAGAGTATTAGTTTGCTTTTTAAAAAAATTATTTTTCAGTTACAGTTATTAATAAAATAAATATCTTAGCTGAGGTTAAGCCCTCTTTGACCACAGCCCTCAGTCTTAGTTTATTTCCTGTATTATCAGCTTGAGCATGTCCTTTCAGACCTTTTTGGGGGTTTTATATACACGTGTGTACCTGGAGTCAACAAGAGTGATTTTTATTGTTGTTAGAGTGTGATTACTCATCACTAAATTGGAGATGAATCAGGGTCCCTGTCTTTGAACAGCTAATAGCCAAACACAGAGTAAGACAGATGAATTAACTCATGAATCGGGTTCCTCCTTCATTCATTCAGCATATTTCATTGAACTCCGCCAGCTACCCTTTGGCCCTGGGGTGCAGTGGTGGGTAGAAACAGACCAACTCTGCCTTCCTGGCATTTGTAGTCTAGTGGGCGAGGAACATGCTCATCAGATCAAGGGGTGTGAGAGAGTGGAGATATTTACCTGTGAAGGAAAAGGGAACAATCCATTCTTACTAGGAGTTAGAGAATCTACGGTTAGCAGGACAGCTGGAATTGTACCTTAAAGGATAATGTAGCAGTTTCTAGGATGACGTGAGAAAACAGCAAACATTCCAGGCAAAGGGATTAGTGTGTATATGGATTTGGAGAGATAAAAGTGTGCATTTGCAAAGAGCGAGGAACATGAGTGGCCACCATCATGGGGACAGGGCACTGGGTAAACAGCGAGGGGCCCTGTCGGCTCTGCTCAGAAGTTTCACTTGTGTACTGAAAGCAGAGGGGTTGTTGATTTTGTCGTCATTCTTTGTTTTAATAACATGTGTCATGTATTCTTGTTTTATTGTTTTATTGAAGTATAGCACAGAAGTGTAGAAAATTGCACAATTCATATGTGTACAGTATGATGAATCATCTCAAGGGAAATGCACCTCAGTAACCACCACTCAGGTCAGCCCCCAGCAGGCTCCTTCATGCCCCATCCAACCTAACCCACTCTTCTGACTTCTAATACTGTGGGTTCATTTTGGCTATTCTCAAAGTATGATACTACTAAGAACAGGAACATTCTTGTGTATATTTCGGGGGGGTTGGGTAGCAAAAGGATTCATATCTGTTGGGTATATGTCCAGGAGTGGAATTTGCAATTAAGAGTTATAAAGGGCTCTGTGACATTGTCATAAATGTGCAACAAAAGTCAACCCTGGCAGCGGGACCAAAAACGGCCTGGAGGGTATGGTTCCAGGCTGCAGAGGAAAGCTGGGAGGCTGTGGTCATGATTCAGAGCTCCCCAATGCAAGGACCATTACTTCTGACTGATTTCAGCCTCCCCAGTGCCTGGGACAGATGTCTTTAAAGTTGCTGGTGAGGGTGTGGCATAATTTAAGACAGTTATGAAGACTTGGATGTCAGAATGTTGGGGAACATGAGGAGTTAATTAAGTCCTGGCTGGCTAAGCAGGAAGGATGCTTGGAACTACGATGGTGGGGTAGGACAAAGTAGAGTTTGGTGAGGAGAGTCAAGTTTGGAATCATGAGTTTGAGGGTCCTGTGGGATGTCCGGGGTTTTGTTAGCAGTTAGGTCAGCAGAAATAACACTCAGAAGGCAGATCTGTTCTGGTGACATTGTGAGCCACCAGCACAAAGCCCAGTGCATCAATCAGGGTACCCAGGTTGTGGGTATCAGAAAACCTAATTCAAAGTGATTAAAAACATTTATTCTTGTACAGAAGTCTGCATATCAGACAGCTCCAGCACTATTTAGTTCATTGGATTAACAGTGTCACCCAGTATCCGGAGTCCTACTGTTTTTCTGCTTTACCATTCCATATTTGTTGACTTTGTCCCAGAATAGACCCTTCATGGTTATACGATGCCTGATGTGTCTAGACATCACTTGTCAAATCTCCTTGTCCATGGTTATGTCCCAGCCCACACCCAAGCAACCACTTACAAAGAGGTTGGGACCCCTGCATTAAGGTTTGCCTTCTAGCCTTCACCTACTTTATTCCTCTTGTTGATGGAGAGAGAGGCGACTGTGGGGAAGTTAACCTAAGGTGTGCAGTGGAAGGTAACTCAAGCCTTAGAAAAGAGAGGATGTGGACAAAAAGGAACTGAAGACAAAGCATGAAGGAAAGTCAGGACTTTACAAGGTCAGGAGGTCTACAACTTCTGGTCTCCTGAACTTGGGGGTTTACTGTTTGGAGAAAGACAACTTTGGATGGGCTGGCATGAATCCGGGGGTGGGAAAGGATTGTTCAAGAGCCATGTGTGCCACAGGGCAATAAGCGGTTTGGTGGCAGCCTGATCTTGTCCTCAGCTTGGTTCAATCTGTCCTTTAACAGGGAGTTTCTCAGCTGTGGAGTTAGAATCTTGATAATCAAAATTGTTTTTTCCTGAGAAAGTATTAGCTCTCGTTGAGTCAGTCACACAAGGCTTTCATGAAACCTGAGAACTGTCCAGAATTGAAAAGTCTATGCCAATTTTGAAGAATCAAGGATTATTAAACTTTGGTGAAATTTCTAACTTTGTAGCCTTCCTAACTGGGGAAATGAAATACAATCTTTTAAATTAAATTTAAAAAATTAAAAGGTCAGGAGGAGGAGGAAGAGGAGCCCTTTTTGGAGGCCAAGATGGAACGATTAAAAAGGTCAGCATAGGACAGGGGATATGGTCATGGATGTCAGGATTGAGAACACAGAGGTATGCCCGGCACACAATAGAAGTCTACTCTGTGTTTGCGTGGTGGGGTGGAAGATGTCCTAGTACAGAGAGAGCAGCGGAAAGGAGGTTAGAAGAGCCAGTGGATTCACTCACTTGAAGATCACTGCTTCCTTTATGGAGAGAAGCATTGCTGCAGGGTGCCGGGGCAGTCAGAGACTTGCACAGCCCCAAATTATGGTGAGTGATGACAGGAACTCATTGAAAATTTAGTGATGTTGAGAGGATGGGGAAGGCTTCCATGCAGGGGAGGCCGAGAGAGGGGGTTTATTTTTACTTTTGGGTTGGTGGGTACTTGGTCTTGTGTGTAGGCAGGGAAGGAAAGTGCATAGGAACGTGTCAGCTTGCAGAGCACATAAGAGGAGATATAGGGTGGTGGGCGCTGCCTGGAGGCAGGACTCCAGTCACTGGGGAGGGCCTATGCCTGTGAACTAAAGGGTAAACCATGCTCTGCTGGATGGTGTTTGGTGGTTGATAGTACAGTTACACAGCTGCTCTGGGGCCACATGCTTCCTGAAGACCACGACTGACATAAAGGTTGCACCTCCATGCCTGGCAATATGATTTTCTTATGAACTTTTAGGAGAGGGCAGACTTAAAACTCCATCAGATCTGGTAAGCACACTAAGTTTCACAGGTTTGTAGATAAGGTAAAGAGAGAAACCAAGGAGTAAAGAAACCATAAACAACGAGTTTTTAAAAGATGTGGCCCAATCCCTTCACGTCCATGCCTGGTGACATGTCTTATTGCACAGCTTTATAGGTGACTCTCCAGGGCCCCAGAGATGAGTGGATCTGCACACTTTCACACAGCTCTAGTCTTAGAGAATGGGGGACCGCAGGCCTCCTGTGTCCTAGCTGACAGTTGTTTTTTTTTTCTTTTCAGCTCTAGCATTCCAAGACCAGGTGGAGCTTCTAGTATAGCGGTCACAGGTATCTATAGGAGCCAGAGAGGTCAAATAAATCAGTAGGATCAGATGGGGCATTACAAATTGAGTGGCAGGCAATCTAATTGCATGTTAAATAGGTTGGAATAGTTTTTACTTCTCAAAAATTTTTTTCTCTTCTGGTTTCTCTTGAAATATACATCCCTTTCATTCCTTTTATTTTGAATTTTTATTTTTTTATGTTTGATAGAGATCTGGATAGAGGTACAGTCCATCTATTTTGACAAATCCAGAGTTCCCGTATGATACTCAGGGCAACTTGTACTTAGCCACAGTGCCTGAGAGCAGCAGAGCAGGCCTGGGGCCACCTGGGACTTCTGTCCTTAATGAAGCAGTGCTACTCTTCAGCCCTGGCTGTCCCAATTCATGAGAACTTCCCCACTTTAAAACTGGTGACTCATTCTTGTTTTTATAAACACATTGTACACACCTGACCAAGTATGCCTGCAAACTAGACCTAGCCTCACCCCCAATTTTCCCAGGTGCTGAGAACCAAGGAGAGAAAGGGGCTCTTGAGGCCACTAGTGTTCACTGAATAGCATTAGGAAAATTTCATGGCTTCATCATTATTTTGTGTTTAGTGTGAAGCCATTTTTATTCAGTTACTTTATAAGGAGTGAAAAGTAACATTTTCTTGAAATGTCCATGATATGCCAATATGTATGTATGGACTGGGCTTCTTATTCTGTCCCCACCAGCACTGGCCCGTATTTGTGGAGGTTAAAGACCTGTTGACGTTGGTGCCACCCCTAGTGGGCCTGAAGGGGAATCTGGAGATGACATTGGCATCACGACTCTCTACAGCTGTAAGTATATATCTGGACATCTGGGCCACCTACCTGCAGGGCAGGACATCTCCATACCACTAGGTGTCCCTGAAGTAGCTAGTAGGTGGGTAGGTCAAACTCTCCAAAAAGACAAGTGTTAGGTTTTGTTCTGTCATGATACCCTACCTGGTCACTCTTCCCAGCCTGTTGTATTTTTCCATGGCCAGACGTATCTACTGGTGAGATAGGGTCAGCTCCCCTGTGCCCTGAGTTTCTCATTTAACCTAATGTCAGGTAGGGCTCTGAGTTCCTGTGCCCAAGTCTGTGTGCTGCCCCCGCCCAGTCGCCTAGACCCTGCTCCACACATTTCACAGTGAAGACATTATGAGCACCGCAGGCTTGATGGAGGATTGAATGCTGTTAATGATCTCTGTGAGAGGGTGGATATTCTCCAGAGGGCCTCCTTGAATGCCCTGCAACCAGAGATATTTTCCTCTAGGTTCTAACATGGTTTCTAGCTTTGCCACACTTCTCGCCTCTCCCAGCTATCCCAGGAATTGATTCTTTTCCTCTTCTCTGATGCCCATTTGATATCCAGTATGTGAAAAAGGTTTGTGGCAAGATGAAGTGTGGCATGTTCAAGAAACTGAGAGAAGAGCTGAAGTGCAGAGAGCAAGGGATGGGGGCTGCTTGGAACAGGGTGCTGGAGAGTAGGTGACAGGTGGTCAGCTGAACAACAGCCCCCAAAGATGTCCATGTCCAAATCTTTGGGGGCTGTTGTGCAGCTCACCTGTGACTGTTACTTATATGGAAGAGGTTTATGCAGATGTAGTTAAGTTAAGGACCTTGACATGGGAGAGCATCCTGAATTACCCCAGTGTCCTCGAGGGTCCTTATAAAGGGGAGGCAGAGGGAGATTTCAGACAGAAAAGAAGAAGGCCTATGAGAGAAACAGAATCCAGAGAGAGGATGCTCTGCCATTGGCTTTGGAAATGGAGGAAGAGCTACGAGCCAAGAAAGGTAGCTCTACCTACTGGAAAAAGCAAAGGAACAGATTCTCCCCTAGAGCTTCTAGAGGGAACAAGGCCCTGCTGACATTTTGATTTTAGCCCCATAAGACTCATTTCAGACCCTTGGCCTCCAGAACTGTACGAGAATAAATTTCTGTTGTTTTAATCCACTAAATTTGCAACAGTTTGTTGTAGCAATAATAAAGAACTGACCATGGGGCTAGAGCATGTAGAGCCCTGTAGGATCTTGAAATGTTTCAAGCAGCAAGTAGTGACATGATGCAGACATGCTCACACACATGTACATGCATGCCGATATATGCGTGCGCGCACGTGCGCGCACACACACACACGATTATATTGGTCAGTTTTTGAGAGGGGGAAAAAATAATGTTGTCTATCTCTGCCATATTGACATTTCAGGTGGTACGTTTTTATTTCATAATGCTTGACTACATTTTAAACACTTCCCTACAATGATCACATCTTAGTCTTGTATTTCTTTTGAAATACATAAAATATGGAGGGAAAAAAATGATTAGTGTAATTCATTACAGTGATCTATCCAAGAAAGGCTCCATTATCATCACAGAAGAACTTTCAAAGGCATTCAACACCCATTCTTAATTTTTTATAATCATTGTATTAAGGTATAAATTATTACAATAAAAACTCACAAATTTTACATGTATAGGTCAGTGACTTTTGACAAATTTGTCTGTCTGTCTATCTTTCTATCTATACACCCATGTAATTACTACCCCAACTGAAATATCAAATATTTCCATCTCCCCTAAAATATTCTCTCATTTCATTTTACAGTCAGTTCATTCTCTCCCACTACTCCATCCTGGCAACCCGTGATTCAGTTCCAATCTCAATAGATCAGTTTTGCTTTCAACACCCATTCATGATTTTAAAAAATACTCTTAGTGCAACTTGAAAGAGAAGAATGTTTTATTTATATTGTTCTGGATGTTTTAGCTGATGTAATAAGCCACGGAAAGCAAATGAGAGCCTTGAATATTGGAAAAGAGGAGAAAAACTTGGTATTGATATGCTTATCTCCCTAGAAAACTAAACAAATCACCTGTTAAAACTAATACGCTCAGTAAAGTAACCTGTTTTTTTTTTTTAAGATTTTTATTAAAATGTACCTAACACAATATTATATTAGTTCCAGGCATATGCCATATTTATTCAACATTTATATACCTAAAGAAGTGATCACCATGAGAAGTCCAGTAACCGTCTAACACTGTACAATGCTATCACAATATTATTGACTATATTCCTTATGCTATACACCACATCCCCATGACTTTTTTGTTTTATGCCTGGAAATTTGAACCTCTTATTCTCCTTCACCCTTCTCCCCACCTCCACTTTTTAAATTTTTCAATTAAAGTTGACATTCAATATTATTTTATATTAGCTTCGAGTATATGCCGTGTGGTTAGACATTTATGCAATTTACAAAAGGATCCCCCTCGTTAGTCTAGTACCTACCTGCCACTATACATAAGTTATCACATTTTTGACTATATTACTAATGTTTTTCTTTACATCCCCATGATTATTTCATAACTGCTGATTTGTACTTCTTAATCCTTTCACCTTTTATACCCCACCCCCAAGCCTCCTCCCATCTGGCAACCAGCAGCTCGTTCTCTGCATCTATTAGTCTGTTTCTGTTTTGTTTGTCCATATATTTTGTTCTTTAGATTCCACAACATGTAAGTGAGATTATATGATATTTATCTTTCTCTGTCTGACTTATTTCACTTAGCATAATACCTTCCTGGCCCATTCATGTTGTTGCAAATGGTAAGAGTTCATTCTTTTTATTGACCGAGTAATATTCCTTTGTATATATGTACCACAATTTCTTTATCCAGTCTATTGCTGGGCGCTTAGGTTGCTTCCATATCTTGGCTATTGTAAATAATGTTGAAATGAACATAGGAGTGAATATATCTTTTCAAATTAGCGGTTTGGATTTCCATGGGAAAATATCCCGAACTGTAATTGCTGGGTCATAAGGTAGTACTTTTTTAATTTTTTGAGGGACCTCCATACTGTTTTCCATAGTGGCCACACCAATTTGCAATCTCCACATTTTCACCAGCACTTGTTGGTTTTTGATTTATTGATGATGAGCGCCATTCTGACAGGTGTGAGGTGATATCTCATCATGGTTTTAAATTGCATTTCTCTGATGATTAGTGATGTTGAGCATCTTTTCATATGTCTGTTGGCCATCTGCATGTCCTCTTTGAAGAAATGTCTATTCAGGTCCTCTGCCCATTTTTGAATTGGATTGTTAATTTTGGGGGGGAGGGTAAATTGTGTGAGTTTTTTAAAATAAATTTTGAGTATTAACCCTTTATTAGATATTTCATTGGTGAATATCTTCTCCCATTCAGTAGGCTGTCTTTCCATTTTGTTGATGGTTTCCTTTGCTGTGCAAAAACTTTTTTGTTTGATGTAGTCCCATTTGTTTATTTTTATTTAGTTTCTCTTGCCTGAGGAGACATATCAGAAAAAATATTACTGGGAGCAGTTTCAGAGAATTTACTGCCTATGTTTTCTTCTAAGAGTTTTAAAAGTCTTAAATTTAAATTTTTAATTCATTTTGAGTTTATTGTATATGGTATAGGAAGGTGGTCCAGTTTCATATTTTTGCACATATCTGTCCAGTTTTCCCAACACCATTTACTGAATAGATTGTCTTTACCCGTTGTATATTCTTGCCTCCTTTGTCATAGGTTAATTGACCACATAGGCATGGATTTATATTATGTTCCATTGATCTATATAACTGTTTTTATGCTAGTACCATGCCATTTGATTACTATAGACTTGTAGTATAGTATCAGGTAATGTGATACTTCCAACTTTGTTCTTCTTTCTTAAGATTGCTGTAGCTATTTGGGGTCTTTTGTGGCTTCATATAAATTTTAGAATTATTTGTTCTAGTTCTGTGGAAAATGCCATTGGTATTTTGATAGGGATTACACTGAATCTATAGATTGCTTTGGGCTGTATGGACATTTTAGCAATGATAATTCGTACTATCCATGAACATGGTGTATGCTTCCATTTATTTGTATCTTCTTCAATTTCTTTCTTTAATGTTTTATAGTTTTCCAAGGACAATTCTTTTACCTCTTTGGTTAAATTTATTCCTAGGTATTTTATTTTATTTTATTTTACTTTATTTTATTTTATTTTATTTTATTATTATTTTTTTAAATATAGAATGTTTCACAAATTTGCATGTTATCTTTGCACAGGGGCCTTGATAATCTTCTCTGTTATCATTCCAATTTTAGTATATGTGCTGCCGAAATGAGCACTATTTTATTTTATTTTTGATGCAATAGTAAATGGGATTGTTTATTAGTTTCTTTTTCTGATAATATACTATTGGTATATAGAAATGCAACTGATTTCTGAATATTAATTTTGTACCCTGCTATTTTACTGAACTTATTTATCAGTGCTAATAGTTTTTTGGTGGAATTTTTAGGGTTCTCTGCATGTAGTATCATGTCATCTGCAAATGACAGTTTTACTTCTTCCTTTCCAGTTTGGATGCCTTTATTTCATTTTCTTGTCTGATTGCTGTGGCTAGGATTGCCAATACTATGTTGAATAAAAGTGGTGAAAGTGGACATCCTTGTCTTGTTCTTGCTCTCAAGGATACTTTTAACTTTTCTCCATTGAGTATGATATTAGCTGTGGGTTTGTCATAGATGGCCTTTATTTTTTAATTTGTGTTCCTTCGATTCCCTCTTTACTGAGAGTTGTTATCATAAATGGATGTTGGATTTTGCCAAAGCCCTTTTCTGCATCTATTGATATGATTATATATTTCTTATCCTTCATTTTGTGTATGTGGTGTAGCGCATTACTTGATTTGCAGATATTGAACCAACCGTGTATCCCAGGAGTAAATCCTACTTGATCATGGTGTATGATATTTTTAATGTATTGCTGAATTCAGTTTGCTAATATTTTGTAGAGAATTTTTGCGGCTATGTTCACCAGGATATTAGCCTATAGATTTTCTTTTTTTTCTTTTTTTCTTTTTTTTTATAATGTCTTTGGCTTTGGAATCAGAGTAATGGTGGCCTCATAAAATGAGTTTGGGAACGCTTCATCCTCTGGAAGTTTTTGGAATAGTTTTATAGGAGAAGGATAGGTGTTAATTCTTCGAATGTTTGATAAAATTCACCTGCGAAACCATTCAGTCCAGGACTTTTGTTTTTTTATTATTGATTTGATTTTGTTAGTAGTAATGAGTCTGTTCAGATTTTCTGTTTCTTCTTGAGTCAGTCTTGGAAAATTGTTATGTTTCTAGGAATTTATCCATTTCTTCCAGGTTGTCAAAATTTGTGGGCATATAATAGTTCACAGTATTTTCTTATAATGCTTGGCATGTCTATGGTGTAAATTATGACTTCTCTTTAATTTCTGATTTTATTTATCTGGGTCCTTTCTCTTTTTCTCTTAATGTATCTGGTTAAAGGTTTATCAATTTTGTTTATCTTTTCAAAGAACCAGCTCTTGGTTTCATTGATAATTTGTATTGTTTTTTAGACTCTATTTTGTTTATTTTTGCTCTAGTCTTTATTATTTATTTACTTCTACTCACTTTGGGCTTTGTTTGCTATTCTTTTTCTAGTTCCTTTAAGCGTTAAGGTTAGATTGTTTATTTGAGATTTTTATTGTTTGTTGAGGTAGACCTGTATTGCTGTAATTTTCCCTTTAGGACTGCTTTCGTGCTGTCCCATAGATTTTGGATTACTGTGTTTTCATTTTCATTTGTCTCAAGGTGTCTTTCGACTTCTTCTTAGATCTCATTGTTAACTCAGTCATTGTTTAGTAGCATGTTAGTTAGCCTCCATGTATATGTATGTTTTTCAGATTTTTTTCTTCTAATTAATTTCTAGTTTCAGAACATTGTTTTCAGGAAAGATTCTTGGTATGATTTCAGTCTTTTTAAGTTTATCGAGACTTGTTTTATAGCCTAACATGTTTTCTGTCTTGGAAATGTTCCATGTACACATGAAAAGAATGTATAGTGTGCTGCTTTGGGGTGAAATGCTCTAAAAATATCAATTAAATCCATCTGATGCAATATGTCATTTAAAGCTGCTGTTTCCTGTAGATTTTGTCAGGAAGATCTATCCCTTGATGTCTGTGTAGTGTTAAAGCCCCATACTGTTACTGTATTACTGTCTATCTCTCCCTTTGTGTCAGTTAATATGTTTTACGTGTTTAAGTGCTCCTATATTTGCTGCACAAATGTTTACGGGGGTTATATCCTCTTGCTGGATTGGTTCCTTTTTCATTATGCAGTACCCCTCTTTGTCTCTTATTATAGCCTTTGTTTTAAAGTCTGTTTTTTCTGATATTAGTATTGCTACCCCAGCTTTTTATTGTTTGTTTTGTTTTCACTTGAATTAAATATCTTTTCTATCCCTTCATTTTCAGTCTGTGTATATCTTTAGATCCGAAGTGTGTCTCTTGTAGACAGCATATGTATGGAGGATCTTGTTTTCTTATTTATTTAGCTATCCTATGTTTTTTGATTGGAGCACTTAATCCATTTACATTGAAAATGACTATAGTTATATAGCTATTCTCATTTTATTATTCATATTTACATTCTCTTCCACCCTTTTTTAAAAGAAGTCCCTTTAAAATTTCTTGTTTACTGGTTTGGTGATGATGAATTTGCTCAGCTTCTTCCTGTCTGGGAAGCTCTTTATCATCTCTTCCTCCATTTTAATTGATAGCATTACTGGGTAGACTAGTCTTGTTGTAGTTTTTTGCTTTTCATTACTTGGAATACTTCATGCCAGTCTCTTCTGGCCTGCAAAGTTTCTATTGAGAAATCAGCTGACAGTCTTATGGGACTTACCTGTAGGGAACTAACTGCTTTTCTCTTGCTGCTTTTAAGATTCTCTTTGTTTTTAACCTTTGACATTTTAATTATGATGTGTTTTGGTGTGTGCCTCTTTGGATTTATCTTGTTTGGGACTCTCTGTACTTCCTGGACTGGTATGTCTGTTTTCTTCACCAGATTAGGGAAATTTTCAGTCATTATTTTTTCAGATAGATCCTCAATCCCATGTTTTCTTTCTTCTCCTTCTGGTACCCCTATGATGTGAAAGTAGTTACGCTTGATGTTGTCCCAGAAGCCCCTTAAACTATTTTCATTCTTTTTAAAATTCTTTCTTTTTGCTTTTCAAATTGGGTGTTTTCTGCTACCTTGTCTTCTTAATTGCTGGTTCAATCCTGTGCTTCATGTAATCTGCTGTTGATTTCTTACAGTGCATTTCTTATTTCAGTTATTGTAGTCTTTTATTCTTACTGGTTATTTTTTATGGTTTCTATCTCCGTTTTTATGTTTACTATCTCTTTGTTGAAGTTTCACTACTAAGTTCCTTAAGCATCCTAATAACCAGTGTTTTGAACTCTGTACCTGGTAGATTGCTTGCCTCTATTTCATTTATTTCGTTTTTTGGAGGTTTTTTCCTGTTTTTTCACTTGGGACATGTTTTTTTTGTTTGTTTGTTTCATCATTTTGGCTGCTTCTCTGTGTTCATTTATATTTATTTATATATATACATACATACACACACATATATATATGTGTGTGTGTGTGTATGTATGTATATATTAGGTAGACCTGCTACATCTCCCAGTTGGCAGGGTGGCCTGTAGGGCCCAGTGGCACAGTCTCCCTTATCACCTGAGCCTGATGTTCCAGTAGTGCCCTTTATACTGGATTGTATATGTCCAATTGTTGTAGTTTAGCCTTGATTGCTATTGTCCCATCAGTGGGTTAGATTGACCCTAAGGCTTACTGGCTGTGAGGATTGGCCACAACCACAGGGTACAAGCTGTTGTACAGCGGCTGACCCCCAGAGAGCGGGATTCACCCCAGCAGGCTCTGGTGCCAGCCAAGACCACCCTTTGGGTGTTCAACTTGTGGGGCTGATCAAGTGGTGTTCTGTTGTGGTTTGAAGCCAACCACCAGGTATGCTGGTTCTAGTACCTTTGGGGAGGGGCTTCTGTGCAGCCCAAAGTCAGCCGCTGCCTGTGACAGGTCCAGGGCTATCTGGTAGGAGCTACAAAGTGATCCACCATTGGTTGCTGTTTGCTGTCTGTGCTGGATCTGAAGGTTTGTGGGAGAGGCCATGCTGGGCCTGAGGCCACTCAGCATAGGCCCAGGGTACCCTGAGGCCTGCCACTACCTGCTTGCTTTCCATAAAGCAGCTGCTGAAATTGCTTAGGGTGGTACGGGATTTGCGTGGGGCAGGGTATCAGAGTCACCACTGTAGGAGAGTGGTGTTTAACGAGTTAATGCAGATTCAGATTTGAGTTAATGCAGATTCAGATTTGATGCCAGTTCTGAGCCTGGGGCCACTCCACAAAAGGCTCAGAGCACACTGAGGTCAGCCACTGCCTGCCTGGGACCTGCAGACCTCCAAAAGTTATCCATGAAAGACTTTAGTGTGGACCAACACCAGCTGTCCACAGGCTGCTGAAACAGCCTCTGGCAGTACACAAATTAGGTGGTGCGGGGTCTCAGGAAGTCACCAATGTGGGTCGAGTGGTGTTCAGCGGGTTAATGCAGATTCAGAAATGGTGTCAGTGCTGAGCTTGGAACCACTTTGTAAAAGTCTCAAGAGCACATCAAGCGTAGCTGCCACCTATTTGAGGCCCGCACACTGGCAAAAGTTGTCCAAGAAAGACTGCAGCATGGGCCAACACCATCTGCAGCAGCCTCAAAAAAGCCTCTGGTGGTGTGCAGGTTGGGTGGGGTGGAGTCCCAGGGAGTCACCAGGGTGTAGTGAGCAGCACTCATCAGGCAAATGGAAACTCAAGTTTGGTCATGTTGGGGGAGGGCTGAACACAGGACAATGGTGACTTTCCCTTCAGCCCTCGCTCTGAAGCCCTATATGTCTCCCTGTATGTGTCTCCCTATATGTCTCTGGCACCTCTTGAGCTGCTGTTTCTCTCCCGGAGCCCAGGGTGAGTGCCTGAAAGTGAGAGAGTCTATGCAGGGGTCCTTTAAAAGGATATCTGAGTTTCCAGCCACCCTCCGTCTCACCTGGATGGACAAAATCCCCACTGCAACAGCCAGATGCAACAGGGGGCTCCTCTTCCAGCACTGGTGCTCTGGGCTGGGGAGCCCTTTGTGAAGTTGGGACCCCTTGCTCTTCAGGGGGACGTCTGTAGCCAAGATATCCCTCCCAAGTCTCGACTGCTACACATGGGTGCAGGGCTAGCCCCTTTCACATCCCATCCCTCCTACCAGTCTCCAGGTGGCTTCTTCTTTATATCCTTAGTCATAGGACTTCTGTTCAGTTAATCTTTGGATGGTTCTCCAGGTTGATTTTTCTATATTTTAGTTGTAATTTTAATGTAGTCATGTGAGGAGGCAAGCATAGTATTTACCTACTCCACCTTCTTGACCAGAACCTCCAGAATCAAAGTGACCCAGTTTTAAAATATCTAGATGAAATTTGAAATATACAGTTATAAATATGTATTTATATATTTTAATACCCACTAAAATAATCATTAAAAATACAATTGGAAAACAGATACCTTTTAAACTATTAACTTGTTTTAAAGCATCTTCAGACTGAAGCCTCAAATAGAAATCTGTAGAACCTATGCAAATAAAATAAAATTCTATAAAGAGAAATATAGATCTATTAATACAAATATGAAGTTCCTGACTGGGAAAAGTCAATGTTGCAAAGTTATCAGTTCTGGTTTTAGTTTATAAAATTAATATAATTACAATTAATATGCCAAAAGGACTTAGGGAAGCATTTGACAATATTAGTTTATCTGGGAGAATGAGTGAGAATAGCCAAGAAAATATTGGTAGGAAAAAAAGAAAAAATACTAATGGCAAAATTCGACTTCAAGATTTTAAAATTTAACCTAAAAACGTAGTAATTAAAATATTTTGCAACCAGTCTCAATTGAAATTTGTCATAAAACAAAAGAGAACATCTAGAAATAAGCTTAGATATATATGAATATAATCTATTTTATAATAATTCTGGCATTTTAAATCAGTAAAAAATGTATGAATTATTAATAAATGGTTCTGAGATAATTGCTTTTTTCTTTAGAAATGTTTTCTTTAATTTATGTCATACATAAATATATATTTTGAAAGATTAAATAATTTAAAGTAAAGCATGATACCAGAAAAACATATCAGTATTTTTAGAATCTAGTGACAAGAAATGCTTTTTAAGTAGTGGGAAAAATGCAGAATCCATAAAGGAGAATTGATGGCCTTGTCTCAATTAAAAGAGAGGCTATGTAATAATTTGTTTTAGTTTCCTAGGGCTGCCTATAACAAAGTACCACGAACTAAATAAGTTCAAGATCAAGGTATTGACAAGGTTGATTCCTTCTGAGGCTGGGAGGAAGAATCTGTTCCATACCTCTCTCCTACCTTCTGGTTGTTTGCTGGCAGTCTTTGGTGTTCCTTGGCCTGTAGACACATCACTCCTATCTCTATCTTTTATCTTCACATGAAGGTCTCCCTCTGTTCCTGTCTTTTTCCAAATTTCCCCTTTCGATAAGGACAGTGGTCTTATTGGACTAGGTACTCACTTTACTCCGGTATGATTCCATCCTAACTAATTACATCTGTAACAATCCTATTCCCAAATAAAATCACATGCCAAAGTGCTAGGGTAAGACTTAAAATTCTTTTGGGGGAACACTTTTTACCCATAACAATTTCCTTGGCATATATTTTAAAAGGGAATAACCAAAAGGGGGAAAACTTATATAAAATAACAGAGAGATTGTATCTTCAAATAGCTATGAAGCTCTTCTATCAGATATGACCTTATTTTAGGGTTTATCAATGTGAAAATAAATGTTCATAAATAAATGAGAATATAAATCAGTATAGAAAAAATTCTCAATCATTGTTAGTCATCAGTGGATATTCATTAACTGATACTATTTTATTTCATATTAGGTTGACTCAAAAGACTATGAATGTGTCCACAGTTGGCAATAGTGTGGGAAATGAGAAATCTCAGGTACTAATACTGACAAGCATACTTTGGTGTAGGTTTTCAGAAGGGCAATTTATAAAACTGTAAATATATGTAAACCCTTTACCCAGAAATCGTTTGTTACTTTTCCTAAAGAAACAGAGATGTACACAGAAACCTCAGTACAAGAATGTTCTTACATAGTTTTTTTTTCCTACTTTTTATTTTGAAATAACTATAGATTCACAGGAGGTTGCAGACAGTATAGAGAGGACCTTTGTATTCTTCTCCCAGGTTCCCTTAATGTTTATATCTAAGGTTAACTATCATACCTTACCAAATCCAGGCAGTTGACATTGGCGCATGTATATGTAGAGTTCTGTGTCATTTTATTGTGAGTAGATTTGTGTAACCATCAAGATACAGAGCTGTTCTTCACCACAATGATCCTTCAGACTACCCCTTTATAGTCCCAGCCACCTCCTCTCTCCTATTATCTGTAATCTTTGGCAACCACTGTTCTGTTTTCATCTTTACATTTTTATTGATTTAAGAATGTTACATAAACAAAATCTTTTAATATGTGACCTTTTGAGATTGGCTTATTTTCACTTGGCATAATGTCCTTGAAAGCCATCTAATTTGTTTTTCATGTATATCAATATACTTCATTGTTTTTATGCCTGAGTAGTACTCCATGGTATGGATATACCACTGTTTGTCTAATTATTCACCTATTGGAGGATATTTTAGTTGTTTACAGTTTTTGACTATTACAAATAAAGCTACCATGAACATTTGTGAAGAGGTTTTTGTGTAGAACAAGTTTTCATTTCTCTGGTTTCTCTAGGAATGAGATTGCTGGGTGGGATAGTAGTATTTGTTTAGTTTTTAATGAAACTGCCAGAAAATTTTATATATTCTCACCAACAGTTTTGAAATATCCAGTTTTTCTTCATCCTTGCCAATAGTTTGTATTTTCTAATTTTTATCATAGCTGATTTAATAAGTGTGTAGTAATATCTCATCTATGTGTTAATTTGCATTTCCCTAATGACTAATGACATTCAACATTTTTTCATGTGATTATTCACCATTTACAGATCCTTTTTTAATAGTATTACTCTTTTTATTGTTGAGGTATTTTTTCTGCAACTTTTATGTAAATATTTTTAAATTAATTTATTTTTTATGGTGACAATGGTTAACGAAATCCAGTAAATTTCATCTGTACACTTTAACAATAAGGCATATGTATATTTACACTGTGTGTTCACCTCCCATAGTTAGATTTTTTTCTCTCATCACATTCATTTATTTTAGCTTTTACTTCCCTTGCTTTTGAGGTCAAATTCATAAAATCCTCTTTAAGCCCAAGGACATTGAGTTTAGTTCTTATGTTTTCTTCTATGCATTTTATTGTATCAGGTCTTATATTCAGGTCCTTAATCCAATTTTAGTTAATTTTGGTGTGTGGTGGTAGACAGCAGTCTAGTTTCATTCTTTTGCAGGTAGCTTTCCAGTTTTCCCATCACCATTTATTGAAAAAGCTTTCCTTTCTCCACTATATGTTTTCGGCTTTTTTGTCAAAAATTATTTGCTCATTTAAATATGAGTTTACTTCTGGACTCTTGATTCTGTTCCACTGGCCTGTGTGTCTGTTTTTCTGCCAATACCATGCCGTATTGATGACTGTCACTTTGTAGTATAATTTGAAGTTGGGCAGAGTGATGCCTCCAGCCTTGTTCTTTTTTCTCTGGGTGGCTTTGGCAATTCAGGGTCTCTTGTGCTTCCATACAAATCTGATGATTTTTTGTTCTATTTCTTTAAAAAATACCGATGGGATTTTGATGGGAGTAATTAAATCTATATAATGCCATAGGTAATATGGTCATTTTAACATTTTATATTGATTCTTCCAATCCAAGAACATGGTATATCTTCCCATTTCTTTGTATCTTCTTCGACTTCTTTTAATAGTCTTAGTTTTCATTGTATATGTCCTTCACATATTATGTTAGATTTAATCCTAGATATTTTATTCTTTTTGTTGCAATTGCAAAAGGAATTATTTTTTCCACTTCTTTTTCTGATGCTTCGTTATTAGAGTATAGGAATGCTATGGATTTTTGAACATTAATTTTGTATCCAGAAACGTTACTGTATTCGCTTATTGTTTCTAGTAGTGTTCTTGTGGAGTCTTTAGGGTTTTCTATATAGAGAATCTTGGCATCCGCAACGAGTGACATTTTGACTTCTTCATTTCCTATTTGGATGCCTTTTATAGCTTTCTCTTCCCTGATTTCACTTCATAGGACCTCCAATATTATATTGCATAAGAGTGGCGATAGTGGACAGCTCTGTCTTGTTCCTGATCTTGGAGGGAAGGTTTTTAGTTTTTCACTTTTAAGTATAAGGTTGGCTGAAGGTTTCTCAGATATGACCTTTATTATATTAAGGTACTTTCCTTCTGTACTGATTTTGTTAAATATTCTGATCATAAATGGATGCTGTATTTTGTCAAAGGCTTTTTCTGCATCTATTGATATGGTTATATGATTCTTATTTCTTAATTTGTGTATGTGATGTATCATATTAATTGATTTGTGTATGTTGAAACATCCCTGTGTCTCTGGGTTGAAGCCCACTTGATCATGTTGTATAATCTTTTTAATATGTTGTATTCAGTTCATTAGTTCATGAGCAGTATCAGTCCGTAGGGGTGTGTGTGTGTGTGTGTGTGTGTGTGCGCGCGCGCGCGCGCGTGTGATCTTTACCAGGTTTTGGTATCGGCGTAATATTGGCCTCATAAAATGAGTTGGGAAGTATTGCCTCCTCTTCAATATTTTGGAAGTGTTTAAGGAGAATAGGTATTAAATCTTCTTTGAATATTTGGTAGAATTCACTGGTGAAGCCATCTGGTCCTGGACTTTTACTTTTTGGTATGTTTTTGATAATTTTTTCAATTTCCATACTGCTGATCAGTCTATTTAAATTTACTGGTTTCTCTTTCTTCAGGAAGGTTGTATTTTTCTAAGTACTGGTCCATTTCTTCTAGGTTATTAAATTTGGTGTTATATTAATTTTTCATAGTATTTTTGTATGATCCTTTGTATTTCTGCAGTGTCTATCACAATTTCCCCTCATTCATCCCTGACTTTTTTTATTTATGTCCTTTCTCTTTTTTCTTTAGTGAGTCTACCAGAGATTTGTCAATTTTATTAACCTCAGAGTACCAGTTCCTTGTTGTATTTATTTTTTTCTATTTTTTTGTTTGTTTGTTTTCAATTTTATTTATTTCTGCTCTCATTTTGATTATTTATTTCCTTCTGCTGACTTTAGGCCTCATTTGTTCTTCCTTTTCTAGTTTGTTAAGATGAAGCATTAGGTTGTTTATTTGGGCTCATTCTTGTTTTTGGAGATAGGCCTGTAATGATATGAGCTTTCCTCTTATGACTGCTTTAGCCATGTCCCAAAAGTTTTGATATCTTGTACAATCATTATCATTGGTTTCCATGTGTCTCTTGATCTTTTTATTTCTTCTCTGACCCAGTTATTCTTCAGTAGCATGTTGTTTAATCTCCATATGTTTGTGGTTCTTCCTGATTTCTTTATGCAGTTGATCTCTAGTTTCAAAGCATTATGATGAGAGAATATGGTTGGTATAATTTCAACCCTCATATTTGTTGAGGCTATCTCTATGTCCCAGTATATGGTCAATCCTTGAGAATGTGCCATGTGCCCTAGAGAAGAATGTATAAGCAGCTGTTTTGGGATGGAAAGCTCTGTAAATGTCAATTATGTCCAGTTGGTCTAATGTGTCATTTAAAGATGTTATTTCCTTATTGATTTTCTGTTTGGATGATCTGTCCATATTCGACAGTGGGGTATTAGGTCCTCTGCTACGATAGTGTTTTGGTCTGTTTCTCCCTTTAGTTCTGTTGTAATTGCTTTACATATTTCGGGGCTCCCTGATTGGGAGCATAGATATTAAGTGTTATGGCTTCTTGGTACATGATTCCCTTTATCATTATGAAGTGTCCCTTAGTATCTTTCTTTACCTTTTTTATTTCGAAGTCTATTTCTTCTGATATTATTAGTACCATTAGTCCCACTTTTCTCTGAATGCCATTTGCTTTGACTTTGAGTCTATATATGTCTTTGGAGCTGAGAGATGTCTCCTGGAGGCAGCATGCAGTTGGGTTTTTGTTTTGTTTTGTTTTGTTTTTTGATCCATTCTGTAACATTCTGCCTCTTTATTGGTGAGTTCAGTCCATTTACATTTAGGGTGATTATTGAAATCTGAAGTTTTCTTATAGCCATTTTATGTTTTGCTTTCTGGTAGCTCAGCATTTCCATTGCTTCCTTTCCTTGTGTTTCTGTTTTCTTTTTTGGTTGATTTTTGCGGGTTTTCCCTCTGGTTCTTCTTGTTTTATGTTATGCACTTCAGTTCTGAATCTTTGCTGAGTGGTTACCATTACGAATATGAAAAGATATTTATATCTATACAGTCATCCATTTTCTTCTGCTTGTGGCTTATCTCCATTCCCCTTTGTGAATTTCGATCTTTGAATCCTCCCCTTTTCAGTTATTATTGTCTCAATTTGTCCCTATGTATGCTGGACATTCATTAGTATCTTGCTGTAGCAATTTTCTTCTTAATGCTTAAGCTTATAATGCCCTGTTCTTAGTAAGGCTTACACTCCCCTGCTTCTATTTGCCCGATAGTCACCTTACTCCTAATTATGTTTTTTTTTTTTGTCATTTTATTTTAGTTGAGCTGACGCCTTTCAGTATTTCCTGTGGTCCAGGCCTCGTAGTGGAGAATTCCCTCAATTTTTGGTGTTAATTTCTCTTTCATATCTAAAGGAGAGCTTAGCTAGATACATTATTCTAGGCTAGTAGTTCCTTTCACTTAATAGTTTGAATATTTGATTCCACTCCATTCTGGCTTGTAAGATCTGTGCTGAGAAGTCCAATGATCATCTAATGGGTTTTCCTTTATAAATTACCATCTTCTCCTCCCTGGCTGCCCTGAGAATTTTGTCTTTTTCATTGATTTTTGATAATACAATGTGTCTTGGCGAAGGCCTTTTTGGGTTGAGGTAACTGGGTGTTCTGTTGACTTCTTGAATTCCAAACTCCAGCTCATTCCTTAGTTTTGGGAAATTCTTGTCAACTGTTTGTCTGAAAATGCTTTTTACTCCCTGCTCCTTTTCCTTACGTTCGAGATTCCCATTATTCTTATGCTTCCTCTCCTGATGGTATCAGCTAGTTCTCGTATTTCTCTTTTATTGCTTTTCATTCTTCGGTCTCTCTCTTCTTCCTTCTGATTTATTTCGCGATTTCTTTCTTCACTACCACTGGTCCTTTCCTCCATTTGGTCGACTCTATTTCCCAAGCTTGCTACTTCATTTTTCAACTCTTGCAGTGTGTGTTTTGTTTTGTTTCGTTTTTTATCTCTAGAAGATCTATTCTGTTCTTGTTGAGGGTTTCAGTCTCCTCCCTAAAGAACTCATTCTGCTCATCTAGTTGTTTTTCCAATTCCTGATATTGATGATGTGACTTGTTTCGGAACTCACTGAATTTTTTCAGAAGTACTATTCTGAATTCTCTGTCATCTAAGTTGCATATTTCTATGTCTGTAAGCTTATTTTCTGGAGCTTTTTCTCTTTCTTTCTGAGATGCCTTATCGCCTTGGTTGTTCGTGCTGTTTAATGGACTATTTCTCCACCTGGGCATTAATGGATGTGTGTTCAGCTTTTTTCCCAGAAAGAAGATTCATTATATAAAGGTCTCTCTTTAGCCCGCTGCAAAGAAAGTGCTTTTCTTTTGGTTTCCAGTAGGTGGTGTCTAAGCCTCTTGGATCCCTGCTTTATATAAAGCCTTAATAATGCTTTTTTTTCTTATAGATGTTTAATTGCACTCACTACTCTCAGTCTCAGTCCCTGTCAGTGTTCACGACAATTTTGGTAGTGTTTGCTCAGATTCCCCTGGGGCTCCGTGGTGTTCTGTCTCGGAGGTTATGGGGTGAGGGGCCCTCTGGATTGGGGGTTGCGGGCTGTGGGTCAGCCTTAGTTTTTCAACCACAGCTGATAAAATTGAGCTGTTGTTTCTCTGCCTTCTCCCTTCTCTGCTTTCTGCCCTGATGACTGGGTCCTTTCATCAGCCGCGTGGAGCTCACAGCACACCCAGGCAGGCCTGTTCAGGGAACTCGCCGCACCTTCTCCTCTTGCCCTCTTCCTACAGGAAGCTCAGGCAGCTGTGATAGGCAGCTTCTTTGTTTCTTCCAGTCCACTGCCCGACACCTGATGGTCTGACCTGTGGTAGCTCTTATGTGCAAAATCACACTCAGACATGCTGGTGTGCAGTTTCTGTGCTTTTTGTTGTATTAAAGAAATGAAGTTTGCATGCAGTTCCAGTCAAGTTATAGTTGCACCTGCCTTTTGGATATTGCTTTATGAACATAGTTATATAAATATCTCTTGGAGACTCTGCTTTCGAATTCTTTGCAGTATACATGTTACCAGCATTATTGTTCTTGGGTTCTCCAAGATAGAAATTAAGAAGAAACTCCAGAAAAATTTCCAGACAAATATTATTAAACTTACACTCAAGCACAAGGGAGGCAGCACAGAGGAAAAGAAGGTCCTCCGAACTGACTTGGGGGCTGGCTCTGCTTGGCTGTTTTTATAAGCTGGGGAAAAAGCTGGGATGAGCTTTTGGAATCATCCATTTCAGGATCAGGTGACTTTCTTTTCCAGCTGCATTACCCAGTAAATATGTTTGCACCTGTGCTGTGGGAGCAAGATGGTGGACTGCTCATTATCACCAACCCACGAAGGTCGTATAGCAGTCAAATCTTGATCAACTGCACAATCAGAACAGTGTTTTGGACATTTGCAAGAGAGCAAGCTGTTAGAAGGGAGATAAAATCAACTACTGCATTTTTGCATAGGAAATGATGGGGTGGTGACATTCTTGTAGCCAGTTTGTCCAGTGCTCCTCCTGGCCATCAGGCATTCCTTTGGCCCAGGGTCCAAGTCCCTATGCTGTCTCATTCACACACAAGTAAAACTGGTAGATCATAAGTTAATTCTATTTTTTAATTTTTTGAGATACTCCATCCATACTGTTTTACATAGTGGCTGCACAATTTTACATCCCCATCAACAATGTATAAGGGTTCTAATTTCCCCATATCCTTCTCAGCACTTATTTTCCCCTTTTTTTCCTGACAATAGCCATCCTAATGGATGTAAAATGGTATCTCATTGTGGTTTTGATTTACATTTCCCTATGACTAATGATATTGAGCATCTTTTCATATGCTTTTTGCCATTTGTTTATTTTCTTGGAGCAATGTATTCAAGTATTTTGCACATTTTTTAATGGAGTTGTTTATTTATTGGTTGTTGAGCTGTCGAATTTCTCAATATTCTATATATTAACCCCTTAGCAGACAGACATGATTTACAAATATTTTCTCCCATTCCATAAGTTGCCTTTTCACTCTGTTGATTGTGTCCTTTGATGCTCAAAAGTTTTTAGTTTTGATGTAGTCATAGCCAAGAAATCATGACCAAATCTAAAGTCATTAAGCTTTTCACCTAAGTTTTCTTCTGAGGGTTTTATAGTTTTAGCTCTGATGTTTAGAGCTAATGGTCTTTGATCCATTTTGAGTTAATTTTTGTATATAATATTAGGTAAGGATCCAACTTCATTCTTTTGCATGTGGATATACAGATTTCTCAACACCATTTGTTGAAATAACTATTTCTTCCTAGTTGAATTGTGTTGGAATACTTGTCAAAAATCATTTGGCTGTATATTTAAGGGTTTATTTATGTTCTAGTCCTTTGGTCTATGTGTCAGTCTTTATGGCAATACCATACTGCTTTGATTATTATAGCATTGTAATAGGTTTTAACATCAGAAAGTGTGAGACCTCAAATCATGTTCTTTTTACTATTCTTTTGGCTTTTGTCTCTGAGATATCATATTTTTAGAATGGGTTTTTTTTTTATTTTTGCCATTGTGTTTTTGACAGGGATTGCATTAAATCTGTAGATTTCTTTGGGTAATATATCTCAACAATATTAAGTTTTCCAGTCCATGAACACAGGATGTCTTTCCATTTGTTGGCATCTTTTTTAATTTCTTTCAGTAACATTTTGAGCATACACGTCTTCCTCTCCTTCATCAAGTTAATTCCTAAGTGTTTTATTCCTTTTATTGTTAATTTAGAGAGATGCAACAGTTTTCTTTGTGTTGATTTTGAATCCTGCAACTTTGTTGAATTGCTTTATAAGTTCAAGTTTTTGTGGGATCTTTAGGATTTTCTCTATATAAGATCATGTGATCTGTGAACAGAGATAATTTTATTTCTTTTCCGATTTGACCACCTTTGATTTCTTTTTCTTGCTTAATAGCCCTTGTTAGGACTACCAGGATTATGTTGAGTAAAAGTGATGAAAGTAGGCATCCTCCTCTATCCTGATCTTAGAGGAAAAGTTTCAGTCTTTTACCAGGAGTATGATGTTCACTGTAAGTTTTTCATATAAGGCTTTTTTTACATGTCGGGGTAATTTCCTTCTGTTTCTGGTTTGTTGAATGTTTTTATTATGAAAAGGTGTTGAATTTTGTCAAATGTTTTTCTGCATCAATGAAGGTCATTGTACAATTGATTTTTCTTCATTTTGTTAATGTTCATTGATTGATTTTCATATGTTGGACCATCCTTACATTCTAGCAATAAATCTCACTTGGTCATGGTATATAATTTCAATGTGCTATTGAATTGTTTGCTAGTATCTTATTGAGGATATTTGAACTGATATTTATATGAGATATTAGTCTGTGATTTTCATCTCTTGCAGTATCTTTGTCTGTCTTTTGTGTCAGTGCAAAGCTGTCCTCATAGAATGAGTTTAGAAAGGTTTTCTTTTCTTCGGTTGTTTCAGAAGAGTTTGTGGAGCCTTGATGTTACTTCTTTTCCTTCTATCATGAAGAGGAATCAAGAATTGGCAGCTTCCCATGACCATGCTGCACTGTGCCAGGGAGAGAATGGGGCAAGGGCGAGGAAAAATACTATGAAATTTCCTACCATTTTGTAAGGCTTTTTCTTGGTTGGGCATTTGCTTGGTTGCTACAAATCCTTAACTGTTTTATAGAGCTCCCACAAAGCTATTTTGGTCAATTCATTGTTGTTAATTCTGTGTTTCCCTGGAAGAACAAAGGATTAGAGTTTCCCAGTCTTCATCTTTCTGATGTTACTACTGCCCTTCAGCTTTCTTTAATATTTTTGTTCATTTACCTTGAGTTCATTCTCTAGTAATTGTTTCAGATAAGATTTGTTGGGTGGTGAAGTTTTGGGGCATTTGCAGTATAGCTAATACTTTACTTTATCCTCACAAATGAATGCCAGCCTGGCTGGTTAGAGAATGCAATGTTTACAACTATTTTCTCTCAGTATTAAGGTTTGTTTTCAGTGTCTTCTCATACCTATTATTGCTGATAGAAGTCTCATGTCTTTTTAAGTCTCATTTCTTTTAGGTAGTCTGTTTATTCTATCTTTCAATCTTGACTTTTTTTGCAATTTTTTTCTTTATCATCTATGTTCTGAAATTTCTCTGTGCTGTTTCTGACATGGACGTTTTTTCCTTTACACACATGTAATGAATATATATACACACACACATATATACACACATATATATGTGTGTATATATGTATACATATATATGTGTGTGTTACCCATATATATGCATATATATCAGTTCTATTTTTTAATCTAAAGACATATCTGTCTTCAGCTTTATGAAAATACTATGGTATTTTTATGGTTTCTGATATTTTCATTCATTCTCTCTCTCTCTCTCTGTCTCTCTCTCTCTCTCTTTTATTAGATGCACATTGCAGATTCCAGATCTATCTTCTGAGTTTCTTAACTTTGTTTTCATACTCTTCATATGTCTTTCCAGTTCTTCATTCTGGGAAAATAATTCTACTTGATTTTTCATCTCTGATTCACTGTTCATGTCTCTCTATGCTATTCAGTTCATCTAATAAGGATATTTTCCTTTTTGTGTGTGTTTTATTTTAAATTTAGAGTTTGACTTTGGACTTTCTAGAATTTTAAATTGTCTTTTTATTTTTGAAAACCATTCTCTCACACCTCTTGATTTATTTGCTATAGAGTGAGTCTTATTTAAAATTTATTTATCAATTATGATTGACATACAATATTATATTAATTTCTGGTGTACAACATGATTAAATATTTATATATTTTACCAAGTGATTGTCTCGATAAATGTAGTACCCATCTGACACCATGCATAGTTATTACAGTATTATTGACTATATATTTCCTATGCTGTGGGAATAGTCATATCCTATTTAGAATCATTTTCCTGTTTTTTACTCTTTCCTTAGATGTTTGTGCTTACATTTATTGAGTTTCATGAGTCTTTTTCATGATTGTAGCTCCTTTAGATGGCGGTGGTTCTTGGTTGGTTAAGCATCATTTTATTTTGGACTTCCTCTTACTGTTTAACTGTGAATGCTGCCCTTCTTTAGAGTAGGCTACCTCTGGTAATTGAGTTAAGAGTCAGAATGTGTTGCTTGTAGATATATGCCAGTAACTGGCCTTACGGATCCGGGGGCTCTGTGTCCCCCGTATGGTGCTGCTCTGCCTTTTTGGCACAACACACACTCGCAGCTTCTCATTGGAGACAGGTGGCCAGGCCTATTGTTGGCACAAACCAGGCAGGAAATGGAAGAGGTCAATTCTGCATGAAACTCTGCTGTGCTTTCTGCACTAAATACCCTTTCATTTGTCCCAGACTCCCTTCTATTCCCATTGTCCCCAGTACCACCTCTGCTTTGTGCAGTAGACCTTTCCTGCCTTCATTTTTTGTTATGAGTTCTTCTGTCTATGTAAATCATCTGCTTTTCATTGGCCAGGATTTCTTCTTATGTGTGTTATGTAAAAGTGTAAAAATGCATTTCAATAATATCTTCCTTGTTCACATCTCTCCTCTTTCTTTATTCTGGCCATTACTACTTTAAAAAATATGTTGTTATGGTTATTGGTATCAATTCCTCAATGAGTCAGCCCCAAGGACAAGGCAGAGAGTGATATCTCCAGGTGCCAGCTGCCTAAGAGAAAATAGCTCCAAGGCTCCTAAGAAGAAAAAGAAAACAATATTGCCGCTGGAGTACAGATAACATAGTTGTTCACCAGAAACCATGTTTCTTTGTGCTAGAAGCTAACAGCTAACTTTTGCTTTTGTAATCTGCTTGCTTGCTTGATCACGGCCAACCAAGACATTGTTTCGGGCTTTATAAACTCCTCCTCCGGAGGCTCAGGGCTGACTCTCTAGAGGGGAGGGTCAGTCACCGGCCGGCTAATAAAGGCTCGTAATTAATCTCAATTGACTCCGTGGGTCTTAAATTTAAACGTGCCACAACATTTGGAGGCCCCAGCAAGATATCCCCAGTGGGGAGGAGAGCTCCTAAGACCCCTAACCTGCGGCCCCGGCCACCTTGGGCAAAGACTTGCCCCGTCCAGGGGGCGGCCGCTGAGAGACATTCCTCAGCCCCGGACACCTGAGGCGGACTCGCTCAGGAGGGCAAGTGGACAATTCTGATTCTCTAGTGGGGAGAATCAGTCAATTCTGTAACGATTGGGCACGAGCCATCCGGAGCAGCTTCCCCAGTGAGTCAGACTGCACTACAGGTATTCAGGTTTCTGGGTATCTGTTTGGTTGGTTGGGCCCTGGGAACTAGTGGAAGGCTGGACACGGCATAACTTCCCTAGTCTGGTCAGGACTGAGACGTCAGATCCTGACCCTGGTTGGTTGGTTTTGTCCTGTTTGTGCCGGCGCCTGTCTCGTGTTGGTCCGTCATCTCTGTCTCTTTGGTGTATGTCTTTGAAATTGTGGCCTCTCTGAATGTCATATGTTTTTATCCTTCTTCCTATTCTCATAGGTCTATTAATCCTTCTTTCCTCTTTCGGCTTAGCTGCCGCTGCCCCACTGGACTGGTCCCCGGGGGGACACATGGCTCTTGCTCTAACTTATTTAACTTTTACAGGTATCATATTTTCTTTCACCGTTGTTCCGACCACCATGGGTCAAGCTTCTTCCAGACCCACTCCTCCGCAGTGTGTCCTCAGTAATTTCAAAGACTTCAGGCGGCAGGCCCAAGGTTATGGGTCCCGCGTCACCCTCTTCGATCTCCAGAGGTTCTGCCAGGTAGATTAGCCCACATTTGGAACAGGGTGGCCATCAGAGGGGTCACTCCACCTGCAAACAGCCTTTCAGATAAAAAAAAAAAAAAACGGAGGTACAAGAAGTTTAAATAATTTACCCAGTGATAGAAGTAATTTTGTTTTTAATATTGAAAATACAAGAGTTAAAAAAGCTAACAGGGGCCTGTTAGGCTAATCCTTTATATTTTAGATTAGAGCAGGGAAGAGCAATAGGAAAATAGTTGTGTAAATAGAGATTGGGCACGGGGATGCCATTGAGGGATAGTGGAGAGATGGTTGTGCATTTGTGTTGGAGGTTTGAGTCTAGAGAGTAACTGAATGTGAATTTGATTAGAAGGTTCAGAGTGTAGAGTCTCCTTTCTAACTGGTCCTTCAGTTTGGGTTAGAATTTATTTTTGTGGAAAGGTAGATTTGTGAAAGAGCTCTGCTTTGGATGGTTTAAAAAAAAAGCACTTATAGATAAATTGTCTTCCTAAAATTGTACTATAAAAAATATATGCCTTTAAAAATTATAAAATTGGTTTATTTCTTGATTTGCTAAATTATTGAATGCTGATATATAAAACACAGTTTACAGTTGCCTACTTCATTGTTTTCTCTAGAAATTAAGGCTACTAAGAGTTATGAATTCTAGTATATGTAAATGAATTATTAAGAATAATACAAGTAAAGAAAAAATTCTGTATGCAAAGTATGCAAGGAGAATAAAATATGTTTTGAGATATAAAGGATATGTTTTTAAGAAAAAGGAGAGTAATTTTATACTAAAATAGTTTCAGGTTATTTAAAGGTTGTTTGAGGCACAAAAGAAGGTGTAAAGTATAGAGATTTATTTTTAAGAGAATTGAAGGAAAGGTGTTTGTCTTAAAGTTAGTTATTTCTGAGTGAGTGAGAAGAGGTAAACTAAAGGAATGAGAAAAGCCGTAGAAGGTTTGTAAAGAGAAATCCTGACAGGAAAATAAAAGACAAGAACATAAGTGAACATATGAAGTTGTAAAGAAAAAGAGAAAGAAAAAATCTTGTTTTATATAGTCAAGTTGGCTAAAATTAAATGTATTTATCATAAGGTTTTAAAATAAACTTTAATATCAACAGTGTCTTGACACAAAACTGGAGTTTGGATTATTGGTCTGTTCCTAATAAGAGATTGTAAAAGATTATTCTTTACCTGTGAACAATACACTTAAGAAACAAAGATTCTATATCTTATCAAAATAATTTTTTGTGCTTTATAGTCTTTATTTAAAAAACTGAGTCTTCTTAACTTTAAGAGTGCTAAGTTTTTTATATAGTCATATTTACCTTTGAAATCCTTCATTATCACTTTGGTTAAATAGATAACTAAGTATTGTTTCATAGTGACCTGTGATCCTATTTAATCAAGCGATCAAACCTTGTAACATTATAACAAATTCAAAATAACTTTAAGACTTCCCAGAGGGCACCTGGAAAATCTCAAAGGTTTAGTTTTGTCACTTTGTAAAAGAGAAATGTTAAGTTAATTTAGTCTATTTGATATATTAAATTATATAAGAAACATTGTCAAGTAATAAATAATACTTCACCTTCTTTAGGTTACATTTTTATAAATACATGTTACTAATATAAGTGTTTTAGAAATTGTATAAAGTTCCTAAAAATTTGTCAATATCTTTCAGTCATAATTTCAGTTATTATAAATTATTATATGTCATGAATATCAAGAATAGACCTAACTATTCAAAAACAAAGGGCTTATAAAGAAGCAAAGGGCATGGCTCTGATTTGGGCCATGACAATAAAACTATTACAATCACTAGATAGATATGATTTGAGTAAATACGTGGTCTTGATATTGAAATTAAAATTTCAGATAACAAGAAAAATCTGTATAACTAGAAACGTAAAAACCCTTCTTAGAAAAACCACAGGGACTAATCTCTCCTTTAGAGACTATTTTCTTCACTCATCAGCCCACCTGGGATGACTGCCAGCAGCTCTTACAGGTTTTATTCACTTCAAAAGAAAGAGAGCAGATCCTATGGGAGAGCGCCAAGGCTGTGTTAGAGCCAAATAGACAGCCCACTACAGACCCGGCTCATATTCAACATGTCCTCCCGTACACCCGTCCGCCTTGGGACCCCAACACCGAACAAGGTAAGGAGGCTCTCAATCGGTATCGCCAGCTTCTGATAAAACTTGCTTTTGTCAGTCAGTCGGCCCCAGATATTAGGAAAAAAGTAACAAAAGATAGAAAGGTTTAAGGACAAAATTTAGCCAAGCTAGTTGAGGTAGCCCTGTGCATCTTCAACAACCGGGATAAAGTTAATATCACCCAGATTAAGAAAGTGACTGAAGTCCTACTTAACAACAATAAGCCCCACATTCAGTTCCTGAAAATTGCAGCTCTCAACCCGGCTACCCTGCTACCAGATGACGACCCCAAGTAGCCCATACACGACTCCCTTGAGGTCCTAAAAAATGTTACCTGCACCCGACTGGACCTGACAGACAACCTCTGGCCAAATCCAGAGGCCGCTCTTTTCACAGATGGAAACAGCTTTGTCACAGAAGGAATCAGGTATGCTAGGGCAGCTGTAGTGACTAATGAGACTGTTATTTAGGCACAGGCTCTCAGCTATAGAATCTCAGCTCAGCGGGATGAACTAGTAACAGTGATTCAAGCTCTGCAGTGGGGTGAAAACAAGACTGTGAACACTTATACAGATAGCAAAGGAGGCTGCCAGAAAACCAGTGGGGCCAATTGACATTCTGCTAGCCCTACCACTCAGAGTGCTAATGGACGCCCCTACCTACACTTCATGAAGTTAAACTATGCAACAAACTAAGAGGCAAAGAGAAATCTACTGGGTAAGTTAGGTTCCCAGACAGCCACATTGTAGTACCTGAGGCCTTGAGCTGAGACCTTATAACCCAGGTTCACCAGAGAACTCACTTGAGAGAAACCAAGTTAATTAAACTGTTAAAAAGAGACTATTACATTCCAGGGCTGCAACAAATGGCCAAACAGGTATCAGCCCAGTGCCACATCTACACACAAGTGAATCCAGGGCCCTCCAAGAGAGTACAACAAGGGGCAAGACTTCGTGAACAAGCCCCGAGAGAACATAGAGAATTAGATTTTACAGAAATAAGCCCTAGAACTTTTGGATTTAAGTATTTACTTGTGTTCATTGACACCTTGTCAGGGTAGACTGAACCCCACCAAATAGGAGACAGCTCAGGTAGTAGCAAAAAAATTAGTCTCAAACATAGTGCCTCGATTTGGCCTGCCTATAACACTGGGGTCCGATAATAACCCGGCGTTCATCGCCCAGACCAGCCAAACTTTAGCCAAGGTTCTAAAAATTAATTAAAAGTTACATTGCATTTACAGGTCTCAGAGTTCAAGACAGATAGAGAGGATAAATAAGACCCTGAAAGAAACTTTAACCAAGTTCAAAGTAGAAACTGGCGAAAACTGGGTAAGCCTCCTTCCCTCCCCACTGTTAAGGGCACGATGCATTCCCTACTGTAAAGAGATCACACCTTATGAAATCATGTTTGAAAGACCTCTTGTTTGTTTTGATATATTCAGAATCCATAAAATGAATTAAAAATCTTGTATATTAATTCATACATGTAAGACTAATGTGTTCATAAAGCATAGATCTCGCTTTAATTGTATAGCTTTAGGTAAAACCTGCTGTTCTTATGCTAACCATTCAGACATCATTAGAGGCTTTAGTCAGACAACGGCTCAGCGACAGAGAAGAACAATGCCGGAAGACAGGATCTTGGTATGAGACTGTGTTTAACTGATCCCTGTGGTTGACTACTTCACTTTCCTCCATTACAGGACCCCCTGCTATAAGAATTTCTAGAGTTATTATTTAGACTTTTATAATTTATTGGTTAACTGCCTATGTCAAGAGGCAGGTACAGACAGTAAAACTCATGGTCCTCAGAACAAACTGCCAGCCACTCAGGGTTGAGGATTCAATGATTTGAATTCCCTTAGAAAACCAGTAGGGAATGTAACAGTGTAAAAATGCATTTCAATAATATCTTCCTTGTTCACATCTCCCCTCTTTATTTTGGCCATTACTACTTTAGAAAATATGCTGTTATGGTTATTGGTATCAATTTCTCAGTGAGTCAGCCCCAAGGACAAGGCAGAGAGTGATATCTCCAGGTGCCAGCTGCCTAAGAGAAAATAGCTCCAAGGCTCCAAAGAAGAAAAAAAACAGTATTGCCGCTGAAGTATAGATAACATAGCTGTCCACCAGAAACCATGTTTCTTTGTGCTAGACGCTAACAGCTAACTTTTGCTTTTGTAATCTGCTTGCTTGCTTGATCAAGGCCAACCAAGACATAGTTTTGGGCTTTATAAGCTGCCTCCTCGGGAGGCTCAGGGCTGACTCTCTAGTAGGAAGAATCAGTCACCGGCCGGCTAATGAAGACTCGTAATTAATCTTAATTGACTCCATGAGTCTTAGATTTAAATGCGCCACATATTACACTTGTTGATTGTTTTCCAGCACTCTTGTACATTTTTGAAAACTGTCTCCTGAATGCTGGAACGAATCCTGTGATACTGGATTGGAGACAGAAATTAATATGAACTTGTTTATTTTATTATGTATGCAGATAGATACAAAAATAAATATGGATATTTGTGCATACATGGGTTAGAAATTAGTCATTATTGTATGTACATACGTATATTTCCTAGCACCATCCACTAAGAGAATCTAGACACAGTACCACCTCAGTAGCACCTAGCATGACTAGTACCCAGACCTTGATTTCTGATACCATTCTCCAATAAAAAGAACTGGCATCCTTGGGAAAATGGCTCATTCTAGGGCTGGGGTTTAGAATACAAGATGAATATGGAATATCTGACAGTGCCATAAAGTAAGGAAGAGCTAAAAAGGATGAGGGCATGTTGGAAGCATGAACCAACCTGAAAGAGTTCCCAGTCCCCACAATTGTTCCCACCTGGAACAATTTTGGCAACAAAATAAATAGTATTGCCATATGACCTCATAAAATAACTACCCATGAGTCCATGTATACCATATAAATAAATGATTTAAGCCAGTAAATAAATGGAGGAGAAGGGACAACTCTATCTTAGAGAAAATTTTTAATTAATAAATATAGAAAGACGGAAATATTAAATCACCATTAAAATGCCACAGTGATCCTGTTGCAGGCAAAATCCACTGATGAATTAGTGGGTGGCACTTTAAGAAGAAATAGGATCTTTGCATAGCCTCGAAATATCTCCCCAATTATTTGTGAATTTCTGTGGTAGTTTTAGTATATGTCTTTAAATCTTTAATATGCTGTCCTCTAGGCGCCAAAGCTCAATTCTCCTACCCTTGAGTGTGAACTGGACCTAATGACTTACTTCTAACTAACAGAGCATGGGAAGGGAAAAACAGTGTAAGTTTATAGTGGAGAATCCTGGCAGACACCACTTTCCTCAGTGATCAAGGTTAACATCACCTGTGTTCCGCCATGTTGGTATCATGCACCCCCAGATACCATACAAAGAGAAGGGCAGTTCATGTCTGGAGTCTTCTTCCTCAAAACCAATAACCTTAGTTTAACCCTGAGGAAAAAAACAGACAAACTCAAGTTGAGGGACGTCCTGCAAAATACTTGACCAGTGCTCTTCCAAAGGGTCAAGGTCATGAAAAATAACAAAAGGTGAGGAAGTATCACAGATCGAAGGAGACTAAGGAGATGGTGATGACTAAATGCAATGGGTGATCCTGATTTATTTCCTGAAACAGAAAAAGGACATTAGTGGAAAAACTGTGGAAGATCAAATATATTGTCATTTAGTCAGTAGTGTTCTACCAGTGTTAATGTCTTAGTTTGTGATTGTCCTATTGTTATATAAGATGTTAACCTCAGGAGAATCTGGGTGAAAGGTATGCAAGAAACTCTCTGTGTTAACTTTGGAACTCTTCTGAAGTCTAAAATTATTTCAAAATAAAAAGTTAAAAGATTGTCTTTCCATACCCTCAAATTTGGGTAAGGAGGATAGCAAAACTTATGTTCAGTCCTTCATCTTAATCAAGTAAATATTTTTTGTTATTAGAAAAAACTATACAAATTAATGACCACTCATTTTTTACTGTGAATATTCTCTGAAGATATAACGTACTGGGTAAGTCAGGATCCTGACAGGAAAGAGATGGAACACACAGATGGGAATTGAGCAGAGTTTAATGAAGAATTTATTCACCAAGTTGTGGGCGGGGTTATACAAAACCATAAAGGGACAGTGAAGCCCCTCAGGACTAGCAATAGTAGGAAGTAATGATCACTCTGGGCCTAAAGGAGCAGGAGGAATAGAGATTTTCTCAAAACCTGGGAGAGCTGAACCTATAACTTTAAGAAAAGGCCATCTGGCTGGAGCTGCAGGTCTGGATAGAGGAAAATAGCAGCCACTGGCCAATGGAAAGGGCACAGAGATACACACACCCTAGCCTCATTCTCCTCTGACCCTCCAGTATATTTCCATGACTCTCCATTGGCCAGAACCAAGCAGAAGCCATACAGCAAAGGAACTTGTACATGCAGCCACACAGTTCAACCTAATAGGCACGACTCAGAGCCAGAGAGATGCCTGGAGAATATCCATCATGTCACCGTCTGAATCAGTGAGAGCAGCCTATTTAATCTAAGCAATAAGGAAGGATTTAGAAAATCTAGAACTGAGACAGGATTCCATAGGATTTCTCATAGAAATCTATACTTATAAGATTAAAAGAGATTTAAAAATGTGTAAGTATATGTGATCCAAACACATATTTAGAAAGGGCTTCCTCTAACCTCTTCTGCTGAGATGGATCTGTGTTGGTCTTTGTAAAAGATGCTGAAAGTTCCCATAAATTTTCTCTTCGCGATTTAGCAAAAATCTACAAAGCTGTGCCTAAACTGGCTTTGTGCCTCTGGCTCTTAAGTTGACATCTCTAGGACCGCCATCCAGGGTGAAGAAATGTCCCTCTACCTTGATGGAGACCTGCCCCATGAGGATCTCTACCCATGTTTATCCTGCTGGCCTAGTGGGCAGGCTACACCCTCACCTTCCTGCCCTACTTCCTTCCTACCTTCCTTCCTTTGCTAGTATGATCATTTCCCCATAGTCCTGAAAAGTGGGCCCCATAATGATCTTCAACCTCACACCAAATCCATCACCATCCTGGATAACTCCAGCATCCACATGGATAATCCATTCAAAACCCAAGCCTCCCAATTATTGGATGACTTCATCTTCAGGGACCTTCCCCTCTGTTCCACTCCAGCTGCCCCTCCTCATCCTCTGGCCTAGAAGTTATTCTGGATGCTTCAAAATCCTAATTCCTTAACATCCGACATCTTCCCATGGTTTCTTTTCCTCTGGCACTCTCCCTCCCTTGTCTTTACGAGATCTCCAAGCTCTCTCAGCCTTCTACTCCCTGTCCTGTATTATACTTGTAGGTGCCAGCAGGCACCTTCACACAGAAAAAAGGCTGCTATGTGGGTCATTCAGGTTATAGATTTGTGTGTCTGTTTTAACCATTTAACCGCCGATGGAAATCAAATGTCTTCAGGAAGAAATGCCTTTCTGATTATACTCAGGGGTCATGGGCCAGCAGCAAGCCTCTTATCTGATAAGGGCAGCATCAGCTTTGGAGTTGGTTGATGTATAGGAAACAGCCATTGGGCACACTGAGTCCCAGGAGCACACAGTGCAGTGTGGAGCAGAAAGAAGGAATGAGCCTCTTGGCCTGGCATTTTGGGCACATAGCAGGTTCTGCAGTTGTATTCTGCTCCACCTTGTTCCCTTGTTCCTATGAGGACCCCTGAGGTAGGTGTTAGTCTATCTGTCTAGAAAGAGTCAGCTTAGGCTCTAAGACTGTTCTGTGATGTGTCCCAGACATCTGTCATGCTGAAGTCAAAAAGCCTCCCTTTATCCATACAAAGAAAAGTGATTAGATGTTTTCCCTTGGAGTTCAGGAACTTAATGGACTCAGTACAAAGAGCTAGGAAAGTATATTTGTTTTGAAACCTTTTCTTTTCTACATTTTTAATTTTTATGGCCAATGCTGTGATATTAGGTGCTGACTACATTTTTAAAAAGAAAAAGACATGTTTCCAATCCTGTTCTTTTATCCTAAGTGCAGAGGGACTTATATGTGTTTCTGAAATGGAGTGATTTGCAGAGATGAAGTTGGGGTAGTCAGTGGTCCTTTGAGATGTGACTCACTGTAAAGGAAGAAGTAAGTTACAGGTATTGGGGAGAACATGGCCAAAGATCTGGCTGGGGGCGTAGGCCAGCTTCATAGAAGCGTTTTCCCGCTGTGGTCTGTGGACAAACTTGGTGTCAGATGGCCCTGAAATTGTGGTGACATGCATGCCTGTGTGTACGTGTGTGTGTGTGTGAGTGTGTGTGTGTGTGTGTGTGTGTGTGTGTGTTTGCACACTTGGGTATAGGAGAGATGGTTCACAACACCATCTGATTCTCAGAGACCTGTTTTCTTAACTTTCTGTTCCCGAGTCACTATTGGGTTTTTCTTTTTTAATTTTTTTTAATTAGTTTCATGTATAATTTTTTTTAATTAGTTTCACATTTATATAGTTTGTAAAACGATCCCCCTAATTTCTCCTTCTCTCCTTTGGCTTCCCACCTAGCCAGTATATTTATGCTAACTGCATTCCCTATGTTGTGCTCCCCATCCCCATGACTGTCTATCAGCTACTAATTTGTACTTCTTTTAACTCTTCACCCCATTCTCCCAACCCCCAAATTGTCCAACTATATTTGTGAGTCTGTTTTTGATTAGTTTGTTCTTTTTGTTCCTTAGATTCCGCATATAAGTGAAATCACGTGGTATTTATCTTTCTGTCTGACTTATTGCACTCAGCATAATAACCTCAAGGTCCATCCAGGTCATTGCAAATAAAAGGATTTCATTTTTTTAATGGCTGAGTAACATTCCACTGTATATATGAATCATAACTTCTTTATCCAATCATCTGTTGATGGACATCTTGGTTGTTTCCATATCTTAGCTATTGTAAATTGTGCTGCCATGAGCATAGGGGTGTATAGATCTTTACAAATTATTGCTTTGGTTTTCTTTAGATAACTACCTAGAAGCACAATTGCTGGGTCAAAAGATATGTGCATTTTTAATTTTTTGAGAAACCTCCAGATTGTTTTCCATAGCAGCTGTACAATTCGAAATCCCACCAACAACATGTGAGAGTTCCCTTTTCTCCACATCCTCACCAACACTTGTTGTTCTTTGACTTATTGATGATAGCCATTCTGACAGGTGTGAGGTGATAGCTCATTATGGTTTTAATTTGCATTTCTCTAATGATTAGTGACCTTGAGCATCTCTTCATTTGTCTGTTAGCCATCTGTATTTCTTCTTTGGAGAAGTATCTGTTCAGATCTTCTGCCCATTTTTTAATTGGATTGTTTGTTTTTTTGTTGTTGAGTTATATGAGTTCTTTATATATTTTGGGTAATAACTTCATATCAAATGTATCATAAGTGAATATCTTCTCCCATTCGGTCAGCTGTCTCTTTGTTTTGTTGATGGTTTCCTTCGCTATACAAAAAGTTTTTAGTTTAATGTAATCCCACTTATTTTTTTCTTTTGTTTCCCTTGCCCGGGAACATATATCTAAAAAGAAATTACTGTTAGTAATATCAGAGAGTTTACTGCCAATGTTTTTTTTCTAGAAGCTTCATGGTTTCAGGTCTTACATTTAAGTCTTTAATTTATTTTGAGTCTGTTCTTTTATATGGTGTAAGAAAGTGATCCAATTTTGTTTTGTTTTGTTTTGTTTTGCATGTATCTGTCCAATTTTCCCAGCACCACTTATTGAAAAGACTGTCTTTTCCCCATTGTATATTCTTACCTCCTTTGTCATATATTAAGTGAGCATATAGGCATAGATTTATTTCTGGGCTCCCTATTCTGTTCCATTGATCAATATATCTGTTTTTATGCCAGTACCATGCTGTTTTGATTATTGTAGCCTTGTAGTGTGGTTTGATATTAGGTACTGTGATTCCCTCCAACTTTGTTCTTCTTTCTCAGGATTGCCATGGCTATTCAGGGTCTTTTATGATTCCACGTTCATTTTAGGGTTATTTGTTCTAGCTCTCTGAAAAAATGTCATTGGTATTTTGATAGGGATTTCATTTAATCTATAGATTGCTCTGGGTAGTATGGCCATTTCAATGATGTTGATTCTTCCTACCCATGAGCACAGCATATGCTTCCATTTGTTTGTTTCTTCTTCAGTTTCTTTTTTCAATGACTTAAAATTTTCTGAGGACAGGTCTTTTAACTCCTTGGTTGATTTGATTTCCAGATATAGTTTTCAATGCAATTGTAAATAGGGTTGTTTTCTTAATTTCTCTTTCTGAAAGTTCATTATTGATATATAAAAATGGCACCGACTTCTGAATATTTATTTTGTTACTTGCTACATTACTGAATGCATTGATCAGTTCTAACAGTTTTTTGGATGGAGTTTTTAGAATTCTCTGTATATAGTATCATGTCATCAGCAAATGACAAGAGTTTTACTTCTTTCTTTCCAGTTTAGATATGTTTTGTTTCTATTTCTTGTCTTATTTCTGCGATTAAGACTTCCAATACAATGTTGAAGAGAAGTGGTAAAAGTGAGCATCCTTGTCTTGTTCCTGACCTTAAGGAAAATGCTTTTAGTTTTTACCCATTGAGTATGATGTTAGCTGTAGGTTTGTCATATATGGCCTTTATTATGTTGAGGTATGTTTCTTCTATTCCCATCTTGCTGAGAGTTTTTATCATAAATGGATGTTGAATTTTGTCGAATGCTTTTTCTGCATCTGTTGTTATGATCATATGGTTTTTATCTTTCAACTTGTTGATGTGGTGTATCACATTAATTGATCTGTGACTATTGTACCAACCTTGCATCCCAGGAATAAATCCAACTTGATCATGGTATATGATATTTTTAATATACCGCTGAATTCAGTTTGCTAATATTTTGTTGAGGATTTTTGCATCAGTGTTCATAAGAGATATCAGCCTATAGTTTTCTTTTTTTGTAATGTCTTTGTCTAGTTTTGGAATCAAGGTAATGATGGCTTCATAAAAGGAGTTACAGAGCGAGCTTTTCCTCTTCTTGAATTTTTTGGTATAGTTTGAGAAGAATAGGTGTTAATTCTTCTTTGAATGTTTGGTAAAATTCTCCCATGAAGCCATCTGATCCAGGACTTTTGCTTTGGGGGAGGTTTTCGATTACTGATTCTATTTCATTGGTGGTAATTGGTTGTTTCAGATTTTCTGTTTCTTCTTGACTCAGTCTTGGGAGATTGTTTCTAGGAATGTGTCCATTTCTTCCATATTTTCCAATTTGTTGATATATAATTGTTCATAGTATTTTCTTATGATCTTTCGTGTTTCTATGGAGTCATAGTTATTTATCCTCTTTCACTTTTGATTTTATGTGTTTGAGTCCTCTTGCTTTTTTCCTTGATGAGTCTGGCTAAGGGTCTGTCAATTTTGTTTATCCTTTTAAAGAACCACCTCTTGGTTTCATTAATCTTTTGTATTATTTTTCTAGACTCTATTTTGCTTATTTCTGCTCTGATCTTTATTATTTCCCTCCTTCTATTCACTTTGGGCTTTGTTTGCTGTTCTTTTTCTAGTTCTTTTAATAGTAAGGTTAGATTGTTTATTTGAGCTTTTTTTGTTTCTTGAGGTAGGCCTATATTGCTATGAATTTCCCTCTTAGGATTGCTTTCGCTGTGTCCCATAAAGTTTAAGTCATTGTGTTTTCATTTTCATTTGTTTCTAGGTATCTTGTGATTTCTTCCTTGATCTTATTAATAACCCATTCATTGTTTAGTAGCATGTTATTTATCCTCCATGTGTTTGTGTATTTTCCAGTTTTTTTCTTGTAGTCGGTTTCTAGTTTCATACCATTGTGATCAGAGAAGATGATTGATATGATTTCCATCTTCTTAAATTTATTGAGACTTGTTTTGTGTCCTAACATGTGGTCTATCCTGGAAAATGTTCCATGTGCACTCGAGAAGAATGTTTATTTTGCTGCTTTAGAGTGAAATGCTCTGAAAATAACTGTTAAATCCATCTGGTCTCAGGTGTCTTTTAGGTCTATTGTTTTCTCGTTGATTCTTTGGCTGCAAGATCTGTCCATTGGTGTCAATGGGGTGTTAAAATTCTCCTACTATGAGGGTATTACTGCTGATCTCTCCTTTTATGCCAGTCAATAATTGCGTTATGTATGTAGGTGCTCCTCTGTTGAGTGTGTATATGTTTACTAGGGTTATAGCCTCTTGATTTATCGAGCCCTTTATTATTATGTAATACCCTTTTTTGTCTCTTATTATAGCCTTTGTTTTAAAGTCTATTTTATCTGATATAAGTATCACTACCCCAGCTTTTTTTTTCATTTCTATTTGCATGAAATATCTTTTTCCATCCCTTTACTTTCAGTCTGTGAGTGTCATTTGATCTGAAGTGGGTTTCTTGTAGAAAGCATATGCATGGGTCTTGTTTTCTTATCCATTCGGTGACCCAGTGTCTTTTGATTGGAGCATTTAATCCATTTACATTTAAAGTGATTACTAATAGGAATATAGTTACAGCCATTTTATTATTCATATTTGTTATTTCTATTTTTTTACCCCTTCTCTTTTTACAGAAGTCCCTTTAACATTTCTCGTAATACTGGCTTGTTGGTGATAAATTCCTTAAGCTTTTTCCTATCTGGGAAGCTCTTTATCTCACCTTGCGTTTTAATTGAAAGCCTTGCTAGGTAGAGTATTCGTGGTTGTAGATTCTTATTTTTGATATCTTTGAGTATTTCTTGCCAGTCTCTTTTGACCTGCAAAGTTTCCATTGAAAAATCAGCAGACATTCTTATGGGGGTACCCTTGTAAGTAACTACCTGCCTTTCTCTTGCTGCTTTTAAGATTCTCTCTTTGTCTTTGACCGTTGGCATTTTAATTATAATGTGTCTTGGTGTGGGTCTGTTTGAATTCCTCTTGTTTCAGAATCTTTGTGCTTGTATGTCTAATCCCTTTGCCAGGTTAGGGAAGTTTTCTGTCATTATTCTTCAAATAAATTCTCAATCCCTTGCTCTCTCTCTTCTCCTTCAGGTACTCCTATGATCCAGATATTGTTAAACTTCATGTTGTCCTAGAGGTCTCTTAAACTATACTCATTTTTTTTAATTCTTTTTTCTTTTTGTTGTTCTGATCGGGTGTATTCTGCTACCTTGTTTCCAGTTCGCTGATTCGATCTTCTGCTTCATCCAGTCTACTGTTGAATCCTTCTAGTGTATTCTTCATTTCAGTTATTGCATGCTTCATTTCTGTCTGGTTCTTTTTTATGGGTTCTATGTCCTTTTTTATGCTTGCTGTCTCTCTGCTGAGGTTCTCATTGTGCTCATCCGTTCTCCCCCTAAGTTCGTTGAGCATCCTTATAACCATCATTCTGAACTCTGTCCCTGGTAGGTTGCTTGCCTCCATTTCATTTAGCTTATTTTCTGGAGTTTTCTCCTGTTGTTTCATTTGTGGCATGTTTCTTTGTTTTCTCATTTTATTAGCCTCTCTGTGTTCATTTTTATGTGTCAGGAATATTTGTTTCATCTCTTGGCCTTGGCCAGATGGCCTAATGTGGAAGGTGTCCTGTGTGGCCCAGTGGTGCACTCTCCCTGATCCCCTATGCCGAGGGCTCTAGACATGATCTTCGTATGGGTTGTGCATGTCACCAAGTCTTATTGTTGTTAGCACATCAGTGGATGGGATAAACGCTAGGCTGACCAACTGTGGGAACTGGCTGCACCCACAGGGTAAGAGTTGCTGTGTGGGGGCTAATCCCACTGAATGGGATTTGCCCTAGCAGGCTTGTGTATTTGTTGCAACCACCCTTTGTGTATACCACTAATGGGGCTAGTCAGGAGCTGCTATGTTGTGTTCTGATACCAACCTCAGGATGCATTGGTTTTGTGGCCCCTCGAGAAGGGCTCCCCCATAGGCCAAGGTCAGCTGCTGATTTTGATTGCTCAGGGCTACCTCGTGGGAACTACAAAGCGATCCGCAGATGGTTGTTGCCTATACTGGAACCATAGGTAAGTGGAAGAGACGATGCTGTAGGCAGTGGTCAGTTTTCTCCCGTCCCTGACCTCTGGCAGTTTAGCAGAGGGACCAGTGCTCCTCCAGGTCTGACACTGCCTGTCAGTTGCCTGTAAGTCTCAGAAACTGGAAGAGCCTCTGGGTGATATGCGTGTTGGGTGGCGCAGGATCCCCAGGAGTCTCCTGTGTTTATTGAGTACATTTCCCCCTGCCACTGCGGTGTCAGTACTGTCTCTGTGGTTCCCTGTACAAGTTTGCAATCATAGCAAGGTCAGCTGCTGCCCACCTTGGGCCACCCCAGGGCAGGGGCAGCTGCCTATCAACGTATAGCGGGCACTTTGTATATGGGATGGGGCAGGAACTCAGAAAGTCAAGGACCCTCGGGCCAGTACAGACCCCTGTGATCCCCTCAAGAAATACTGCAGCTCATACAGGCAGCAGTGGTCTGCCTGCCACTGATTTCTGTGCAGTTCCAGCCCTGTGCTAGCCAAAGTTTGTTGCCTGTGTAGATTGGGAGTGGGGCAGGCAGAGTTGTAGCAGTTCACTGTCAATGGGCCTCCTGGGCAATCTGTGGGGAAGATGGGGCCGTGTCTCAGGAAGACAGTGGCAGTCAGATCCATACAGCCTCAGTCTTGCTGCAACTTTGGTAACCATTCACAGCAAGACCAGCTGCTGTCTGGGACTGGCCCACAGATTCCTGAGATCTGCCCAAGTTCCTGTTGGCAGCAGTGATCTGCCTGACCTTGTCTCGGAAATGCTTGGTTTACAGCGCTGGCTGCCAGTGGCAAATGCTTGGCCCTGAATCTGCACAGGGTGTGACAGCCATCCAGCAACAAAAGCCCCTGGTAATCTGCAGGTTGGGTGGGGCAGCCTAATTTCCTTAGGCCAGTGTTTTCCTAATGGCCCTGTGGAAGGGGTCTGCCCAGTCAAGCTGGCTTGGTAAGTAGATTGCCCAGTAAGGCACAATGGTGGCTGCCCTTCCAGCCCTCGTTCTGGCTCCAGGTAATGCAGACTTTCTCAGTATGAATCCTGCAGGAGACTCTGACCCACTGCTGGTGTTCTGTGAGTGTCTGCAGGTCAGAAAGCCTGTGCGCGGGTCCTTCAGAGGGCCGTCTAGAGTTTCAGTCTCCTTCCATCTCACCCAGACAGCCAGGATCCCCTCTGGTTTTTACAGTCAGAGTTATTGGAATTTCCTCTTCCCTGGGCTGAGGATTCCAACAAATGAGACCAGGACCCCTCTCTCCTTCAGGAGAGCTTCTGCAGCCTCACTCTCCCTCACTGTGTTCCTCCACTACCTGCGGGTGCGGGTCCAGCCCGATTTGCAACTTTGCCTCTCCTGCCGGCTTCGATGTGGCTCCTTTATATTATCAGACGTACATGTTACGATCAGCTGGACTTCAGGTGATTCTCTACGTTGATCATTTTATAATTTGGTTGTAATTTCAATGCAGACCTGGAAGAAAACGAACACTGCTTTTACCTAGTCCACCATCTTCCTCCCTCAGTCCCCAGTCACAGTTTTGAAAGCTGGTCAGAATTTGTTCTGGCATCAGTGAAATAGTATTTGCTGATTTCTCCCCTGAGGCACTGCCTTTTCTAGGAAGGATTAACCTGGCTTTGGGCCTAGCCAGACTTACTCTTTCCCCTTTTTCTCTATCCTAGGCCAACACTGGACAAATTGATGACCCCCGGGACCAGCACAGAGTCATCAGCAGTAACCTCGCCCTCATTCAGGTGACTCTCCTCTTTGTCTGACTAATGCGTCCCCTCCCCACTTTTGAATCTGTAGATAGGCCCTCTCTGGGTAGGAATGGGGGAATCTAAGTGAGCCCTTGGCCCTGTGCTTTGGACTGGGCTTTGGGGATGGGAGCCACCTGTTTATCCACCCCACGCCCATCAGACTATACTCTTGCAGCAGCTAGAATCTTCTTGAAAAATTCACCTATACTTGCTCAGATCTGACTCCAACTAAGGTCGTCCACAGACCACCGGGAGAGAACACTTCTGTAAAGCTGGCTTGCACCCTCAGCCAGATCTCTTTCTCATAGCCTGGAGTTCTAACTGCCTTTTCTTCTCACTCTACTCAAACTATGCTTGCCAAGATTGCTGCTATCCTCCTTTGATTGCCTTGTGCATGTGATCCTACTTATTCTTTCTGAGGCGTCTGCATATCCTTCCTGCCTGGAAATTCTTCCTCGGCCCCACCCCTGCTTCTCTGCCTATTCCTTCTCAGCCTTTGCAAGATTTTGTCCCTTAAATGCTTCATGCTCTTTCAAACTTGTACCTCCTTCTAGCAGATCCTAGTTGGTCTAAGTGCTCATCCTTGGCATCTCAGAGTCGGGAACACCCAAGGCAGGAGGAGCCTGGGAAGAGATTGCTTTAAGGTTTGGTGAAAGCTGGGTCTGGATCTAGACAGGAAATGGCTCTATCCAGAACCTTCTGGGCTTCTCTGGCTGGGGGAAGCCTGTGGTAGAATAAAAAAACTGGACCCTGAGACAGGCCTGGAGTTAAGGCCAATATTTATTAACTGGTGGCTTTACTTAGTCATATCTCCCTGTCTATCAAGTTAGGATACCGACTTTACTTCTCACCTGGGTTCCAGAGCCCCCATTTCTAGCTCTCTACTTGGCTCTTCCATCTGCCTGTCCCAGAAGCATCCCTGAAACAGCATACCCAGATCTGGCCTTTCACCTTCCCTCCTCACATCTCTTCTGAAGTCCTTAATTCAATCTTGTTTGATGGTTGAAAGCTCATTCTGGGAGTCAGCCAGCTAGGGACCCTCAGGCGAGTCACCTTACTTTACCTGTGAAGTGGGTAGTTGTGAGCTATGGATCATGGAGGGGTAGGGGTTATGGCATCTAGCTTGCTCATGGTAATCAATTACTCTATTACTCTAGCTGTGCCTAGTGAGTAGTCTTTCCATTTAAGCAAGCTGGAAACCAAATAACATTTTGCTTCTCTGCCCTTTATCCATACATTTAGTCACTCAGCATTCTACCTCTGAGCTATGCTGGAATCTAGCCCTGTTTCTCCTTGCTTGGCCTCATGGTCCCCTAGCTGACTACAAACCTCTTTACTGTTTTAACTGCTCCAGGCTTCTTGACCTTCAGCTCACCTCTGCATGGCCACCTGAGTGATGTTTTCTAAAACCTAAAGCTGATCAGACCTCTTTCTCCTTAAGCCCCTTTGTTAGTTCCCCTTGTCCAAGAGTGAGAATGGCCCAAAAGGCATTCATGGTCTGATCCCAACTTCCCCACCAGCCTCATGTCCTGCCTTTGCTTATGCAGTTACCTCCCCTCGAAATGTCCTTTCTCCTCTTGTTCACCTGGCAATGAAGCCCTTTCAAGATTCCAATCAGATCTCATTTCCAACCTGACACCAGGTACAGCTCTTTGGTGCTTTGCATGTGCTGCTGGGTCTGCCCTTGTTGCAATTCTGTGTTTAGATATCTGCCTTCTCTGCTTGAGGTGAGTTGCATTGGCCAGGAGTACCCAGAATATACTATAAGGTATATGGATAATTTATAGCCAAAATGACCTATAGCTGAAAAGCTTCGGAGATTAAAATGGATACTCATGATACTCTTAACAGAGGGTCTAGCAAGGGACAGATAATAAATGCCTCAGCTATGAGTCACTGGTTTTACTTTTCTGTTTTCACCAAATTCTTGTCCATATGCATGTATAGTTCCATATGATTGATTCTCAGCAAACATTTATTAAGTCCTGCTCTGGGCCTGGTAGTGGCTTGGCACATGGTCCTAATGATAGCCTGGGTATAATTTTGTCTCTTCCATTTTTAAAAAGTTTAACCTTGAATCATAAATGGCGCAGCAAGTTTCACAATTAAACTTTTTAATAACTTCAGAATATGTCATCTTTTAAATATACCCAAGAGTGATATTTAAAAGTTAACAAATGGTAGGGCCTGGAAACTACCTGGTAAGACTGAAGGACAGCCACCAAGAGCTGGCCCAAAAGAGCCAATGCAAATCTGCCCAACTTCAACCCTCTCCTGTTTATTTAACCCTGTAAACACAGCCACAGTTGTTTGTAGGCTTATTCTAGATGCATTATACAACAAAAATGTTCTCTTTTCGTATGGATTTCTTAAGAAAACTTGCCACAAGTTCAGAACATGTGAACTGCAGATTTTCCCAAAAGGATTACAAAATATTTGATTTCTTAGTATTGAATAATAGCACTAGTATTAATGTTTGATTACTAGTTTCTCTGTAACCTCACCAGCATTGAAAATATTCTTCTAGACCATTTTTTGCATCTACAGTATACATATGTATATGCCTATAGGCAATATATGATGTGTTTTCCTGTGTTTTTAAGCATAAAAAGTATTAAATTTTACTTATAGTTCTGTAATTTGTACTTTTAATGGCCTAATAAATGAAAATAACTTTAAATGACAAATAGTGAAAAGTAAATAGCAGCTCTAAACATCATCATTATTATTATATGGTTCATTGTACACATGTGCAATTTTTTCCCTGGGAAATGTTAGATCATAAAGTATATTGGTAATTTACGGCCAAATTTCTCTCCAAAATTCTTCTGCCAATTTTACCACATTCAGTGTATAAGAACCCATTTTCCCACATATTTGTCAATATGTACTTTATATTATCAATCTTTTAAATTTTAATTTTACTTAGTCTGATAGGTAAAAATAGTGTATCTCATCCACTCATTGATTTATTCATCCATTTATTTGGGAGTACAGAGGAAGGCTGAGATTCAGGCTATCTTCTCAGACCTAGGGACCCCAGCAGAAACTAAGACAGTGCTTATTTTTTAATAGAGGAAGACCAACAGAAGGTACCAATAAATAGGATGAAATCTTTCATTTAAAATTTTCCTGACTGCTAGGGAGGTTGATTATCTTTTCATGTTTCTTAGCCAATTGTATTTTATTTTCTGTGAATTCCCTGTCCACATCCCGTGTTCATTTTTCTATCAGTTGGTGGGGGAGGGGGGAGGCGGGGTAGCAGCAGTAACAGCAGTAGCAGATTTGTAAAATGGACTTCATTATTCTGGATATTAATCTTTTATTAGTTATAGATTTTTTTATTCGTATAATATTTTCTCCAAGTCTACCTCTGTCTTTGAATTCTGTGGTATCTCGTATTATATGGAAGTCATATTCAGACTTAAATTAAGTTTATATTTTTCTTTATAGATTTTAATGTTGTATCTTTAGTAGAAGGCCTTCCCTAATCCAAACTCTGAAACATATTATTCTATATTTTCTTCTATTTCACACATTAGATTTTTATGTTTAGGTGTGCACATGTGTAAATAGTATAAAATGGGAATTTATTTCACTTTTCCCAAACAAATATCCATTTTCTCTTACCCTATTTATTCAATAGTCATGTATTTCATACAGATTTAAAATTCCACTTTTATCATAATAAATTTTTATATATTCATGATTCTATTCCTGGACTCCAGTCCTGCTGATCTATTTTTCTGTTAATACACCTGTTTTAATTACTATAGCTTTAAAATATATGTTGATAATGAATATGCCAAAATGCCCTCTTGATCCTCACTCTCAAAATTGTATTGGATGTTTTCACACATCTACTTATCTTTGTGAAATTTAAAATGAGTTAAATTTCATGAAAAATCTTGTTCAGATTTTGATTGGAATTACACAGGTGAACCTGAAGAGAGCATTTTTCATCTTTAAAAGACTAACTCACGCCATCCATATACATGGTAGAGCTCTTTGTTTGTTCAGCCTCCTTTAATAGACAACATGTTTCCATTGAGATGTTTTGAGTTGTAGAGAGCAGATGCCAGTATTAATACTCAGATCTGGGGCAACCGCTGGTACTGGCCTGAGTGGGCACAGAGATGTGTCCCCACCCAGACGAGATGGGAACTACAGCCAAGGATTGGGGAGAATTCAGAGAAGGGGCATCAGTATGCAGGGCAAGTGTCAAGGAAAGCAAGTTGGGGAGATTGATGGGAAGTGTGCTCAAAAGCCTCTGAGCCATAGCTGCAGATCAGGGAACGTTTCCATGAGGGAGGTCAGTTGTCTGTGCTGCTGATGGTTACAAAACACTTTCCCAGAGCAGTGAGAGAGGAGCCATGAGCCAGAGCCAGAGCCTGGTGACCCTTGACTAAGGGCTGAGTAGAAGGTGAAAAGTCAGATTCTGTGATAGAAAATGGCAAGGATCAAGGAGCAGAGGGGAAAGCAGTGGTTTTCAGAGGAATTGGGTTAAAGGAAGGTGTTAGCCTCTCGAGGTTAGAAAGGAGGTGTGACGAAGGATGGGGAGGAGCGGAGGTAGTCATAGGGACTCTTCTTCATGTTGCTGATTTCTGCCCTGACAGGTGCAGGCCACCATCATGGGGCTGCTGGCTGCTATGGCTGCCCTGCTGCTGGGAGCCGTGTCTAGGGGGGAGTTAGACTTTGCGAAGATGGAATTGCTGTGTGCCAGCAGTGTCATCACCGCCTTCCTGGCTGCATTTGCCCTAGGTGAGCTGTGACCCCACCCTAGTGCCACACTTTCTCTTGCCTTGCTGGCATGCCCCACTCCTCAAGGCTCCAATTTCAGCTCTTTGTGCTTTCAGTTCTGAAAGATAGAGCACTAATGGTAGAGCCTCAAGTGTCATGCCCACGGGTGGAGAAGAGCTTGCCAGGTGAGGAGGCCAGTGAGCCCCATCCTGGGTAGTGTGTGTGCCAGAGTGAGCTGCTAACTCAATTTCTCTTCCCTCTTCTTATTTAAAGAACTGGCCAGAGCTCTGTAGACACATTTATCTATTCATTCAGTCAGTCAGTCCTTTACTGTTTCTGAGCACAGCTTGCATATGGACCTGTGGTGTGTGCTATAGTATACAGTCACGGTGGGGAGCAAGGCTCAGTTTTTAGCTTAAGTTTCATCTCCTCAGAGAGGCCTTTTCTGACTATCCCCTCACAGGTATAGCTCTCCTCCCTTCTTCCCTTTCCCACTGCCACCATGCTATGCTGCACCATGCCATCTTCCTTTTAGAGCTTCGGTCCACAACCTTTTTGGCCCCAGGGACCAGTGCTCCTATGAGAATCTAATGCTTGATGATCTGAGGTGGAGCTGAGGCAGTGATTCTAGCGCTGGGGAGCGGCTGCAAATACAGATGAAGCTTCACTCTCACCTGCCACTCACCTCCTGCTGTGTGGCCCAGTTATGAACAGGCCACGGACTGACTGGTGGACCCCTGTTTTAGAGTACTTGTGAAAATCTGAACTTATCTTGTTTCTTTGTTCATTTTCTATCTCACCTCTCTACTACAACGTCAGCTCCTCAGAGCAGAGTTCATGGGAAAGGCATCTCTTACTCTTCCATCTGCCACTTCTATCACACTGCCTGCCACACAGCAGATTGTTCATACATGTCTACAGAAGGTGGAAAGATAGAGGCATTGGCAAACATAGCACCATCATCGGGGACCTCACACACATCAGTGGAGAGCCCGTAGCTGGACAATTACGATAAAACGTCACCCGTTCATTATTATTCAGTATCGACTGTCTACCATGGGCCAGGCACTGTAAGGTGCTAGGGATGATACACCGGTGAGCAAAATGCACGGTGATGGTGTTTTGTGACATTTATATTCTAGTTCAGAGTGAGACATCAGTATGGAAGCATATGGATAATTCCAGGTAAGTGCCAGTGCCTCTTCCTTTCCGAGGCCTTCTCTGATCAGTCATGCTTTATTTTAGTATCCTGTTTATTTACTTCAAATGCTTATTCACTTATTTGTTTACTGTCCGTTCCTCCACCGACAAACATTTACTTGCCAATTCAGAGCTTGATGGTTATAAGAGCACTTAAAACAGGCCCAGGCATATAAACAGCTCCCAAATGTTTGCTGAATGAATGGACTTTATTTTGGTTCTCTTGTGAATTATATGTGTGTGTATGTTACATGTGCAAGTGCAAGAAGCAACAAGTGATAACTTTATAAATTGGATTTGTATTTATACTTCTGTACCCACATCTGACCTCACAAAACACCTTTGAGCTTAGCTTTCTGTAAGGTAACAAGGTGGGTTATTTGTGATTTCTGTTCCTACCAGGCAGCCAGTTGATGGAAGGGTTGCATTCCTGTACTAGGGTACATGATCGGGAAGGAGATAAGAGTACAGAAGCCTAGGAGAAGATTCACAAGCTGTACTCCCTTGGTGGAATGTTTGATCCTGGTCACACGCCTGTGCATGTGTGGGGGGAAGTGGTGGAGAAGTAGGGGCAGCACTACCACTCAATCTGGTCAGAGGAAGGGCAGGATGAGTATACCAAACCTGCTGGAGAAATAGAACCTAGGAGATACTTGGCATGAAGTCTTCTCTGGAAACAACACAACCAAATCATTCAGGAAGCCAGCCTTGTTCCTCTGGGGCCTTGTAGAGAATGCCATTCCTACCTCCCCATTTTACAGATGAGGGAACTGAGGCCCAGAGATGGGTGAAGCTCAGCTGCATAGACATAATTGGGATTATCCAAAGATATGTGGAAGGTCAGAAATGTTGCTCGTAGCTCAGTGTGACCACAACGTGACTGTGCCATAAGACCAGGTGGTGGTGGCGGTGGTTTTTAAAAAATGCTCTCAAACTGGTGTTATCTCTATCTATACTCCCTGTGAGATTGCCACCAGACCACCAGTTCATATTCACTTAGCACAGATATTTCCAAAGAGGTAAAGTAGCTGTGACCTGGTCACAAAATAGAGCACAAACAACTGGCCAGTGGTGGCAGTTTTAGGACAGCATTGAGGTGAAAATTCAAATTATTTTTAGAGTTACAGAATACTGGGTAAAGTGTTAAAAGCACCAATACCCAAGATACAAAGTGTTTTTTCTTAAAGACCCACATAAGATGCTGTTGGATTAAGTTTTAGACAGCAGATGGGAACTAGAAGTTCACGTGTGATAGTTATCTCAGAACAGAGTCAGAACAGAAAATAGGACCTGGTCAGGTGGGGCGACCGTGAAAAGATACCTCTCAGGTCTCCAGCTAGGGAGCAGGTCTCCAATGCTGCACCCTAAAATCCATTACCCCTGCACTCAGAGTCCACACGCTGCCTCCACCCAGTAGTGGCCCTGCCTGGCTGCTAATATATGCCTGTTTCCCAGAGATGTGGACCTGCCCACATGCCTTTGAGGATCTCTGATAGCCCTTCTGAAACCCCAGCACTGCACTACAGTCTGCTTGTGCCTCCCTTACTTCATCCCTCTCTCCTGCCTCAGAGACCACCCTGCACTTTCGCCCCTCCCAGTTTTCCTCACAAGCTTTGTCTCTAACAAACCTCTCACATGACTCATTCTACCCAGGCATCTGCGTCTCCAAGGACTCCAACAGGCACAGGAGGTCATGCTTAGTCCTTGGGGACATTCCCCAGAGCAGTTGTAGAGCATCTTCCCTGCAGTGAGGAGCTGTGAGCTTTATATATGTAGTTCCAAGTGGTGTGGGAGCCCGGGAACCACCTGCCTGCTAACTCCCAGTTTTCGGGCCGTTCGTTAGCATCATGCCTGTAAGTTACAAAGCATAGTCCAACCCTCCCAGCCTCCTTAGGCAGTCTGGGCTTGTGGGGACAGAGGGAAGTTACTGAGCAGCCTCCTGACCATCTTCTCATCCTGTGCCACTTCTCCACTATGCCACCGAGCCTCCTTGGGGTCAGTTGTTTTCCTAAGTTTTGAGTCTTTTCTCTCTCCTCTCTGCAGGAATACTGATGGTCTGTATAGTGATTGGTGCTCGAAAGTTTGGGGTCAACCCAGACAACATCGCCACACCCATTGCAGCCAGCCTGGGAGACCTTATCACGTTATCCATCCTGGCTTTCATTAGCAGCTTCTTCTATAAACACAAAGGTAGGGGGTACCCAAGGAAGAGGGGCCCACCAACAAGGCTGATTAAGAATGTTTTCACCCACCCTGCAACATTCAAATCAGGGACCATTCCCTCAAGAAGGAACCTGTGGGTTCTGTTGTGGAGTCAGAAATCCTTCTTTTACAGAGGCAAAGCCTGAGGTCATTGAACAAATCAGAGTGTCCTCCAGCAAGTATCTCAAGCTCTTTCAACTGTATTAGACAGGATACACTACTCAAGTCAGCGGACATGTAGGTTTTCAGTTTCCACCTCAGGGCCGGGGTATGCAAGGAAGCCAGGGAGGGCCCGTGGCTGATCTGGCCACTTTGGTACATCCTCACAGGTGACAGTGCCTTCTTGGGGAAGGCAGTTTACACTGGACACATATAAACTGCCCAAGAAGTGGTTCCCAAGGAGGAATGTCTCAGCCACAGGCAGAAGCAGTGACAACATATGCACTCCCTATAGGTGCAAGGCAGGGGAAGCCAGGGCTCCTCAGAAGGCAGCCTGGTAACCTGCTTAGCAGCTCAGAGAGATGCCCTTACTCTACCAGAAGGCTCCCTAGGAGTTCACTCAAGCCCTGGGCAGTGTGGAAAGGCAGCGTCACTCTTGCCCAGATGGTTCTCCCCTCCTGGGTTTCCACTGCTGACTACTCCGCTCCAAGCGTCACATTGTTTACCTTCCACCTGGTACAATCTTACTAAGGCGGCTGCACATAGCCATTTGCACCTAGTAAGTGTTGATTCTGAACACAATCAGGACCCCATATTCCTTGAGGCAGGTAGCATAAATGAGTGGAGTGGCTGGTGCTGAAGTCAGTGGGGAGCGATGGGGCATGTGGTGATGGTTGGTAGGAGGATATATCACAGACAAAAGAGCAACCATGATGTAACTCCAATTTATCATAGCTCACGAGAACATGGGCTCAAGGATTTGAGACATCATCCCGTTTTTACATGTTGGCAACTGAAGCAGAGCAGGAAAACTCATCTGACTTAGAGTGTTCAGCTACCGGGACCCTTTCTGTCTCAGCTATGGTATTGGCTCCTTGCCACCCTAGGAATTGTCTACCACCAACAATATTTAATGGTTTGGGAGAGTCTCAAACTTCATATAAGCGGCAATGAAGATCTAATGATAAGATGACCTAATTTTACTTTTACACTGAATATAAAACAAGATTTATATATAGGTTAATCATGTTTGATTTGCAAAATAAATATGAGTCACAGGTGTCCCCAGGCTCTTCTTCTCTGCCCCTACTGTACCCCTACTGGAATAGTGTGTTCTAAGACAGGACTCATTAGATGTTGAATCATTGTTGGATTATCCATATCTCCAGTTAGACTATGAATTTACCTTGGGTGCACTAGAGGGGAGAAAGGTCACTGGGCCTGGTACATACCAGATGAATCTTCACTGATAAGGAGTGACTCATCAACCATCATACCTGCTGGTGTAGTCAGAAAGACAGCCACACACAGGCGAAGTACTAACCGCAGTGCTGGGAGATTATAAGGCAGAACCTCTGCCAGTGCTTCTGAGTAGTTCTAGAAAAATTGGACTAGATGCAAAAATGTCCTGCAAGCCCCTATAGGCTGCTGTCTCCCCAAGTGTCTGAGACTTGCTTAAAGCTCATTGAGCCAGCCTTCTATCTTCTGGCAAAGAGGCTGACTAATTCCACCATGAAGCACTTTTTCTATAGCTCACCTCGAGCACCTGTGTCCTGTTCTTTCTTTTAGTTGCTCCAGGAAGTAGGCCTCCCTGTCACAGAGAAAGGAACCATGTTTGCTTATTGCAGAGAAGGGCAAGAGAGGGGTGCTTATAATTACAGTGCTGAGACAAAGGGGACCCATACCTAACATCTCTGAATGTTGGGACCCACTCAGTAGAGGGGCGTGCATCACCCTGAGTACCCTCAGAAGGCAGGGTCAGGGATGAGAGGACAGTTCTAGAGAAAGCTTGTGTCTTGGTCTGTGTGCCCAAGGTGAAACACACACACACACACACACACACACACACACACACACACTACAAGACAAAAAGGAAGTGAGCAAGAATGATGCCTGTTTATGTGCCCAAGTTGGATGATCCAGACCCAGGTCCATCTTCAGATGACACAGGGACACATATAGCTGCAAAGCTGGCTGTTATCCAAGCTCCATGAGACAAAGATGTCAAAGATGGAACAGGATTGGCATCACTAATCAACTGTAACTATAGCCCTGATTTCACTGTTTGCTGGTTCATGTCTTGGGTGGGCCACCTCCTCGCCACCTATCTGAGCAGGGTTGTTGAGAACATGAAATGAGTTCATGCACCAGAAGTGCCAGGCACAGCACTGGCTCATGGTCATGATCCCATAAATGATAGCATTAATAATACTAATAAGGCTGGGGTTGGAGGAGGTGAAAAAGGGTACTTATGTCAGGAAAATAGCAAAAAAGCCAGAGAAATAAAGTTGAATGTGGCAGGAATTGAGGACAGAGAGCAACTTTTCCAGTTGCTTAACAGGATGGAAAAAATTCTTTGGAAGGTCTGGTGGGATGGTCTACCCTAAATAGATGAGGACAGAAGTGTCTCCTCAGACTTCTGGAGCCCTTAGTTCCCAGGCCACCTCTCACTTCTGCAGCCCTGGCCACATGTACGCATGTGTCCCATTTTATTCCTCCTCTTTCTCTTCCCAGACACTCGGTATCTGACTCTACTGGTCTGTTTTGGCTTCATGGCCCTGACCCCAGTGTGGGTCCTCATTGCCAAGCAGAACCCACCCACCATGAAGATCCTAAAGTCTGGGTGGTTCCCATTCATCCTAGCAATGATGATCAGCAGGTGAGCATGAATATGGGCCTCTGCCCCATCTCCTTCTCTGTGCCATCCCCTGGCTCTGTGATCAGGAGAGTGGCCTCAGAGCCAAGGAGCCCCTAGAGGAGCATAATGCTTACTGCCCTGAGCATGGTTATAGTGAACCGCAGCTGTGGGCCCCTTTACAAATCCTGGAGCTGGTTGAGTCGAACCTCCTCTTTTTTTCTCTCTCCCTCCCCCTTCCTCTCTCCCACCTCCTCCTCCCCCTTCTCCTCTCTCCTCTCACCTCTCACCAAGAACCCTAGGCTTTCTCTGAGAGGCAGTCCTGTTTACAATTACCAGAGTACCAGAGAGTCAGGAAGAATTGAACCTGGAAACGTCAGACGAGCACACTAGTGCCATGGCTCCCTGCCCTGTCTTGGAACTGTAGGATACCGGGTCTCCTGTTCCCCTGTTGTCCCAGCTCTCACTGGCCTGGACCCCTGCTTAGGCTGCAGGGAGTCCTTTGCCTGGCCTCAAGGCAATGGCTCTGTGAACACAATTGCCACAGCATGGCTGCTGGTGGGATTTAGAGGAGCTGAAGGATTAGTCACCCTGGACCCTTGGGCCTTCAGCCGAGCCCAGGTCTTCTGCCCTCCAGCCTCATTCTTGAGGACCCTTTCCACTAGTAGACCCTGACGGGAGCCACCCCAGTTCTTTCTGATGTGCTTTCCTAACTTTGACTCTCAGGAAGGAGAGGTTATGGTCTAGGTAACTTTGCTCCTGGCTCCTTACACAAATTGATCTCACTTCTCTAAGGCTCTAGGGACAAAGCAGCCTTTGCTAAACTACAGGGGCCAAAGGGAACAAGGGCTTTTTGTATCATCTTCTAAGAACAAGGAGCAGGAGATGATACTTATGCAGGTTTGTTTTCTGCTAAGGAATAGCTAAGTTGTAGTTTAGGGGCTATCACATAACAGCCTACCCAACTAAGTGGCTGCTGAAAGGAGTATGTTTTTAGTAGACTGACATTATCTGAAGGGCCTTCTAGAACAGCTAAGATACAGACTAGAGAAGAAAACACACATATTGGGTACAGAGGACACTAAGACCAGCTTGGCTATAGCAGATATTTTGTGTTGGGGTAAGGAAAGTGTTTGCTAAGCTGGGAAAGTGTTTGCTAGGCTGATATGTAGTTTGTATAGAGGTTACAAGGCCACTTAACAAGCATAAACTCGAGTCATTTGACTGACATCTGCTCTCTCCCCAGTTTCGGAGGGCTCATCTTGAACAAAACCATCTCTAAAGAGCAGTACAAAGGCATGGCCGTATTTACTCCCATCATATGTGGTAGGTACTGGCAATCCCTATCACCAGGGGTCTTTGGCCTGGGTTGGCCCCCAGGGTCTGGGTGGTGGGACCTGAGCAGCAGTGATGTTAGAAGTCTGACCCCAGGCCTTCAGGCAGTCAGGAAGCCGAGCAGGCAAAGACTACTGAGGCTAGTTTTTCTCAGATAGAAGGAGACCCCAAGGGAGAAGCCCTGTCCATAGCTCACTGGATCATGCCCTGCTATTCATAGGTGAGATCTGAGCTTTCCCGCACAGCTAAATCCAATGGCTTGAAGGCACACAGAATTTAACCCAGGATTCTCCGGCACCTGCAAAATGGATATGGCCTTCAGAACTGGAATGTTGGCCTTTCATGGTTTTTCTTTTTGTTTTTTTTAACTTAGATTAATTGATGACATTTACACATAAAAATGTGGATTTCTGTCTTCTCAAAAAGCAAGGCTGTGACATCCTGGGTTTACACTAGGGGTAGGGCAGGAATCAGCTGCTGCTGAGACAGGACCTGTGCTGTTCACTTCCCTCCACTCCCTGTTCTCTTCTCCCCAGCCCCTCACTATTCACCTTCTAAGCTTAGACCCTGTGAGCATTTGTGGTAAGGACCCCTCTTTTAACCAAAGCTTCATTTGTGTTCGGTTTCTGATAAGGCTTTATAAATGGGACCACCAATCAGGAGAGGAACCAAACATGATAACTTATTGTGTAGTTTGCATGGTATCCAGGCTCTGGCCTTCTGTGACTTCAGACAGAAACAGGCTTCAGAGGCCCTTGGGTCACCCCTCCCCTGGCCTGTATTCTTTGCATGTCAGCAGGCCACCCAGTAGGTCTGTACTTCAACAGAGTCCCACAGGGCCTATTCTCAGTACAAGGGATGGCACCTATGAATGAGGACAGCAATGGCCAAGTCAGGCCCAAATGGCCATAAGCTTGGAAAGATATCCTTGGATGGCACCAACTCAGGAACCTGTAAGGGCCAAGTGAGCCATTTGAATGAGTTAAGCAGGTAAGACAATAGCTAAGCAATGAAGAGTGGTGGGAAACAGGGCATGTGTTTCTGGTATAGGAAGTAGTGCCTATTAAGCTCCAGCCATTTGCTGCCTGGTAGGAACTGAGTTCCAGATTTGCCTGAGCTGACTTGTTAGGAGAAGCTTGGAATTTGGATTAAAGGCCTAATTTGTAAATGCTGCCAATTAATTTGAATTATTATTTCTTTTAATCCTGTGTGGGCTAACAAAAATAGATCTATAGACATCTTTCGCCCATAGGCCATTTTTTGCACCCTCTGGAGCACTGAGGTAGTTGGTCTCTGCTCCTGGAGGTCACTGGGGTACATCTGGCCCAGAGAGAGATTGTTGTCTGTGGGGCTGAGAGAAATAGAATAGGGAGCAACACAACCCACTCTCTAAAGGAGATAGTCACCATGGGTGGGCCCTGGTCTCTACCAGCCCCAAAGCCTGCACCTGCAGAAGGAACTCAGTGTGGCCTTTGTCAGCTGTGCCCTCTGGCCCTGGCATAGTCGGACACCATCAGCTCCCTGTGGAAGCCGAAAGCTTCTGCATTAAGCTCCAGCTTTGTCACCATGTGATCATTTCTCTCTTCCCTCACTGCTCTTACCCACCATTCTTTTTCCTCTCCTTCCCACCTTGAGGTGAAAAGTAATCTCTTTTACTTCCTCAGGTATTCCAGTCTATTCTGGTTCCAGTCACTTTCTATGGCCTCAAATGTCTTATCAAGATATCGTCCCATAGACCTCTCCATCTGCTCTCCTCCCTCCTTCACCTTTACTCCTTTCCTGAATCCTCTCCCTCTCTACCTCTCACTCTCCCTCTACCCAATAAATATGTATCGAGAACCTACTTTGCCAGTCACACTTTGTTCACCTTAAGAGCTGTCAAGGTGATATAGTTACTACCTTGATACCTCACTCATGAGGTTTAAGCCACTGTTGTTTGCCAAACAAGATATGTGGTCAGATGGGAGGGAAGGAAAAGAGATCAAATGCTGAATTAATCAAGGAAGTCTCCCTGAAGGAAGTTTAAATAAGAGATAGAACTCAGAGACTGGCATAAAGAAGGGGAAACCAGATTCTTTTTCTCCTCATAGGTGTTGGTGGCAATCTGGTGGCCATTCAGACCAGCCGGATCTCCACCTACCTGCACATGTGGAGCACGCCTGGTGTTCTACCTCTCTGGATGAAAAAATTCTGGCCTAACCCATGCTCTACTTTCTGTACCTCAGGTGGGTCTGATGTCTTTCAGAGGCCATGAGGCCATTTCTTTAAATGAGCAAAAATTAACATCATTGGAATCTGGTGTTTGTTGCAGTAATGTCTAAGACCAGTGCTGACCTCAGCACAGATCATCTTCAGGGACAAAGCTTCTTCTCCCAGAGACCTGATTCCCCAGCCTTGCCTTTAATTGATTTGTTTATTTACTCAAATGTTTACTGAATGTCAATTAGGTACTACATGTCAGGTTACAGTGGTGAGAGAAAAAGCTTTTTCTTGCTCTTGTGGATTATATGGCCTAGAACTACACATGCACCAAAAAATGAACACATAATTACAAATTATATATTCTAAAAGACAAAAAGTATAGGGTGCAATAAAAGAATTTACAGGAGATATTCAGATTTGGGATTGGAAAGTTTCTCTCTGAGAGTGAGCATATGTTGATTGGGGAAGAGGCATGCTGGAGCAGGAGCAGCATTTGAGGAAGAGGGGATAGCCTAAGCAAAGGTCCAGAGGCAGAAAGGAGGTTGATAATTTTGGAGGACTGAAAAGCCAGTGAAACCTGAACATAAAGAGCAAGGGAGAGGATGAAGGAAGCTGAAGCCAGAAAGATAGGAAGGAGCTGATCATTTGGGGCCTTTAAGCTTAAGAAAGGAGACTAGATTCTATTCTGAGAACCACTGGAAACCACTGGAGGTATTTTATCTCTTTGTTAATTTTAAAAATTGGATCTTTGTCCCATTACATTTTCTTTTATCATTTTCTTTCTGTTTCAAGAACTACCTTTAGCCATTCTTTCAGGGGAGGTCTGCTGGCACATTTCTAAAGGATACTTTCACTGGATTTAAATTTGGGGTTGATAGTTCTTTTCAATACTTGAAAAATGTGCCACTTCCTTCTGACCTTCATATTTTCTGATGAAAAATTGCCATCATTGGGATTGTTTTTGTGTTATACATCAGGGACCATTTCCCCCTTGCTTATTTCAAGACTTTTTAGACATAGGATTATGATATGCATTGGTATGAATTTCTATGGGTTTATCCTACTTGGAGTTTATTCCACTTCTGAATACACAGATGTATCTGTTGCCAAATTCGGGAAATTTTAAGCTATTACTTCTTTGAATACTTTTTCAGCCCAACTTTCTCCCTCCTTTCCTTCTGGTGTTCTGATGATGTGAATGTTAGATTTTGTTACAGTCCCACAAGGCTTTGAGGCTCTCTTCAGTTTTTTTCCCACTGTATGTTACCGTCATTTAGATTGGCTCTTCAAGTTCACTGATTCTTTTCTCTATCCTCTTCATTCTGATATTGATTCTATTCATTAAGTTGTTTGGATTTTTTGGCTACTGTATTTTTTCAGTTCTAAAATTTCCATATGGTTCTTTTTGGTTATCTTCTACTTTCCTAAGACCTTCTATTTCTTAACCGATATATTATATTTCTGTCATTTGGTTTGAGTGTGTTTGTATTGCTGGTTGAAGCATTTTTAAATAAAGATTTATTAAAATGGCTTTCACATAATTCTACCATCTGCGTCATCTCAATGTTAGTGTCTGTTGGTTGTCATTTCTCATTAAGTTGAGAGCTTTTTTGTTTTGTTTTGTTTTGCTATAATGAGTGATTTTTAGATTGAATCCTGAATATTTGGAATATTATGTTATGAGACTCTGGGTCTTCCTTAAGTCTTCTGTTTTACCTGACCTCCTCTGATACTGCAGGAAAGGGAATGCACTGCTTCCTTACTGCCAGGTCAAGATAGAAGTCTAGATCCCCCCTCCTTCTCCATTAACACCTAAGGGGAAAAGGAGCACCTCATACTGGTGGCAGAGTAGGGTCCATGTTCCTCTGACACCATCCTTGCTGAGAGGGAGAAAGGTCCCTTGTTATTGCTTCTCACATGGCCTTCACTGTTATGGTAGAGGGAGGGGGTCCTCTTTACCTCTAGGCAGAGTCCCACTTACTTTCCACACACCCTTCTTTCATGCCACCTCATGATAAATACTACATTCCACCTGGATGAGGGCAGAAGTCCAGGCTCCTTACTTGGCCTTTGCTGATGGAGGTGAAGCTGCTGTTTTTCCTGTGGTGTTTGCCTAAAATAGAGAAGTTATTGTCTACAAGATTTTTGTTTTGCTAAGCTGCCTCTTTTCTGGACCTTTGGCTAGAGAAAGCAAGTTTCCTTTGAGTCATTTTTTGGTCACTGTCCATTGGCATTCCTGGGTTACTGACTTCTCCAGCACCCAGTCTGGGATATATGAGAAAAAAAGAAAATAAACTTGGGAAATTCACCACCATGTTCCCTGGGCCTTGTAGTCCCTAGCCATTTTTCTCCATATTTCAGAATCTTCTTGTATGTTTTATATATAATGTCCAAGATATTTATTTCTATTTAGTGAGAGGAATAAGAAGTATCTCCACTCCATCTTATCTAGAAGTGGCAGTTCCCATTGCATTTTTTGATTTGTCATTTGTATATAGAAAAGGTATTTACTTTCTATATTATTTATGTCCTGTCTTAATTTGGGCTGCTATACCAAAAAGATAGATTAGGTGGCTTATAAAAAACAAAAATTTATTTTTTGTATGTCTGGCAGCTGGAGGTCCAAGATCAAGGCACTAGCAGATCCAGTGTCTGGTGAGGGCTCTCCTTCTGGTTCATATGCAACTGACTTCTTACTATACCTTCATGTGGTAGAAGGGATAAGGGAGCTCTCTAAGGTGTCTTTTATAAGCACATGACTCCCACTCATGAAGATTACACCCTTGTGACCTAATCACCTCAGAAAGGCCCCACCTCTGAATACCATCACAATGGTGGTTAGATTACAACATATAGGTTTTGTGGGAAAACAAACAGTCAATAGCAGCAGTAAAATTCATATTTTATTGAATTCTTTTTTTGTGTGGTGACATTGTTTAATGAAATCCAATAAGATTCATCTGTACAATTTAACAGCAAGGCATATATATATTTACACTGTGTATTTACCTCCTTCAGTTAGATTTCTTTCTGTCACCACATATTTGGCCTCCTTTACCCTGTCTACCTCCCCTCACCCCTTACTCCCTACCTTCTGGTAACCACTAGTCTATAATCCATGTCCATGAGTCTCTGTTTTTCTCTCCTGTTCATTTGTTGCTTTTAGGTGTATATCCCACCTATAAGTGATATTATGTGATTTTCAACTTTTTTGTCTGGGTAATTTCACTTAGCACGATTATCTCAAGGTCCATCCATGTTGTCACAAAGGGCAGTATTTCATCTCTTCTTATGGGTGAGTAATATTCCATTGTATATATGTACCACAGCTTCTTTATCCAATCATCTATCGTAGGACACTTCAGTTGCTTCCATGTCCTGGCCTCTGTGAATAATGCTGCTATGAGCATCAATGTGCAAATATCTTTTCAGATATGGGTTTTCAAGTCTTTGGGGTAAATACCCTATAGGGGGATTGCTGGATCATGTGGTAGATCGATTCTTAGTTTTCTGAGGAACTTTCATTCTCTTTTCCATAGTGGCTATACCAATTTGCAGTCCCACTAGCAGTGTATGAGGGTTCCTTTTTCTCCATAACCTCTCCAACACTTGTTATTATTTGTCCTGTTGATTATAGCTATTCTAACAGGTGTGAAATGGTATCTCCTTATGGTTTTGATTTGCGTTTCCCTAATAGCTAGCAATGTTGAGCACCTTTTCAAATATCTTTTGGCCATTTGTATGTCCTCTAGGAAAAAGTGTATGTTCAGGTCCTCTGCCCATTTTTTGATTGAATTGTTTGGTTTTTTGTTGTTATTAAGTTGTATGAGTTCTTTGTATATTTTGGATAGTAGGCCCTTATCAGAGGCATTGCTTGCAAATATCTTTTCAAATTTGGATGGTTGTCTCTTTACCTTGTTAGCGATTTCTTTTGATGAGCAGCTTTTTAGTTTGATGTAGTCCCATTGATTTATTTTAGCTTTTCTTCCCTTGCTTCCGAGGTCAAATTCATAAAATCCTCTTTAAGCCCAAGGACCTTGAGTTTATTTCTTATGTTTTCTTCTATGCATTTTATTGTATCAGGTCTTATATTCAGGTGCTTAATCCATTTTGAGTTAATTTTGGTGTGTCGTGATAGACAACAGTCTAGTTTCATTCTTTTGCAGGTGGCTTTCCAGTTTTCCCATCACCATTTATGGAAAAGACTTTCCTTATTCCACTGTATGTTTTTGACTTTTTTGCCAAAAATTATTTACTCATATAAATATGAGTTTACTTCTGGACTCTTGATTCTGTTCCACTGGCCTGTGTGTCTGCTTTTCTGCCAATACTATGCCATTTTGATAATTGTCACTTTTTAGTATAATTTAAAGTCAGGCAGAGTGATGCCTCCAGCCTCGTTCTTTTTTCTCAGGATGGCTTTGGCGATTCGGGGTCTTTTGCACTTTCATACAAATCTGATGATTTTTTTTCTGTGTCTTTAAAAATTACTGATGAGATTATGTTGGAGCTTGCATTAAATCTGTATAATGCATTAAGTAATATGGTTATTTGAACTATGCTGATTTTTCCAATCCAAGAACACAGAATATCTTTCCATTTCTTTATATCTTCTTCAACTTCTTTTAATAGGGTCTTACAGTTTTCATTATATAGGTCCTTCACTTGTTTCATTAGATTTATTCCTAGGTATTTTATTCTTTTCGTTGCATTTGCAAAAGGAATTATTTTTTCCACTTCTTTTTCTGATGCTTCATTATTAGAGTATAGGAATGCTATGGATTTTTGAACATTAATTTTGTATCCAGAAACGTTACTGTATTTGCTTATTGTTTCTAGTAATATTCTTACGGAGTCTTTAGGGTATCCTATATAGAGAATCTTGCCACCTGCAACTAGTGACATTTTGACTTCTTCATTTCCTATTTGGATGCCTTTTATATCTTTCTCTTGCCTGATTGCACTCGCTAGGACCTCCAGTGTTATATTGCATAAGAATGGCGATAGTGGACACCCTTGCCTTGTTCCTGATCTTAGAGGGAAGGTTTTTAGTTTTTCACCATTAAGTCTAATGTTGGCTGAAGGTTTGTCATAGATGACCTTTATTATGTTAAGATACTTTCCTTCTGTACTGATTTTTGATCATAAATGGATGCTGTATCTTGTCCAAGGCTTTTTCTGCATCTATTGATATGACCATGTGATTCTTATTTTTTAATTTGTTTATGTGATATATCACATTAATCGATTTGCATATGCTGAACCATCCCTGTGCTTCTGGGATGAAGCCCATTTGACCATTGTATATAATCTTTTTAATACGTTGCTGTGTTCAGTTTGCTAGTATCTTATTTAGGATTTTTGCATCTGTGTTCATGAGAGACTGTGTGTGTGTGTGTGTGTGTGTGTGTGTGTGTGTGTGTGTGTGTTAATGTTATCTTTACCAGGTTTTGGTATCAGGGTAATATTGGCCTCATAAAATGAGTTGGGAAGTATTGCCTCCTCTTCAATATTTTGGAAGAGTTTAGGGAGAATAGGTATTAAATCCTCTTTGTATGTTTGGTAGAAGTCACTGGTGAAGCCATCTGGTCCTGGACTTTTACTTTTTGGTATGTTTCTGATGATCGTTTCAATTTCCATACTGCTGATCGGTCTATTTAGATTTTCCGGATATTCTTGATTCAGTCTGGAAAGGTTATATTTTTCTAAGTACTGGTCCATTTCTTCTAGGCTATTAAATTTGGTGTTATATACATTTTCATAGTATTCTTGTAAGGTCCTTTGTATTTCTGCAGTGTCTGTCATAATTTCTCCTCTTTCATCCCTGATTTTATTTATTTTTGTCTTTTCTATTTTTTCTTTAGTGAATCTAGCCACTATTGTTTTTATGTTTTCAATTTCATTTATTTTTTCTCTCATTTTGATTATTTATTTCTTCTGTTGCTCTTACGCTTCACTTGTTCCTCCTTTTCTAGTCTTTTAAGATGAAGTGTTAGGATGTTTATTTGGGTTCGTTCTTATTTTTGAAGGTAGGCCTGTAATGATATGAACTTTCCTTTTATGATCGCTTTTGCCATATCCCAAAAGTTGTGATATCTTGTACTATCATTATCATTCGTGTCTATGTATCTCTTGATCTCTCTTTTTATTTCTTCTCTGATCCAGTTATTCTTCAGTAGCATGTTGTTTAATCTCCATATGTTTGTGGTTCTTCCTGATTTCTTTATGCAGTTGATCTCTAGTTTCAAAGCATTATGATGAGAGAATATGGTTGGTATAATTTCAACCCTCATATTTGTTGAGGCTATCTCTATGTCCCAGTATATGGTCAATCCTTGAGAATGTGCATGTGCCCTAGAGAAGAATGTATAAGCAGCTGTTTTGGGATGGAAAGCTCTGTAAATGTCAATTATGTCCAGTTGGTCTAATGTGTCATTTAAAGATGTTATTTCCTTATTGATTTTCTGTTTGGATGATCTGTCCATATTCGACAGTGGGGTATTAGGTCCTCTGCTACAATAGTGTTTTGGTCTGTTTCTCCCTTTAGTTCTGTTGTAATTGCTTTACATATTTCGGGGCTCCCTGATTGGGAGCATAGATATTAAGTGTTATGGCTTCTTGGTACATGATTCCCTTTATCATTATGAAGTGTCCCTTAGTATCTTTCTTTACCTTTTTTATTTTGAAGTCTATTTCTTCTGATATTATTAGTACCATTAGTCCCACTTTTCTCTGAATGCCATTTGCTTTGACTTTGAGTCTATATATGTCTTTGGAGCTGAGAGATGTCTCCTGGAGGCAGCATGCAGTTGGGTTTTTGTTTTGTTTTGTTTTGTTTTTTGATCCATTCTGTAACATTCTGCCTCTTTATTGGTGAGTTCAGTCCATTTACATTTAGGGTGATTATTGAAATCTGAAGTTTTCTTATAGCCATTTTATGTTTTGCTTTCTGGTAGCTCAGCATTTCCATTGCTTCCTTTCCTTGTGTTTCTGTTTTCTTTTTTGGTTGATTTTTGCGGGTTTTCCCTCTGGTTCTTCTTGTTTTATGTTATGCACTTCAGTTCTGAATCTTTGCTGAGTGGTTACCATTACGAATATGAAAAGATATTTATATCTATACAGTCATCCATTTTCTTCTGCTTGTGGCTTATCTCCATTCCCCTTTGTGAATTTCGATCTTTGAATCCTCCCCTTTTCAGTTATTATTGTCTCAATTTGTCCCTATGTATGCTGGACATTCATTAGTATCTTGCTGTAGCAATTTTCTTCTTAATGCTTAAGCTTATAATGCCCTGTTCTTAGTAAGGCTTACACTCCCCTGCTTCTATTTGCCCGATAGTCACCTTACTCCTAATTATGTTTTTTTTTTTTTGTCATTTTATTTTAGTTGAGCTGACGCCTTTCAGTATTTCCTGTGGTCCAGGCCTCGTAGTGGAGAATTCCCTCAATTTTTGGTGTTAATTTCTCTTTCATATCTAAAGGAGAGCTTAGCTAGATACATTATTCTAGGCTAGTAGTTCCTTTCACTTAATAGTTTGAATATTTGATTCCACTCCATTCTGGCTTGTAAGATCTGTGCTGAGAAGTCCAAAGATCATCTAATGGGTTTTCCTTTATAAATTACCATCTTCTCCTCCCTGGCTGCCCTGAGAATTTTGTCTTTTTCATTGATTTTTGATAATACAATGTGTCTTGGCGAAGGCCTTTTTGGGTTGAGGTAACTGGGTGTTCTGTTGACTTCTTGAATTCCAAACTCCAGCTCATTCCTTAGTTTTGGGAAATTCTTGTCAATTGTTTGTCTGAAAATGCTTTTTACTCCCTGCTCCTTTCCCTTACGTTGGAGATTCCCATTATTCTTATGCTTCCTCTCCTGATGGTATCAGCTAGTTCTCGTATTTCTCTTTTATTGCTTTTCATTCTTCGGTCTCTCTCTTCTTCCTTCTGATTTATTTCACCATTTCTTTCTTCACTACCACTGGTCCTTTCCTCCATTTGGTCGACTCTATTTCCCAAGCTTGCTACTTCATTTTTCAACTCTTGCAGTGTGTGTTTTGTTTTGTTTCGTTTTTTATCTCTAGAAGATCTATTCTGTTCTTGTTGAGGGTTTCAGTCTCCTCCCTAAAGAACTCATTCTGCTCATGTAGTTGTTTTTCCAATTCCTGATATTGATGATGTGACTTGTTTCGGAACTCACTGAATTTTTTCAGAAGTACTATTCTGAATTCTCTGTCATCTAAGTTGCATATTTCTATGTCTGTAAGCTTATTTTCTGGAGCTTTTTCTCTTTCTTTCTGAGATGCCTTATCGCCTTGGTTGTTCGTGCTGTTTAATGGACTATTTCTCCACCTGGGCATTAATGGATGTGTGTTCAGCTTTTTTCCCAGAAAGAAGATTCATTATATAAAGGTCTCTCTTTAGCCCGCTGCAAAGAAAGTGCTTTTCTTTTGGTTTCCAGTAGGTGGTGTCTAAGCCTCTTGGATCCCTGCTTTATATAAAGCCTTAATAATGCTTTTTTTTCTTATAGATGTTTAATTGCACTCACTACTCTCAGTCTCAGTCCCTGTCAGTGTTCACGACAATTTTGGTAGTGTTTGCTCAGATTCCCCTGGGGCTCCGTGGTGTTCTGTCTCGGAGGTTATGGGGTGAGGGGCCCTCTGGATTGGGGGTTGCGGGCTGTGGGTCAGCCTTAGTTTTTCAACCACAGCTGATAAAATTGAGCTGTTGTTTCTCTGCCTTCTCCCTTCTCTGCTTTCTGCCCTGATGACTGGGTCCTTTCATCAGCCGCGTGGAGCTCACAGCACTCCCAGGCAGGGCTGTTCAGGGAACTCGCTACACCTTCTTCCCTTCCCTCTCATCCTGCAGGGAGCTCAGGTAGCAGCGAGAGGCAGCTTCTTTATCTTTCCCAGTCTACCATCCGACATCTGGGGTTCTGACCTGTGGTTTATGCACAGATCCCACACTCAGACTTGCTGATGTGCAGCTTGGATGTTTTATGTTGAGTTTCCAATGTTCGGCTTATTGTCATTTCAAGGGGAAAATTCTGGGGACCTCTTTCACTCTGCCATGTTTCTCCAAACTCTTTACTAAATTCTTTAGGAATTTTTAAAATAGATTTTCTTGAGTTTTTATGCCAGCTACCAATAATAATTATTTTACTTACTTCTTTTCAAGGTCTTTTTGGGTAAAGAAACTTTTTATATCTTGTCTACTTTTTTATCATAAATAGATTTGGATTCTCTTGCGTGTTCTCACCCTCTCTCTACATGTTATTTTATAGTGGACTTTTTAGCTTCTATACTACATATGATATTTTTTTCCTTCTTCTTATTAAGTTGATGAAATATATTAACTCAGAGGTAAATGAAGACTTACTTTTCATTGAAACTCTTTTTGTGTGTTTCAGAGGCCCATCATATTCACATGTTATAGTTTTAAAGAATGGGGCAAGGTAAATCACACTTTTTGCAGAGTCTTAAACTCATAGAGTTCTGGATCCTGAAGAGAGCGTGGGGATCACACATACCTCATCAATGTGCTGACTGTGTCCCAGAGGTTTACTGTGAGGAAGGGGCTTCCTGAGGCCCCATGAGTGCACCACCCTTCTGAACACTAACTCCACACACTGAGCCTTTGTTTGGGATACTCTTGAGCTCTTTTCCACCTTAAGCCCTTTGCACATCCTCTTTCCTCTAGCCAGATCCTTACTCCGAGATTCAAACATCAGCCTAAATGTCATCTCTTTGAGAGGGCTTCCAATCCTCAGTAGCTAATTCCCACTAACAGACACTTCATTCTCTACCATATTATCCTGGCTTATTTTCTTCCTAGTATTTGTCAGAGTTTGAAATTACATTTCTCGTTTGTTTCTGCCACTCAATTCCAGTTTTTCTCTTCCCTGAAATGTCAGCGCCCTGAGAGAGAGTATATTCCCATCTGCTAGAACATGCCTGCCGTATAGTAAGTGCTCAGTAAACTGTCCAGGGCTATGTGGATTACTCTCGGGGACCTTTGGGAAGTAGTTGAATGAATGTGGATGCCTTACTAGAGACTGTCACATGCCAAGGTGGCCTCTACTGCGAGGTAGGTCACACAACTTCCTTGGTTATGTTTCCTCCAGAAATCAATTCTATGTCAGCTCGAGTCCTGCTCTTTCTAGTGATTCCGGGCCATCTGATTTTCTTCGTCATCATCTACATGGTGGAAGGCCATTCAGTCCCAAACAGCAAGACCTTTGTTGTATTCTATCTACTAGCAGGCTTGATCCAGGTAAGAACAATTGTGGCAGCAGCAAAGCAACATCCAGTGTTTAATCAGCCAGCAAGGTTTGTTCACTGTCCTGGGAGAGAAGCTGAGGAGAGGTGGGGTTGGAAGTTCCTGGACATGCAGGGTACAGTTTTTATCTTCTAGTAGTCAAGTCTACTCATTCATGCCCAAGAGCATGATCCAGAAGTGCAAGCCATTCCACATTCCCTACTGGATACTCTGTACTACACTCCACACAGCATACTCCGCATTGCACACTGCAATAGGGCACACTCCACATAGCACACTCATAATTCCACCCACCATCAGGCACAGCACATTCTGCATACAGCTCACTCCACACTCCACCAGAGGATCAAAGTTGCTGTCCTGAGGGTTTAGCATGTTGCAATGAAAAAAGCTGATGAGCAGGTCCAGCTAATGAAGTGGGCCACGTGCATCACTCATCACAGACAGGGGTTGGGCAGGGATCAGGCCCCCGCTGGGGTGTTGCTAAAAAACATGTGTAGACTTTAGTCATTGCAGGATGGTGATAATGACATGAAATAGATTAATGTAGTGCCTGCCTCAGAGTAGGACTCAGCAGACTGTGCTAAGACTATATAGCTAGCTGATGTCTCAGTGAGCCTAGGGCCTCTGCAGGGATAACTGGGCACTAGTAGGCAACTCTAAGGGACTGGCATTTTCACATTTCCTTGAGTTGTGGCATTTGCCATCGCAAAATGACCCTGACCCTGAAAGATAGGTTGGAGCAGTCTGAGAAACTCTCCTGAGCAACAGCAGCAATAAAGGGGCTAGGGTCAGCCCACAACAAAGGACCAAAGAACCCTGAGACCTGACCAGTGTTGTGTGGACTGCCCCCTGGCACCTTCAGGAAAGGCTGGCCGTGTAAAGCTGCCCATGAGAGGGCCTCCAGCAAACCTAAGTTAAAGTCCCAGCAAAATTTATGTCTAAAGTTCCAAGAATGGTGAGTGGAGTTGGTATAGCAGAAAAGGTCAAAGCTGTTGAGCAGCAGCAGGCCTGTCTGGCACTTCAGGATGCCAGGAGCAGAGTTCATCCTCGGGGAGGGAGACTAGGCAAGTGCGGATGAGGGTGGACTCATCAGCTCTGCACAAGCTTATAGCTGGGCATCAGACTCCAAGTGAAGCTCGAAGAAGGGGACTACCTGCAGTTGATACGTCCACCTTGGTGTCTGCCCTTGAAATCTGCTGGTGTTTCTTGATGGCACTTGGCTTTCTGACTTGGTCATTGTCTTTTGTGTCTGCTTGCTCTTATGACAGGTGACAATCCTGCTGTATCTGGCAGAAGTGATGGCTCGGCTAATGTGGCACCAGGCCCTGGATCCTGACAACCACTGTATTCCCTACCTCACAGGGCTAGGGGACCTCCTAGGGACTGGCCTCTTGGCACTCTGCTTTCTCATCAGCTGGTTATTGAGAAGCAAAGCAGAACTGGATGGCATTTCAGAACCAGTATCTGGACCTTTCTAATGAGCTTAGGCAACCCATTAATCAGTAGAATTTTCCCTCACACCAGCAGAGTATAGAATGCAGTATTTCCCTGGCTGGATCCCTAGGTCTCTCTGACTCTCCAGTGGCCCTTTGTCAGTCAGCTAAGGAAACACACACACACATTGGCCCTGGAGTTGGAACCCGAGTCCATAATGGAGCCTGAAATCAGAAGCATTGTTTGTAAGTGTGTGAATATGACTGTTGTGCTGGGTGAGTGTGTGCATAAGTGTGCATGTGTGTGTGGAGAGCAAGATGCTCTGGCCTGACTGTGCTAAAGGAAGAGGTATGTCTGGTGAACTTTGGGCAGTTTGTTGGCCCTTCTTCATGCCATTGCAGCTCAGATTGAAGTGGAGTAGGAAGGAGATCTGTTGTGTGCCCAAGCCTCAGGACTCTTGGCCCTGGCTTAACTACTCTTCACTAGGTCCAGTTCCATGGTCCACTGCACTGGCATGCCCTGAAAATGTGCACAGCCCTTCCTAGGTTGGGGCCTTTTACCCCCTCTCATCTGCTCCCAGCATTTATTCTTGACATTGCTCTTTTTTTCCCATTTTTTAAAGCAGAAACCTCTGTTTAGATTATAATGATCTGAAAAGTATAAAATAAAGCATAGATTATATTTTGTTTGGCGTTTTGTGTTTGTAAAGATACTAATGCAACCATGAGACTTGGGGTTTATAAGTAACAAAAATCTCTGGCATTTCTGTAGCCTAATGTTTGTCATCCTCTAGTCTTCACTTAAAAGTATCACCATCACCAGAAAACTGTTAGAAATGCAAATTAATTCTCCCTCCCCCAAGCCTAACAAAATAGAATGCCTTGGGCGGAGCCCAGCAATGTGGGTTTAACAAGCCCTCCAGGTGGTTCTGATGCAGTCTTTCACTTGAGATCCACTGCTCCAGAACTTGCATCTTTTAAAAAATATATATATGCTCATTTCTTGTTTCATATTAACTTGTCATAACAACTTTAGCCATGGTTTGGACTGAGGATTATTATCCGTTGGCCTCAAAAAAAAAAAAAAAAGCAACGTGGGTTGATTTGGAAACAACAAAATTGCAACTTGGGACATGCAGTCTAATGGTGACATTGTGCAAGTACAAAAACACAGAAGAGGAACACTTTTATGGACATGGGAGGGGCTGTTATAAGTGAAGAGTATTGGAAGAAACTGAAAGTTCGAAGTATAGTGAATTTTCATTGGCTGAATCATTGCAGTCTCCCATTGGCTGAGCTGTTACTGGGCTAGGAGGAATCTTCCTCCTGCCGAAGGAGTAAAGTATCACTTCCTGTTGGAGTTGCAAGGTATCTTGTTGGGGTTATTAGTGCGCTTTGAGTGACATACATTAGAGTTCTCTCTTCTAGTCTCCCAACTCCATTTTAAATGAGGTTTCTGTTTATTAATTTCCACACTTCATATGGTAAAAAATCATTCATTCAACAAATATTGACCAAGAACCTGTTGCTTCTTTCCCAAAAGGAAATAGATGTCAGCTATCTGGAGTAATTGGGTAGGGTTTAAGAAAGAGTTTACAGATACATAGGAACAATGAGTGGTGAAGCACCTTGGGGATGGGTACAGTGAGGGGACCTGCTACCACCAAGCATTCGCTTGAATTGGAAAGTAATTAGGAGTGGGTCCCTGAGAGGAGTTTCTAGTCAAGAATTAGAACTACCAGAAGTTAAATGTCTAGGGGTGTCATTTAGAGATGGTCCATAGAAGTCTCACCTTCCTGGGGTACGGAATCAGGTGAGGGTGGAAAGTGATCTGGAAGGACAGGTGGAGAATATCCAGCACACCTACAATGCTAAGCCCCAGGCTAGGTACTAGAGATACACTTGTGGACAAAGCACTTATCATTGCTGTCTCAAGGATCTACTGAGGAAATGGTTAATAATCAACATCTCACCAATAAATAGTAAAATTCTAGAGCTCCAATAAGAAGCACATAGTATTATAGAAGTATATAATAATAACTGCTAAGATTTATTGAGCACTTACTGTCCCATGTTCTGAGCATTTTACTTGTGTGAACTCATTAATAACCTCACAACAATTTGATCCACTAGATAATTATCTGTTTATAGATTAGGAAACTTGGGCATTATTGTAATAGTGAAATGTTCAGTCTCTCTGACTTTATTTTATTCAAGTCTGCTTTGTTCCCATAGCCTTACATGCTAATCATTAGAGGAATTCTGCTTGAGGCTTGAGTTTTACAAAAATAGCCCCTTACTGGAAACTGCCTCCCCTGAGGAAGTACGTAGAAAAATAATAATTGTGTATCAGAAATTGACAGGAACCTCATAACCAGACTCACACCAACTAGAGTCGAGAGACTAAAGAAGTTCACAATCTTCCTTGGACCTCTGTTGGCACCCTTTTTTTTTGCCGTCATTAATCAATGTCAAAGCCTTCCCATTTCCCCCTTCCCTTGATTTAAAAGAAACCTGAATTCTACTTTCCTAAGATGGTTATTTAGGATGCTAGGCCTCCATCTTCTTGGTTTGCTGGCTTTCCAAATAAAGTCACTTTCCTTGCTCTAATATCTTGTCACTCAACTCTTTGTTGTCATGTGACAAGTGGGACAAGCCTGGGCTCAGTTACAAATTTGGCATCTCAGGAGGCACAGCGCACAGCTGGTTCGTCCAAGGGAGGGCGGGGCTTTCTGGGTAAGTCCCTAGCAATGCCGAGGCCATTGGTCTCAGAGGCTTTACCTCTAATTCCCCTAAGCAGCACCGACTTCCTCAGCACCTGGCCATTGGGACAAGGAATCAACAATTCTCTGTGAGCTGACAGGCTCAATTTGGTAATTTGGAAATAGGGTGAGTATCCTGGCATGTACAACTGGAAACTTCCTTCCCCTCCATTTAGGCTTTTCCTTTGGGATAAGCCAATTTGTTTTACATTTGTTTGGGGTATCCTCTTGGAGAGGGGAATAATTATAGGACTTTTACCTAATTTGTGAACCAGTGCATTTGTAATTGTTCTGTGTCTGCTTTCTGTTTCTTTGTACTCTCTTTGTATATACACTTTAAGCCTAAAAAATAGGAAGTGCTCCTTCTATCTCAATGGAGAGCTCATTAAGATGAATTCTGAATAAGTGGTCCAATTACCATTATGAATCTATGACTAAGAAAAGGATGGTATTTTACTGTAACACCGTATGGCCACAATACATATTAAGATCTGAAGAGCACTGTGCCCAGTGGCTCTCTTAATTATTTTGTGAGAGGGCTGGAAAGATGATGAAATCCCATATGCACAGATGTTCGTGCTATTGCGCCAAGTTGAGAAGACACAAAACAGTAGCTGTCTTATGGTGCAGAGGGCTGAAAAATCTCCCAGAGAAGAAACATGTTTTACAAGAGAGAAAAATAGAGGATGGGGAGAAAGAAACATTGGTTCACCATTACTTTTGCCTCCTTCTCTACCTCCTTCTGTGCTGGCACCAGTGCCACCTTCAGCACCTACAGCATTAGCCTACTGCCCCTCGATTAACACAGGGAACAGGAAGTGCCCCAAGTGGTAGAGCTACCCACTTATAGAAGTCAAACTGAATCAGTACACAGGCATCCGAGACATGGTTTGAGTTCCTCCATCTCTGACCCAACAGGGAAAACAGTTTGGCCTGGGCAACTTCTTCGGGTCAGGACAATTTCCATAGCACTGATACCTGTAGAAAGGCTTAACACCCAGGGTCAGAGGCTTGGGATTGTGTGTGTGTGTGTGTGTGTTTAATGTGTGTGTATATATATAATTTGTTCTCAGCTCCAGATCTGTTTAACTGGAAACCCTATTAAGAGGAACCCCGCCACATGAACAAACTTTTTATTTTAACTGGTCTGTGCAAGGGGTACCTAAGCAAAAGAAGTTTGAGTATTTGTCAGAATCCCTAGAAAGGATACTGATGCTGACCCCGAGGCTCCCAAGAATGTTAGGATGGTAAATATAAACTTTATAAGACAAAGCGAACCTAATAACAAGAGAAAAATGTGTAAATTGAATAGAGCATTTGGCATGATGAATTCCCCTCAATTGGTAGATACTGCTTCTAAGGTTTTTAAGATAGAAGATGCAAAGCAGAATGCCACCTCCCTGACCGCTGCATTGGATTCCACAAAGAAAGGCATTGGGAAAAGATTGCCCCAAGAATAAAGGTGACGATGGAGGGTAAGTAAAAGAAGCCTCCCAAACGGTGGAAAATTCAAATAAGGATTGAAAGGGTCAGGGGTTCCCTTGGACTTAAAATGCCTGATTACGATTTCCCCACAGGAGCCCTGAGTGAAATTGATAGTGGCAAACAAATTGATTGACTTTCTGTTATAGACACAGGTGTTACATATTCAGTTATAAACACAAAGCTAACAAAAAAAAAAAGACTATAGTCAATTCCAGTTACAGCGGTTTCTAGAGAAGTGTAGAACCACTCCTTTGTACAGCCTTTGGAATGCCATCCAGGGGATTTTACATTAAATGCCAGAATATCCCAGCCCTCTCCTGGAACAGGATATTTTTTGCAAATTAAATGCTCAAAATGTGACTTTTTCACCAGGACAATAAAGGTCCCACCAGAACTGGCTTTGAAATTACATGTGGCCCCCATAAGCCCATTAGAGAAAAAAAAAAAGCAGACCTGCTACCCCCTGAGATCTGCAAGGAGGATCTGCAAGCCATAAATGAAGTAGTTCAGAACATGCATCCTATAGAGAGCACAGTCAACAGGATAAACAAAAAATGAATCACACTTTTAAAGGATCTTTGCCAAAATGTTGGGAGACAAATTTGACTTGGGACAAGGCGTTGCTGGTTGCCCTGTTACTCATTGGGTGGCTTCCAAAGCAGGCTAAGTTTAAGCCCCTGTGTAATTCTGTATGGTCAGCCATTCCAGGTCTCTGCCCCAGTTGGTGAATCAGTGCCTTGAAATATCTGACAATAGCTAAAACTCTAGGGACTATACTAACTTCTGTCTATAAGTATGCCTACAGCAGGTCTGTATAGCCCATTGATGTGACCCTTAACCTTTTTTAGCCCAAGGTCAAGTCCTTAAAACCTGGAAAGAACAAAGACCTGAACAGCAACTGGCTGCCAAGTAGATGGGGTTTTTCGAGGTTCTGCTGAAAACCCACTTGTTTGTTAAAACTGGCTGGAGCGAAGCCATGAATACATCCATCAGAAGTCACCCCACCTCAGAAACAAGTCAAACAGTAGACTTGCAAAACACTTAGAGACCTGAAGCTACTCTTTTATGAAAGAAATAAGTAAAATGAAAATATATTATGCTTTGTACGTGCTGGCCCTCTTCTGGGGACTCATCCCTGCATGGAAAGATTTCTTTGACTACATCCTCCTCCCCTGATGGACTGTGGCAGCTAACCTTAGCTATTCTTGCAAATGATACCACTTTTGCTCTTGCCAAGCAGCAAAAATCCTTGAACTCTTTTGGTAAAGTTGTGCTTGACAATCATATAGCCCTAGATTATATGCTTGCTGAAAAAGTATAGTCTGTATGGTTGCAAATACTACTTGCTGTATGTAAATCAATTCCTCTTCTGAGGTGGGGACTCATATTGTTAAAATTAGATAACAAGCTGTTTGGCTCTAGCAGACTTTGGAATATCAAAATGGATTAAATCTGAGTGATTTGGGAGCCTGATTTACAGGCCCATTTTTTATTGATTCCTAATGGGGTACATTCAATCCAAGAAGGTATCCTTAAATTGTACCTCACTCTTCTCCTTATAGTGATAGTGGCCTATATGTTATTTATAAAAAGAGACTGTGCTAACTTAGAAAGCAAAAAGAGAAATGCCCATGAATACTCCTAGGATGTCTATGCCTAAGAAAGGCACTAAGGAATATTCTATAAGTCAAGTCAAAGGGTTCCATTTCCACAATTTCTCCTAACCGACCTTGTGTGTCCAGATGAGCGACAACCTCTCTTTGTCCTTAATCCCACAGGATTGTGGAATGGACCACTGACAGTGGGAAATTGTAACAGAGTGAAATGCTCAGCGCCTCTGACTTCATCTTGTTCAAGTCTGCTTTATTCCCATGGCCTTACATGGAATCATTAGGGGATTTCTACAAAAATGGCTCCTTACCAGAAACTGCTTCTCCTGAGGAGATAAAGGAAGTATGCACAAAAATAATTATTTTTATCAAAGATTGGCAGGAACCTCATAACCAGGCTCACACCGACTAGTCAGCAGACTAAGAGCAAATCACAATTGTCCTTAGACATCTAAATGTCTACAGTCATCAGTCAACCACAAAGCTCTCCCATTTCCCTTTTCCCTTGATATAAAAGAAGTCTGAACTCTGTACTTTCTTAAGATGGTTCTTTAGGATACTAGTCTTTTTAGGACACTAATCTGCTCAGTTTGCTGGCTTTCCAAAAATGCTTTCCTTGCCCTAACACCTTGTCACTTTAATCATTGACTGTCATGTAGCAAGTGGTATGGGCTTGGACTTGGTTATATTATGAGATTTCTTCACTGTCATAGGGTCCTATGGCTACTGAGTGGTGGCACCAGGATTTGAGCCTAGGCAATGTGGCTCAGAACCAAGTTATGCAAGTAATGCAGAGGTTTGACCAAGACAGTTCAGGAAAGATTTTTCATCAGAAAATGCCATTTAAGCTGAGATCCAAGGGTGAGTAGGAATTAGGCAATCAGTGAAAAGGTTTGGGGGTGAGGGTGAGTGGAAGATACAACATTCAGGAAAGTAGACCTTTAAATAGGCAAAGGGGAGGAAGAGGAGAGGGCCCAGGACTAAAGCCTGAGCTCCTGCAACATTTAATGATCAGTTAGAGGAGAATGATTCTGCAATGCAGAGGCAGAGAGGAGATATCAAGAGAGGTAAGAAAAAAATCAGGAGAGCATTATGTTCTTCCTCCAATTGGGAGAAGAATGTTATAGGAGAAAATGGTCATCAGTGTCTAATTTTATTCAGATCCAAGGAATTCGAGGACTTTAAAATGTCTATGGGATTTAGAAACAAGATTGTCCTTGGTGAGAACTGTAAAACAAGCTCAAAAAGAATTTGGAGACATCAGTGAGAAATCAAGGATAATGATTTATTCAAGGTTCTTAGAGTTTACAAACTTGGAACACAACTAGGCAAAATCCCAGAAATGTTCCAAAGAATAAAAACAGGTGAAAAGTTCTTATAGTAAAAAGTGTATTCTTGAGAATTATTAGTCCTGCATTCTTATCCCTAGGATTTGTCTAGGATGGTCATCAGTCATATGTCAGGCAGTCTGGATGATAGATGCCAGAAAGATGTATATGTGAGTCCTTTGGGGGGTAATCAGGATTATCTGGAGGTCCAGAAGTATATCTAGGCATTGACACAGGACTAGAAAGTTAAAAAAAAAAAAAAGTTTAGATGCTAGGCTAATTAGAATGAGGTCTTTCCTCATACTTCAACCTTCATAATGTTAGTGATTTTAGCAGCTTGGTTAAAGTGATGCCATTTTATATATTCCCTGTCTTCTTTGCTCTTTCCTCAGAACTGTTGTGAAAGATGGGGATAAGAAGAAAATTGCCATGGGGATTAGGAATGAGTAAGACCTTAAGAAGTGGAAATTCAAGTATTTCAATAAGTTTGGCTATCAAGGGAAGGGGGAAATTGGGTAGCATGGGGGAATTGTGGCAGAACCAAGGCTGTAAAGTTTAGTCTGCCTGCCAGACTAGAGATTTTTCCACTCCTATGGAGGTTCGTTTAGATCAGTGCATTAAGTTTCATTCAGTAGCCACCCTGCCAAGGGTTCCTATTTGACTATTAGGCCAGCAAAAAGAAACTTGAGGGTAGAGGATAAACCAGTAAACTAATAGGTAAAATGTTCCTCTAAGTTCCTCCAGCAGATTAAACTGAGTTGGTGGTCATTTTCCAGTCTACAGCTAAATAGAAGCACAAGTGACAACTTGGACTTGGTATTGACATCTGAAGTCGGGAGGGGGCAGTCTTGTAAGACTTAACACAGATCTTCTGGTATCTGACACTATCTCCAGGTAGATAGTATTAGAATTGATTTGAATTGTAAGACACTCAACTGGTGTCAAAGAACTGCTTGGTAGTGGGGGGAACCCCATGCAAAATGGAATTGGTGTTAGAATCATTAGATGGGTTAAGGCCAAACAAGACCTCACGCTAGAGATAGAAATAAAGATGGGGACTAAAATCATCAGGGATGAATTATGCTGCAGGAATGAAGTCAACATCTAGGACAAATTCAAACACAGGGCTGAAGTTATCATCATGGGTGAGACATCTGTAAGATTGAGGTCAACACTGGAGATGAATCCAGTTTCTTGGCTAAGGACATAATCGAGTATAACCCTGCTGCTACAATGAGGTCAATTTCTGAAATGAATTTGTCTGCCAGGCAGAGGCCATCATTGGGAATGAAATTTTCTGTAGGGATTAGGTAATCTTCAGAATTGAACATAGTTTTCACATTAAGATTATCATAGATGAGTCCATATGTGGATTTGAAACGATCAAAAATGAATGCAGCTTCAGAGATGAGATAATCATTAGGAATGATCCCTGATGCAGGGCTAAGATTAGCATTTAGAATGAATTTTTCAGTGGAGTAAGGTTATAATAGGTGATAAAGTCAGCTTCACAACAGAGGGCATCATCAGGAATAAACCCAAATGACCATCATAAGGACAAATCTTTCTGTAGGACTGAGCTCAACATCTGCTTGAATCCAGCTGCAGTGCTGAAGTGGTCATCAGGGTTAAATTCGTACATAAGGATGAGTAATTATCAGGTATAAACCTGGTTATGGGGCTGAATACCACATTGGGGATGAATCCTGCTATAAGACCAAAGTCAGTATCTGGGTTGAATTCATCTATGGGGTCTTGATGAAAGTGAAGCACAAGAAGTGGTTCAAGGTGAATATAAATTTAAGGTTAAGGTCAAATTCAAGGTCCAATTAAACTCTACACCCAAGGCTATACATCCTTGATTGATAGTAGCAAAGGCCCAAATAGGGGAAAAGACAAGGTCAATTTCTTTGTCAAAGTTAAGTTCAATGTTGTCAAGGTCAAGATCAAGTGTAGTTCACAGTCAGATCTAGATATGGTCTGGACAATTTTTTTAAAAAAAGATTTGAATTCAGATAAAAGTCAAGGTTGAATTCAACATCAGTATCAAGGTGAATTTGAAGGTTAGGGTCAAAGTAACTTCCAAGAGGTTCACAATCATAGTCAGACATGTCCTGAATGATAGAATGAGAAAGCGTGTATAAATAATGGTCAAGGTCAAGATCAATGTCAAATTCATAGTCAGGTATAGATATCATCTTGAAATAGTAGGGACCATATGAAAATCTGACTCAAGTCAAGGTCAGTTTCAAGGTCAGTTTAAGGTCAAAGTTATATTCAGGATCAAGATCAAGTTTGTATTCAAATTGAGACTTGATTAATATGATAGAGACAGATTGTCATTGAGGTCCAGGGTAAAGGTCAAGTATGGGATTAAAGGCAAGGTTATATGTCAAGATCTAGGCAAATTTAAAGGTCAACATCATGGTTAATTTCAAGTTCACATTTGTAATATATAAATCTTCACTTTTTAAAAAATGACCTTTTCTATTTCTCCTTGATCCAAACTGGTCTTGGGCTCACTTTCTTTTTTCCTTGCCTTATCTGTTTGCATAATACTTAAGTACCAAAAAGTTCCTTAAGTCAGCATCGAATCGTCTTGAGAACAAAGCCTCAGGTCTGTTAACCACAGAAATAAGAGTTTCCCTCAGACTAAATATAATATCTTGCAGCTCCACACCCACGAAAGTGGAATGACCCTACCACCATCCCCTTGAAAACAGATGGAACGACACCATGACTGACATCAAGACCTGCTGCAATGATCAACTGCCTCCTACCCTAGCCGCAACTAATCAGTAAAGCCAACGACCCAACTCCCTAGCTACTAATGAGTTTTCCCCTTTATAACCTATCTCCTAGAGGCCATCAGAGAACCAGATCTTTGAGCGCTAGCTCATCTGTGTCTCCGAGCTTGGTGCCATTTCCTTAAATAAAGTTTCTTTGCTGCAAACTCCTGTCCATGTCTCTTTTGGTTATTGAGGCACACAGGTGAAGAGAACCTTTTGAGTTTGGTAACACTCAAGGGTAGATATACTTGATAGTCTGGCACAGAAAGTGGATTTTAATTATGGACAAGGTCATGGTAAAGTTTAAGTTTAATATCAAAGTCAAGTTTAAGTTCCAGTTCAATATCAAGATCAAGGTTGAAACCAAGTTAATATTTAGACTGGACTTGGATGATAGTCTGGAACATGATGTGTGACTAAATCAGGGTCAAGGGAAAAGCAGATTTCAAGATGGCTGTCAAGTTCAGGGACAAGAACATGAGGATTACTGCTGTTAATCAGAAACAAAGAGTAGGTCTGATTTGGTGCCAAGGTCAAAATCAAAGGAAAATTCAAGCTCAGGTTCAAGTTCTAGGTTGTTTAAAACTAAGATCAGTTAAAAGACATCAACTTGAATTTCAAAGTCAAGGTAACTTTTTTTTCAGGATAAATATTAAGATTAAGGTTAACTGGAGTAAATAGACATTTAATGTGAGATTTTATGTTGATTTGATTGGGGCTGGGTTGTGTTTATTGTTTGCCATACTGTAGGTGTCAGAGACTAAAATTTCCTCTGGTGTCCCTATTTTCGTCTCATACATTTGTTTGTTTTTTGTTTTTTGTTTTGTTTTGGAGAGTTCGTTAGAGATTCCTTAAATAAGGTCTGAGATGTGCAGTTCTTTCAATCATATTACTCTGTTGTTATACACAGCCCTGTTGATTTGGTAGTAAGATGTAGGGCCAGGGGAATCATTTTATAGTCCTATGATCAAGATTCAATCTTGTAGTGAGCCTATCCTCCTATGTTGTGACCTTCATAAGTGCTTCTCAGTTCCCACCCCTAACAAACACCCCCTAGCTAAGACAGGAAGGCTAGAGGGGATGGAATTGGGTATTTTCCTTCCACCATATCAGTTAGGTAAAACTCCAGTTGGTTAGGCTCTGGTGAAATTGTTTTGAGATTATACCTTATAAGAAGAACCAGGCTTAGTTCACAATGACTACTTTCCCTTTCTCTCTGCTAGAAGCACAAGGGAATTTTTCTCTAATCTTCACTGTGAAAGCCTGGTAGAGCTACTGGAAATAAAACTCACAAAAGTATGGATCTCCTGGAGTTTTTGAATCTCAAACATTTTTACATTCTGCATTCATCAATTTGTCAATTACAATTTTGGTTTACCTACCCTGTCAGTGGTCCCATCTGAGGTTTTTGCTCAAGTGTTTCTGCTTTAATAAGTTGTAATTCTGTGTCCACTTGTCTGTCTTTCTGATGTTGGAGGCAGTAATTTGCAATGTGACTTCAAATTTTCTGATGGATCTAAGAGTCTAAGAAGAAAGAGTTGTTGATTTTCAGTTTGTTAAAAATTTTTTTTTACTATGTAGATGGGAGTAATGACTCTGAAGCTCCTTACATGACATTGGAAAATTCATCTTTCATTTTGATGATAAAATTGTCACTTTTTTGTCAAATTTTTGTCAAATTTGACCAGTGGTAGCCCACTCAATCTGTCTCCTGTTTCATTTTTACGACTTTTCTATATTTTTGTATTTCCTTACTTTCCAGCAAAAGGTGTCCTAGGCTAATCTTGTATTTTCCCTCCCCTAATCTCAACCTCATACTTGCCTGCCTCAATCAACCAATTCTCCAAAGAGACCTTGTTTCTATCATTGGGAAATAAAATTTAGAAATCAAGATTTGGGTGTGGTGTACTCGTTGTTGCTAGACCCTTTAGTAGACAGAGCTAGGAAATACACACACACACACACACACTTTGAATTATGCTAATAATTAATTCCAATTCAACACCATGGGACTTATCCTCTCCTTCTCCCTTATATTTCTGCATCTCCTTTCTTCATGACTAGGAAACCTAGGCTCCACAACCTCAATACATTTAAAGCACATTTTCATTCATATTTTACATATAAAAATTTCAGATTTGCTACACCCACACAACTGCAAAATATTAACTAATTAGGTAGAATTAAAAATTCTTAACAGTTACTGTTGTCTTTTGTCTGAATGGATGTAATAAAAATTCCTGTGTTCAAAAATGACTTGAATTGGTTGGTTTTTGTTTCTTTTGTGTAATTATGGTATTTGTTTGAAATACGATTGGGCTCATTTATTACTTTGTTTTCAATTTCAAAGTTTTTTTTCAATCCTTAATTTCATTTGTGAGTACACTAAGAATGTCAAGTCCAAACTGTACAAGTGGTATACTCAGAAGTGTCACCCTTTTATCACTTTTATTCTACTTTCTATCACTTTAATTCTATTCCTCCTTACTCCTGTAGTCAACCATTTTATTAGTTACTGCTTATCTTTCCTTTGATTGTTTTTAAAGCCAGCAGGAAATTGTTCCTGGCTTCACTTCTTTTTGATTTCCTCTGTGTCTGATCTGTAGACAATCTTTTAAAAGAGCCAACCCTGAGGGGTATCTTCCTTTTAATTATCTTACAGCCAACTGATTATGGACCTTAATTGCATCTGTAAGACCACTTCACCTTTGCCACCTAACATAACCTCATTAAGGGAATGACATCCTACCATATTCAAAGATCTTGGCCATAGTTACAGTGGATATTAGGTGTGTTCCTGGATCCAACCAAAGCCCACATTAGCTGAATCACACTTGGGGCATTTGCAGGACATTTGCCTTGTTAAAGAAAAAACTATTCATGACACTTGTTAATGATGGTAAGAATGACTTTATTCAAGGGAGAACTATTATAATAGGTATAAGGACCACTGCAATGGATTATTGGAGGCTGGGAGATGGGTCAACTCTGAGCAAAGACAAGTGAGAATTTACAGCCAAAGATCAAGAGTGGTGGGGTGGGGGTCAGTGGGTGAAAAAGTACTAAGAGGAAATATCAGGATTAAGGAGGAATTCTGGCTAAACCCACCTAACAGGATTCTTGCTCAAAGCAGGCCAGAGTGATCAGACATCACCTGGGGAAATGATCATGGACGTAGAATCTGATCAGATATGGAAGATGAGGGAATCTGGATAAATTGATTTATGAGGATTCTTGCTAAAAACGAACAGTGCAGAGAGAAACAGGAAGCCCAAATGTCAGGTATGGTTGAAAAAGAGCTCAGAGGAGTCTGAGTAGAGTTTGTTCAAGGAGAGACTCTGTCAGTCTCTACCCCTCACAAAAAAATATTTTTAACTAAACTTGTTTTGACTTAAGAAGAAAACCCAACATTTAATGTAAGTGGCCTTCACAGCTCTAAGATTTTACCTTACACTGGTTAAAACATTCAATTTCAGTATAATGGAGGCAGCCCTGCTGTACTGAATACAAAATATCCAGGTGGCTCTGAATCCAGAGACTGGATGCCATTGGGAGAAAGGAGGTACAGAACCTGAGGAGGTCAGGGCAGGGCGGGAGGCTCAGTTCCCACCTACACCAACTCCACCCTTACATAGTGTCCTGCCAACTTACTAGAAAGCAGTTGCAGGAAGAGTCACTCTCAGGGAAATATTTTCTTCTTTCGACTTGAAACTTGCCTTTCAGAAGACCCCCCATCCCATGTGCTGCACACACCGGTATATGCATACAGGGGGCCACTGTGGATGTTACTTACGATCCCTGTCCTGCCTGGCCCTGAGACACTTCTAAGGAGTGTCTCCCCTGCAAGTCCCAGGTTCACGTCCATTTCCATTAAAATCTCCAACGGCCTTTCTAACTTTGGGCCCACTTCTACTGCCTGCTTATCTTGCTTAAAATCCCTTCATCACACCCCCTCCCCACTCCTTGTCAAGTTCCCACTCCAGAGGTGGGTTCTTTCCCTGGCCCCCAGCTTCTCCCCTCAGGCCCTCAGGGGCAACCCCAGGACACTGTGCCCTTCCCATCCTGGGATTCTGCAGACAAAAAGAAATATCAGCAGAGAGATGGAGGAGAGCAAAATAGAGAAAGGATCTTGACCAGTAGTAGCAATATGAGCAGTCGAAGGATAGATCCAAATTCATTAGATGGTGTGAAGGTTAATTTTATGTGTCAACTTCCTCAGGCTAAGATAGGGCTTCCCAACCCCTGGTACCGGTCGTTGGCCTGTTAGGAACCAGACTGCACAGCAGGAGGTGAGGGGAAGGTGAGTGAGCAAAACTTCATCTATATTTGCAGCTGCTCCCCAGCACAAGCATCACCTCCTCAACTCCACCTCAGATCATCAGGCATTAGATTCTTGTAACAGCACTGGTCCCTGGTGCCAAAAAGATTGGGGACCACTGAGCTAAGGGATGCCCAGACAACTGGAGAAACTATTTCTGGGTATGTCTGTGAGCATGTTTCCAGAAGACATTGGCATTTGCTTTAGTAAACTGAATAAAGAAGGTGGCCCTCAGGCATCATCCAATCTGTTGAGGGCCTAATCCATTTCCCATTTTCTCTGAGGATATTCACTGGTGGTGCTTGCAGCTGCAGCATTTACCCTGAGATAACTGACAGATTACAATCCAAATCTTACCCCCAAAGTTTGCCATATACCTCCCCTGCTTTTCAGAGTATTACATCAAAATAGGACTGATACAGTTGGGACAGCTTGTTTGAACAGAAAACAGATGCTAAAAGATCTAAAAAAAAAGGGGAGGGATTGCAAAGGGGACAACTATAGCCAGATTCTGTGGTGAAATTATGGCACTGAAATGGTGTGACAAGAAGGAGGTGACAATATTGTCTACCTTCCACAATGATACTGTGATTGAAGTAGAGAGCAGAAATGGAAAGAAAACAAAAAAGTCATATGTCATTGTAGATTATAATGAGAATATGGGAGCAGCTAACTCAGCTGATCAGGTGCTCATTTCTTATCCAACTGAGCACAAAAGGCACAAGTTTTGGTATAAGAAATTCTGTCACCACTTTCTAAACATTACAATGCTGAACTCCTATATTCTGCTTAAGAAGAGCAATCCTGATCAGCCATGTGAACTTCGGACCAACGTTGATTGAAAAAATGCTGGAAAAGTATCATAAGCCAGGCAGCAACAATGCCTTCGAGGTCATCTGTGCTCTGATGATGTCACACCTCTTCACTTGTCTGGAAGACACTTCCTCAAGATCATACCAGTAACATCAGGGAATCAGAATCCAACTGGTTGCTGCAAAGTTAAAATCCAGAGAGAAATGTGATGTTTTGTGTGGAATGTCATATTTTGCTTGGTGTTGCTCTGTGCTTTGAAATTTACCACATGAAAAAAAATTTATTAAATACTGATCATCATATACATTTTTGTTGCATTAGGATTAGAAACAAAATCTGTTTAGAAATAACTCCAAGAATAGTTTTTATATTTTATTTTCACATTAAAAACTAGACACATTTGTTTCAGTCTCAAAGGGTGTGTTTACATAAAATTAAATTAATGCTGGCAGTGAGCTGCACTTTTTTTTTTAATGGGAAATAGACAAAATAGAACAAAAGAGTGAAGAAAGAATAAATTTGTTCTCTACTTGAACTGAGATATCCATCTTCTCCTGCCATTGGACATTTGCACTATCTTTCTAGAATGTGTGTGTGTGTGTGTGTGTGTGTGTACATAGTACACACTCTATTGGTTCTTGTTCTCTGGAGAATGCTAATACAGGTGCTTTTTAAATTTACAAAATACCTTACCTTTTAATTTTATTTTGTCAGATTCAGGTTGAGGTCTCAATTTTTTCCAGTCTTTTTTACATATTAAAAATATTCTTTGGTGCTTAGTAAATAATTTTATACTATTTCAGTACATACTTTGTAAGAATATTGATGTATTTTATATTAACAGACAAAACCTAGTTTAACCACTTAGTTTAATATTCAACCAATTTTTTTCCTAGTGTGCCTTGTCCAATTAGTGGGCTGTGAGCTAAAGTTTTCAATTAAATATATGTTCTCTTCAAGTTCCCTTTTCCTTTCTCTGCATAGACTGAAAGATAGGCTGAATTGATATGAAATTTTAATCTAGTGTGGATCATCTGTTCACAGTGAATAAATTGTTCAGAGTTATTTCCATAAAACACCCTTTTATGTTTTCCAGTGCCAATAATTAGGTCCTATGAATTTCAAATTTTTTATAGTTTATGTGATTTTCTGGAAAAGAGAAATGAAAGAATTCAAATCAATGTGATTAAAACCAGGAAAGAGAAGTTTCTCCTTTTCAGGAGTATGAAACATAGCCGAGAATCTTTAGCCAGTACTTGTTATTTTCTACTGACTGGCTTGCCCAAACACACTCACGAAAAGTCACAAAACAACTGGGTAGGAAAGAGACATAACTTTTCCCCCAATTTTTTCTTATTGCAGTAAAATACACATAATAAGATTACCATCTTAACTTTTTTAAGTGTACAGTTCAGTGGTGTTATATATATTCATAGTATTGTGCAATCACTACCATCATTCATCTCTAGAACCCTTCATCCTCTAAAAATGAAACATGATATCCATCAAACAATAACTCTCCATTCCTCCCAGTCCCCAGTCCTTAACAACTACTATTCTACTCACTGTCTCTATGGATTTCATCCATTCTAAGTACCTCACAGAATCATACGGTATTTGTCTTTTTGTGACTGATTTATTTCACTTGGCATGATGTCCTCAAGTTTCACCCATGTTGTAATATAATTTCCTTATTTTCCAAAGTAGAACATTTTGCCTACCCATTCATCTATTGATGAACACTTAGGTTGCGTCCACATTTTAGCTATTATGAATAATGTTGCTATGAACATAGGTGGATCAGATTTAAAATCTATTTTGTCTGATATTAGTATAGCTACCCTACCCTCTTTTGGGTGCTACTTGTATAGAATATCTCTTCTATACTTCCACTTTCAACCTATTTATGTATTCTGATCTAAAATGAGTGTCTTATAGAAGGAAAATACTTAGATAACGTTTTCTTTTTTAAATCCATTCTTCCAATCTCCTTCAAGTGGTTACCGATAAGGATTGACTTGCTTCTATTTTTTTGCTATTTGTTTTCTATATGTATTACCTCATTTTTGTCTCTCATTTTCTACATTCCTGTCTTATTTCGTGCTTGGTCGATTTCTTAGAGTGAAACGTTTAAATTTCTATAGCTGTGTCTTTGTGGTTACCATGGGGATTATATTTAACGTTCTAAAGTTATAAGACTAATTAGAATTGACAACAGTTTAACTCTGCTCCTTTATAGCTCTGTCCTGTCAACATAAGAATGTCCAAACCCGTAGAGAATTTTTATAAAAATGTATTTAAGTCAAACAAGATATACCTAGGAGCAAGATCACAACAGATGAAGAAAAATCCTTCATAGAATAACAGCTTGCAGTTTCTTTTATGCATTTGCGATTGAGGAATGTCAGGTATTAGAAGGAGGGTCTGAAAGGGGGTATTTCAAAGGTGTATTTACCTAGATGCACAGAAACAATGGACAGGGCTTGCTTAAGGCAAAGATAAGCCTTTTAGTAAAGAAGTTATATGCCTGGAGAGTGACTACCCACCACGACCTGTCCAGATAAGAATTTATGATCTAATCACCCTATGAGTTAACTTTCCATAGGACCCCTTTTTAATCTACAGTCCCCATTCCTTTTGGTTGTTAATATGAAAAAGTTACATTGTTATACATTTTATTCCAAAAAGATAAATAATTCTTTTTAACTGCATTAGTCTCTTGAATTATGTATAAAACAAAGAGTGGAGTTACAATCATAGTTACAATGATATTAACTTTTGAATGAATAATGTTTTTTTCAACATCCATTAGTCTCTTCAATCACATAGAAAACAAAAGTGCAGTTACAAACCATTGTTATAATACTAGTTGCTTTTATAATTTACCATGTATTTACCTTTATTGAGATCTTTATTTTTTCATACGGCTATGAGTTTCTGTCTAGTGTCCCTTCATTTCAACATTCAGGACTCTCTTGAGTGTATAACGCTGGGCAGGTCTAGTCTGGGAATGTCTTAATTTCTCCCTTACTTTTGAAAAATGGTTTTGCTTGATATAAGATTCTTAATTGGTTGGGTTTTTGGGTTTTTTTTCTATTAGGATCGTGGATATATCAGCCTACTGCCACCTGGCCTCCAAAGTTTTTGAGGAGAAATCTGCTGATAATCTAATTGAGGATTGCTTGTTTGTGATGATTTCCTTCTCTCTTGTTGCTTTCAAGATTGATTATAATGTGCCTCCATGTGGGTCTCTTTGCGTTCAATTAACTTAGAGTTCTTTTAACTCCTTGGATATTTATATTTATGATTTTCATCAAATATGTTATGTTTTCAGGCAGTATTTCTTCAAATAGTCTATCTGCCCCTCTCTCTTTTCTTCATCTTGGACTCCTATAGTGTATAAATTGATCCACTTGATGGTGACCCACAGGTTCCATAGGCTCTGTTTCCTTTTCTTCTGTTTTTTTCTGTCCTCAAACTCAGTAATTTCCATTGTTCTATCTTCAAGTTCACTAATTCTTCTGCCTGGTCAAATCTGACTCTGAAATCCTTTAGAAAATATTACAATTCAATTATTCTACTTTTCAGATACAGAATTTTTTTTAGGATTTAGATCTCTATATTCATATTTTCAATTTATTCATATATTGTTTGTTTTCTCAGTTTTATCCACATCTTCCTTTAGATCTTTTAGCTTTTCAAGACAGTTGTTTTAATAAAGTCTTTATCTAGTATATCTGCCATCAAATCTTTCAGAGACCGTTTGTGTTGATTAATTTTTTCCCTTTGAATGGGTCATACTTTATTTTTCTTTATAGGCTTTGTGATTTTTTTTCTTGAAAACTGGACATTTAAATTTTATAATGCGATGATTCTGGAAATCACATTTTCCTCCTTACCCAAGGTGGTGTTATTTTTGATTATGGTAAATTTTTAATGTTGTAGGCTACCTCTGAGCCAAGTATCACCCTGATGTGTAACTTTAAGTCTTTTCAGGTTTTTTCTGAGCCTGCCATCAGATCTTCTTCAGGGAAATTTTTGTTGAGTTATTTTTTTTTCTGTGAATGGGTCATGATTTTTCATTTCTTTGTATGCATTACAATGTTTTTCTAGTTTTATTGGTATATAATTAACATAAGGCATTGCGTAATTTAAGGTATACAAAGTGATAATTTGGTATATGTGTACATTGCTAAATGATTGTCACAATAATGTTAGTTGACACCTCTATCACCTTACATAATTACTTTTTGTTGTGAGAACATTTAAGATTTACTCTCTTAGCAACTTTCAAGTATATAATACAGTACTATTAACTATAGTCATAATGCTATACTTTAGATCCGCAGAACTTATTCATCTAATAAGGGGAAGTTTGTACTTTTGACATCTGCCCATTTCTCCCACCCCTTAACAATCACCATTTTACTCCCTGTTTCTATGAATTCAGCTTTTTTAGATTCCACGCACATATAAGTGACACTATACAGTATTTGTCGTATTTGTGTGTGTCTGGTTTATTTCACTTAGCCTAATGTCCCAAGGTCCATCCATGCTGTCAGAAATGGCAACATTTCCTTCTTTTATATGGAGGAATAACTCTTTATCCATTCATTTATCAATGGAATTAGGCGTTTCCATGTCTTGGCTATTGTAAATAATGGTGCAATAAACATACAAGTGGACAAATCTCTTCAAGATAGTAATTTATTTCCCTTTGAATATATGCCAGTAAATAGGTCTGCTGGATCATATTATAATTTTATTTGTAATTTTAAAGAACCTCCATACCATTTTTTACAATCTATGTGTCAATTTGCATTCCTACTAATAGTCCGCAGGAGTTTCTTTTTCTCTACAGCCTTGTCAACAGTTATCTTTCCATTTCATAATAGCCATTCTAACAGGTGTGAGGTGATATCTCATTTTGATTTGTATTTCCCACATGGTTAATGATTTTAAGCATCTTTTCATGTTGTTGTTGGCCATTTGTATGTCTTCTTTGGAAAAAATCTATCAGGCCCTCTGCCCATTTTTAAATTAGATTGTTGGTTTTTTGCTATCAACTTTTATGAGTTTTTTATATGTTTTGAATATTAACTTATCAGCTAGAAGGCTTGCAAAATTTTTTTTGCCCCATTTTACTTATCGATTTGCATATGTTGAACCATCCTTGCTTCTCAGGAATAAATCCTACTTGATCCTGGTGTATAATTCTTTTCATGCACTGTTGAATTTTGTTTGCTCTTATTTTGTAGAGAATTGTTATATCTACATTCATCAGGGACATAGGCTTGTTGTTTTCTTCTAGTGTACTTACCTAGTTTTGATATTAAGGTAATGGTGGCCTCATGACATAATTTTAAGAGCATTCTATCATATTTTTGGAAGAGTTTAGGAAGGATTGATATTAATTTTGCTTTAAATGTTTGGTAGAATTCACCAGTAAAGACCTCTGGTCCTGGGCTTTTTGTTGGGAGGTTTTACTTACTCATTCAGTCTCTCGCTAATTATTTGTTTAGGTTTTATATTTCTTAACCATCAGTCTTGGCAGATTTTATGTTTCTAGGAAGTTATCTATTTTTTTTTCTGCTCTGATCTTTGTTATTTCTTTCCTTTGAGTAACTTTGGGATTAGTGTGTTTATTTTCTAGTTTCTCGTTATGTAAAGTTATGTTGTTTATTTTAAGATCTTTTTAATGTAAGTATTTATTGGTATAAACTTACTTATTATACTCCTTTTGCTGCATCTCATTAGTTTTGAAATGTTGTATTTATATTTTTATTTGTTTCAAGTTTTTTTCTTTTGATTTACATTTGATACTTTTTTGTCCCATTGATTATTTGGGAGTGTGCTCTTTAATTTCTACCGATTTGTGAACTATGCAGTTTTTCTCTTTTTTTAATATCTAATTTCATATCATTGTGGTCAGAAAAGATATTTGGTATGATTTCAATCTTCTCAAGTTTGCTAACACTTGTTTTGTGACCTAATATGTCATTTATCTTGGAGAATATTCTGTATGCACTTAAAAATGTGTATTCTGTTGTGGTTGGCTACAATGCTCTGTATATTTCTATTTGTCCATTTGGTCTAAGGTATAGCTCAATTCCAATATTTCCTTATTGATTTTGGTCCTGACCTTTCCATTATTGAAAGTGAGGCACTGTGGTCCCCTACTATTATTGTATCGTCTATTTCTCCTTCTATAACTGTTAGCATTTGCTTAATATATTTAGAGGCTCGGAAGTTAGGTGCATATATATTTATAATTATTATATCTTTTTGATTGATTGGACCCTTTGTCACTATATAATGATCTTCTTTGTCTTTGTTACATCTTTTAAGTTAAAATCTATTTAATCTGATAAAAGTATAGCTATTCATGTTCTTTTTTGGTTTTCATTTGCATTTCATTTCATTTGCATATCTTTTTTTATTCCTTCACTTTCAGTCTATGTGTAGCCTTAAAACTGAATGAGTCACTTGTCAGCAGCACATATTTGGGTTGTCTGTTGTTTTTTACCCATTCAGCTATTCTATACCTATTTTAATTGGGGAATTTAATTCATTTATATTTAAAGTAATTATTTATAGGTAAGGCCTTACTAATATCATCTTATTAGTAGTTTTATGACTGTTTTGTGGGCCCCTTTTCCCTGTCTTCCTCTTTTACTGTCATCCTTTGTAAATTGTTAATTTTCTGTAGGGTATGTTTTCATTCCCTTTTGTCTTTTAGTCTTCAACTATAGATTTTTGCTTTATAGTTACCATGTGTATAGTTAACTCAGAACATAGACCCTCCACATACTCAGAAGACTGATAGCTGCACGGCCAGCAGCCAAGGAAGGCAGTATACAAAGAAGTTTCAGCAGTGCCTACTACCAAGAATGTTTTCTACTGATCTCGTGGACATTACCTGCTCCTGTAACCAAGCAGCCTATCTTGCTTTCATTTGTTTGAGAAGGTGGCTGCTCCCCAATCAAATAAGTCCTCCCTCTGCTTCTGTGCGCAAAAATCTCTGCTTGCTCTTGGTCAGCATCTTTATTCCTGCAGCTTTGACCAGCCGCTGATGAAGCTTCTCTGTCTGTAAGTAATAAACAGCATTTCTCACCCCTCTGGTCCTCCTGGTGATATTTTTGGAATATCCAAACCCAGGTGCAAGTTTCAGGCCTGTGGCTCCTGTGTTACACCATGAAGCTTGCATAAAACATAACATTTTATTTTATACTGACAACAACTTAATTTTTATTGTATACTAAATCTATCCTTTTACTACCCCTCATCTTTTATGTTTCTGATATCGCAATTTACCTCTTTTTATATGTTGTATCCATAAACAAATTTTATAGCTAGAGTTACTCTTAACACTTTTGTTTTTTAATGTTTATAGTAGAGTTAACACACCACCATATTCAAATTAGAGTATTCTGAATTTTACTATATACTTATCTTTAACAGCATATTATATATTTTTTATATGACTATAGCACTTTTATTTCAGCTTGAAGAACTCCTTTCAACCTTTCTTGTAAGGTATGTCTAATGGTGGTGAGCTCCCTCAGCTTTTTGGTAAAATCTTTACCTCACCTCATTTCTGAAAGAAAATTTTGTCAGGTAAAGTATTCCTTGTTTGGCAGTTTATTTTTTTCAGAATTTTGGCTTTACTATCCCACTCTCCTGGCCTGCAAGATCTTCTTCTCAAGTCTTTTCTGAGGCTTTCTCTTGGCATGTTAGATTGTTATCTAATTTTGCCTAGCTATGCAGTTAGTTTTGAATGTTCTAGTCTTTAATATCTGGCTCACAAAAGAGTAAAAAGAGAAAAATAAAGGTGAGTGAATAAAAAGACCATTGGCTTTTTAAATTTACTGGAAATCAAGCCAGTTGGGAATAAGGGCTTGCAACAATGGTGGGGGGGGCAGGGAAAGAGAGGTGCAGCAACAATGGGATGAGGTGCTGTAACAATGGCTGACTGCCTGTTTGTCTGCACCTCTGTGTTAGAGGCACCAATCAGCCATCAGAGCTCAGATCCTCCATATTTGGCAAACAGGGTCATTTTTGCCCACCCTGGCTTCTGTGAGCTGTGTACAAACTGCTCCTGCAACGCCTGCACAGGTGCCTGCCATAAGGCTAGAGGTGGAAAATGGGTATCAATTGCTACGCTCAGAGCTAAAATTGATGGAAATGACCACTATTTGACATCCAAGAGTTCCTCTGGAAGTTGCAAGCCTCAGTAGACTCAAGTTCCAGAAGAGGTCTATCACACAGATCCTGCCAGTGCCATTGTTTTCTAAGTGTAGAGACAGTTTCCTCCTGCTTCCTACTCTGCCATCTTCACAGAATCCTCCCTCAGTACTCTCTTGTAATCCTTTTTATTTCTTGTCAGTAGTAATATGCTTAATTTCATTTCCAATTTTAGTTAAGTTGTCTCTTTCATTCTTAGTCCATCTAGCTATGTTTGTTACTTTCGTTAATCTTTTCAATGAACCAACTTTTAGTCTAGTTTGCTATTGTTTTTCATTTTATCTCTGTTCTAATCTTTATTACTTCCTTCCTTCTACTGGTTTTGGGTTTAGTTTTTCTTTGTCTAGATCTTTAAGTTGTGTAGTTTGGTTACTGGTTTGAGATCTTTTGTAATGTAAGCATTTATAGCTATAAATTTTCCAGTGAGCACTGCTTTGCTATGTCCCATAAGTTTTGGCATGTTGTTTTTGTTTTGTAAGTATTTTTCAATATTTTCTTGTGATTTCTTCTTTCATCCGTTGGTTCTTTAAGAATGTGTTATTTAGTTCCACAGTTATGTAAAGTTTTCACTTTTCCTTCTCTTATTAATTTCTAACTTCTAGTTAGAGAAGATACTTTGTGTCATATCTACCTTTTAAATCTATTGAGACTTAAGCTGTGGCCTAACGTATGGTCTATCTTGTAGAATGTCCCACGTTCACTTAAGAATGTGTATTCTGTTGTCGTGTAGTGTCCTGTGTATATCAATTAGATCTGGTTGGTTTATTGTGTTGTTCAGCTCCTCAATTACCTCGTTTATCATTCGTCTCATTGTTCTACTCATTATTAAGAGTGGGTTATTGAAGGCTCCAACTATTATTATAGAACTTTCTATTTCTCCTTTCAGTTCTATTTTTACTTCAGATATTTTGATGGTTTGTGAAAATGTTTGTAATTGTTATATTCCCTGCAGTATAAAACCTTTTATTAATATATAATGTCCTTTTCCCTTGTAACATTTTCTGATTTAAAGTCTATTTTGCCTGACAATAATGTAGCCACACCTGCCTATTCTGATTACTTTTTGCATGAACTATCTTTTTTTACCCTGTCAAGTTCAACCTTTTTGTGCCTCAAGATCTAAAGTGAATCTCTTGTAGATAATCTATAGTTGGATCATGTATTTTTTTATCCATTCTGCCAATCTCTGTCTTTTGATTGGAATGTTTAATCCATTTAAAGTAATTACTGATAATCACTCTGTCTGACATCAATTTATATGACAAAGCATAATAATAAAAACAGTATGATATTGGCAGAAAAACAGACACATGGACCACTGGAACAGAATTGAGAGTCCATAAGAAAACCCATATTTATATGGGCAAATAATTTTTAACAAAGGAGCCAAAAAATATACAATGGAGAAAGGAAAGCTCTCCAATAAATGATGCTGGGAAAATTGGAAAGCCATCTGCAAAAGAATGAAACTAAACTGTTGTCTATCACTACACACCAAAATTCACTCAAAATGGATTAAAGACTTGAATATAAGACTTGAAACAATAAATTAAATAGAAGAAAACATAGATACTAAACTCACGGACTTTGGATTTAGACAGAATTTTATGAATTTGACCTCAAAGTCAAGTGAAGTAAAAGCAAAAATAAATGAATTGGGGCTATATCAAACTAAAAGGCTTTTGCACAGCAAAAGAAACCATCAACAAAACAAGAAGGCAACCATCTGAATGGGAAAATATATTTGCAAACAATGCCTCTGATAAGGGCCTAATTTCTAAAATATATAAAGAACCCATACAACTCAACAATAAAAAAAAATTAAAGATGAGCAGAGGACCCGAAGAGACACTTCTCCCAAGAAGACATACGAATGGCCAACAGATATGAAAAGATGCTCAACTTCACTAGCTATTAGGGAAATGCAAATCAAAACCACTGTGAGATACTATCTCACACCTGTTAGAATGCCTATCATCAACAGGACAAATAATAACAAGTGTTGGAGAGGTTGTGAGGAAAAAGGAATGCTCATACACTGCTGGTGGGAATGTAAATTGGTACAGCCACTATGGAAATCACTATGAAGTTTACTCAAAAAACTTAAGAATAGAATTACCATATGACCCAGGAAGCCCTCTTCTGAGCATCTGCCCCCCAAATTGAAAACATTTATCCATAGAGATATATGTACCCTGATATTCATAGCAACATTATTCAGAGTGCCCAGGACACAAAAGCAACCAAAGTATCCATCAATAGATGACTGGATAAAAAAAGATGTGGTACATATATACAATGGAATATTACTCAGATATAAGATAAGATGAAATACTGCCATTTGCAACAACATGGATGGATCTTGAGGTTATCATGCTAAGCGAAATAAGTCAGACAGAAAAAGTTGAGAAACATATAGCTTTACACATATGTGGGACATAAAACTGAAAACAACAAATGAACAAGACGAACAGAGACTCGTGGACATGACAGTGGACTAGTGGTCACCAGAGGGAAATGGGGGTAATGGGGAGGTAGATAGGGGTAAAAGAGGTCAAATATTTGGTGGTGGAAGGACAGTCATTTCTTACATGACTGTCTTTCATGTTTAGTTAATTTTATTATTGTGAAATATTTGTTTTTTTTAAATTTCCTTTTGTGTATATTTCATGGCTATATAACATTACAAAGTTATAACTCTCTGATGTGAATTTATACCAGCTTAACTTCAGTAACATATAAAATTTCCATTCCTATTACAGCTCTGATCCTACTCCCTTTCAGTTATTGGTGTCACAAAATTACGTCTTTATGCATTGTGAGTTCAAAAATATAGTCTAATAACTGGATATAAAAATACATTGGTCTCTTAAATCATGTAAAAAAAACAAAAAGTAGAGCTACAAACCAAAGTTACAATTGTACCAGCTTGTATAATTATTTGTATATTTGCTTTTACTAGCAATTTTTATGTATTTATAAAGCTTTGAGTTACCGTCTAGTGTCCTTTCATTCCAACCCAAAGGACTCCTTTCATGCAGGGAAGGTATGTGGTAAAAAACTCTATATCTTAATTTCACCCTCCTTTCTGAAAGACAGTTTTGCCAGATAGAGGATTTTTGACCAACATCTTTTTTTCCTTCAATACTTTGAATAGATCATCAAACTGCTGCCATCGGGACTCCAAAGTTTATAATGAAAAATCCGTTGAAGATCGTATTGGGATAAATATGATAAAAGCTATCTTTCTTTCAGAAAAGTCATTATCAAGAGTCAGCGGAGCTATTCTAGCTTCCAGAGACTTTTCTGCAAACTCCAGAGCATGAAGGCCACCAATGTTATAATATTATTCCATATGATTGACTCCACAGAAACATTCTTCTTAGTCTCAATGTTAGCAAGGAAGACATGTTTGATTATCTGCAAGACCATGGCTATATAATAGAGAAAGAGGGCCGAGGCAAATTCTGGCAGGTAGTATCTGCTGTATAGTACTACCACCGGAAGGGCATTGTCCATAGGGACCTAAAGCCAAAGAACATGTTTTTGATGCTAAGATGAATATAAAAGTTGCAGACTTTGGCCTCAGTAACAAGTTTATCAGCCATAAATGGAATATTTACTGTGACAGCCCCACCTTATGCTGCCCCAGAACTCTTCCAGTGCCAAAATTACGATGGCACCACAGTGGATATGTGGAGCCTGGGAATTGTTCTGTATTTCATGGTCATTGGATCCTGCCTTTTGTGGGAGAAGATTTTTCTGGGAGCTGTGGCAGCATTTGTTGTTGGTTGTTGTTGTTGTCATTTGAATGTGAAAACCTCTTACAGAAATTGATGATCCTCAATCCCAGCAGCAGAGAAACTGTAGAGGAAATAATGAAGGACCTGTGGATAAACATGGGCCAGGAGGATGAACTCAGACCTTACAGCGAGCCACCTTGTGATGAAAAGGGCCCCAGGGTGATAGACATTATGATAACCATGCACTTTGAGTGGGACCAGACCTAGGCTTCATTAAGTAGCAGGATGTATGACAGTGTGATGGTCATGTATCTGATCCTGAGCTCCAAGAAAACCAAGGTGGAGGGCCACACCATCACAGTAAGGCCCTTTCCTTCCCCTGAACCCAATAGCCACAGTTCTTACCCAATCCATGAGATTCAGCCAGTAAAATTTAGTTGTGGTGATCTTACTTTCTCACCTGGATCATTAAGGTAGAAAATCAGTGGCCTGAGGACCAGGAATCAGGGCAGAAGTCCAAAGAGCCTAATAGTCCCCCATAACAACATGGAATTGAGAACCACCGCCCCCAGCCCAGCCCCCTGGCATGGCCTCCCCCTCTATCTACAGCACCAGCAGCAGCAGTAATAACAATGGAGCCTCAGAGGAAATCAACTGTCCCCGGGTGTGTCTTATAATGGAAACTCTCTCTAGCCTGGGCATCCTACTGGTATGACCCTAGCTTCTCCTTCTGGCCACAGCCAGGACTAGCAGAGGGTGGTTGGGAGAATCTTGAACTTTATCCTAAGACATCTCTGCTTTAGGCCACCCAGAAAGAATCAGCATGATGAGCATAATACAATAAAGCCAATTTAAGCTCATGATGGATGGCCAAGGCAGAGCCACAAAAACTGTGGGGAAGTGAAGCCACACTCCTTGCAATTTAAATGGAGAGCAAGAAGATGCTAAGCTCCAGGGAGGCTGGCAATGTGGTGCAGGAGATCGATCAGAAGTTGGGTGCAAACGGCTGTGGGTGGGAGCAATGCAAGAAATACACGTGTGTGCAAGGGCCTCCAGGCAAGGGGACTTGGTCCGGTAGACCGTGTAGGTCTGCAAAATGCAAGGGTTCTCTGCAATTCAAATCAGGAGGATATGGAGCATCTCTGTGGCCTCAGAAGCATTATATTCAAAATACCTCGTGAGCTTGGAGGATGGCCTGGAACCCCTGGAGTACAAGAGAAGAGTCTGCCCTTCAGATTCACCCCTCAGCCCCAACATGGGTGATACTGGACATTATTTCCTAGGACCTTTCTCTCCTCCCCAACCTTTCTCTTACTTTTCTTCCATGTTTGGGAGAGCAGTTTTTAATAAAGTGCTGAGTTCTTCCAAATTTTGTAATAAAAATCAATGCTCCAGAAAGATGCATCAGATAGTCTGTTTTACATTCTCCTTGCACAGAACTAGGATTGTGCATCCTCCAGTTTAAGAAGCATGTAGTAATGAAGTACTTGGATTTAATCAGAACAGCTAATGGAAAAATTACATAAGAGAATTATCACAGGAACTTCCAACGGCACAAATGTGATTCCAAAGGTGAAAGGCTATGAGCTGTACTGCAGGGCAGAAAGGCAAAAATTGCATTACCTTCCTATACCGATATTACCTAACATTTGTAGAAAGACTGAGAGGGGCTTTGGGTCTTGTGGCCTGTGCTAATTATGACCAAGAGGTCTACAATGGGATAACAAGGTCTTGTAAAACCATTTCTGGCAGAGAAGGCAAGAGTGGTCACAGAAGTGACGTGGCTGTGGGCCACAAAGCAGCTTAGGGGTCACTTACCTGTGCAGCTGAGCTTCCCAACTATAAGGTAAGAGTCAGACTTTTCCCCTATCTCCATCAGAAAGGGGCTCCAATGCATTTAGGGCACTCCCTTCAGGTAGGCCGGTTATGGAAGTGAAACCGGTGGCAATGTTGGACCCTATCCTGTACCTTTGTATGCGATGGGTACAAGGGGAAGAAGAAATGGGAAGACTGGTGCCATACACATTTCAGAGTAGGAGGAGAAGGAAAAGAGTCTTTAAGGGTGCTATTCTGACAAGATGTCACCCTCAGGCTTTTGCCGCATGCAGAAGCTTCTGGTGTAAGAAAAGCAGGCCTGACGTCTTACATTTGGTCTTTTGACACAGCTGGTGTTTTCTTCCAGAGGGTTGCCTTGGGGAGCTCAGAAGTGTCTGGAACACATTCCCACTCTGCAGCTGAAGGTCTAAGTCTGCCGTGATGCATCCAGGACGTTATTTCAGCAACCTTAACTGCAATGGGGGCAGACAAAATAGCAGTAAAGGGGCTTCTCCATAGGTTTTAGGGGCTGAATGTTACACTCCTTAACTCAGAAAGAGTCTCCTAGCTTAAAGGAATAAATTTCAGTGGTTAAACTGACGGGGAGCCTTTCCCTAATCCATTGGTTGAGAATCTGGAAGGTGGTCCCTAGGGCCTGAGGCTGTTGTCTCAGAATCAACTCACCTATTTCCTTGAGGTCTTCTCATAGTCCTTTGATGAGTGGTGGTGGCTGCCCACACAGCATCTCATAAGGGGAGAGCCCTGTCTTCTTGTTTTGAGCTGACCTGATTATTAATAGTGCAATGGGAAGGATTTCGTCCCTATGTAGATATGTCTCCTGACAATTTTCCTAACTGAGTCTTAAAGGTCCTGTTCATGTGTTTCACTTGCCCCGAATTTTGTGGTCGATAGACTGTATGCAATTTCTATTTAATATTTAAATTTGGCTAGCAGCTGCATTATTTCTGTTACAAAGGCTGGCCCATTATCTGAGCCAATGGTCATTGATAGGCCAAATCGTGGAACAATTTCTCAGAGGAGCAGTCTGGCTACTTCTCAGGCCTTCTCAGTCCAGGTGGAATAAGCCTCTACCCAACCGGAATAGGTGCATACAAAGGCCAAAAAGATCCTTGAGGCCCCATGATTGAGGCATTTCAGTGAAGTATACTTCGAGTTCCTCAAAGGGGGTGCCACCGACACTTTGCACCCCTGGTGGGACACATGACCCTTGCCTGGGTTTGTTGCGGGCACAGATTTCGCACCATTCACACACCACTCTGGAGATGCTAGAGAGCCAGGAGACGTAGAAGTACTGGCTCAGAGTGGTTTCTAGGACAGTGCAATCAAGGTATGTCCTTGGGTGAAACTGCTTGACAAAAGCTGGGGAATGCAATTCGCCTATCCTTGAACTTCTACCATCCACTGGGGAGGAGGCTTTCCTCTTCAATCTTAAATCAGGCTTCTTCTTGAGGTGAGTACTTGGGGTTCCATTTGGCTAAGGGACTAGGAAATAGGGAAGCAGTTAGAGCCATAGGCCTGGCCATTTCTTTGGCCTCTGCCAGTTTGGCAACATGGTCTGCCCTATGGTTGCCCTGGGCCATTATGGTGTCCTTTTTGTGATGTCCTCTGCAGTGCATGACTGCTACGTTCTTGGGGGCCTACACAGCATCTAAGAGTTCTAGAATTTCCTTTCATACTTTATATCTTTTCTCCTAGAATTGATTAGACCCTTCTCTTTGTACAGGGCTCCATGTACATGGAGGGTGGTGAAGGCATGCTCAGAGTCAGTGAATATATTAGCACACACTCCTGCTGCCAGCTGAAGGGCACGGGTCAAGGCGATGAGCTCTATCTTTTGTGCTGAAGTTCCCCTAGGCAGAGGTTTCGCCTCAATGGTAGAATGTAGGGTCACCACAGCATATCCTGTAAGGTGTTTCACTCTCCTCACAAAGCTTTACAATCAGTGGTCTGTCAAGTTGGGTTGACTGGAAAACACTTCATTTATGACTTCAATGCAATTGTAGTCTGGCTGGCTGGGCCCAACGGGTAGCAAGGTGGCTGGGTTCAAGGTTTGTACTACCTCTAGTCGGATGTGTGGATTCTCACACAGCATTTCTTAGATTCTGACTGTCCGGGCATTAGTTAGCCAGTATTGTCCCTTGTAGTCTAGCAATGTCATTACTGAATGTGGTACTCAAACTGTCAGTTCTCGCTCCATAGTCAGTTTGTCGGTCTCTGACACTAGGACCATGGCAGCTAATGTTTGCAAGCTGGGTAGCCAGCCCTGAGTGATAGAGTCAAGCTGGAGAGATAAGCCATGGGACGGTGCCAAGATCCTAGCAGTTGGGTTAAGACCCTTACTATGACACCCATGCGCTTGTGTACATACAGAAAGGAAGATTTGTTTTGGTCTGGGAGTTCTAGTCTGGGGGTGTTAGTGAGTGCCTGTTCGATTTTTTCAAAGGCCTTCTGTTGCATAGATTCCCAGAGTAGGGGCTCCCATTCTCCACATTTTGTGGCTTCATAGAGGGATTTAGCCAGGATGGAGACATTAGGTATCCAGATTCTGCAGAAGTCAGCTGCTCTGCGAAATTCGCAGACTTGTCTTCGGGTGGTAGGGACGGGAATTGAGCAGACCATTTGTTTCCTTTCTGGGCCACTGTGACAGATGGCAGCTGAGGTATTTGACTCTTTCTTGGCAGATTCGAGCCTCCTTTTAGAGACCTTGTAACATGCTTCCCAGAGGAAATTGAGGAGTACATGCGTTCCTTCCATGTATTCCTCATAGGTTTTTCCTGCTAAGAGGAGGTCATCTACATACTGGAGTAACATACAGCTGTGTTGGTTTGCCTGGAAGGCCTTTAAATGTGAGGCTAGAGCTGTCCCAAAAATAGTTGGGGAATTTTTGAACCCCTGAAGCAATCACATCTATTGCGACTGGCCCTTGTCTTCACTTTTAGGGCTTTCCTATTAGAAGGCAAAGATTGGTTGACTCTGAGAAATCAGGCGAATGCAGAAGAAGGCATCCTTGAGGTCCTGACAGGTGAAATAAGCTGCCACAGCAGGGATGAGGCCTAGGAGGGTATATGGCTTGGGGATGACAGGGTGCAGGGTGACAGTCACCTGTGTGACTGCTCATAAATCTTGGACCAGCCAGTATTGGTCCTTGCCTTCTGAACTGGCAGGAGAGGTGTATTCCAGGATGATTGGCAGGGACTAAGAATTCAATACTTCAGAAGTCTCTAAATGTTTTTAGATCCCCACTTGTGCTTTATGAGGGATGAAATACTGTTTTTGGTGGGCTGGCTCAGCAACTGGTTTTAACTCTACCACTACTGGAGGAATGTGTCAGCCCATTCCTGGAGGATTGTCTTCAGCTTACACTCTAGGCAACTTGAAGGGGAGCTTGGGTTACTTGGGATCCTTCCGTGAGACTATAGAGGTGCCACTCTTCTCCTGGGGGAACCATGAGCGACATGATCCTTGCTTCTGGCCTCCCTAAGGTTGGGGCTGCTTGGTCATGTATGTCAAAGGTAATTTGAGCCTGCAGTTTTCTTAAAAGGTCTTGTCCCATCAGTGCCACAGGGCAGTCGGACAGATACAGGAATTCGTGGACAACTTCTGGTCCTCTTAGGTTACATCGGCGGGGCTGTGGGAAGGGACAACAGACTTGTCCCCTGGCTACTCCCATAATGGTAGCTTGTCTTTGAGAACAGGAGCCCACAGGCCAAGTTACAACTGGGTGTTCAGCTCTGGTGTCAACCATAAAGTCAAAAGGTTGGCTCCTGACTATCATTTGGACCATAGGCTCCTGGGGACCTCGCAGAATGGAGCTCTGTCTGGCCTAGTGGGGGCAGCATAGGCTTCTTTTCTTTCAACTGACCTTGGGAGGGTGCAAAGGCTTGGTCTAGGAGGACCGTACAGTTCTCCTCTAGGCAGACTCTCAACCAAGGGGGTTTGGTGAGAACTCTCGCCTCTTAAGAATTGATATAAGAGAATTGATTTAGGTGGCCAGCTTGACCTGTAATGACTAGAGAGACCTTTGCAGTGATTTCTTTATCAAGCGCTCCCTCCGCTGGCCATACAATGCCAAAAGAGGGGCAGTCGATCTCACAAAGGGTGTGGAGTTACTATAGGGTGAGTTTAACTCCATAAAGTCTGGATAACACTTTTTGAAATTCTCCTTTTATTATTATTTATTATTATTTATGCAGACAGCACCTGGTCTTCCTAGGTGATCTCCCATCCAAGTATTAACTAGGCCCGACCCTGCTTAGCTACCGAGATCAGACATCGGACTTGTTCAAGGTGGCATGGCCTAGACCATGGACCATGGCGCCACTGCGGCGTGAACCCAGGACCTTCTGCGTGTAAAGCAAATGTGCTAACTGTTACACTATAGAACCATATCCCACTTTTTGAAATTTTTAAGCATACAACCTAAAGGCGTCTATTTACTTTGTTGTCTGCCCATCCTTTCACCCATGGTCAGTTTGCACATGCACTCAGAGATTCACTTTGCCCATTTCTGGCCGCTCCCCTCGCAGAGATCTTTCAGGCACCTCTTAGCAATCGGTGGGTCGGTATAAACCCTGATTCAGATCACTGGAGTCGACTCTTCACAGAGATCCAATGACACCACCCTAAACCGTATGAGGTTTGCCACAGAACCACGGATAGGGGCTCAACTTTTGCTTCTTTGCAAGACCACATCTCAGTCATATGCAATCACACACCAAACATACTCTACTCTCTGCCCTATATATCTAAGAGATCACACACAGTTTCCTCTAACAAATGTAATCAGGTGACCTCGGGAATTGATCGGACTCCCCTTCTGTCCTCTAACGAACAGGCTGTTCCTGGGACCCGGGTCCTTACCACTCAGTCTGGCAGTACTCCTGGGCTGGTACCCATGCCTCTCTGGGTTCCATTGTGCTTCTGAGGTGGCCACCCAAGGTCACTGAAAAAAATATTTCTCCACTTACGGGCAAGGGGCCTGTTGGCACACCAAAGAGAGTCCGTGTCTCCCTGCGTCTTGGGGGCTGACCCCGAAGACAAGGGAGGCCAAAAAACCCTGCCCTCTCTGCATCCTGGATGAGCCCACAGGAATGTTGTGGGATTCTCAAATGAAGAGATGGGACACCAAGACTATAAGCAGGAAGCAGCGTTTATTGATGCTGGCAATGGCTCGGTGGATTCTTATCTGAAGTCTGAGCCCTGATTGTAACATAACAGGCAATTTTACATAGTCTTGTCATCCTTACAGAGCTACAGATATAAGGAAGAACATCAACTGGTTGCCGAGCCATGAAACAACTGATGTTAGTTGGAGAGTCCTTGAGGTGGGAGAAGAGCAGTCAGAACAAACTCATTCTAGCAGGAAATGGGCAGGCAGGGTTATGCTGCCACAGAGGTGGTGGGTGAGGCTGCAGGGGGAGTGGTTAGACCAGCATCCCTAGTTTCCAGGACCACTTCCACTGGAGCATTTTGATTTGTGTCTTCTAATTTATTTTATTTTATTTTATTTTATTATTTTGTAACACCTATAGCACTTGGTATTCCTAAGTGGTCTCCCATCCAAGTACTAACCAGGCCTGACCCTGCTTAGCTTCCAAGATCAGATGAGATCTGCACGTTCAGGGTGACATGGCTGTAGACTGTGTCTTCTAATTTAACCATCTCCCAGCTCAGGGGTTAGACAGCAGTCAGTTCCAATGACAGAATGCTCTGCTAAAGAGACTTTTTCTTTCTGTGAGGTCTGAGCTTTGCTGGCTAGGCCAGTGGTTGCCTCTGATCTCCCTCATTAGTCCCAGCTCAGTTTCACAGGAAGAGCTTTGGGTTTTGTTCTAAAGAGAAGGGCATCCATGAGCAGAGAAGGACATGATCAAATTCCACTGGACAAGATGCTTCTGGCTGTGGGTGCGCAACGGGCTCGATGGGAGAATGGAAGCCAGGAACCCAGGAGGAGGAAGTCATTGTAGTCATCTGAGAAAGAAGACTTATTGTGAACTGGGAACTTGGTAGAAGGTGGGGGGAAGAGAAGGCATGGAGGAGTAGAAAATGAATAGGGTAGGGAGGGGAGAAATTGAATGAGGAGGGGGCAGCCCAGAGGCATTGGAAAGTAGCTCCTGCAGGACTGGCTGAGGACGTGTCTATCCAAAAAGAGAGAAAGGAAAGAATTAAGAACAAATTTTAGATTTTTGACTTGAACTAGGAAGACAGGTGCTTTTTATTGAGATAGAGAAGATGGGGAAGACACAAAATTTGAGGCAGAAACTCAAGAGTCTGCTTTGAAATCTAGTAAGTCTAATAAGCCTCATTAGAATGGTCCAGTATTTTTCCCCATGGCAAAACTCCTTCAAAACAAAAATTTTTAAAGCAATATGGTAGTTATTGTATAGTACATCCTGATTGTCTTTACAGTTTTCTTATTGATAGTTAAGTTGCTTCCAATTTTTGCTCATTATACATAACACTGCAGTGAATATTTTGTACAGAAATCTTTGTCAGTATTTCTGATTATTTTCTTCCTATAAATTTCCAGAAGTAGACTTACTAGGTCAAAGTCTATAAATATTTTCTATTTCCTTAATGCATATTGTCAAAGGAGGTTCCAGAAAAAATGACACCATCTATATTATCCAGAGGAGCAACTGAGAGTGCTGATCCCACCGCATCCTCGCCACCTTGACTAGTACAAGTTCTCTGAATCCTTGCTAATTAGATATGGGAAATAATATGTTAGTCCAGATGCTGTGCCCATGGATGATCTGATTGATGGGGAATAGAAGAGGAGAATTTTTTCTAAGAGTTTAGATGTGGCTCCACTGAGTTGTAAATGTTTTCTTTCCTGCAACATTATCTTGGGGGATGAATGCAGGTGTATGTTGTGTCACTTTCCTCATGGGGTTTAGAGCCTCCACCTGACCCCTAGTCGCTCCCATTAGATATTTTGCTATTGTTCTCCCACTTTCCTGCCCTGTTATCTTTGCTGGACAGAGAGCCTCAGAGTTAGTAATGGATTTCCACCATCAATTTGCTAGCAAAACTAATGAAAAGCACCTACTGGCTCATGATTTTCAGCTAATTCCTGAATTATTAAATACTTAGTGTAATTTATCTGATGGACAATCTTTTAAAAACCTTGAACTTGGAATAGAGGGTGGTTGAATGATGGGAGGGAACATTAAATGGGGTTTGGCAGAGATGTCTAGCTGGCTCCCAAAGCACTGTCCTTTTCTCTTTTAGAGCAACTGAACACCAGACTTTTAACTGGGCACAAGGGGCCCAAGGCTACGGAATTGCCTGGCCTCCTCTGCAGCTAGGTTGGCTATGTCACTTCACTCTCTCTCCAAGTTGGGAAAGAAAGCAATTTGTGTGACTTCTAGAATATTCTTAGGACAGAGAGGCAGGCTCTTCTGCTTCTCTCTCTGTCCTGCTTCTAGGAATGTAAATAAACTCCAGAAGCTTCATCCTGGCCTATGTCCACCTTGGGCAAAGGCAACTCTCCTGGGATAACAGCACTGAGGGAGAGAAGCTTGTTAGACCATCCCTGGACTGTCTACCTTTAGACCCAAACATGAGAGAGACACAAAGTTCTGTCTCCCACTCTCCCATGGGGGCCCTTTGGTAAAGCAGCTGACCCTTATCCTAATCAGAACAACTGTCTTGGAGGGGACTTTTCTGTGTGGTTCTCTTCAGTCAGGACTCTCCAGGAACCACAGTTGTCTGAAATTTTCAGGCTTCCACTCCATTCGGTGACAGCCAAGTTCAGCCGTAACCTACTCTCCAGTCCAAGTATTTTTCTGGAAATCTAATGCGTGAAAATTGATGCTCTTGACTAAATGAGTATGGAGCTAATATCTTCCAGGGAGGTCATATTGTTATTCTTCCCACATTTGTGCAGCCCCCATTCTTTCCTAAAGATGTAACTTACTTGAAATATGCTGTGCTCTTTTCCCTGCTAATATCAGTAGATTCTAATTAAATAATTCAAGAAACAGGCCATCTCATGTGTGATGTAACTTGATTATTGCTAGAAAAATGAGTTTGGAACCACCGAGTTTCCTACTAAACTGATAACTTTAAAAACTTAATTTGAAAAAATAAAAATTAAAAAAAATAAAAAATAAAAAATAAAGTTTAATTTGGGAAAAACAGCCAAATTCCATTTGTTGGAAGAAGTATGAAGGCAGAATGTAAGATCTGGTCAAGACTTGGCCTGAGGAGACAGATATTTAGGACTCCCTGGGTGTCAGATGTTGTCTATATAATTTGATATGTCCTCCACCTTTATATAACTTGCCATTTTCTGGTGAAAAGGAACTCTAATATATATTTTAAAATTAAACTCATTGAGAACAATGCAAAAAGTTGCATAGTTCATTTGTTCTTCATTTGTTCATGCTAAAGTGTCTCCAAAGTATCTTGTTAATCAGGGCTGACTTAATAATAGTATATTAATAGGAAATTTGAGATATAGTAAGGCCAACAGGTCAAGGGATAACTGGCATGGAAAGTATAATTTATTACTCATAGTTCCCAAGTGGAGGGGACATACTGTGTCATAGAGGCCACATGGGGAAATACTGGGTTTGGTAAGGAGGCAGAGGGAGAGGGGAAAACTGTGGAAAATCACCTTTATGGTGATTTCTTCAGGAAAAAAAATGGGTGAGGCACAGGAAGTAAGCTCAGGATTAACTGTGTGAATAATTTCAGGACTCTAGAATATGGGGGCTTCCCTGGTTGTCTGGTACCTGACCCTAGGTGAATGGGGCAAGAAGACAGTGGCTTCAAGTATGAGAGCCATAGAACTGGTGGTTAAGGGTGGCCTCTGGATTGGCTGATTTGTATTTGAAAAGCAGTCTCAGGAGTAGGATTCCTCCAAAGGAGGCAGTGATGAGGGGTCAGGAGGCTAAAGGAAGGTGAGTCAAGCATGTCATTGAGTGGTCCAGAATAAGGCTTATTTGATAGATACAGTAGGCAGATGTTTAAGCAACAAGTTTACAGAAGCTGGCAACATAGTCAATGCAAGTGTTCAGCTCAAATGCTACCTCTTGGGAAAAGCCTTCCCTGCATATACAATCTATAGTGACAGCTTTCCCACCCCAAACCTCATTAGTCATTACCCACTTCATTTCCTTTATAGTATTCAGAGTCCATTACCTTTTTCAGAACTTGGCCATGATTCCCCTCTAACCAGATGAAAAGTCTTCACAGTAACTTCAAGGTCCTGCGAATTTCTGCCACCACTGTTCCCTCTCTTATCTCTGCTTTTTTCTTCGTAGAACTTATACCTTCTGACTTGTTATGTTATGATCATCCTAGACATCTTCCATGAAGGTGTGGGGCTTGTCTTTACCATAAACACCTAGAAACTAGACAAAGTACGTGAAACAACGCTTCTTGTTCATTGGACAATAGGCAGGCAGCCCATGACAAAGGGGCTGGCTGGGACCATCCAGAGACAAGTCTGAAGCATGTTTGGGGTAATGTTGCAAAGTGCCCTAAGGATTGCACCAAAATTTGGGCTTTGTCTCTTTGTCTCTTTGTAATATTCTAGCCTGGAAAGGGGTGGGGTGGGTAAGTAGGAAGCATAGTCAAGCTCCACTTTGCAGAGCCCAACCCCTGAAAACTCAGACCAAATATGAGGCAGGTTCAGCAATAGTCCCAGCAGAGGCACACAGGAGGGACCCCACCCACTCTTAGGATCATGGACTTTTCCTTTTTCTGGGTGGATCATGATGGCTCGATGAGCCTAAGTACCTAACACTTAGCAGTGCTGGTCTGTTGAATGAAGACTCAGAAACTCTCTGGGAGCTATGAGAACTGAGGAAAAAGTGGAACTTGGAGGCACTAGAGGTGGAGAAGAGGATCTCCCAAGTTTCATAGTGTGGACTAAGGTCTTTCTGGGCTGGAAACATTGACAGCTCAGCCCCTACCCTGAGTTGGGGGTGTTAGTAAGAGCCGTCTGGAGCATGAAGTTTCTTAGGGAGATGGGAAGAGATAATGGGAGGATATGAAATGACTCTGTGACTCTTGGACTTCCACACCCACCCATCTGTTCTCAGTGCTGGGAGGTAGCAGCTTATTATGTTTAGGACTGTCCCCATCAGAGCAGCTGCTATCCCAGGATCTAATTTTGCCTCTTGTTCTGGGTGAGACAAGAGGAAGGAGATTTTTATTCACATGCAGCTGACAGACTAGTGGAAGAGATAAATACATACATACATACATACATACATACATACATACATAAATAGTGAAATATATACAAAGTCAGGTGGTGATATATACTATGGAGAAAACTAAAATCAGAAAAGACATTTAAGCTAATTCGTGAAGGCATTTAGGGAGCAAGAAATATAGTGGGCAGGGTATCCCAGGTTGGGAGAACAGCAAGGTCCTGAGGTCACTATGGGGCACAGGTTGAGATTCTTCATTTTTAGTCTGGATTTTTAGTTTTGACTTGAGTCTATATTTTGCTTTTATTTGTAATTCTCGAGTTCACCTTCCTAAGTTATTAAGTTGAGCCTGAGTTACCAATCTGTTGAATTCAATAAATTCTATTTCAGTGACTCAAAGTGAAAAGACAGACGAGTTTACTGAGTAGCCTCCCTGTTAGGCACCAGGAAGCTATGAAATGAACATGACAGGTCTCTAACTTGATGACTCAGTTAATGAACTTATTTGAAGTACTCAGTCCCCTTCCTCTCTGCCCACTCCACATCTCACTGGGTCGCAAGCTCCGATTCTAACCCTCTGTCACACCTTCAGTCCTCCTGAACATCTCCGCCTGGGTGTACTTCAAGCTTCTCAAAGTTAATGTGTCCTAAACTGAATATATCTCTTGCCTCATAACTGTTTCCTCTTCTTGAAATCCCTTACTCTCTGTGAGGAATGCCACCAGTGGCTCCATCCTTGAGCTCCACCCGTCAGACGTGTCTCACCCCATCACCCCACTGCTGTGGGGATTCCCATCATCTTCTTTCATCCTCTTCAGCCTTGGGATGTGCACTGACCTCCCCATCTTCACAAAACCCCTGGGAGCAGGTAGAATTATACATGTGGACACTGAGGCCACACAGCCCGGTGTTGCTGAAAATGACAAACAATATTCTGGAGCAGAGGACAAACGAGGGCTCCCTGAGCGACCAGAGCACAAGCTGTTGTGCTGGCAAGGCCGCCAAAAGTGGGTGAAGCAGACATCACACTGCAGTCCCTCCCACCGTTGCCTGTGTTAGAGGGCCCTTAGCTTGCGTATTAAATTAAGAATATACAAATGTGACCTGTTGTATGTGGAGGCACAAGCTACCTACACACATGGTCAGCATGTGTGCTCCCTCAGCATGTGAGCTCCCATTTGGGGGAAGTGAAAACCCTGGAGTTGTTTTGATTGAAGGTGCAGCAAATACACTCACACAAAAGAAGTAGTCACAAGATTTATCGCTTATAGATCCCAGAAACGAAGTGAGGGAGCTGCACAATGAGTTATGGGAAGGGCAGTCATCTGTTCTACAGAAACAGCTTTACAGGCTGCCAGACCCAGGTTCTAAGGCCTCTGCATGACCTATGGAAAGTTGCTGTTGTCTTCGAAGCCTCTGTTCCTAACTTTAAATGAATCTGATAGCGATGCTGCACTAGATGAGTTGCTCGAGGTGCGGGTGGGCCAGGTGCCTGGCACTGGTCACTGTGAAATACTACAGCTCTTGATGTATTCTGTAGTGCTGTCCCTAGAATCTCAGCCTTCAACATAGCTGTGTTTGTGAAATGCCTAGATTCAGCAATGCAGGAGTAAGAAAAGGATGCATGCTTCAAGCAGCATGGACATACAGGGACTTGACTATCTTCCCAATCAGTTTCAGTATATCCAGCTGCTGCTGGCCCTGATGCCACTGGACACACGCTGAGCATGCACTATCTCCTGGGAATTCAGAAATTGCAGTTTGAAAGCCCAGCCCAGAGAACACTGGAGGATGTGATAGAAGAGACTGCCCACAAGAGCCTGGGGACCCAAGGGCTCCAAAGTGCTCTGGTGGGTGAAGCCTGGCATAGCAAGGCTTTGTAGTGAAGGCTATTGGGGTGCCCAGCTGTAGCTGCCAATATCTATGGCCATACTATCCTGTAAGCACCCAGTCGCTTCTCATCTCAGAAACTAAGCAGTGTCAGGCTTGGTTAGTACTTGGTTGGGAGACCACCCGGGAATAGCTGGTTCTATAAGCTTTTGTCATCTGCCTTTCCTTTTCTCCCTTTCCTTTTTCCACCACCCTCCCCCAACAGGAGCTCCCTTTTTTGATCACCATGGGAGGTGCCCATGGGAGGAGTCTTAGTCTGGTGGTTGCTGTGGAAATTCCCAAGAAAGGGCAGTACGGCAGGGCTGGTGCTCTTAATGGTGGCTTCGGTCTGGTGGAACAAGTTGAGACTCAGTAGGAAGACAGAACTTAATGCTATGGAACCGTATGCATAAAATGGGTATAATGACAAATTTTATGTGTATTTTCCACATTAAAACAAAAAGGACTAGGTAGCACGTATCTGTGTATGTGTATATATCTTAATGGTTTAGAATGGAAAATTCTAAAGCCAAAAAGAGGAATGAATGACATACTAAAACATGAACGAACCTTGAAAACATGATGCTCAGTGTAAGAAGCCAGACATTAAGTCTACATATTGTATGATTCCACTTACTCAAAATGTTCAGAATAGGCAAATCCATAGACACAGAAAGCACATTGGTGGTTACCAAGTGCTGGACAGAGGGTAAAATAGACGTGACTGTTTAGTGGGTTAGATAGTGATCTTTATTTGGTTTCGACTCTATTAACCTCTCTAGAGATAAAGAGAGACCACTCAAATGAAAAGAAACACTATTTATCGACAGCTTGCTCTGTATAGCAAGGGAGTTAGCCACTGCCACTTGAGTTTGTCAGGAACTCAAAGACAGTCAGAGGAGTGGGCAAGCTTTGTGGTAGAAAAGAAGGAAGGCATGTCCTGACTAGGGGTTGTGATGTGGGGAAGCTGGAGGCAGGCTGACAAGAAGGTGGACGTCTGAGCTGATTGCTTATGGGAACACTGGCTTTCCCTAACTTGGTTCTAAATTTAAAAGGAGGAAGTGTCCGTCATCGATCAAGCCCTGATATTTAGAGCTGATTGCTGCAGAGGCTGAGATCTGGCTTTCTGGATTGCTTAGGTCAGGGCATTGCTGACCGGAACTAGAGGTTCCCTGGCTCCCAGGAAGATTTAGAAAGTTCTGCATACTTAAATCCCTCCTTCATCACCTTCAGTCAGATAGTCTTTGGAGATAAATTATATTTAGTGTTTTCTTAAATAAGAATAACAACCACAATTAACTATAACAAACAATCATAAACCACAATAGTATTTAACCACATCCCACTGATCTGGCCATCTGGTCCACCTCCTGAGCCCATATGAAAAACCCTCTAGATAGCACACAGGAACTTGTGCAAACGTCACCTTGAAAGATCTGGATTGCTCGCTGATGAAGGAATATCACCGTAAGCCCAGATACCCAAGCTCGTTTCGCTTCACATGCGATGGTTTCACTTGCCCCAGAGCGTCCTTTCGACTGCCCCTCCTTATGGTGACCGTTCCCTGTCCTTGGAAAGGGGGAGTAAAAATTTCAAGGAGCCTCCGACCAACAGACCCGCAATAGATTGCGACCATAAACAGAACCCTCTTCATTCCTGAGGATGACCCATGATCTTGGCGTCCACGCACGATGGAGGGGACGTGAGTAGTCTAGTGGGTTTGTGGACCAGCATACACCATGGCAACTACATACCCTGGAGCGCTGCGACGACAGCTTCTCCCCCTCATAACTGCAGATCTAACCTACGGAAATCATTCCCTGAGAGGGCAGGACACTCACATGATGTCCGAGGCTTTGCCGGAGGATCGGACTCCATGATCGTTTTTGCTCGGAGCTCCTTAGAAAATTAAAAGGGGACCACCGTGTAACGCGGTGCCGCCGAATAGACGATACCGGGACAGGTTTTGGATCAGGAAGGCCGAGCGAGGGTGCGCTGCTCTGCGACTTGGCCTCTGTAGTCACAGTCTCCATCGGAAGGGAGACGGAAAAGCACCGGGTCACTCAATGCGGACCTCTTCTCTTCCACCAGCCCGGGTCGCTCCACAACCCCTTAAGGGGAAACTTGGAACATTTTGGAAGTTCAGACCATCGAGCCTCACGGGAGAATGCAGTTGAACCGCAGGTTCCCTGTCAGACCTCCCCATACAGCCAGGGACCTCATGAACGGAACTCGGAAATATTGGAAGAAACAGGATCTACCAAGGCCGAGGCTGTGGCATCCTTTCTTGGCCTCTCATTAAGACCCGGGCTGGTCCCAACTCCAGAATCAGACACGGAAATATTGGGGAGGGGAAAGCCGTCTTACTATTAGGACTCATGCGTGACCGTATTTGTGGTCAGGACACTGTCTCAACAAATGACAGCCCCGATCGTTCTCCCTGGGGGTATAGGAACCAAGGAGTGCTGGTCGACTTTCCCAGGTAACCCCCGTGAATGCGATGGCAGGCACAGCAGAACAATTCTATTAGCGCCGCCAGCCTCCTGGTACTTTGCACGTAGTGAGCGCGGTGGCCAAATCCCATCCCTTACCGATTTCCCGGCAGCTCCAGAGGGAAGAAACTATATTAAAGCAACCGCCAGGTAGCGCCCGACAACAGGCGTGAACAGATCCAGATCGCTGGAGGGCAAGCGCGCGTCTCCCTTGTCCTCTGACCTCGTCCTTGCCCACCTTGGATCTATCTTTTTTGCTTTAGAGCTTTGGGCCGGCAGGCGAGACCCCAGCAAGGGGACTTGCAAAACTTTTTCACGAGGTCTCCTTCACCCCTGAGGACGGCAATCGAGAATAGTCGCACTGCCCATGCGACTCCAGAGCCGAAAGAGCTGGTTCCGTGCTTCGGAAATGTACTGAAATTTTCCGGAGGCGCGGACAGGACGCCCGGCTAGGGCTTCTCAGAGCTGTTCCCGGGCTCCCGAAAGGACTTCGTTAATTCTGCGAGGGCACTGGGCAGAGATCAAGTGAAGAGAATGCTTCAGTTCTCCAGGGTTTTTATTCCTCTATGGATTGACTTCTCTGAGCTTCCTTCCTCACTAAAAAAAAATGACGCTAACAATTCTTATGTATCTACTTGAGGCAGCCTTGGTCTTGTTACAGTTCTAAATCCTCCTTCTGTACATCACCAGTATTTCTGACTTGCTCCCTCTCTACACTTGCCACCTCCTAAGTTCAAGCAGGAATCATCGCTCACCTTCACTCTCAGTGCGCTCTTAACTGTGACCTCTGGCTACAGCCTTCCCACCCCTCTGTTTGCTTTCTCTCTCTGATACGGTGAGCTTTTCAACCATGGTTAAAAAGTGTGTCAGTCCTCTTATTTTAACATTTTAATGGCTCTCCGTTCCCCAGACTGAGTTTGGCATCAATGATCTATTCCTAACTCTCTTTTATTCTCTCTCTTCTCTGCCTTCCCTCCTTCCCTCACAACCCCTTCTCCATCCACACTCACAGCCCATGCTGTCTTTGAAGTTCCTTATTAAGTCTAAACATATTGTGTTCTTTCACACCTGCATTTGTATGTGCTGTTCCCTTTATCTGGAATGTTCCCCTCACCCTACCACTGGCTCCAGCTTCTCAGCCTACAGAACTTGTACTCCCTTGAGGCCTCACTAAAAGCCGTCTTCTTTCAAAGTCTTTCTTAACTCCTTAAGGCTGAGTCACATCTCCTTCTATATTCTTCTAGTTCTGTGAGCCCACCGCCTTGCTAGCACTTGCCAGGTCGGAACGCGATTATCTTGTTTCCTATCCATCCTCCTTCTTAGACTCGGAGCTTCCTGATATTTAGGTGGCTTCAAGTCTCACCCAAGCACAATGCCTGAGACATTAAGTGCTCACCATTTGCCTGCCATATGACTGGTGGCTGTGGCAGCAATCCAGGTGTCCTCCAAGGTTTACTAGGTCTTTTATTCAACAAACACCTATTTTTGTGTGCTGTAGGTTTCCACCTGTCTCTCTGTCTTTGCTGCAGAAACATTTGTTCTTCATTCACATGCCTCCAGTTCCTTCTGGCATTCACTCCTCTGCCAGGACTGTTCATCGCCAAGGGGCACAGATATACAAAGTTTACCAGCCTATGAGAGGCTCCCAGAGCAGTGGGAGGAGCCTAGAAAAGACAAGCACATCATCTTATACAGACTATATATATACCACACAGATGGTCCACATGGGCTGCAGAGGGAGGATAACAGGCTTCACCAACTTACCACCTGGGCAGCTGGTCTGTAGATAGTAGATGGTGAGAAGGAAGAGAGGCATCCTTTCAGGAGGTGACAGGAAGCCAGTTTTAACTCTAGTTGCTGTAACATATTTGTTCTCCCCTTCATGTCTGCGATGACTATCTCTTGGCCAGATTCCCACCAGTTGCCTCCAGGGACTCTTTTACCATGCAGGTGCCACACTGGCCCAGATGTTTCACATGTCTTTCTTTTGATGCCTACCAACTTTGTTCAGGACACCAAAACTATTGGAGTATCAAGGGACAGTAAAGATCACCTAGAAGTAGTGAGGCCTCTCATTTTATAGATGAGAACGATAAGACCAGAGGGAGAAAAAGAGAGTGTCACAGGGTAAGTGGCAGAGTTAGAGCCCAGGTATCCTAACTTCATGCCCAAGGTCTTTCCAGGGCACCATCTTTTCTTTCAATGTGTCAGAAGTAGAACAGATGGATCAACACTGAGCCATCCAGGAACCAGCTGGCGGTTAGTAGAGGTGTCCGAGTTGGGTTGGGAATGTGGACAATGCTTTTAGTCACAGTAGCTGAGAATTGGAAGGATCCCACCTGGTTCCATCCCTGTCTGGCATATAAATTCCTTCTCCATTCCCACTTTCTACTCCTCACAATGACTGAGAATTTGCAACTTCTCAAGGCAGCCCATTCCATTTTTTAACAACTGTAGTATAGTTCTTCCTTATGCCACCTCATAACTTCTACTTTTCAGTAAGGCCTTGAAAAAATAGTGGTAAACTCAATCAAGTACTCATGGAACATGTGATTATAGATACTTCTAAAAGGGTTTCTGATGATTTCTCCAAGATCATTTAAATATAAAACAAGCTCCCAGGTAACTGAACCATTTAAGATATTATATAAAATAATTCATTTTAACTTAGTTTAATTATGGGGGACATCACTCCAGAATAATGGTTTTTTAAAAAAATAAATAATAGTTGATATTTTAGCCTTTCCTTCTGAAATTCTTTTGACAGTGGGCTTATTTTTCTGTTGAGGTTGATATATGAACATAAAACCATATCAAATCTAGTGTGAAAAAAGCTGCAGATCCTCCTCTCTCTGTCTCTGTAGCAGGACAATTGTGGCTTCAGCTCATTCAGCTGATATTTCAGGTTGTAAAGAAGGGAGGTCAGAACAAACCCCTATGCTCCACTCATCATGATGGTAATATGATTCTGTGGAAAATCAGTTCAAGTAAATCAATCCTCAAGTGATTTATGACTGTTATTCAAAGTGTGTTTCATGAACCAGGAGCATGGACATTACCTGGGAGCTTGTGAGAAATTAAGAATCCAGAACCCAATCTACTTTCATCAAAAGCTGTATGTATTGTTTATAGATTAAAGGAAAAGAATACTGAAGATACAGAAGAAAAGTTGGTTGCTTTGGCTTTTGCTAGGAATTGCTAGAGCACTAATCATCTCCCCTTTACTTCTTAATTAAGAAATTCACTTGTACTTAAAAATACCTACATGAGCCATACCTGCACTCATCCCCTTAAATCTGCACTCTTGACTTTTGCTTTCTTTGTAAATAATGTGGCTGCTCTTGACTCTTCTTTTACTTTTTCTGTATGCTGCAACAATTCCTGAGTGTTTAGTGCTCATGGACAGTCAGGACACCTTCGTGCAAGTGAGAGAAGGAAGAGACAGCGAATGGCATAGAGAAATGGGGGAACTCAGATGATCTATTAGGGCTGTCTTCGGTGAAAAAGCACCACTATTTAATACTGGGTCTTAGTAATGACATAATCTGCCATTTTCCTGGGTTTTCATTTTAAAATTGAGTATTCAGATGAGTGGGGAAATCATGTGAGGATCTTGATTCTGACTCCTGGCTGCTCTGGCTTTTGGGAGTCTCCTTTCACTTACTTAAAGAACAATTACCTAAATTACTCATCAACAGTGGCCAATTTCTCTGAGACTTAGACAGATTTTCCAATGCTCAATCTTTTCTTCACCAATTCTACTAGTTTCTTAAAAAATACATCTAGAAAATGCTGTTAGAGAAAATTTGTGATGAAGGCCATATATTGCAGACGAAAATCAGGTGCCTGATGTAGCCCCAGGTTATGGCTCAAACATCTACCTGGGACAGTGGGAATGTTGGGGCACTAACAGAGACAATTAATTTAAAAGGCCACTTTAAAAAGAAAGGGGCAGTAGAGACAGGAGGCAGGAGGAGAATCAACACAGACTGCTGTCCTCAGCCACCCAGTAAAGGCAGCCAAGGATTGTTTGCATTGCCCCTAGTGCAATGCCTTTTCTACTCTAGCATAGACACCAAACATCTCTATTGTGTACTGAAAATCTTTCCTATGGAAGAAACAGTTCTAAAGAAAGAAATTCTCTCGGGTGAAGGTAGCTGTGTATGCACATTTCTGGATGGCTCTGCCAGGGAACCTAGTGTAACGATATCACACAGGTCAAGACGGCCTTAGAAACCAAGGCTTCAGCCCCCAGTGCCAGTTCAAAGGTGAGAAGGATCAAGTGTATGGATCTTTATCATCTCACAGTGAGGGAAATGGGAGTGGGATGGTGCAGGAAATTCACAAAAGTAAATCTGCTGACTACGCTTCGTCCCACAGTGCAGTTTCCCAAAGGGAGCAACCTCTGATGGCACATATTTTATTTAAACGTTATATATCTTCTTTCAGACCTTTCACAAATGATAGAGTCCCATGGTTCATGACCAGTTCCTTCCTTCTTTCCTTCCTTCCTTCCTTCCTTCCTTCCTTCCTTCCTTCCTTCCTTCCTTCCTTTCTTTCTTTCTTTCTTTCTTTCTTTCTTTCTTTCTTTCTTTCTTTCTTTCTTTCTTTCTTTCTTTTCTTCCATATCCACATTAGTCATCTATATTCAACTAACAAGCATATTTATTGAGAATCAAGAGAAACCCAGGATCTAGGGAGCTAAACCAGCCACCTTGAGCAAAGTAGACCACCTTTAGTATCCATTCTGTGCTTGGGTTGAGGGCTTCCAACAGATCACAAGTGGCCTCTTAAACCAGCCGAAAATGGCCTTTCACTAGGCCTATCCTGAAGGAGCTGATACACTTAATGATGTTTCTATTCTTCTGGAACTTAGTGAGAAAAAAATGGCTGTCTCTCCTTGATTCATGTGTTAGAGAAGGGCAGGTACTCATTTATAATGTTGTGTATTATTGTGTCTCCTCTCCACACCACCACTATTTTGTAGCTCAATACCAGTGGTACAGAACATTTCCAGACTTTTATCATGATCTTTGTCTCCCTAAACCTTTTACACCAGGTACTTTCAGTTCCTTTTGATGCTAGTCCTGCAAAGGACAGTGGAGGAAGCAACAGGAAGGGTCCAACCCTGAGCTGAGTCCTCCTTTGTGAACACAAGTCTAAGCACCAGTAGAGATTTGGGTGTAGTGGGAGGAAGGAAGGACTGAAGGGGTAGAAGGTGTACTCTGCAGTTTATACCTGGGCCTAACACAACCACAAAGGTGGCAGGCAGGTAGATATGCACCTAGAGACAGGGACTCTACAACCTGCTCTTCAGAGTGCAGTCTGAGGATCAGCAAGGTCAGCCCCTCTGGGAACTTTTGGACACGCAGAATCTCAAGCCCCATTCCAAACTGTGTGACACAGAATCTTCTGTATAACACCCCAGGTGATTCTGATGCACAATGAAGTTGGGAATGTGATGATCTCAGCACTGCTTTCCAAAGCTGGGTGGTATCAAAATCACCAGGAGAGTTTTTAAAATGCAAATCTCTTGGCCCTTCTCTCACTGCGTATTCTAATCTAGTGAAAGGTGAAGCATAATAATTCATATATATTTTTAAAGGTCTTTCAGGGCGTTTAATAAATACTAAATAGCCACTTTGGGAAACTCTGCTCTTTCATTATGTCATAGTAATATAGCCATCATTAGTATGCTTTGATCTTTGGAAACATCTTCGTAAACCATATACAAATAACATATTATATAACTTATTTGACTTCTGGGAAGTTTATTAGGGACCCAGACACTATCAGAGTGTTGTTTTTGTTTTTGTTTTTGTTTTTGTTTGTTTCGTGAGAAGTATTAAGTGAATTCATTATTTATATGTTAAGGTTTTGGAACAAGCTCATACAAATATTTACAAGTCCTAAAATAGTTGTGACAGTGTCACTGACCTGCCACTTTACTGATCCACCTGTCATTTTAATTCTCACAGACATATGAAGTCAGCAGGAGCCATCTAGATCCACATCCTCCCATCTGCATGTTAAAATATCAGTCTACCCCTCTTATCTGTAGATTTGTGATGATGCCTTCAAAATAAACGTGTAGTCATTCTATTTGGCAATACAACTTTTGACTTTAGGATACTTTTGCCGATGGATAAAGTCTGTCTGTGTACCTGTAAGACTAAGGTACTTCTTACGAGGTCCCAGATCCAATATCCTCTAAATAATTCATGCACAGTCTGGGGGCTGCTTTGTGAGAATAATCATTTAGCTAATGATAAACTTGGTGATAAGGGAAATGCAATCTCTTCCTCTGCTGACTCATGGGAGAGAGTCACTCAGCCCTGGTATATGTGAATCTGGGTCACTTTTCACTCTGCATCAGTAGAATATGTATTTCAGCAATGACTGCATGTAACAATGGTGCTAATTGATGTTACCTCTGATTTATACTTCATAAATAAAGGCAGTTGCTACTTGGAAACCTAAGTCCAGATTTGACCTCTCCTCTAGAAGTGTCAAAATGTTAGCGGGGAGAACGCTCCATAGGAGATTTCCCCCACAGATGTTAGTGATGGAAGCAATGGACCCAGCAAGCATAACTAATTCTGCAGGCCTTTAATGTAGGTTACTTTTATGTTAATTAAATGACATGAATGTGTTTGAATATGCCTGGATAATACAGAGATGATTTTTGTCACTCAGATAATATAAACTGTGCATTTGAAATCTGTGGATGGATATGAAAAAAGGGAGGGAAGGAAGGGAGGTAGGAAAGAAGACATCTTAGATTCTCATTGGTCCTCCTCAATGGGGCTGCAATCTTCACCAGAGTCTCGCTTTCTCAGCAGCTCCCCTTTTTGCCACCGTGGGGGGACACCCATAGGTGGGGTCCTGGTCAGAGTCAGTGGTGTGAAAGGTTTTGAGGAAGGGCGGCATGGCTGGGCTTGTTGGCGGTTCCAGGTGAGTAGGGCAATTCAAGGCCAGGCAGGAAGGCAGTAGTTAATGCTAGTGAATAGTAAACCTCAAATAGTTAAAATGACAAATTTCATGTGTATTTTCCACAAATAATAATAAAGGACTGGCATAAGAAATATAGTCAATAAAATGTAATATTATTGTATGTCAGAGGAGTACTAGATTTATCAGGGTGATCATTTTGTAAGTTATATATGTCCAATTACCATGTTGTATACCTGAAACTAATATAATATTGTATGCTAACTGTAACTGAAAAATTAAAAAATTATCTTTAAAAAAAGGACTTTGGTAGCATATGAATAAAATCTTATAGCTTAGAATGGGATATTCTTAAGTCAGAAAAAAAGAAATGAATCACTGATACATGGATAAGCCTTGAGAACATGATGCTAAGTGTAAAAAGCCAGACATTAATGCCACATATTGTATGATTCTATTCATAACAGGCAAATCTGAAAGCACATTGGTGGTTGCCAAGGGGAGGATGGAAGAGTAGTGACTGTTTAATGGACACTGGATTTCTTTTAAGGTAATAAAAATGTTCTGGAATTAAATAATGATGGCGGTTGAACAACTTGTGAACAGATTATAAATTACTGAACCGTATACTTTTAAAAGGGTGATTTTTATGATATGTAAATCAGATCTCAATTTTTAAAATTGTGCAACGAGTAAATACATTTTTTAAAAAAGGATTAACACGGTAAACAAAAATTATCCTGAGTATTTGGTTATCACTCTACTCTAGCTTCTGTAAAGGTAAACACAGACAACCCAAATGAGAACAAGCACTAGTTATTCAGAGCTTGCCTTATATAGCAAAGGAGTCAGCCATGATCATTTGCTTTTGGCAGAGACTCAAAGGTAGGCAGAAGAGTGGGAAGCTTTGGGTTAGAAAAAAGAAAGTCATGTCCTGATCAGAGGTTGTTATGTGATGAAGCTAGAGGTGAGCTGACTAGAAGACAGGCATTCTACCTGATTGCTTAGGGAAACATATTTGGCTTTCCCCTGTTTGGTTCAAAATCAAATTTTTTAAATGATTAACATTTAAAAAGGATTAAAAATGATGAAGCTGTCAGTCATTGACCAAGTCCTTGACTGTTTGGGGCACATTGCAGCAGAAGTTGTGGTCTGGCTTTCTGGGATGGTTGTTGCAGATTGTTAAGGCCTTCAAGGGTTGGGGTGAGTTCCCTGGCTCACAAGGGGATTTAAGAAATTAGGCATAAGGAAACTCTTCCATAGTCTTCAATCAGTTACTTTGTGAAGAGACATTCTATTCAGCGTTTTTATAATTAGCTGCGAACAATAGTAATAATTACAATAATGATAAGTAACAAGGACAATGGTAATTCTTATTACCATAAACCTCAGAATTTCTTATCTTGCTTATGTTTACTTCGTACTGAATGTCAGTTATAGCAAAAAAATTCTTCAGACATGTCACTTTTCCCTCCCAACTGCCATTTGGACATCTGGTTGACCTTGTGAGACAGCCTCCAGGTGACACCCAAATAGTGCAATCATCACTGGAAAGGATCCAAATAGCAGGGAGGTGAAGATGCACTGCCACCAGGCTGGACACCGGACCTTGTTCTAGTTTACTACTGGTCCTATTTCTCAACATGGGGTGTCCTCCAAGGCCTGTGCCTGTAGAGGCTGTTCCCTGTCTCTGGAATGAGACTTAGAATTCCCTGGAGGAGCCTCAGACAACCATAGACCCCGCAGGACCACTGCCGGGCTTAGAATCTCCTCCCTGACCTTCTCAGGATGGCACATGCCAGTCCACTATTCCAAGAGATAGAAAAATTTGTTAGGCAACTAAGACTATTGGATCCCATGCGGGACTATGGCCAGGCCCTTAACACCTTCCCTCCTAGTTTGCCTATGACATTGTAGGTAAATCATCTTAAGTGGAGTGAACCTTTATGTGTTGGTGGAACTACAAGTTCCATGGCAGTGAGAGACCCGATGAGCAGGGAATGGAAGTGGCCACTTCCCCACATAGTTGCTGGTCCTATCTTCCGGCAGTCATTCCTCACCCTCACAGAGCCACCACCTGGACAATCTCGTTCTTGTAGATGGCCTCCAAAGTCTGCCTCAGGCTCCTCGGCCTGAATGCTCCCAGGACCATTTCGCACAGGGCTCAGAAAACAAACAAACAAAAAAAAAAAACTAAAAATCATCACAGGGTAATGCAGCACCATTGACAAACATGGCCTCAGGATGGATATGGGTCTCCAAGATAAGAAGAGCACACTGCTGGCAGTCTTGTGGGCTTGGGTCATCTCGGTTCCCATCATTAGACGTGGAGTGCAGGAAATGCCCTCCACATGCCTCCTCTTCTAGGCCACCCAGGACTGGTCCCCAGCTCCGGAGAGGGAACTTATAACAATCTTAAAGTTCCAATGACCAGGATACATGTGGGACAGCTGGTGAGCCATGGTGCCCTTACCAAACATCCAGTCCCCACTTCCAGGAGAGACTCAGAAAAATTGGGCATGGAAAGTACAAACACAAGGACCACAAAGGATGGCGTCAGGCTCAGACACCATCTCCTGTTCCTCACAGCAGTCCAAGTCAGACTCATGGGCCAAGGGCCACCAGCATAGGCTGGTCGACCTGCCTGGAACACCTTACCCCCTTTCCAGAACTCAGCACCAGCCTTACAACCCTCAACTATGCAGATCTGTTTTCTTGCGAGTGGAGGAAGCACCAAATGCCCTGGCACAGCGAGCATATCTTGCTGATCCTGTAGCTACCTGGAACTCTGCTTTCAGAACATCAGTCAAATCTCATCCCTTGCATATTTTGCCGGAGCGCCAGATGGAAAATAAAATATATAAAAGCAGCCATCAGGTGTCACCTGATAAACTGCTCAAAAGTAAGCAGAATGGAGCCAGATCACCCACAGTCCAGCGCTCACCTCCCACCCTCCCCCGCCCCACCCCTCCCCTGTCCAGGCCACCTGACCTCCTCCTGACCTACCTAGGATCACATCTCTCAGATCAAGTCATTAGCTAGGTGGAAGGCATCTGGTGCAAACCTAGACATTTCCCTTGGAGTTCCTTGGCCCTCTCGAGGAGACTCCAAGGGCAAAAGGTAGACTTGGAAATTTTTTTCAGGAGGTCCTAGGGACCATCATTCTCCACCAAGGATGGCTGCTGGGAAGGGGACAGTCTCTCCACACATCCCTCATGGCAGCGCTTGCTGCTTCCAAGTCCTGGAGGGGACGTGGAAATTTTCCCAAAGATGTGGGCGACAATGCACCTGCCCAGGCTTCTCAGAGGTGCACTAGCAGTTCCTATACCCCACAAGGCGAACTTAGAAAACCCCACAGGGGGCTTGGGACAGCACGAACTATAAAACTGAAGCCATGAAAGTACTCACAGAAATATGGAGGAATCATTTTTATTCTTTAATTTCAGAATGGAGAGCTTTGTAAAGAATTTAAAAAAAAGGGGGGGGGGATGCCCAAAAGCTATAAAGGAAAAATCAAATAAACTTGATCTCATAAAGTTTAAGCAAAATTGATCTTCATGTATACTACCAGCAAAGTCAAATAACCAACAGACATGGGAACATTTGTGCAAATACGTGTGTAATAAGTATATTGAGGGTAAATAGGGGGCTCATGGGCAGGTGTGGGGCTGCAAAGCAAAGGGGTTTCAGAAACTGGAGGAGCGCAAAGCAACTGGAGTTGAGCACCCAGACTTGGGACCCAGGCATGGCTGCTCTCACCCTCACTTTCCAGACTCCAAGGAAAAGCAGGGTGCCACACAGAAGCCAGCCATCCTGGCACAAGGAACTGTTCTCCATGGCCACCAAGCAAATTGTTGAGCACCTACTGTGGACCAGAAACTATTTAAACATTAAAAACACAGCATTAAAGAAAATAATTTTTAAATCCTTGCAAAAATCCCTGCTCTCCTGAACCTTTTATTCTAGTGGAGGAAATGGCAGTAAACAAGGTCAGTAAGGAGAAGAATAAAAGGTGGTTTTGCCCACCAGCTGGAATCTTTTTCAGCATGTAGTGCCACTGAAATGGCTGGCCTCAGCTCACACTGTGGATTTTCCTAAAATCTCTCAAATCTGGCCTTGCTGTGCCCCTACCTCTTGCTAAATGGCCCCAGGCCCTGAACTAGTGACAGCTGGCCTCAGTTCATAGCTTAAGCTCTCCCAAGAATCTCCAAGCCCAGCACAAGCAGCAACCACCTGTAGGTCACTTTGTAGCTCCTACCAAATGGCACCAGGCCAGGCACAGGCAGCAGCTGATTTTGGCTTGCATTGGAGCCCCTCCCCCACCAAGAGGCCTCAGAACCAACATACCCAGCAGACATGTTCAGATAACACCAGAGCACCACCCACCCAACTCCACAAATAACACACCCAAAGAGTGGAGTTGGCAGGCACTAGAACCCTGCTAAAGTGAATGTCATTCTGTGGGGTCACCCCATGCACAACAGCTCATCTACTGTAATCATAGTCAGGCCTCACAACCAGTCAGCCTGAGGGTTAATCTCTCCCACTGATGTACCAACAGCAATCAGGGCAGAACCACAAAAGGAATCACACACATCCCATTCAAGGGCCACCCCTGGAGCACCCAGCTCAGGTGACCAGGAATACTGTACCACTGGGCCCCACAGGGCACTGACTCCATACAGCCACTCTACTGAGACCAGGAGACGTAGCAGACCTACCTAGTAGAAACAAACACAGGGAGACAGCCAAAATGAGAAGACAATAAAACATGTTCCTCCAAAAAAGAACCAAACAAAACTCTAGAAAAAAAAAATGGAGATAACGAATCTACCAGATGTAGAGTTCAAAACATTGGTTCTAAAGATGCTCAGTAAACTTAGGGGAAGAGTAGGTGGACTGATTGAGAAATTCAGCAAAGAGACAGGAAACAAAAAGAAAAAGATAGGAAATATAAAAATGAAGATAGAAAACAAGAAACAAGATAGAAAATAGAACCAATCAGAAATGAAGACTACATTAGAGGGAATTAACCATAAATTCAATGAAGCAGAGGATCAAAAACACCCAATCATAACAAAACACAAAAAAGAAAGAAAAAAAGAAGAAAGAAAAGAATTTTTAAAAATGAGAATAATGTAAGAGGCCTCTGGAACAACATCGAGGGTACCAACATTTTCATCACAGGGGTACCAGGAGGAGAAGAGAGAGCAAGGAATTGAAAACCTACCTGAAGAAATAATGATGGAAAACTTTTCTAACCAGGTGAAGGAAATAGACACATGAGTCCAGGAAGTGCAGAGAGTCTCAAACAAGACGAACTCAAAGAGGCCCATACCAAGATACATCATCATTAAAATGCCAAAAGTTAAAGACAAAGGGAGAATCTTAAAAGCAGAAAGAGAAAAGCAATTAGTTACAAGGGAGTTCCAATATGACAGTCAACTGATTTCTCAACAGAAATTTTGCAGGTCAGAAAAGATAGACACAAAATATTTATGAAAAGCGAGGACCTACTACCAAGACTACTCTATCCAGCAGTACTATCATTTAGAATCAAAGGACAGATAAAGAGCCTCTCAGACGAGAAAAAGCTAAAAGAGTTAATCACAACCAAACCAGTATTACATGAAATGTTAAAGGGGCTTCTTTAAGAAGGAGGAAAAAAGGATTAAAAATATGAATAATAAAATGGCAATAACTATGTACCTATCAATAATCACTTTTAATGTAAATGGATTAAGTACTCCAATCAAAAGACATAGGGTAGCTGAATGAATAAGGAAACAAGACCCACATATATGCTGCCCACAAGAGACCCACTTTAGATCAAAAGACCCATATAGACTGAAAGTAAAAGGATGGAAAAAGATATTTCCTGCTAATGAAAATGAAAGAAAAGCTGTGGTAGCAATACTTACATCAGACAAAATAAACTTTAAAACAAAAGTTATGACAAAAGACAAAGAAGGACATTGCATAATGATAAAGGAATCAATCTGACAAGAGCCTAGAACCCTTGTAAATATTTATGCACCCAATCTAGGAGCACCTAAATATATAAAACAAATATTGATGAACATAAAGAGATCAACAGTAACAGCTATAGTAAAGATGTTTAACATGCCAATGACATCATGGATAGATTATTCATACAGAAAATCAACAAGAAGCCAGTGGCTTTATATACAATATTAGACAAGATAGATTTAATTGATATTTTAGAGCATTTCACCCCAAAGCAGCAGAATATACATTCTTTTCAAGTGCACATGGAACATTTTTTCAGGATAGACCACATATTAGGCCACGAAACAAATCTCAATAAATTTAAGAATATTAGAATCATGTCAGGGACCTTCTCTGACCAAAATGGTATGAAACTAAAAATCAATTACAAGAAAAAAACTGAAAAACACAGAAACACATTTAGGCTAAATAGCATGCTACTAAAACAACAAATGGGTTAAAATAAGATCAAAGAAAAAATCAAAAGATACCTTGAAACAAATTAAAATAAAAACACAGTGATCCAAAATCTATGGGACAGAGATCAAGCAGTTCTAAGAGGGTAATGCATAGCAGTACAGACCTACCTCAACAAATAAGAAAAATATCCAAAAAACAAGCCAACCTTAAACCTAAAGGAACTAGAAAAAGAAGAACAAACAAAGCCCAAAGTGGGTAGAAGAAAAAAAATAAGGAATGGTGTGTAAATAAATGAAATAGAGTCTAAAAAAATACAAAAGATCAATGAAACTAAGATTTGGTTCTTTGAAAAGATGAACAAAATTAGTCAACCTTTAACCTGACTGATTAAAAGAGAGGACCCAAATAAATAAAATCAGAAATGAAAGAGGAGAAATGATAACAGACATCACAGAAATACAAATAATTACATTTTTAAAGCTATGAACAATTTTATGCCAAGAAATTGAACAATGTGGAAGAAATGGATAAATTCCTAGAAACATACAATCTTCCATGACAAAATCACGAAGCAGCAGAAAACCTAAACAAACCCAGTAACTACTAATGAAATCAAATCAGTAATCAAATATTTCCAACAAAGTCCTGGCCCAGATGGCTTCACAAGTGGATTTTATCAATCAAAGAAGAATTAACACCTATCCTTCTCAAATTATTCCAAAGTAACTGAAGAGGAGGGAAGGCTCACAAGTTCATTTTACAAGGTCTTGATTCCAAAACTAGACAAAGACTATAAAAAAAAAGAAAGAAAGAAAAAGAAAATTATAGGCCAATAACCCTGAAGAACATAGATGCAAAAATTCTCAACAAAATATTAGCAAACCAAATTCAGCAACACGTTGAAAAGATCACATCATAATGAACTGGGATTTATTTCTGCGATGCAAGTTCGGTTCAATATTCACAAATCAAATAATGTGATATGTCACATTAACAAATTAAAAAATTAAAATTATCTGATCATATCAATAGATGTAGGAAAAGCCTTTGACAAAATCTAGCATCCATTTATGATAAAAAAAAAAAAAACCTCTCAGCAAATTGGGAATAGAGGGGACATATCTTAACATAATAAAGGCAATATATGGCAAACCCACAGCTAACATCATACTCAATGAGGAAAAACTAAAAGTGTTTTTCTACAGATCAAGAACAGGACAAGGATGTCCACTTTAATCACTTGTACTCAACATTGTATTGGAAGCCTTAGCCACAGCAATCAGACAAGAAAAAGAAATAAAGCCATCTAAATAGAAAGGAAGAAATAAAACTGTTATTATTTTCAAATGGCATTATACTAAATGGAGAGAACTTTAAAGACTCCACCAGAAAAAAATTAGCATTGATAAATAAATTTAGTGAAGTAGTAAGATATGAAATTAATTTTTAGAAATCAGTTGCATTTTTATATACTAATAACAAACTATCAGAAAGAGAAATTAAGAACACAATCCCATTTACAATTGCATCAAACCTAGGAATAAATTTTACCAAGCAAGTAAAAGACTTGTCCTTGGAAAACTATAAAACATTAAATGAAGAAATTGAAGAAGATACAAATAAATAAAAGCATATATTGTGCTTATAGATAGGAAGAATTAACATTGTTAAAATATCCATACTATCCAAGAAGTCTATAGAACAAATGCAATCCCTACCAAAATGCCAGTGGCATTTTTTGCAGAACTAGAATGAATATTCCTAAAATTTATATGGAACAATAAAAGACTCCAAATAGCCACAGCAATCTTGAGAAAGAAGAACAAAATTGGAGGCATCACACTACCTGATATTAAACTGTACTGTAAGGCTATAATAATCAAAACAGCATGGTACCAATATAAAAACAGACACATAGATCAATGGAACAGAATTGAAAACCCAGAAATAAATTCACATTTATATGGTCAATTAATCTACTAGAAAGGAAGCAAGGATATATAATGGGATAAAGACAGTCTAATAAATGGTATTGGTAAAACTTGACAGATATACACACACAAAAAAAATGAAACTGGATCGCTTTTTTACACCATATACAAGAATAAACTCCAAGTGGATTAAAGCCTTAAATATAAGACCTGAAACCATAAAACTCCTAGAAGAAAACATAGGCTGCAGACTCTGACATATATCATAGCAATATCTTTCTAGAAATGTCTCCTCAGGCAAAGAAAACAAAAGAAAAGTAAACAAATGGAACTCTATCAAACTAAAAGTTTTTGCACAGCAAAGGAAACCATCAACAAAATGAAAAGACAGCCTATTGAATGGAAGAAGATATTTGCTAATAATACATCCAATAAGGGGTTAATATCTAAAATATATAAGGAATACCCCCCTGCAAAAAAAAAAAAAAAAAAAGAGTCCCAAACAATTCGATTAAGAAATGGGCAAAGGACCTGGATAGACATTTTTCCAAAGAAGACATACAGATATGGCCAATAAGCATTTGAAAAGATCCTCAACATCATTAATCATCAGGGAAATGCAAATCAAAACCACAATGAAATATCACCTCATATATGTTAGACTGGTTAGCATCAAAATATCAACAAATAACAAGCACTAGTGAGGATGTGGAGAAAGGGAATCCTTGTACACTGTTGGTAAGATTGTGAATTGGTGCTGCCACTATGAAAAATATGGAGATTCCTAAAAAATATTCAAAATAAAGCTGCCATATGACTCGGCAATGCGATTTCTGGGTGTTTATCCAAAGAGATCCAAAACCCTAATTCAAAAAGATATATGCACCTCTATATTCATTGCAACATAATTTACAATAGCCAAGATATGGAACCAACCTAATTGTTCAATAGATGATTGGATAAAGATGTGTAGAGTGATGTCAGAAGCATAGCGGCATGAGGGGTCTGCTTAATCTCTCCCCTTGAAATTGTTATAAACTGAACAGCTACATTCTAACAGAAAACACCCAGCCTAGCACACAAACACGTCTGAGAGATCTGCACATCAGAACGTCTCAAGGTGGGCAAATTGGGCGAGCAAGAGAGGTGGAAAGAGAGAGTAGCGCAGACTAGTGCTGTGGACATAGCCCAGTGTGATGTGGGGGGAGGGGGTAATTAGGTGGCTACTTTCACTGTCTATACCCCTAAACAGTCTTGCCTGAATGAGCAGCATATTCCATGTGGCAGGGCCCAGTGAACAGAGCAGAAACAGAATACAAAAGGGTGACAGCTGTGATTTAGCAACCGCATTGCCAAGCAGAAAGCTGAGTCATGGAGCCTAGCTGCCTTCCCACACCATACCATAGGTAGCACCACCCTTCCCCCACTCCCACCCCCAGTCTCCCATACCCCCGCCACCCTCCTGTAAACTGTAGCAGTGAGTACCACGAGAACTGACACACACACTGGCTGGTCCCAGTGACAGGGGTAGAGATATAGAGGTAAGGAAGCTAAAGCTTGGCGGCCAGCATTACAGGAAGGAAAATAGCCACAGACATACTGGCAGCCTCTCCTAACCCACCCCACCCCCACCCATCCAGGCTGATGCAGGAGGAAGCAGCACAGCACTCATCTGGCTTCTGGGGCAGTACCAGGACTTCAGGGGTTCTTCAGAGGCTCGGACTCCCATCGTCCTTCACATTTTTCCATGGGGAGTGGAGCCCTGGAATCCATATGACCTGGTCACAGGAGACACAAACCTTCCCAGGGAATTAAGAGCTGATTTTTCTTTTTGCCACAGAGCGGAGGTCGGGAGGCTTGGGCAGCACAGGATTCTTGGGCTCCACCTACTGGAAAACAAAAGAAAAACCTATTCTTATCAACCTGCTAGAGAGATCACTCTAAATATTAATTAATTAATTAATTAATTAATTAATTCATAAACAAACAAATAAATAAGCAAGCAGAGTACATTCCCATTAATGCATGGGTAAAGAAATAATCCATGAAATACCATGAACGACCAAGGTGACAAGGCAGCTCAGAAAGAAACTAAAAATCTCCAAAAAACAAACTGAAAGGTATAGAAATATGTGACTTAAGTGACAGAAAATTCAAAATTGTAGTTCTGAAAAAAATTCAATGAGATGCAAGAAAATTCTGACTAACAATTCAATGAACTTAGAAAGGAAATTAATGAACAACACAAATACTTTACTATAAGAATAATGAGTACACCAGGAGAAGAGATGGAAAAAAGAACAGAGAGCCTATTCAAACAAATAGTTAATGAGAATTTCCCAAACCTATGGAAAGAATTAGATCCTTGAATCCAAGAAACAAATAGAGCACCTAATTATCTTAACTTAAAAAGGCCTTCTTCAAGACATTATATTAAAACTATCAAAACTTAATGACAAAGAAAGAATTCTCAAGCAGCCAGGGAAAAGAAGATGGTAACCTATAAAGAAAAACCCATTAGATTATCATTGGACTTTATAGCAGCCAAAACTTTACAAGCCAAATTATACTACAAAGCAACAGTAATCAAAACGGCATGGTATTGGCAGAAAAACAGACATACTGACCAATGGAACAGAATCGAGAGTCCAAAAGTAAACCCATATTTATATGAGCAAATAGTTTTTGACAAAAAAGCCAAAAACATACAATGGAATAAGGAAAGTCTCTTCAATAAATGGTGGTGGGAAACTGGAAAGCCACCTGCAAAAGAATGAAACTAGTCTTTTGTCTATCATCACACACCAAAATTAACTCAAAATGGATTAAGGACCTAAATATAAAACCTGATACAATAAAATGCATAGAAAAAGAAACATAGGAACTAAACTTAAGGACCTTGAACTTAAAGAGGATTTTATGAATTTGACCTCAAAACCAAGGGAAGTAAAAGCTGAAATAAATGAATGGGACTACACCAAACTAAAAAGCTTCTGCTCAGCAAAAGACATCATCAACAAGGTAAAGAGAGAACCATCTGAATGGGAAAATATATTTGCAACCAACATCTCCGATAAAGGCCTAATATCCAAAATATATAAAGAACTCATACAACTCAATAACAACAAAAAAAACACAAGTGATCCAACAAAAAAACGGGCAGAGGACCTGAACAGACACTTCTCCCCAGAGGACATACAAATGGCCAACAAATATATGAAAAGATGCTCAACATCACTAGCTATTAGGGAAATGCAAATCAAAACCACAATGAAATACCATCTCACACCTGTTAGAATACTATAATCAACAGGACAAGTAATAACGAATGTTGGAGAGGATGTGGAGAAAAAGGAACTCTCATACACTGCTAGTGGGACTGTAAATTGGTACAGCCACTATGGAAAACAGTATGGAGGTTCCTCAAAAAACTAAGAATTGATCTACCATATGATCCAGCAATCCCTCTTCTAGGTATTTACCCGAAAGACTTGAAAACCCATATCTGAAAAGATATTTGCACATTGATGCTCATAGCAGCATTATTCACAGAGGCGAGGATATAGAAGCAACTGAAGTGTCCTAAGATAGATGATTGGATAAAGAAGCTGTGGTACATATATACAATGGAATATTACTCACCTATAAGAAGAGATGAAATACTGCCATTTGTGACAACATGGATGGACCTCGAGATAATCATGCTAAGCGAAACAACCCAGACATGTAAAGTTGAAAATCACATGATATCACTTATATATGGAATACAAACCTAAAAGCAACAAATGAACAGGACAAACAGAGACTCATGAACATGAACTATAGACTAGTGATTACCAGAGGGTAGATGGGGGAGGGAGAAGGTAGATGGGTAAAGAGAGTCAAATGTGTGGTGACAGAAAGAAATCTAACTATGAGACATAGTGGCCAAAACATGGAAACAACCTAATTGCCCTTTGATAGATGATTGAATAAAGAAGATGGAACTTATACACAACAGAATATTACTCAGCCATAAGAAAAGATGAAATACTGCATTTTCAACAACATGGATGGATCTTGAGATTATCATGCTAAGAGAAATAAGTCAGAAAAAGTTGACAACCACATAAATTCACATATATGTGGGATATAAAACTGAAAGCAACAAATAAACAAGACAAACAAACAGAGACTCATGGACGTAGACAACAGTTTAGTGATTACTAGAGGTAAGGGGGAAAGGGGGAAGTAGATAAAGGTAAAGGGAGTTAAATATGTGGTGACAGAAGGAAATTTAACTTTGGATGGTGAACACACAATGCAATATTCATATGAAGTATTACTGAAGTATTACACTTGAAACCTACATAATTTTATGAACCTTTGTTGCCCCAATAAATTTAATTTAAAAAAAGAAGAAGATATGGTACACATATATAATGGAATATTACTTGGCCATAAAAAAGAATGAAATCTTGCCATTTGCGACATCATGGTTGGACCTAGAGGGTATTATGCTAGGTAAAATAAGTCAGACAGAGAGATAAATTGCGGAAAAATCTCAAACTAGTCCAACGAAACAGCAAGCAGTAACTCGAAGAGAAAGGAGAACTCAGGTTTAGTATGCACAGTCACAAAGGAACTAGTGCTCTGAAGATCTGGGCAGTAGGCTCAGTTGCAACAATGCTTCTATACCAGAATTTTTACACAAGCTAATTGGTCCATTTGAACTCAAACTGTTACAAATGGCAGGAGTTGCTATGGAGACTACAAGTAGTAACATTGGGAAGGCTGGGAAGGCCTGGAGTTGGGGCTGCTGACAGATACAAATCGTTACAGAAAGTGGGAGCTGCTAGAGGTAACAGTACAAACAGTTACATTTGTTGAGCAAAAGGCAAGGAGGACAAGGTGCAAAAGAGCTCTGCGGTGAGCTCTTACATACAGCAAACACATTTACAGAAGCAGAACAAAAAAACTTATTAGCTTTTAATAAAAATCCTGAAATTTCCTCTTCATAATCTCACTTATATTTGGAATCTAAGAAACAAAATAAAATAACAAAACAAAAACAGACTCATTGATACATAGAACAAACTGATGATTACCAGATGCACTCACTGTATTGGGTGACTGGGTGAAAAAGGTGAAGTGATAAAGAAGTACAAATTGGCAGTTACAAAATAGTCACAGGGATGTAAAAAACAGCATAGGGACTATATTGTTAATATTGTAATAACTATGTATGGTCAATACTAGATCTATTACAGAGATTACTTCATAAGTTTTATGAATGTCTAATCACTATCTGTACATCTGAAACTAATATATTGAATATCAACTATAATTGAATAATAATAATAATATTGTAACTATGTATGGTGTTAGATAGGTGCTAGACTTATTGGGGTAATCACTTCTTAAGTTATATAAATGTCTAATCACTATGCTGTACACCTGAAACTAATATAATATTATATATCAACTGTAATTGAAAAAATTAAAAATTAAAACAATTTTAAAATAATCGATGTCAGCATTACTTATTTTGACAGAACATTTGGGAAAATAGCCATTAAGAGGGAGCAGGTAAGTAAATTTCGGTATATTCACACAATACTTTACTATCAATTTGTATTTTGTTTATTTATATTTTTTAAATGAGAAAGACATATAGGTACTGACATAAAAAGATGCTGATGATGAATTGTTAAAAGAAAACAGCAAGTTGTAGAACTTCCAGTGGTATTTTTTTTAAGTATATGCATTTATCTTTCATAACTACTTATATGGAAAGGCAAAGGAATTAGAATAGCTAAAGCAATTTGGAAAAACCAGGAGCCAAAAAGGAGAGTATCTTCAGAAACAAAGATGGGCCACATCTCCTACCTCTCCAGCCCCTCCTACTATAGTCCCCAGGGCAGCAACTCAACCTCTCTGCTGCACAGCACACCAGACCGAGTGAGACCCTGACTCTGCAGGCCTGGACTCCCTACAACCTCTTCCCTCATTCCAGGAGCCCCTAGCAATTTACTTGACTACCCAATGTCCAAACCAAGAGCTGTTAGCCCCAACCTACATCATTGCAGTCCTTTTATTCCCAAGCCTTGGGCTGCTTTCCAGAGGGAAGTTCATTACCTTCCCACAGCAGGTAGAAGCCAAGGGGATAACTGAACCTGTGCACCTGGATCCATCATACCACGTGTATACTCAGATCCCAAAGGCACAAGACCAACAGAGGCCTCAGACCTATTGATATGCTCATAGGCATTGCTCTCAGAAAACATAGTAATGCACTAAGCAAGTCAGAGGGTGCCAGGAAGAAAGGAGAAACACACACATACACACATATCCTGTGGACTCATCTGTACTACTGCCAGGGCTAGCAATGGTGAGAGGAAAATAGAAACCATTGTTGCCACTTCTTGGGTCCCCTGCACTGATAGCCTCAGCCAATTCAGACAGTTCCTGATTATTTTACTGACATTACTGTCAGAGAGTGAGAGCTTGGAGCTTCATAGTCTGTCATCTTGCTGACTATTACCCTACATTTTACTCTGTCCACTATGATTTTTCTCCTCAATACACAACCAACATTAAGATAGTAATAATACCATATGTTGCATTCAATTTTCAAATTTGAACAAAGGTTAGGAATGCAAAAGGAAACTGAGTTGTTGTGAATAAGTTTGGTAAGAAAATTTTATTTATTTTTAAAAAGCTATCGAAATGTTCAAGAAGTCTATAAAAACTCTAATATGCTAATTTTTAACTAGAATGAATGAATGAATGAATGAATAAATAAATAAATGAATGAATGAATGAATGAATGAATGGTTTTCATTACTCTTTCTTGCCCAACCCTTACCTCTGCCCCAGCACTTATGACATTAAGCTCACCTGATGAAACATCTGCCTCTCCTTTGGTTTAAAACTTCTGCTCTCACTCATCTCTAGCACCTGTGTTCACTATATGCCTAACACCATTGCAGCTGTTACTAGATTGGGGAGTCCTGGAACTCCTCATTTTCGATTCTTGGCATTGGTGACAATTAATTGAAAGCAGACACCCAGAAGTTTGGAAGCAAGCTACTTCTCAAGTGGGAGAGAGTAGGCTGCCAAGAGGCATCAGCCCCAAAGCCTCCTGCTTTGGGCTCTTTTATTTTGCCTGTAAAGCTTTGGTCTGCCCCCATGCCTCCCTACCCCCCTCCACCCCCACTCTCCCTCCAGCACCTCCACTCCCATTATGGTAGCCAATCCCTAAAAGACTTGATTGACAGATAAGTTTCTTATATAACCTTTCTGGGCATGCGTATACCCATCATACACTCAGTTTACACATAAAGGGGGTCAAAACAGCAATGTAAATTTATTATAATGATCGTATTATGAAGCAAAGGTGAATTTTAGGTCATGCCAGCTGTTCTTCTGCCCATGCCTATGTTGGGGAATTTCTTTATCATTGCCTCAATATTGTGTCAGGTCCTATGGTTAAGTCAAGTCTATTGCTTTAAGGCTATTTTTCATTTTGGTTGCCCTGGGGAGGGCCCCTAGTGTAACACCTAACTTAAATGCCCCCTGAGAGATGTGATTCTTAAAAATTCCTTTTTGAGAAGAAGAGGGACAAAGATCCATTGTCTATAGCTGCTTCCTCCTGTCAGAGGAATGTAGGCCCTACATGTTGAGGATCACAGAACTCTCACCCCACCTGATCTAATGGGTGTAGGATAATATCAGAGCTGCCTCTGGGAATAGGTTGGTAGCCTTGCATGACCATGATTCTGACTTGGAACTGTTGGAATATGGAAGAAACAAATTTCACCAGTAAGTTGAAGAGGCAGGGACCAAATATTAGCAGTAAGATCAAAGTGATTAGGGATCCTAATAAGGGAAGGAACCAGGTGACAGAAGGTAGAGTGTTCTATAGAGCTTGCCAAATAGAATCGGTCATAGGGCTTCCTTTAGCAAATTCATGGTTATAGATTTCTTTGATGTTTTCCTTTATCTGGCTGGTGGTATTAATATAAGTGCAGCAAGTCTTAACTGCACACATGCCTCCCTGTTCTGCCAATAAATAGTCAAGAGCCAATCAATTATCAAGGACTTCGTTTGCCAATGAATCAACTGAATATTATGAGTTCTGGAGGGCATCTCCAGTGCTTTTTGCTAGGATAGCTAGGGTGAGAGTTTTCAAGGTGGCTTTATGGTAGGCAAATCCTTCCCAGAGGGCTGCTATACCAACGGCAGTCCCAATATCAGCTAATATGAGGCCTATGGCTTTCTTGGAGCAGGACCGAGTAATATTATGGATGGTTATGGAAGAGATATCTTGTGGGCTTAAAAACTCTAAACTACATTGGCCTATAAATTGGGAATTATCAATGCATCTATAAGTAAGAGGGACCCATGAAAAGTTCCCTCCAGATTTCCCTCATAGGTGAGAACATTAGAGTAGTCCCCCCAGATACATAAGTATCTGAGAGGGGCACAGGCTTGATGGGGGTTGGTGGAGTTAAACTAGAACAAGAAGGAAGTTCTCCATGAAGAGGAAGGGGAGCAATTGAGAGAAAGAGGCCTCCCTGAGTAATGTGGGTTTTGAAGCCCCTTTCAAGGAAGGTTAGGTAATATGCCAGGTTGTAGGTATCTTTCCTCGCCAACAGGAACAGTGAACATTGGGACTGTTTGCATGTTTATTGTTAGGGTCACAGATACCTTGCCCTACAGGGCACCAGTGAGTAGTATTGGGTTTACTATTGGATTTACATGTAGAATCAGAAGGATTAAAAGAAAGTGGGAAGACCGGAGAGTCCTGTATCGTATTCCAACATGTAATATCAGTACATTGTGTGGTGAGACAAGTACAGCAAGGATGGTCAGAAGAAGAGCAGTTTGGAATGAAAATGCCTGACTTAGAGGAACAATTGAAAAGGATAGTGAGGTTTACACAACTGAGGAAAGTGGAAATTTGGAGGAAACACTCTAGGGGCATAGAGAAAGGCTTTAAGGAACCATTGGTGAGGGTAAGGTTGAAGGTAAGATTAGAATTGACAGGCTGAAACTCAGGGAGAGTATGACTATGGTGGGGTTGTCTGTGGCATATCCTGCAGTCAGAGAAACTATTTCCCTTTGCTATTATGTTAGAAAAGTTTACAAGAGTATTGGATTCCCATTCTGCTCAGAGAGGCTGAGCATAGATTAGAATTACGAAGATTAGAACCATATTGCTAGTATCACTTATCTTGCTTATTCCTTTTGAAGAGAAACCTGAGATCATCAACTAGTTCACAAGTATAAGAGTTTGCCCCACTCCCAGTCCCAGGTCAGATGTCCTGCTGGGACCAGAATCAATAGGGGCAGGTTTTATTCTAGACAAATGTACCCAGCTGTTGATTCCTTGGAGCTTGATCGCCTTTGGGGTGCTCATCAATACTTTATGGTCCTTCCCATTTTGGAAGAAGTTGATTATTGGGAGATCCTTCCTTCCAGGTTTTAATAAGTATCTAATCCTCCAAGGTAGCTGCTACAGTCCCGTGGCTTCCCCCAGGAGCAGGGAAGATCTTATTACCATATTCCTCAAGGGCCTTAGATTAACTATGTACTTCATTAGGTTATAAATTTCTGGATATATAAGGAAGTGTAGAGTTAAAAAGTGTCCTCTATATAGCATTTCAAAAAGGCTGAACTTTGTGGGAGTTTTGGAGTGATCCCCTTATTCTAAGGAGAGCTATAGATAGCAAGGCTACCAGAGTTCAGAGGTCTCTTGACAAAGCTTAGCTAGAATTTGTTTTAGAGTTTGACTGACCCTTTCTACCTTTCCAGAAGACTGAGATCTCTAAGCAGAATGTAAATAATAATGGATACCTCGGGCTTTAGCTACAGATTGAGTGACCTTAGCTGAAAAAGAGGGTCCATCGTCACTGTGTGAGGACCGAGGAAGCCCAAATCTGGGAATAATTTTCTTTAATAAGGCTTTGACAACTTCAGTAGCCTTCTCACTACAAATAGAGAATGCCTCTACCCAACCAGTGAAGGTGTCTATAAAAACTAATAGATACTTGTATCCTCAAGAGAGTGGCATTTGAATGAAGTCTAGTTCCCAATCTTCCCCTGATTACGGTCCCCTCCTCTGTATTGGCTCTAGTAGAGGGGTAGAATGCATTCTTCCACCTGATTGTTGTAGGTACATAAGGAACATGTTTGGGTGACTCTCTTGACTGTAGTAGATAATCCTTTTACTATGAATAGTTGTTTTTTTGTTTGTTTGTTTTGTTTTGTTTTGTTTTGCCAATGTTACTATGGCATCCCTCCCTATATGGAAGGAATTGTGTAAGTATTTAATAATCTTCCATTGATATGACTAGAAAAGTAGAAGCTTTTGACCTATATACCACCAAGGTCCCTCCATTCTGCCACCTTGCTCAATTGTCCATGAAACCTCTTTGCTGGTATATGTTGGGGAAGACTCAAAAAGTTTAGGAAAAGAGAATAATCTTGTATTGGAGTTTGTAAGTAAAGCCGCCTTTTTTGTTTCTCAGTTGGCCTTTGACGCCCTGAGCAATGGAGAATGTAGCTCTCTGGCGTTCTCTGCAATGGATTACCACTACCTGCCTTGGCTTTTGTATGGCTTCTAAAAGCTGTAAAATTTCAGGCCCATGTTCAATAAGAATGTTTTTTCAGTTAGGAGCCCCTTTTCCTTCTAGATGGCTACATGGTCATGGAAGACAAGGAAAGCATACTTGGAGTCAGTGTAGATATTTATCCTTTTTCCTTGTCCCAGGGTTAACACTTGAGTTAAGCCTATGATCTCAGCTTTTTGGGCTGATGTGGATGGCAGCAGAGGATGAGCTTCTGTAGTTTTATATAAGCTGATGATGGCATATCCTGCCTTCCTCTGTCCATTTTGTGCAAAGCTGCTACCATCAAACTATTTCTCTGTACCTTCTAGTGGGGTATCAGATATGTCAGCCCTACAAAAATAGACAAGTTTGACTGCTTCTGAGCAGTGAGCTAGATTAGGAGAAGTTTCAGTCGGCATTAATGGGGCTGGGTTTAGAGTATTGCAGGCCTTTCGGGTTACCTCTAGGGTGTCTAGGAGGAAGGCCTGATATTTAGTTAGTCTTCCCTTATTAAGCTGGAGATGTCTTTTCATTCCTAGTATTCCTTGAACTTGATGAGGGGTTAAGACATCTAAGGATTGTCCTCAGGTTAACTTGGTGGCCTCTTCTATTAATAAAAACGTTGCTTCTACTGCTCACAGGCAAGGAGGCCATCCGCAAGCAATATTATCTAATTTTTTTGAAAAATATCCAACTGGCTGGGCACATTCTCCTAACTTCTGAACTAAAACACCCATTGCTATTCTTTTTTCTCCACCATGTACAAGGAAAAAGGTTTAGAAAGGTCTGGGAGACACAAGGCAGGAGTCTCAGTCAAGGTCATTTTGATGTCCTTATAAACTCTGTCAAAATCTCCTGTCCAATCAAGGGGCTCTGAGTCTGGACCTTTAGTGGTTTTGCTAGTAACCCGAAGCCAACGATCCATATTCGACAGAAGCCAGCCATCCCAAGAAAGGTGCAAAGCTATTTTTTTTTTCATCTTGGGTATGGCTAAGTCCAAGGGGGCCCTCTTATTATCAGTTAACAACTGCCAGCTATCCAGGGTTTAATATATATGCCCTAAATAATTAACCCACTGCTGTGATATTTGAGCCTTTCTCTGAGAAATCTTGTAACCTCTATCTCTGAGGAAATTAAGGACTTTTATGGTATTAAAATTGGAAGTTCACTTAGAGGGCCTACATATTAGAATATCATCTACATATTGAAGAATGAGCCCTTTGTCTAATTGTATGTCTCTCAGATCTCTTTCCAGGGCTTGGGGAATAAGTGGGGACTGTCCTGGAAATCTGTGGGAATACCATCCAGGGGTACTGTTGAGATCTTTGGTTTTTTGGGTCAATTCATTCAAAGAAATAGATACTGAGAATCTGAGCAAACAGGGTTACAGGGAAAAAAGAATCTTTCAGATCTAGAATAGTGAACAATTGCATCTCCTGGTACCTGAGTGAGGATGGTATAGGGGTTGGCCACAATGGGATGGAGGGACACTACAGCCACATTCACTGGTCTCAAGTCTTAGACTAACCTATATTCCCTAGAGAATTTTATTGCTGAGAGAATAGCGGTATTGCAAGGTGACTGCCAGAGTACTAAGAGTCCATGCTCTAGGAATTTGTTAATAATGGGCCAAAGACCCTCTAATGCTTCCTTCTGGATTAGATACTGCCTCTTCTGAGGGTAGGCAACTCCTGGTTTTAAATTTATAACTACTGATCAAGTAGTTTTTGTCCTCCCAGGAATTCCCTGCTCCCAGACTGTAGGTCTAACTGCCTCAAGGACTTGAGTAGGAATTTTACTATCTATTAGAGCCATGATTTTGTTGGGACCAGAGGGATGTTGCAGGAATTTCAAAATAGCTCCCAAGTCCCTTAAAAGATCTCTGACTAATAAGGGAATGGGACACTGAGGAATTACTAGAAAGGAATGGAGGAATAGTTTATTCCCAAATTGGCACTTAAGAGAGGTGTATAGAAACAATTTTGAAGGTTACTATCCACTCTTGTAATAGGCACAGTTTTGGAGGTTAGAGGTCTACTATGAGAGGTTAAAGCAGAGTAAATGGCCCCAATACCAATAAAAAAAAGTTAATTTGCTTACCTGTCACATCGACATTCACCTAGAGTTCCTTGTTGGTGATAAGAATGTTTGTGGAGATCAGGGCCATTTGGGTCCTCAGGCCTCGTCAATCCTCCATTACCACCATAACAAGAGCCCATGTCTCCCATCCTCTCTGGAACTGAGAGCCCTTGAGCTTCCAGTGACTATAATCTCCACATAGCAGGCAAGGTCCTGGCACCGACTTTTGACAATCCTGTGCCCAGTGCCTGGGGTGCTTGCATTTGAAGCAGATCTTATCATGCTTACCAGTAACAGCTTGCAGTTTCTCCGGTTTTCCCAGGCAACCTCGAGGTGGCATGGTGCTCCCAAAAGCGCTGCTAACAGCTAGTGCAATCAGTTTGGCCTGTATTTTTTCTGCCTCCTCTCTTGCTGGAGTCTTTCTTCCTTTTCTTCTTGATCCCAGTTGTTGCAAACCAAGAAAGCAGTGTTTAGTGATTGTGCCATGGGGGTTTGAGGCCCTAACTGTAATCTCTGGACTTTTCTTCTGATATTTGGGGCAGTCTGGCTAATAAAATGTTGCCTCCTATCAAATAAATATCTGTTAACTGAAGGAAACTCGGCTTTGGGTGGTAAACACACAATAGAATATACAGATGTCAAATTATAATGTATACCTTAAAATTATATAATCGTATTAACCAATGTTACCCCAAAAAACTTAATTTAAAAAAACTATTGCCCCATGAGGACTTTACCCCTCAATCTAAGTTGGTATATTTTCTAAAAGCCACAATGAGCCTACTCTGGAAGAGATTGGGGTTTTCATCTCTACCCTTTTATACCCTTTTATACACTTTTTCATTCCTTCCAAAAGGTGTTGTATCATGTTGTCCCTGTCTCAGGTCACTCCTGCTTATTATAGTCCTAATGTGGGTCTTCATCTGGGACAATCATAGCCTCAGGTCCCCAGTTTTGGATATTTGGGGTGTGTAATTTGTTGGTATGTTGCTATGCTACATCCTAGATGCATTGCTTTTCCTCTGGGGTGTAGCAGGTAGCTAATATAATGTATATATCCTTCCAGGCCAGATAAAAGGCTAAAGTCAAAGATTAAAAGTCTCAGCAAAATGAGCAGGGTCCTCTGAGAAGAATCCAAACTTTTCCTTGCATTGTTGCTGGTCAATAATAGAGAAAGGGACATGGACACGTATAGTAAGTAACTTCTGTCTCATTGGCCACTTCCCTACAGTGTAACATTTTTGGAAAAGGTGGGAGGAATGAGGCCCCACTACAAGTAACCTTGGGTGAGCTGGGGTATAGAGGAGAGTAGGGAGGAGAGCCAGTACCCCCTTGAGAGATAGGAGGGCCACCGAAGAGGGGATCATCTAAGATGTCAGGGGAAACTCCTGCAACACAGGGCTGTTAAAGGACCTTACAAAAGCCAGGTTTCTGTTAAGCATCATGAAGGCCTGTACAGAGGGACCCTCAAGCCACTTGCCTTCTCTTCAGCATAACAAGTCTAGTAATAATATGGAATTATAGTTAGTACTTCTATTTTCTGACCGAATTTCCCCATCCTCAAATTTGTATTGAGGCCATGCAGTATTATAGTGAAATACAAGCCTTTTTTCCCTAAGTTCATCTAATTTGAAAACATTCCAGTTCTTCAGGATGCATCCAAGAGGTTGTGGCAAGGTTTTGAGTGAGGTTTTTCAAAGTAGCTTACATCTGCCTGCTCTATCATTTTGGCTCCTCCACATGTAGGATTCCCAGGGGAGTAAATGGGAATTTTCCCTTTTTCACAAGTAAGCACCTAAAATGAGAGATGAGAAACCTTAGGTTCTCCCAGGGCATCCCTCAAGAGTGTTAACAAAGATCTATCCTAGTGGAGTCTCAGGGTATGCTCCTCACCCTACTGAGCTGCTACCAGATATCTCAGATGAATTCCTTTTGCCTGTCCTAATTTCAACCATTGTACTGGTAAAAGGGCCTGTGTCTTAGAGTCCAAAGTCCTAGGGTAGGAGAAATTCCAAGTAGGCTGCTGCTGTCCCCTGGGGGGTTAATGGCAGTCCAAGAACAACGTCCTGAAAGGACTTGGAAATGGGGTAAGAGGATCGTTTTAAAAACAACCTCTCCTGCCAGTACTTCTCATGATGGAATGAGCCTGTTTTGGTGGATGGAAAAAAAACATGATCACAGAACCTCCTGTTTGTTTCCCAACAGCAGGGGCTATGGTTTTTATTGAGAACAAAGGATTCACTGTCTCCTTTCACCTCCACTTACTTCACTCAGTAGAGCAATAGAAAAGATGTGGAAACACTGTGAAAGGGGTTGAGTTTTCTAAGTTTTCTATAGGGACAAAGTGATAACACCTGGTTAGGTGATTTCCAGAAAAGTAGTCACAGTTTGGGCAGTCAGGCCCCACAGACAGAAACCAAGAACAAAGAGGAAGTACACAAGCACATAGTGCATGGGGGGGGTGGGGAAGAGGGAGAGACAGAGAGAGAGAGAGAGAGAGGAAGAGAGAGAGAGAGGCAGAGAGAGGGAGAGTGAGGGATTGGCATGAGTACATAGAATGGCAGGAAGCCAGTCCCTCAACTCAAGATATGAGAGGAATATGATTACTTGGATCTGAGTCATGGCACCAGAAAGGTGTTACCGGATTGGGGAGTCCTGGAACTCCCAAATCCAGGTTTCTAGCATGCAACCACAATGAATTGAAGGCAGATGCCCAGAAGTTTGGAAGCAAGCTACTTTTATTGAAAGAGAAAGTACACCTCTCAAGTGGGAGAGGAAGCTGCCAAGAGCACTCAGCCCCAAAGCCTCCTGCTTGCGGCTCTTTTATTTTGTCCATAAGGATTTGCCCCTCCCTCTGTCACTGTAGCCCTTTCACTACAATCCTTCATTGACAGGTTTCTTATATAATCTTCTTTCTAAGCATGCGTAGACCTATAATTCATTTGGTTTGCCCATAAAGGGGGTCAAAACAGGAATGTAAATTTATTATAATGATCATATAATGAAGCAGAGATGAATTCTAGGTCATACCAGCTGTCTTTCTGTGTATGTCTATGTTGGGGAATTTTGCTATTATTATCTCGCTATGGTGTTAGATACGACAGTTAAGTCAATGCTATGGTTTAAAGGCTATTTTTCATTTTTGCTGCCCTGAGGAGGGCCCCTAATGTAACTCCTGCCTCATAGCCACTAACATGGTAAATGAGGGAATTATTTCTCCATTGAGCCCAAAGGCTGGATTTAAAAATAATAATAACAATAATAATAATTCTCCTGCGTGTTTTGTAAAGTCACAGACTTATAGATCAGTCAAGTGAATGTAAATGTTGGAAAGGAGGTCTCTGATTTGCCATATGCCTAACAGGGTGGTGAACATAACTGGCACTATTATTTTCTCGGTACAGTTAGAAGATCCAGGAGCAAAGGAGAAACCTGATCATTTCCCAAATATGGATCGATTTAGAAATAAGAGCAAGTCCCTTCTCTCTCGTTGTGTCTTTGTCAGAAACCTACATTCTCATGCAAGGATGGTCTGAAGACTGAACAGATGTAGTTGGGGAAAGAGAAAAAAGCCATGAAAATCCAGCCTTTTAAAGCATTGCTAGATACACCAGGGAGAAATCTTCAACCATTAACCTGGGCATGATCCCTCCCAGCCCAATTCAAGGGCATGTACAATCAGGAGGAGCCCTTTCCTTTGCCAAGTCAAAAGTTAGGTAGCATTAGCTCTGTACATAGGAAGATAGTAATATCCCCATTTTACAATAACAAAATAAAAATTATCGGGTTTTACAATTTAATTAGATAATCTGATCAGAGTCATTATTTCATTAATATTTAATTACTAGGATTAACACTAAATCCCAGGAAATCTTTATAATAGTCACTTGGGGAGTCTAGTCTCCACAGCAATGACATCACTATCCAATTTATCATTTAATAATTCTTGGTGAAATGCACCAGCATTTGTTCTTCAACATCCTGTGCTTCTCCCTGCTATGTCCTGCCACCACCTTCTGGATGCGCCTACCCTCAGTCATTTGTCTCTTCCACATATGGGAATCAGACAACATAAGAACCTCAACCCTAGCTCTGCCCTCCTTGGCTTTGGACATATGGCCAGGTTACTCTGCAATATATTTAATGGTAGATGAAACAATCCAAGGATTCATGTCTTGTTGGAGGGTCAGTGACTCTCATCGCAAAAATCAGGCACTAAAAAACCACTGCACCGAAAAGAAGCAGAAGCACATACAGGCTCATCTTATATAGACTGAAGTTAAATTTTGGAGGGAAACGAGTTGACTTCCTCAGGTAGTTTAGTGAAGTAGTAGCTGGAGTTCTGCCCTAGTAATTACTATTGGCAGAAACATTCTTCATTTCATAATTTATGTGTAGGAAGGTATTTGTAAACTGTAAAGTACTAAATCAATGTTAATCACCAACTATTTGGGGGTAGAATAAAACTTTCCTCTACTGTCAAGGTTCTTTTGGCTGGTCTAATAATCAAATGGACAGACAGATTAACAAGACAAAATATCTAAATTTAATACATACATGTATTTGGAAACCCCACATACTTGACAGAGTCAGAGACCCTTGAGGCACGAGAGGTTTGGAAATAGATATGGGAGTTGAGGTATATAAAACATTCTGAGCTAGGAATGTAGTAATGCACCTTTGGGGTTTCAAAAGGTCACTGCAGGATGATAAGAAGATTCGGCAGCAGACTGAAAAGATACAGAAAAGACAACTACCTAAATAGATAGGTCAAAAGAGGTTAAGTCTGATAATCTCTTTTTATGGGCAAGGCCCCTAAATCAAGTTCTAGGTAATTAAGAAAAGGGTAAAAGTTTCTCTTGAGCCCGAGCTCAAAACAATCTGCATACCACAGAGGAACATCTTGAGGTGAATCATTCTAAACCGCTGCACTATTACATGGACAAATATTGATAATGTGTCAAGAACAGGTGAGGTTTACAAACCTTTGATCCTGAGATCCTGACAACAGAAAACATTTCTAGTAGTATTAATTGAGATCCTGTGATTGAGATTTATATATATTTGTTTCTGTCATCTTCACTATAACCTTGCTATTTATGGATTAGTTGCCATTTAACAAGTGATGTGAACTATTTAAATAACAAAAGTCTATGACTAGAAGATGACAGAGCTAGAACTTAAATTTAGCTCTGCCTGTTTCTGCGTCTCAAAATGCTAAACATCCTGATTGATCCAAGTTTTATGTGGCTACGTCACCTCTCACTATATCAGTGAGCAGAGATCCCCTTTTTTTCACAACTCTTCTCCTCCAGCCTGTTCACACAATGACTCCCTTGCCCAGGTTCTCCCACCACAGGGGATCATCCAGTGCACTGACCCAACTTCCCAAATCAGCCCTATCTCTCCTCAGTTTATAGATCAGTTTCACTCACACGAACAATTCGTAGGCCCCTCTGACCTTTCAGCACACCTGATGATGAATCCCTAATCTCAGACTACAACAAATATCTCCCCTTTCCACGGCTGCATGTGTCATATTTCCCAATGGTTCTTATAAAGATCTGACATCCTACTATGCCTTAATGGTTATCGTTCATGTTTTAAAATCAAGGCATTCTTCCATGCTTAAATACTACAGAAAGTCCCATTGTCTTCTGAATCTCAGAAATTCTCACTTTCAAAACTGGACTCACCTCCTACTACACAGAAGAATTAGGTAATCAGAAGAAATGCTTCTTATAATTATGAAATCTATAACTATTACTACATGAAATCTTCAAATATTACTACGTTCTTACCCATTGGTGAGTCCTCTCCTGCTTGAATTGAAAAAAGATATTTCTATCCCTGGATAAGTCCAATTTCTCAAATGTATCCTCTTCTCTCTTGTTCTATTTTATCATTGATTATAAACTGAATCTTTTTTATCAACAAACTCCCCCATCGCTTCTCAATCTAACTCTGCCACATCTAACAAGTGGTAAATCCTGTCACGTCCAGCACAGCTCTGGAAATTATACCTGAGTGGGAATGGCGGGAAGTGAAGAAAAGAAAGAAGGCAGAGAGCTGGGATTAGGAGGTCCACTGTCCACTGATGGTGGAGCAGTGGCACAGTTTTATTTAAGCAAGCTGCTTTTATACAAGAACATACTAGTTGGCCTAAGTAGTTTCCCTTAAGCATAACAACACTGTTTCTTCTACTTTTCCCAAGATGTATCTTATCATGACCTTCAGCTTGTTTGCCTTCCTGTGGCTACATTTATACTTTCTTGTTCTCAGAAGGAGTTTGCAGAGGCGAGGTAACCCTTGGTTGCCCTTCCAGACTGTAAGGACTTTGTCAGTTTAAAATCTGCTCTCCACATATCCCCCTTAACTTCTTCTAGTATCTTTATTCTGAATCATTTTATCTCTGAATTAATTTATCTCCAGTTTCTGCTCAAATAAAATGTCAATTTTTCAGAGATCCCTTCTTGTATTACTACCTAAGTAAGTCTCTCCATTTTCTTGAATAGAACCTACAAAAGTTTCATCTAATTTCTCACTATACCTTTATTTATTTGTTTGTTCTTTTCTTTGTTTCTTGTATCTGCCATTAGACTAATTGCAACAAAGTCAACTGCAGACTCATAAGACAAGTTTCCCTTGACTATTATTTATAAATTATAAATCCACATAAATTCCATGTGCACAATCACCTAATCTGCTCTCAAACAGCCTGACACCAAAGGCCAGTAGTCAAATTAAACAATAACCTTCAGATTAAAAGTTTCTTGACTCAGTAAAGTTGTTAGAATCTTCCTGGGGAAAATTTGTTTCCAGTAATTACTAGAGCCAAAATAGATAGAAAAATTAAGTCTGTGTGCTTATTGAAAGTGGGGTCAGCGCACTCTTGATCTAGGGGCTACATTCTCTCTCTCTCAAACCAAGAATAGAACTGTTTCTAGACTCCATTTTTATAGATTTGTTAACCTTATTAGGTTTATAATCCTAAGGACATACATTTTTTAACTTGGATGTGAATCAAAATAAATTTAATCAAGGAATGCCTTTCTTAGCACAAGTTTTTCTTTCTTCTTAGGTTAACCATTCAGATACATTTAAGGAAAAGAGGGTGATTCCTCTAATCCTACTAATGTTCTAAAAGCCTCCAAAAGCAATCTCAATGTTTTTAATCAGAGACCTCACTGCTTTGTGTATTGGAGCCTGTTCTGGAAAGTACTGCAGATAATTAACTGGCAGAAAGAGTATGGCTTTATTTTTAAGTGGATTTAATCTACAAACAGTCAGTTTGTGGGCTTCAGTGTGGCTCTACATAAGTGTGGTGTTTATGCTGATATCAAATATTCAAGGAAGATATTTAGAGGGTTCTAAAGTGTTCATATTTTAAAATCAAGATAAAGAATACTTAACTTGTAATCAATTATATGTAATTCCCAAGAATGCAGGAGAAAAAGGGATATAATTGGAGAAATTGTGCTGACCCAGGATAGAGATGATTGTTCAATTTTACTATGGGATTAGGAGTGAACAGTGGATATGAATTCAGGAATATTTGTAGATTTTATGGTAGTGAGCTGAAGAATTTCCTCAAATTATCTGATTCATTGATGTAGTAGAAAGGGATTCCTTTTGTGGAAAGTAAGGGGAAAACTGTGAATGTTTAAAAATTGAAAGATATGGTAAAGGTCTAAAATATTTATAAGGCAAAAAATAATGATTAAATTATCCAGATGTAGTACAAAGTCCAGATGTGTTTGAAAGCCATTGGGCAATTTGTGACTGACCAGGTTTAAGATCCTAGTTAGATTCAACCGTGAAAAAATCCAGTATATGGAGTCATCCAGAATCAGGGTGTTGATCAGCAGGTGTGATAAAGGTCACAGAGGGTTTGAGTTTTCATTTGATACGCAGCTGACTTTTCCCAGTGCTGTCATCCTCAGCCATTGTCTCTGGACTTGGTTGGGGTTTAGGCAGCCTGGACCGGACTATCCACCATAGGAACCAGTGACCTTCAAGAATATGGCTGTGGCCTTTGTCTAGTAAAAGTGGGCTCCACTAACTAGATTTATCACAGATGAAGCTGTAGAGAAATGTGATGCTGGAGAATATCAGTCATTTGGTCTCTGTAGGTGAGTCTGTCGACATTCATTTAATAAAAAATATACAGCATAGCTTCCCCATAAGCTATTTCTCTCTCTACCCTGACTCATATACAGCCATATAATATTTACATCTACTTGAGAAAAATGTTCTAACTTATTTTCTTACATCTAATTGTCACCCAACAAGAATGTAGACTTCCTGACCACAATTTTGGGTCTTTCTTGCTACTCCATATCTAACATCCAGAAAAATGCTAAGCACTCAATTTATTGCTGCATTAAATGGATGAATAAATGTACTAAATATTTACTAAGAAACTATCCTGCTCTGCAAACCATGGTGGAATTTGATACCACAGTAGCAAACACAGCAGTCATGGTCCCTTTAAAATAGAATTCATGGAGTTCTGATTGAATTTTATGTTGTCGAATATATATTTTTTAAAATAAAATTCAATCCACTATGGAAACAATTGGTTCACCCTGGTAGGAGAAAAAACCTAAAGGATTTTGCAGTCTATCTTTCTCCTGTGGCATTAGCATCAGCAAACAGTTCCTGAATATCTCTGAGCCCAAGGTCAATGTTTTTCCTGTTCTGGTGAAGGATCATCAGTGTTTTTAGAGTTCAAGTTGCTCCTTCCTATGCTACCTTTTAACATCCACCTTAACCTGCTTTAATAGATGCTCTTCCTGCCCGACTCAATGATCACTCAAAGGTCTGTGCACAGAACTCAAAATCCATGTACATTTCTTTCTACGGGCAGCTTATCAGTTCTACAAATGGATGCGATTTCCCAGCTAGAGCCAGGAGAAGAGATAAGGAGGGGAGGGGGAGGATTTCTGAGTCCCAAGACCAGATGTGCTCCAGGCTAATGTGAGACAGTGTGAAGAGGAGCCTGGTCAGAGAACAGGACCAAGTCAACTGCAGATTTCCCTGAGGAAACGGTTTTTCTGACATCTTGTAAGGCCAATGTAGAAATATGCCCTCAACAGTGTCATAGTTCTTTGACTATTTCAATCACTGTTCATGTAACCTTCTGCACAATCTTTGGCCTTAGAGAAAAAGATATTTGTTATTATTGGAGTAAAAATTTCATATAGCACCCTTAGTCGGTCTCTCCCTTTTGTTGACTTTCCCAGTCTTAATCTCCCCAATATCTCATCCTCATTTTCTTTTTCTTTCATTTTACCCTTAAAAATAAATTTGCATTATTAATGTCCTGTAATGTGTTTCTAATCATTGGTATATTTCTCCATTTTACATCTTTTCTCTGCATTAAAGAAGGCAGGACAACCTTTACCTGGAGGAGGAAACTCTTTGGGGCATACCAGATAATCCTTGCTATAAAAGAAATTCAAGGAAATAAATGTGGGAATCCTGTTATTCATGAAGCCCACACTTGTAGAATAAAATAATCTCAAGTAAAATAAAGAAAGAAAAGTGTTTAGCGATCCCAAATTCTTCACACTGAGGAAATGCCTATTCTAAAGTCAAAATGAAAAATCCTTCATCAGGCAGTCATATCAGAAAACTCGTACAGGGAAAATACTCTGTAAAGAACATGTTAGCATGCAATTGGGACAAGCATTCATACATTTTGCAGTTGTAGAATGGTAAATTGTTCTGAGAACTATTGAATATAGTATTTGGTAACAAGAAATGCAAACCCACTTCAAGATCAGTACTTGCAAACATCAGTACTATTGAGTGGGTATATGTATCTTTCAAAACCATGAAATATTGTGCTATATAAAAAAAGGCCAGTTTTCCTTTAATACTCTGTCACTATTGATAAGTTATCAGTTATTATTTTTATGAAGTTGTAAACATAATTACAAACACTGAGATCAATCAAGAAATAACCTTGAATGTTGAAAATGTAGAACACAATATGATGTGTGTTAACTGTTATATTAGTGTTCTGATATATATATATGTACATGGCCAGGACGAATGGCAAGAGGATAAATAATCACATTCTTTGTGAATAAACTCTGATGTTTCATCAATTCTTTTACTTTTAATTTTTAATTTAATATTTCATTCATTACTTAAAAGGAAATTATAAATTAATTTAATCTTTAACAAGGATGCTAGTCTGGGAAAACTGTGGGAACCTAGACAGGAAAATCCTTAGAATTCAAAATCAGGTAGTGGTTCATCCCCCACATTAGAATTTTGTAGCCTAGGCCCTCTCTACCCACAACAAGAACAGACAGATATCTTCAGGATTGAAAGGCTGAAGATCCCTGCAGACAAGGAAAGAGTCCCATTTTCAGAATCTGTAAAAACAGTAGGAGGTAAATATACTAATTTATGTGAATACAAAGCACTGACCTTAGAAGATCCATTTTTTAAGTTTACCCTCTGAACATTTTGTCTTTGCTCTAGATGAATGGTCCTAAAAAAGAAAGTTCTAGTAGAAAAATCAACATAAGAAGACTATTTTGTAAGTTAAACCTGCAAGGCAGCTACTTAGGGAAAGGGTAGGAGTTGCATAGTGAGTTCTGGCTCTTCTTTAGATCAATCACTTTTTCTTTGTTGGCCAAAACATTCATTATAGCCCTGAAGTCCATTGAAGTCTAACAGGTCGAGGCATGATATTCAAGGGGTCTCTAACGTATATGCTGTTGGCTGCAATATTTTTGTTACACACACGCGTGTGCAAACACACACACACACACACACACACACACGGAAGGCAACAGAGAGTCTATAATATCTTTTTAATCCTAAAGGGAAAATGGGGCTCAGAAATCAATGACATAAATATGTCATACAGGAGAAGGATCATCTAAATCACCTTATTTATTCATTTATCAAATTTTCAATTATTAACAAATATTTACTGAGAACTTCAAATAATTCAGAATTTGGATTGAAATGAGGATCCAGTTGTAAATAATACAATATCCTTATCTGCATAGACCTCTACATTCTAATGCAGGCAATAAAAATATACTGCAAAATAAAATTTTTGACATTAAAGACAAAAAGGACAAATGTTTACATATTGTACAATTACAAAATATTTGCTATCAGTCTATGATGAAAATTGGCACTTTATAAAATAAAATTGACGTTAAAACATTGCCAATTCTAGAACTCTAATCGGCCATTTTCAGAAAGACTAAGTTTTTCTGAAATTCTGAAACTTTGCAAAGCAAGCCTACAAAATTTGGGGAGAGCAAAGCTAGATTTCCTTTCCTAAGAGCCAGGTTTTCTATTCGCTATGTAATGAAAGAAGTACTTTTAAAATTTGTTGTCTAAATTCAGAATATATTTTCTAAAATCTATAATGGATTTTATAAGAATAGTAAATCTGCTGCACATGCCTCTTAAAATTCTATTTATCATCTATTTTATTCTAGATTCAATGGGTTTTCATTTTAAAGGATACTAGGCAAGAGGATATCTATTTCGATCATTACACTGGGCTCCTAATTTCATTCTAATTTAATATTAAATAATCCAAAAGAGCACATTATAACCATATAAACCAGCATTTCCCAAACTGTGTTATAGGTTGTATACACTATTGATAATTTTTAACTAAAATGTATTTATAAATATGTAAGAAAAATGCAATATGTTTTTATCTCGGTGTTGTAATTACCCAATAATGCATTTTTATAAAAGAAATAGTATACCAGATGCAAGAATACCTGAAAGTTGCATGAAAATGCTTGATTCTTTTTGTATCTAATAAGAGCAAAATGATGTAATTCTAATTCTAATAACTGGGTTTTTTTATTGCAAGTTTTTATTGCAAGTGAGTTAAATATTCATTATTTCAAACTCATGAACATTTTTATAGTTCTGCTTTAATCCAAGTGTAAATTATAACTCACTAACTCCTGATAGTATACTATCAACAAATTGTTATTTTTAAAAAGTTTCAAATTCTATTAACTTTGGCAAAAGCTGGTATAACCAAAAGGAATGCATCCAAGGCAAACTCTAAACTCAATAGTTTTATAGTTTAAGATGCTTTGTTTTGAGGCACAGAAATGTATCTGATAGTTTTTGTAGTTAATGCTAAGTCAGATGGATGCTAGATGTCAGTTATACTTGTCATTATTTCTTAGGTGAAAGAAAGCAGTAGCAGGCAGATTCTCACCAGTGCAGCAATATTTGCTCATTTGGTATCTCAGTGTTTTCACGATGACTGAGAGTAATGGAAACAGTTTTACCTTTACCCAAAGGAGGTTTATTTCAAGTGACAAAATTCACTAAAAGTTTAATTGCCTTTTTAAGTATAACTCTCAGTATATACTATTCAAAGAGAACACTAGTTTTCTATAGCAGGGGTTGGGAAACTTTTATAAATGGCCAGATAGTAAATATATTAGACTTTGCCGTATGGCCTTTTTGTATCTACTCAACTCTACTGTGGTAGACAGAAAGCAGCCACAGATAAAAGGTAAAAAGAGAATGGCTGTGTTCCAATAAAAATTTATTTATGGACATTGATGGTTGAATATCACATAATTCTCATGTGTTGCAAAATAGTACTCTCCTTTTGAAATTTTCCAACTATTTAAAAATGTAAAAATCCTTGCAGCTTGTAGCAGTACAGGTTGTGGGCAGAATTTGGCCCACGAATGTAGTATACTATGCCTTCTCTGTTCTATACAGAACAGGTAAAACTGTCCCTCCTTCGAGACTACCATTCAAAAACAAATTGATGGTATTAGCTACATGCCAGATAGTATGAAAACTAAAGAAAAAGACAAATTATGAAGGTCTGACAAAGGTGTGAAGGAATCAAGACCTCACCCAGGATGCCTACCTGCTCCGCTCACACATGGTCACTTCATCTTGGCCTCCCCAGCCATGGGCAGTGAATGAAGGCGGTCCAGACTCCAAAGCCTACAGGCCTGCCCTATGCACAGTGCCCATCCAGTTCTCAGCAGCATTTACTTTCTGAGCATGTTTCATCATCCATCAAGTCACCACTACCTACTGTGGCTCTGAGAAGGACAAAAATCTGTCTTTCCATGCGACTGAGTCCAGCTTCTCTGACTGCTTAAGGACCGGCAGAGTCCGGCAGTTGATTGGTGCTGTCTACACAAAGGGTATTGAGGCTGCGGCAGGCTCTTGTGGCTCACCACCAAGGCCTATACATTACTCTGGCATTTCAATTCAGCAAACATCTTATTTTAGCGGGGAACAGAACGCCCTCTTCAAAACATTTTTAAAGAACATTTCTGTCCAGTATGAGAAATCTGGGCCCTTTCACACCGGAGATGAAGGATCAAAGAAGGGGCACGCAGGGCGCAATATGTAGTTGGCCCCCTGAGTTGTCCCAGTTCTAGCACTGCGTACAATGACAGCATACGAAATGGGTCGACGCGTCCTCGTCCTTCCCATCCTTGGGCTGCAAGCCCAGAAGCAAGCAGAGCGAGAAGTGGGCCGCTCCTCTACATTTCCACTCCCTGGTCAGGAGACCCCTGACGGCGCCTCTGGCCTCTGTGGCTCCGACTGCTTCAGCTGCAGGGCACCCGGCTTCTGGGTGAAAATGGAGCACAGGACCATGGCCCGTGGCCCCAGGCAGCGGAGCACCCGGCTGGGGCACGTCCTCTCCGCGCTCCAGGCGCACGCGCGGCCGGAGCCCTGGAGACGGCGCGGAGAGGAGCAGCCTCTGCTGCCTCAGCTAGCAGGCCCCGAGCTGTTCCGGATCTTCGGCGCACAGGGGAAGTGGCGGAAGCGGGACAACGGCGGGGGCACCCACAGCTCCTCGGCCTCCTGAACTGCTTCCCGCTAGCAGCAGGGTTCAGCTCCAGCGCGGCCGCCTGGTTTACGCGGCGCGTCCTCGCCGGGTCGCCGCCCCTTTCTGGCCTCGGCCCAGGCCCGGGGCCTCTGTCGCTGCCGCTGCAGGAACTTGGCCGCTCGCGAGATGGATTCACCCGCAGAGAGAAGGAGCGCTATCGGGGCGCTATTTCAGTGGCTCTTCCTGCTCCCGGGGGAGGCCTCTTCTTTCGACGACAGAGGACTATCCCCCGCTGAGCTGCCGGGTTCGGGACTTTAGCTGTGCCGCCTCGGCCCTCGCCATCCACCTTCACAGTTCCCCGTAGAGGACAGCTCCTTGGCCGTGTGTGTGTGTATGTGTATGTGTACAGGGGTATCTCCGAAGGGCGCAGGTCCCAGCGCCTCCGAACTCTGCACTTGCGTCCCCGGGGTCTCCCTCACGCCGACTTGCCCCGGGATCGTCCAGGTCGCATAGCCCTGGCTCAAGATTCCTCTGGATACGTGACGTCTCCGTCATGGAGGGAGCACGGCAAACTGCGAGGAAGCTAGGAGCCCGAGAACATGGAGCGCCTCCCTTTTCTTCCTTCCTCCCCCAACGTAAGGGCCCCACGAGTCGAATGCCACTCGGAAACCTGACAAGACTCGGCGCTCTCGCCTCCTGGCGCCTCCCAAAGCCGGAGTCCAGAGCTGCCGCCCCCACCAGATCAGTGTCCGCGCAGTGGGCTTTGGGGCCGGACGGGTGAGACAGGAGCCGACAGCGCCCAGTAGAGAACTGCCAGCGGCCATTCGAGCGGGTCGAGGAGTACGTCCCTGCCCCCTTCCCTTGTCTTCCCGCCGCACCCACAACGAAAGTAACTTTGTTGTTCATAACTCAAGGACTGTGCCTTCGTTAGTCTTTTTCTTTCGTGAGTCTTGATTTCTCACACTCTGCTGCTTTTGGTTTTTGTTTTGAATCTACTGTAGATTGAGAAATCCAGGTGAGATCAGATGTTGAAGAAGGTAGGTATTTGCATAAATAACCTTATTGCGGGGCCTTAGCACCTCAGGAAAATCCATACGGAGAGCTACTTATGTTGTGGAACAGAAAGAGTTCGTCCACCCCCTAGCAGAGCCAAACCCTAAACGAAGAGTCGCTGAGGAGATATATTGACTATTTTATTATAAATAGCGCCAACAAGGAAAACGGAAAGCTCGCGCTCAAAAGCCGGAACTCCCCGTGGTATGTAGGTTACAGATTACATAGGGACAAATCACAAGACACCATGGATAAGCAGGGGTCCTCAACACCCCTCTCACCCTCACCCCAGAAAAGAACCGGGCTGCACTGCAGGAGATGAATGCAGGCAAGCAAGGGAAGCTTCATCTGTATTTGCAGCTGCTCCCCAGCGCTAGAATCACTGCCTCAGCTCCACCTCAGATCATCAGATTCTCATAAGAGAACCAGTCCCTGGTGCCAGGAGACCGCTGAGTTAGAGGGTTCCTTATCATGCTGGGAGCTGATTGGTTGGAGGTGAGGTAAGGGTAATAAATTACTTGTTTCTTCAGGTCTTGAGGACAGTTCTGAGGTCTGTTCAGGTGTCCCTCTGGTTTCATGGGAAAGTAGCCAGGGGGTCGTTTTAATGTAGGGAGGAGGCAAGAGTATTAAAAATGTTAAATAAGCTATGTTCAGAGACTGCACTGTGCCGATTAGCCTTACAGCAAGCAAGTCCAGGAGGACATCTGCAGAACAAAGGATGATTTCTATTGGAATTGCCAGCAACCCATTCCCCACACCTGTGGAAGAGTAACAGAAACAACAGAGTCCTTAAGTAGCTGCCCTAAACAAAATAAAATCATTCATTCCCTATGGCTAAAAACATGGAGAACCTATGGATTAAAGTCTGGGAACTGCCAGTAGGCCTTTCACTCTACATATTCTTATCTTTTCATGCTACACTCTCTTCTTCTTCCTCACTGTATGTCCATATCAAAGGAAATGTGTTAACAATCTCTTAAACAATAACTCACAAGAACTAAAGAATGATATATAAACTGAATTCCCCGGAACACTCAGAGTCCCTCTCATTGTCCCTTTCACTCTCTGCCACTGAGAGGAGAGCACACTCTGTGGAGTGTTTGTTACCCCTTTTCTAATCAACTTTCCTTTTGACTCTAACTTTGGCATGTGTGTTGAATTCTTTCTACACTCTCCGCCAAAGAATCCTTTTCTCTGGGTGCAGAGCTTGGCATCCCCTGCCCCAGTTTGAGGAAATTCGCCCTATCCTGCATCAGTTTCACCTTAGGGCTCAGGAGCTAAAACATAATTTAGGTCTGCCAGAGGTCAGGACCTTGTGATCATTAGTCAGGTTCTGGCTACTACTATCTTCTGCTGTCTGAGGGGTTGCTGATTATCTAGGAGAAAAGCTACGTCTTTGACTAGTATACATATAAAAAGATCTTTTCTAGAGCTAGGATTTAATGCTAAATTTAATCAAAATCATAAGGACCCTCAGTTTCACTTACTGGCAACCCCTCCTATTGATCCTAATGGCTTGGTCTGGTCCTGTATAAACCCTCCAGGAAGACTGGCTGCCCTTCTCTTGGACTCTGCACCTGCGTTTACCCAGTTCCCCTTCTTGCTCATTTCAGGCTATGCAGACCCTGCTTGCTCTTCCCCACCATTTCCTGTACCAAACTGCTGACAGGGTGTAATCCCTGTAGAGTCCTGTCCTTATGTCTTTCTTGCTAGTGAAAATTAGGAAAGCATTGTTCTAGGCCTGTCTATTGTGACCTACACTGATCACCTCCCATTTTTTTATTACCTGTAATTCATATTTTAGTAATTGGTTATATTCCGAATTGTTGTAAAGAAATTTTTTAATTGTGTAAAATATTTCTTTCGAGTTGTTCAAAAAGGGTAGAGTGGTTGGGAGAATAATGGCCCCCCAAAGATGTCCACATCCTCAAAGATGTCCACACCCCAATCCCCAAAACCTGTGGATATGTTACCTCACATGCAAAAGGAACTGTATAAAAGTGGTTAAATTAAGGATCTTGCCATGGGGAGACTCTCCTGGTTTTTTTGTGTGGGGGTGGGTGCAATGTAATCATAAGGGTCCTCAGAAGTAAAAGAGGGAGGCAGGAAGTTCAGAGTCAAAAAAGGAAATCTGAAGACAAAAGCAAAGGTGAGTGTGATATAATAATTGGCTGAGGCTATGAGCCAAGGAATGTGGCCTCTAGGAGCTGGTGAAGGTAAGGAACAGATTCTCACCTAAAGACTCCTGAGGAAACCAGCCTAGCCAACATCTTGATATTAGCACAGAGAGGACTTCTGATCTCCAGAAATATAAGAGAATAAATTTATAGTAAATTATTACATCAACAATAAGAAACTAATACAAGTAGTGAAGTGTATTTTTTTAACAGCGGAGATTTATTATAATATTGGTAAGTGGAACTTTCTCTTATCAGGGAGTTAGAATGAGGGAAGGTAACACTGATAACATGTTTCCTCTGAAAAATCAGAAGCCACTCTCCTGAGAAAATGGTGTGGGCAGATGTCATTGAACTTCCCCTGATAACAGACAGGGACTATGAGCAGGAGAGCCTCAAGACAAGCCAAGCAGGGAGGGGCTGTATGCCCAGGACCTTGATAAGAGCTTCTGAGGGCACCTGAGCTCAGAGAGGGAGATGTCCAAGAGGCCTTCCTGAACTCTTTGCATTGGTACCTTAAAATATGAGTGTCTGGAAGAGGAAAGACAGTCCATTAGCAGAAGGGAGAAAGTTTAACTATTGAAAATAATTAATTAAAGTGTGTTTCATTTAAACTCAATTTTGCTTTTTTCTTTTCCCTATTATACTTAGTAGAAAGTAACAGTAATATTTTATTTATTGCTTAAACGTTTGAAATCTTTTATTTTATAAAAACCGAGATTAAGTTTATTAAGTGGGAAACCGCCACTTCTCATAGTTCTTCAAATCTGAATTAAACTGTTTTTGTGTTAGAAGTGGCTCATCCACTTAGAAATTGGGAGGCTTATAGGAAATACAAAAGCTGGTTCTAAACTACACAAGAATTCAAATCCTCACTCTACCTCTATATATTTGTGTGATGTTGGACAGGTCACCTAACTTAACCCTCAGTTTTCTTCTAAAACAGAGATGACAATAATACTATATCATAGAGCTGTATGGAAAATTATATGAAATAATATATGGGTTAGCTGATAATAATAATAATAATCTCCAATAATCCCAATGAATGATTAATGCTAATTATTAGTTATCTAATTGGACAAGATATCCATTGGGTTCTGGTCCTGCTTAGAATTTTTTTCATCTCTCATGGCCTGTTTCTACTTCTACATCCCCCTCGATCCACAGTGACCTAATTACTTCTAGGTGAAACTCTGCTTTTCATTGTATGTGGTTGGAAGGGAGGGCAGGAAGCCGCCTTCCCTATGCCTACCCTGAGCCCTTTATGTCCAGGATCTTATTTAATCCTCATAACAAGGCTCTGAGGCAGTGCAGTCATTCTCCTTGTTTTCCAGATGACAAAACTGAGACTTAGTACTTTTAATAACTTGGCCAAAATCACAGAAATAGTAAATGACTGACCAAAGTTCATATGGAAGAGGTCTCATTCCTGGGCCATCACACCCACAGGAAGTTCACTTCTCACAACTGTCTGCTACTTACTCCATTCAGAACTCAGAAATCATATCCATGTTTCTTTCGAAGTAGCTTTTACTTTTTCTTCTATTACCAAAATGTTGTATATTTAATGTAAGAAACATAGAAAATATTGATAAACACAGAAGAAAAAAATTAAATTCACCTATAATTCCATAATCCATAAACTCTACCTGTCAGAGATGATCTCTCTTCATGGTTTGGTATTTTCTGTTTTCAAAAAGTGTATAATATTAATAGTACTATGCTTTGTTTAACCAAATTCTTATTGTTGAGCAGTTAAGATTACTTCTCGTTTTAGGTCAAACATTCTTATAAATATTGTACCTAATTATGCATTTGCTATAAATTCCCAGAAACAAGAATTGAAATTTCTTAGTTGAACAGAAATCATTATTAAGGCTTTTTGTATCATCAAAGGGCCAAGCAGGAAGGATCATAGAGTTTATAGATCTGCAGCAGATGAAAGCTACAGTCTTTCCTATGTATGTTTTGTGTTAAGAGATAGGAATCTCTTAAGTAGAGGAAAAAATAAATCTCAGTCTTAATTTGTATAGGAAGGTTGATTTTCTTTTACTATTTGCTAATAATAATTTGTATTTCTTTGTATGAACTTTCCAGTTTATGTATCTTGCCAATTTTTCTGCTGGAGTATTTATTTTATTATTTTATTATAAATTTGTAGGAGCTATTTATGAATATCGGATTTCTGTCAAATATGTTATAAATATCATTTTAAGTTTGTAGCTCTCCTTTTATTTTTGACAGATGAGTGTTTAATAGTAGTAAGCTTTTTCTGTGTAGTTTGGTATTCAGGATATTGTTTATGTATCACAGACTAGGTGGCTTAAATCACAGAAGTTTATTTTCCCACAATTCTAGAAGCTGAAAGTCCAAGATCAAGGTGTCAGGAGGTTTGGTTTCTCCTGAGGCCTCTCTCCTTGGTCTTTCCTCTGTCCACATGCATCCTTGGTGTCTTTCTGTGTATCCAAATTTCCTCTTCTTTAGGAACAATCACTTGGTATTAGGGCATACCTTAATGGCCTAATTTTAACTTAGTCACCTCTTTTTAGGCCCTATCTCCAAATACAGTCACATTCTGAGATACTGGGGGTTAGGGCTTCAACATATAAATTTGGGGGAACATAATTCAGTCCATACAGCTAATAGAAGTTTTCCCCTTCTCAAGATTATACAAATATTTATATTTTCTTCTGGAGTTTATGTATCAAATTTTATATTTAAATGCTCCCTGAAATCGGTTTTGATGTGTGGCACAATTTTTATTATAATATAATATAATAATTTATAAGATATTATGTAAAGAAAGATACAAAGAAAATATAAATGTATATTTTAAAGAATAATAGTAAAACAAATATCCATCTCACCACCCAGCTTCAGACATAGAACATTCTAATTCCTCTGTGTATCTCAACCCTATAACATTCTATCATTAATGAAAATTTGAGTGTCTCTAACACTTTGCTCTTATGGAAATAGTTCATATGTATCTGCTATATGCCTTGTATGAGAATTAGGGGAACAGGGAATGTACTTGCCCAGCTGTACTGTATAATGACAAACAGCTGCTAATCCCATTAACAGAATGACAGCTCCTGTTATTTCCTGTTATTCCACATCTGAGCCAAGCTATTTTTTACTTATTTTTTTTTATTTTTTTGCCATTCTTAAATGTTTCTCCAACTGTGAGGTGTGAAATGATATTTCATTGTGAATTTAACTTGCATTTAATTTATTACTAATGAGTTTGAGCATCTTTTTAAATGTTCTTTATTTCATCTTCCATGAAATACCTGTTTATATCTTATTGCCACCTTTTAATATGTGTTCTCGGAAGTTCTTTATGTTGGTTGCTACGCCATGGCTTCTTCCCCCCCTTCTTTTCATGATGTCTTTTGGTAAGCAGGCGTTCTTAATTATAATGTGATCGTATTTATCAATCCTTTTCTTTGTGATTTAGACTTTATGTGATCTTTTTAAGAATTTCTTTAATTTTCCTACATCATCAGAATATTCTCCTATATGCGCTTCTAAAGATGTATTATGTTTTTTTTTTTTAATCTTTCACCTCTAATCTTCAATTTACCTGGAATTGATATTTGCATTGTCTCTAGTAAAGCTGCTCTTCTGGCACAGCCACACCATCCTCATCTCATATTCTCTTTCACAAACAGCCTCCACTTGGGCTTAAGATCCATCTCTGGAGGCTATAAAAGATATAAGGAGAAATAGAATTTGACAAGAGGACAGAGAAAGAAGGGGACTGCTATTTTCCATGGGGGATGTGGAAGCTCTCTCTAAGGAGGAACCATTTTAGTAGAGACCATTGAAGACAGTGAAGGAATGAGCCTGGAGAAGCACGTTTCAGGCACACCTAACAAAATGGAAACGTTCTGCCGCAGGAGAGTACTTGGAGATTTCAAAAAATGACAAGGAGGCCAATGTGGTCAGAGAACATGGGTAAGGAAAAAAGGGGTGCCAGGATTTGGGTTTATTTTTCACCAAGCTCCTCCCCTTCCAGGTCAGCCCCTATCCCCATGCCTGCTTGGAAACCTTTTCTAATGTTGCTTTTAAAAAAGCAACTCGGTGCTTCCTCTGATTCCTAGGAAGAGGCAGACACTCCATGATGGCCTTGTATTTTCTGTTTCACTACAAGACTGTGCATTTCTTCAAGAGATAGATTTTCTTTTTCCATTTTTGTGTCTTTAGTGGTAAGAATTGTCACTGTTCAATACATATTGAATGAATGAACAAATGAATTTAGGAATTAGTGATCATATTTTCTTCTATCTTCTCCTTGGCCCAATGGGAACCAGGTATAGGAGCCCAGGACTGTAGCTAACGAAATCTAGAAATGCTTGATTTTGCCTTTCATCATCTCAGGAATGAGTCTCAGTGAGAGTTCCTGCCAGCTCACCTCAGTGAGAGTTGGTGACTAGCTAGTCCTTCTGTCTGCCTGTGTTCTGCCTAGTGGGTGCTGAGGCTGGCTGGCTCTGTAGACTGACCTCTTGCCTGGTTTTGTGCTCTTATTTCCCCTTGGCTGTGACTCACAGGTGCCTACCTTGTACAGGGAACTGAAGATCTGCAATCATACCTGCCTTGTGTTAGAATCCCAGGACCCTGGTTAGTTTGAGTTTACTTCATTTAACAAGAGTGTCGTCCTGTCCATGCACAAAGGGCTGGCCATGTGGTCCTGGTTTGCCTTCTCCTACATACCACTCTCTGTCATTTCAGCCTTAATTCTGCTGTTCTCATTGGGACTTCCTACATGTCAGAGCCATTGCTTTTCCTCATCCTAAATACCAGGAGTAGATAACTTCTTGACACTGAGAATGCCTGGGGCCAGGCCCTGCCCCAAGGCTGCAATGTTGTCAGGGTAGGCAGATTGGGCAAAGATACTTGAGAAGTCATACACCATAAGACTAGAGGTTCCCTAGAGGTCCAGGATTCCAGAGAGCAGACAGTATTATAGGAAAAGGCAGAGCCTTTGAAGCAGATGAGGAGAGGAAGTTAATAACTGAGCCTCGAACATGAATCAAATGAAGTGAAGGTAACACGACAGGAAAGTGAGTTAAGAAAAGAGAAGCAACATACAGGTGAGGCAGAGTACGAAGTACCTGGGCCTATGTACTGAAAGAGTTAAACCAGAAGGAGGCTAGAAGTGGGAAGGACAGAAGCAAGTAGACCTGAACAGCACAGATCATGCCAGTTTTCCAGGCAGAGGACTCAATAGGCTTATTCAGTATGCTGCCTACAGAGTAATGAAGGCAAAATTAGTTGCATATCAAGGCAGTATATAATTTAATAGTATTAAATTCTTGATTATTCTCAAATAATTCCCTTGTTTCTGAAAATCCCACATAAGTAATTACATTCAGATAGTGTCTATTTTGTATAAAGACCTGAACATTGAATGACCCCATGCTCCATCTGGCAACACAGCTAGAATTAAAGGCAGACTTAATTTTGTATCTCAGCTCTGCCTCATATTAGCTATGACTTATAGCATGTCCCTTACCTCGCCTAAGCCTCAGTTTCCTTATTTGTAAAATGGACATGAAAATATTAACTAGAAGATTAAATAAGATATTGCTGTGAAATTATAGTACCTGGGCCATGATAGTCATGCAGCATTATCAAACTTATTATTATTAATTTTATATTTGCAATATGAAGGCAAAGACTTTTTACAAAGATCATTCTGATAATTGGACTGGGTACATACACAGGTTGATTTTCTTCACCTTCCTGGGATGAATCCTAGGCAACAAGTACTCTCACCTGGTCTTTATTCTTCTCTATCTTGCCTTGCATTCTTGATCCTGTCCTGTTTCCCTCTCCTTCCCTCTTTCCTGTCTCTGAGGTTGGCAATATAGATCTCTCTCCAATGTCAAGTTCTGTCCCCGGTTTTGGCCAATGTGAAATGTTCAGTCGCCCACCATTGGGAACACCTGACCAAGATTAACCACATATGGGGGCAGCCATCCTGTAAAAAGGGAGTTTGCAGAGCTCATTTTAGTGTCACCTTTTCTGTCTGCTGCCTATAGTCCTTTTTCATTTCTCAGGAGGTCAGTGTTTACATTCCATTTCTACCCAGGACCTTTGTGAAGCCTTAGTCAAGTAAAACCTGAGAATACTTCAGCAGATGGATTTAACATGTATCTATTTTGCAGTCTTTAGCCACATGGACTTATGTAGCTTGATGCTTTATATCTTGGCAAATCACTTGAATCTCTTTCAAAGTGTTAAAAAACAAAATTCAACTGCGTATATTTTAAAGATCTTATTGGCTTTATTCAGAAAACCATGAATTGAGCAACATTCAATCTGGCTGACAGAAAGGGGCTCCAAACAGTTGTATCAGGCAATTGATTTTATAGGCAAGAGGAAACAAGAACAAGGAAATTATACCAGGCAAAGAAAAAATAAATGAGTTTATTATTGCAAGGTTACTTACATTTTGTAGCTGGCAGGAGCCTATCAGGTAGATTACCTAGCTAATGCTGATCAGGAAATTTCTGATTGACCTATTTAAGATTTCATTTCTAGGAGAGCTGAAACAATAAGTTAAGTCTTGGATTGATGGCATAGGGCTTAGCATAAGAAGTTCTATTTTGGCTATGTTATTATAATTTTTTAAATTTTTAATTAAGTTTATTGAAGTAACATTGGTTAATACAATTATATAATTTTAGGGTGCACATTGACATCTGTATATTCTATTTTGTGTTTACTACCCAAAGTCCAGTTTCCTTTAGCTATCATATATTTGATCTCCTTTACCCACTTCACCCTCCCCCTAAACCTTATATTTGACCACCTCTACCCCGTTGACCTACCCCCCCCACCTCACTAGTAACCACTAGTCTATAGTCCATGTCCATGAGTCTCTGTTTGTTTGTCCTGCTCATTTGTTGCTTTTAGGTTTATATCCCACATATAAGTAATATCATGTGATTTTTAACTGTTTCTGTCTGGCTTCTTTTGCTTTGCATGATTATCTCAAGGTCCATCCATGTTGTCACGAAGGGCAGTATTTCATCTCTTCTTATGGGTGAGTAATATTCCATTGTACCACAGCTTTTTTAGCCAAACATCTATCATAGAGCACTTCAGTTGCTTCTGTGTCCTGGCCACTGTGAATAATGCTGCTATGAACATCAGTGTGCAAATATCTTTTCAGATATGGGTTTTCAAGTCTTTGGGGTAAATACCCAATAGAGGGATTGCTGGATAATATGGTAGATCAATTTTTAGTTTTTCTCAAGGAACCGCTATACTGTTTTCCATAGTGGCTGTGCCAATTTGCAGTCCCACCAGCAGTGTATGAGAGTTCCTTTATCTCCGCATCCTCTCCAACATTTGTTATTACTTGTCCTGTTGATTATAGTATTCTAACAGGTGTGAGATGGTATCTCATTGTGGTTTTGATTTGAATTTCCCTAATAGCTAGTGATGTGAGCATCTTTTCATATATTCGTTGGTCATTTTTATGTCCTCTAGGCGGAAGTGTCTGTTGAGGTCCTCTGCCCATTTTTTGATTGGATCATTTGGGTTTTTTGTTGTTGTTATTGAGTTGTATGAATTCTTTGTATATTTTGGATATTAGGCCCTTATCGGAGGTGTTGGTTGCAAATATATTTTCCCATTCGGATGGTTCTCTCTTTACCTTGTTGATGATGTCTTTTGCTGAGCAGAAGCTTTTTAGTTTGGTGTAGTCTCATTCATTTGTTTTAGCTTTTACTTCCCTTGCTTTTGAGGTCAAATTCATAAAATCCTCTTTAAGTTCAAGGTCCTTAGTTCTTACGTTTTTTCTATGCATTCAGGTCCTTAATCCATTTTGAGTTAATTTTGGTGTGTGGTGATAGACAACAGTCTAGTTTTCTTTTGCAGGTGGCTTTCCAGTTTTCCCAGCACCATTTATTGAAGAGGCTTTCCTTTCTTTACTGTATACTTTGGGCTTCTTTGTCAAAAATTATTTGCACATATAAATATGAGTTTACTTTTGGACTCTCGATTCTGTTCAACTGGTGTATGTGTCTGTTTTTCTGCCGATACCATGCCTTTTTGATTACTGTTGCTTTGTAGCCAATTTTGAACTTGGGCAGAGTCATGCCTCCAGCTTCGTTCTTTTTTCTCAAGATGACTTTGGCAATTCGAGGTCTTTTGTGCTTCATACAAATTTGAGGATTTTTTTTTCTATTTCTTTAAAAACTGCCAATGAGATTTTGATGGGGATTGCATTAAATCTGTATAATGTTTAGGTAATAAGGTCATTTTAACTATATTGATTCTTTCAATCCAAGAACAAGGAATATCTTTCCATTTCTTTGTATCTTCTTCAATTTCTTTTAATAGGGTCTTATAGTTTTCATTATATAGGTCCTTCACTTGTTTCATTAAATTTATTCCTCAGTATTTTATTCTTTTTGTTGCAATTTCAAAAGGAATTATTTTTTCCACTTCTCTTTCTGACACTTCCTTATTAGAGTATGGGAACGCTATAGATTTTTGAATGTTGATTTTGTATCCAGAGACTTTACTGTATTTACTTATTGTTTCTAGTAGTGTTCTTGTGAGGTCTTTAGGGTTTTCTATATAGAGAATTATGTAATCTGCAAATAGTGACATGTTGACTTCTTCATTTCCTATTTGGATGCCTTTTATAGCTTTCTCTTGCTTGATTTCACTAGCTAGGGCCTCCAATGTTATATTGAATAAGAGTGGTAGTAGTGGACAGCCTTGCCTTGTTCCTAATCTTAGAGGGAAGGTTTTTAGTTTTTCACCATTAAGTCTAATGTTGGCTGAGAGTTTATCATAGATGGCCTTTATTATGTTAAGGCACTTTCCTTCTATAGTGATTTTGTTAAGTGTTTTGATCATAAATGTATGCTGTATCTTGTCCAAGGCTTTTTTTGCATCTATTGATATGATCATATGATTCTTATTTTTCAATTTGTTTATGTTGTGTATCACATTAATTAATTTGCATATGTTGAACCATCCTTGTGTCTCCGGGATGAAGACCACTCGATCATGATGTATAATCTTTTTAATATGTTGCAGTATTCGGTTTGCTAGTATCTTATTTAGGATTTTTGCATCTGTGTTCATGAGAGATATTGGTCTGTAGTTTTCCTTTTTTGTATTATCTTTACCAGGTTTTGGTACCAGAGTAATATTGGTTTCATAAAATGAGTTTGGAAGTATTGCCTCCTTTTCAATTTTTTAGAAGAGTTTGAGGAGAATAAATATTAAATCCTCTTTGTATGTTTGGTAGAATTCACTGGTGAAGTCATCTGGTCCTGGACTTTTAATTTTTGGTAGGTTTTTAATCATCGTTTCAATTTCCATACTGCTGATTGGTCTATTTAGATTTTCCAGATCTTCTTGATTCAGTCTAGGAAGGTTGTATTTTTCTAAGTACTAACTGGTCCATTTCTTCTAGGTTTCAAATTTGGTGTTATATATTATTTTTCATAGTATTCTTGTATGATTCTTTGTATTTCTGAGGTGTCTGTCATAATTTCCCTTCTTTCATCCCTGATTTTGTTCATTTGTGTCCTTTGTCTTTATCTTTAGTGAATCTAGCCAGGGGGTTGTCAATTTTATTAACCTTCTCAAAGAACCAGCTCTTTCCTGTATTTTTTTTCTTTTTTCTTTTTGTTTTTTTTTCAATTTCATTTATTTCTTCTCTAATTTTGATTATTTCTTTCCTTCTGCTGACTTTAGGCCTCATTTGTTCTTCCTTTTCTAGTTTTTTAAGATGAAGTGTTAGGTTGTTTATTTGGGCTCATTCTTGTTTTGAGAGATATGCCTGTAATGATATGAACTTTCCTCTTATGACTGCTTCTGCCATATCCCAAAAGTTTTGATATGTTATACTTTCATTATCATTCGTGTCTATGTATCTCTTTATCTCCTTTTTATTTCTTCTCTGATCCAGTTACTCTTCAGTTTAATCTCCATGTGATTCTTCCTGATTTTTTTCTGCAGTTGATCTCTAGTTTCATAGCAGTATGATAAGAGAATATGGTTGGTATGATTTGAACCCTCTTATATTTGTCGAGGCTATCTCTGTGTCCCAGTACGTGTTGATTTTTGAGAATGTTCTATGTGCACTAGAGAAGAATGTATAAGCAGCTGTTTTGGGATAGAAGGCTCTGTAAATGTCAATTATGTCCAATTAGTCTAATGTGTCATTTAAGGATGTTATTTCCTTATTGATTTTCTGTTTTTAATGATCTATCTGTATCCGACAGTGGGGTATTTAGGTCCCCTACTATGATAGTGTTTTGGTCTGTTTCTCCTGTTACTAATTGCTTTATATATTTCGGGGCTCCCTGATTGGGAGCATAGATACTAATAAGTGTTATGTCTTCTTAGTACATGATTCCCTTTATCACAAGGAAGTGTCTCTCAGTATCTTTCTTTACCTTTTTTATTTCGAAGTCTATTTCATCTGACATTAGAACTACTACTCCCACTTTTCTCTGAATGCCATTTACTTGAAATATCATTTTCTATCCTTTCACTTTGAGTCTATATTTGTCTTTGGAACTGAGATGTGTCTCCTGGAGGCAGCATATGGTTGGTTTTTGTTTGTTTGTTTTGTTTTGTTTTTGATCCATTCTGCAACTCTGTGCCTTTTTATTGGTGAGTTCAATCCATTTACATTTAGTGTGATTGTTGAAATATGAGGTCTTCTTATAGCCATTTTATCTTTTGCTTTCTGGTAGCTCGATGTTTCCATTGCTTCCTTGTCCTTGTGCTTCTGTTCTTTCTTTATTTTGTGGGTTTTCCCTCTGGTTCTGAATCTTTGGCATGTAGTTACCTTTATGAATATGTAAAGGATAGTTATATATACACAGTCCACTTTCTCTTGTGTATGCCTTATCTCCATTCCCCTTTGCAAATTTGGATCTTTGAATCCCCCCTTTTCAGTCATTGTTGTCTCAATTTGTCCCTATGTATCCTGAATGTTCATTATTATCTTGTTATAACAATTCCCTTCTTATTATTTAGCTTATAATGCCCTGTTCTTAGTTAAGGTTGCACTCCTCTGCTTCTATTTGCCCAATAGTCACTTTACTCCTAATTATGTATTTTTTTTTTTTTGTCATTTTGTTTTAGGTGAACTGATCCCTTTTAGTATTTCCTGTAGTGCAGGCCTTGTAGTGGAGAATTCCCTTAATTTTTGTATGTCTGGAAAGGCCTTAATTTCTTTTTCATATCTAAAGGAGAGCTTAGCTGGAGACATCATTCTAGGCTGATAGTTCCTTCCACTTAATAGTTTAAATATTTGATTCCATTTCTTTCTGACTTATATGGTTTGTGCTGAGAAGTCGGAGGGCAATCTAATGAGTTTACCTTTATAAGTTACCATTTTTTCTCCCTAGCTGCCTTAAGAATTCTGACTTTGTCATTGATTTTTGATAATTTTAATACAATGTGTCTTGGTGAAGGCCTTTTTGGGTTGAGATAATTGGGTGTTCTATTGACTTCTTGAATTCCGAGCTCCAGCTCATTCCTTAGATTTGAGAAATTCTCGTCAACTATTTGTCTGAAAAAGCTTTTTACTCCCTGTTCCTTTTCCTTGCCTTGGATAATGCCCGTTATTCTTATGTTTCCTCTCTGATGGTATCAGCTAGTTCTTGAATTTCTTTTTCATTATTTTTTGTTCTTTCATGTCTCTCTTTTTCCTTCCAATTTATTTCTAGATTTCTGTCTTTGATATCACTGATTCTTTCCTCCATTTGGTTGACTCTGTTTCCCAAGCTTGGTCTATGACCATGCCACCTTGAACAAGCCCAAACCCATCTGATCTTGAAAGCTAAGCAGGGTCCGGCCTGTTAGTACTTGGATGGGAGACCGCCTAGGAAAACCAGGTGCTGCAAGTGTAAAAATTAAAAAATCAAGGATTGTAAGCTGACAAGGTCCTTCTAATCTGTGAGGTTAACCAAGGATTGCCTCACCTAAAAAAAAAAAAAAATGAAATAATAAAATAAAATAAAATAGAATAAATTTCCCAAGCTTGATATTTCATTTTTCAACTCTTGCAGCATGTTCTTCATCTCCAGAAGTTCCATTTGTTTCTTTTTGAGGATTTCAATATCCTTGCTCTGCTCATCTAGTTGTTTTTTCTATTCCTGAAATTGATTATTTGAGTCATTTTGGATCTCATTGAGTTTTTTCAAAAGTACCATCCTGAATTCTCTGTCTTTTAAGTTGCATATCTCTATGTCTATAAGCGTATATAAGATTTATAAGATTTTTCTCTTTCTTTCTGAGATTTCTTGTCACCTTGGTTGGCGATGGTGTTTAATGGACTATTTCTCTGCCTGGGCATTAATGGAAGTGTATTCAGCTTTTTTTCCAGAAAGAAGATTTATTATATAAAGGTCTCTCTTTAGACTGTTGTAAAGAAGGCACTTTTATTTTGGTTTTCAGTGGGTGGCATCTAAGCCTCTTGGAATCCTGCTTTATATAAAGTCTTAATAACACTTTTTAAATTTTCTTGTAGATATTTAATCATGCTCGCCACCCTCAGTTTCAGACCCTGTCAGTGTCAGGGACAGTCTCGGCAGTGTATGCTCAGATTCTCCTGGGGCTCTGTGGTGATCGGTCTCGTAGAGTATGGGGTGAGGGGCCCTCTGGGTTGGGGTTTGGGGGCTGTGGCTCAGCCTCAGTTTTGCAACCACAGCCAGTAAAAAGCAACTGTTGTTCCTCTGTGGTCCCATCCTGCTTCTCTGCTTTCTGCCCTGATGACTGGGCCCTGCTGCCAGCCAGCCATGGGGAGGCCACAGCTATCCAGGCAGGAATGTTCAGGGAACTTGCCACATGAACTCACCACTCCTTCTCCCCTCCCTCTCCTCCTGCAGGGAGCTCCAGTGGTGGCTGTGAGAGGCAGCTTCTTTATTACTCCCAGTCCACTGCCTAACACCCGGGGTTTGGAGCCTGTGGCAGCTCTTATGCTCAGATCCTATGCTCAGACATGCTGGTGTGCAGTTTGGGTGTTTTTTGTTGAATTTTAGATGTTCAGCTTATTGTTATTTCAAGGGTAGAGATCTGGGGATGTCTTTCACTCTGCCATATTTTCTGGGATTTGAGCCTGTTATTTAGTTTTCAACAGAATGTAGCTAACCTGGAGATATAGTTATTAAAATTACAGAAATTATCACTCAGAGTTTAAACATTTAAAAAATGATTCAATGTCAGAACAAATAATTGAACCAAAATTTGTTACCTTATCATTTTCTTCCAGAAGATTTCAACTCTTTTTCTTGTTGACCTTAAGAGTATTATTGATGTGTTCTCTCTCTCACTGAAGCACAGCAGATATTGCTTTCGTCTACAAACTCCAAAATCTGTGATCTCTGGCCTCCTCAACAGAATGAGTGACTTACTTAAACTAACCCCACACTTTTCACAACAGCCAGATGTTTGGAAGGATAAATCATATCCTCACAGCCTAAACCAGAAAATGAGACCATAACTCTGTCATCCCATCTTGGGAGAAAAGCAACTAGTAGACACTGTAAATAGCAAATTCATTAACTCAATTCAACAAATATTAAAGACCTCATCTGACCAGTCCCTGTGTTGGACTCTATATGAGATCCCAAGAAGAGTGACCACAGCCTTTAGACTCTGTTAGAAATCAGGGTGGGGGGATACACAGAAGCCAAGCAAGGGATGAAAGGGATGGATAAAAAGAGGTAAGGCCCATTGGATTCTAGCATTATTGATTGTAATGCAGCCATTAAAATACAGCAAAGTCTAGAGCAGGGGTCCCCAACCCCTGGATTGCAGACCGATACTGGTCCATAGCCTATTAGGAACAGGACTTCACAGCAGGGTGCTTCATCTGTATTTGCAGCTGCTCCCCAGTGCTAGCATCACCACCTCAGCTCCGCCTCAGATCATCAGGTATTAGATTCTCATAGAAGCACTGGTCCCTGATACTTAAAAGGTCGGGGACTGCTGGTCTAGAGGAAAGATTCTTAGTGGGAATGGGGGAAGTGTGTGCACATGTGTGTTTATTTTCTAGAGATGGGAAGGGGAAAAGCAAAGAGGACAAACATTGTTTTTAAAGTTGAGATGGACTACACGTGTCTTACCCTGTTGCCCCCATAGCTTGATGGTTCTCATCCTTGTCTTCGCATTAGACTCACTCAGGGAGAATTTAAAAATATGTAACAAAAGACACCACCCCATCACCAGAGCAAATAAAGTTTGCATCTGTAGAACTGGAGGGCAGCATATCTAAGCATTTTCTTGAGTATTTTAAATTACAGCCAGTGTTGAGGACCAAGGACCTAGCCTCTACTTTGAAGGAAAGCCTAAATCGATGGTGGCTTAAATATTAAATCATTTGTTTGGATATTCTTATTTTTTCTAGAATTCCAATAAAGAGTCCCAAAATGCACATTGGTGTCACCAACTGAATGATCGCCTTGAATACTAGAAGGTTCAGTTTGGGTTTTTTAGTACCAAATGCATCAGTTAAAAAGAGAGAGAGAGAGATTTTCAGAGGGGTGTCTTATGCAACATCTTAAACACTTTCATGTTCTACATATGATCTACTCTGACTTTACTGTCTCTCTAGGCCTTGGTCTACTCTCATTTCTACTTGGCCAACTGCAATGCTAATGCAGTCTGGAGCAGACTTCAAGGAAGCACTTGGCTGAGGGCTTAGCTCTGCCTTGGCCTCCAAGTCTTCCTCCTCCTCTTTGGACATCTGTTCTCATTGCTTTTATTACCCTATTCCAGACATTACCCTCCCCACCAAACTTTCTGCTGCCTTACCGCTCTTTGGGGCTGGCAAGACTCTCTCTGTCTGCACAGGGTTGCTGTTTCCAGTTATTGTTTCTGCCCCTGCTACTTCTTTTACCTCTTGCATCATCACTGCCTATATCCAGAACCGTACGCTATCCAATAACTACATTGGCCACCATTACATCTAAACCACTCCTGAACCTAAATAGACATTTCTCCAAAGAGGACATACGGATAGCCAACAGACATATGAAAGTATGCTCACTATTACTAATCATCAGGGAAATGCAAATCAATGAGATATCACCTCACACCTGTCAAATTAGCTATCATAAAAAAAAATCAACAAATAACAAATGCCGATGAGGATGTGTGGAGAAAAGGGAACCCTTATACAACCGTTGGTGGAATTGTAAATTGATGCAGCTACTTTGGAAAATAGTATGGAAATTCCCCCCCCCCAAAAAAAAATTAAGAATAGAACTGTCATAGGACCCAGAAATTCCACTTCAGAGTATTTATCTGAAGAAAACCAAAACAGTTTTTTAAAAAATACATATATACCTATATGTCTACTGTAACATTACTTACAATAGCCAAGATATGGAAACAACTTAGCTGTCCATCAATAGGTAAACGGATAAAGATGTGAGATATAGATAGATAGATAGATAGATAGATAGATAGATAGATATTACTCAGCAATAAAAAAAAAAAGAATGAAATCTTGCCATTTACGACAACATGATGGGCCTAAAAGGTATTATGACAAATGAAATAAATCAATGGAGAGAGACAAATACCATATGATTTCACTTATATGTAGAATATTAAAAAACAAAACAAATGAATAAATAAAACAAAACAAAATAACCCATAAATGTAAAGAATAAGCTGATGTTTGCCACAGGGGAGGGGATTGGTGAGATGGGCAAAAAATAAACCACTCTGATGTTTTTCCAGGCCATTGTTTGAACCATCATGCTCACTTTCATATCATCACTAGGTCCATGATGTTCTGCTGTATGATGCCTCACAAAATCACAAGCTCCCAGGATTTTTCTTTTCCTGCTGAAATGAAAACACTTCTCTTTTGCCCTTGTTTATTTCTGTAGGCAGGGCCCAGAAATGACTTGTTTGGGCCCCTGGTATCACTGCTCTTGTAGCTCTATTTCCACTTGGTTCTTGGATGCTTAGGGGCTTGTGTCAAATAACAGTCACTGGGTTTGTCTGGAATGACAGAACCCCTCTGATTATTGGCCATGTTTCTAAGATTATCTCACTTGGTCACACTCATTTCCCATGGGTGAATCTCTCTCAGAGTTATCAGCCACATGTCTCATGTTTATTTCCTGTCTCCAAAGTCCTCAGCTACACAAGAACAATCTGAATCCTCACTGAGGACACAAGTCAAAGACATTGTGTGAAAGCTACTGACACACACCTGGCAGCGCTGCCATTCAACTCCACCTGTGGGCCACTGACCCCTACAGAGGGTCTCCAGTACATCTAGAGTCGCTGTCTTTGACTTATTTTACTTTGTCATTTTTTTTTACTTGAAAATCAGCTTATTTCCGTGGGCTCAGAGTAAAGGTAAGCATTTCTGAAACTACATCTTTCCTTAGTTGTTCACCCCTGCCCTGTCTGGAGTCTTTCATTCCCTCAATTCTGAGAGCACTCCTCCAATACCTCTAGAATAAGAATTCCCATTGCAGACTGCTTCTAGTGAAACTGACTTGAGAAACTGTTATTGTAAGAAAGTTAGCTTCTCTGAGCCTCATCCTGTAGAGTGATGATTAAAAAAACTTTATCCTAATATTTTTGCAAACATTGATCATAATATTTACTATATTATATTGGGATTACCTTTTTTTTTTGAGATTTTATTCTGAATTAGGCGTGTTCGGTGAATCATTTCTTTGTATCCCTAGTCCCTAATACAGAGTGCAGCCCATAGAATAACTCAATAAATATTCACGCCCCCCCCCAAACTACCTTTATAGTCCACTCACTTACCTTCATGTTGGTATAAACACTGTCATATGAATTTAGTTGAATAGTTTAAATAATACTTTTTTAATTCTCAGTTATAGTTGACACACAATATTATATTAGTTGCAGGCATACAATATAGTGATTAGACATCTATATAATTCACAAAGTGATCCTCCCAATAAATCTAGTGCTCCTCTGATACTGTACGTAGTTATCACAATATTGTTGGCTATATTCCTTATGTTATACTTTATATCCATGTCTATTTTGTAACTACCAATTTGTACTTCTTAATTTCTTTCTCTTTTTTCACTGACCCTCCTCCCAACCTCTGTCTTATCTGGTAACCCTTAAAATTTTCTCTAAAACTATAAGTTTCTGGTTGTTGTTGTTGTTGTTGTTGTTATCATTAGTTTATTTTGTTCTTTAGATTCCACAGGTATGTGAAAGCATATGACATTTGTCTTTCTCTATCTAACTTACTCCACTCAGCACAATACCCTCTAGGTCCATCATGAAATATCTTTTTCTGTCCCTTTACTTTCTGTCTGTGTGTGTCTCTTAATCTGAAGTGAGTCTCTTATAGGCAGCCAATGTAAGAGTTGTGTTTTCTTATCCATTCAGCCACCCTATCTTTTGATTGGAGCATTTAATTCTTTTTCACTTAAAGTTCTTGTTGATAGATATGTAGTTATTGCCATTATTTATATTTTCAACACATGTTTTCTTCTTCTTAAAGAAGTCCTTTTAACATTTTCTGTAATACTGGCTTAATGATGATGAACTCTAACTTTTTCTTGTCTGAGAAGCTTTTTATCTGTCCTTCGATTCTAAACGATAACTTTGCTGGGTAGGGCAATGTTGATTGTAGGTCCTGGGTTTTCATCACTGTGAACATTTTGTGCATAGCCTTCTGTACTGCAAAGTTGCTGTTGAGAAATCAGCTAACGGTCTTATGGAAGGTCCCTTATAGGTAAGTAACTGCTTCTATTGCTTCTTTTAAGATTGTCTCCTTATCTTTAACCTTTGGTATTTTAATGATGATGTGTCTTGGTGTGGGCCTCTTTGGGTTCATCTTGTTTGGGACTCTCTGCACTCTTGGCATTGTATGTTTATTTCCTTCGCCACGTGAGGGAAATTTTCTGTCATTATTTTTGTAAATATGTTTTCAATTCCTCGCTCTCTCCCTTCTCCTTCTGGTACTGCTATGATGCAAATGTTGTTACCCTTGATGTTGTCCCAGAGGCTCCTAAACTATCTTCAATTTTTTTTTTGGATTTTTTTTTCTTGTTGCTATTCTGAATGGGTATCCTCTGCTACCCCATCCTCTATATTGCTGATTCTCTTTCACTTTAACCACTCTGTTGATTCCCTCTAATGTACTCTTTATCTCAGATATTGTTCATTTCTTACTGGTTCCTGTTATGTTTTCCATATCCATTATTATGTTTTCTGTCTCTTTGTTAAAGTTCTCATTGAGTTCACCTACTCTTCCCCTAAGTTGTTTGAGCATCCTTATAACCAGTGTTTTGAACTCTGCATCTGATAGATTGCTTGTCTCCATTTTAGTGAATTCATTTTCTGGAGCTTTGTTCTGTTCTTTCATGTGGGACATGCTTCTTTGTCTCCCCATTTTTCTACCTCCCTGTGTCTGTTTCTACATATTAGGTAGGGCTCCTAAGTCTCTTGGTCTTCATAGAGTAGCTTTGTGTAGTAGGTGTCTTATGGGACCCAGTGGTACAGTTCTGGGAAGCATCCAACTGCAGACCAAGTTCAGTCACAGCTTGTGCCCCTCCGGGGCCACCTGGTAAGAGTCACCAAGCAATTCACAGATGGCTGCCACCCATTCTGGACTTATAGGTGCCTCCAGGATGGAGGGCTCAACAAAGGAACAATGGATACTGCTAGCACTTCTGTCTGGGAGAAAGCTGCCCCCGCCACCCCTCACCCTGAAGCCCAACAATTCAGTGGCTCCCATATGTTCCTGGTGCCCCTTAAGCAGCTGCCCCAGTACTGGGGCTCACAGTGAGCAAATCTGTTAGCAAGTAAAACCAGGTGTGGGGTCTTCAAGAGAAACGTCTGTGACTGCACAGCCCCCCGTCTCACTCAGCATATGCTCCATGGCTTTCACAGCCAGAGATTGTGGGGACTTCTCTTCCTTGTGCTGGACCCCTGGGCTGGGAACCTAGTGTGGGGCAGGGACCCCTCACTCCTCAGGTGGGAGAAGGAGTTCTGTAACCAAGATATCCCTCCCAATTCTTAATTGCTATACGCAGTTGTGGGACCAGGTGGTTTCATGTCTCCACCCCTCCTACCGGTTTAAGGTGACCTGTTATTTTTGTCCCTAGTTGTAGGGCTTCTGTTCAGCCAGACCTCAGGGAACTCCATATGCTGGTGTGATCGCAAGAGGAGGCGTGCACAGCTGGCCATCTTGACCAGTTTCTGGTTGCAAAGTTTTAGAACAAACAAAATAAAGCTTTGTCATATGAGCCCAGACTTCTTTCCCTGATTGCCAGGGTTAAAGAGAAATGTTTACTTAAATCTCTTGGTGAGCAGGTATCTCTATATAATTGAATAAAGTGTTGACCCCAAAGTGATTTTTGACTGTAATCAAAGAACTTGCCCCTATTGATACTGTTGTAGAGTATTTAAAAGTCCAAGTTAATGGCTTCTGTTATGTGGGACCTGAAAGGCCACTGAGTCTTTTTATATATAGCACCTGCCATCCTCCCTGCTCTCCAGTTTCAGTCTAAGGCTGCTCCAGACTTACAAATTGTGCAAACTTCACACAAAAGACAAGTGCTTTGCATCCTCTGTGAGTCATGTGATTGTATGTTTTACTTATATAATGACACAGTAGGTCTAATTTTGGGAGAGCACATTGTTTAGCTCTGTGTTGTGGAAATAGGCTTGACTTGAAGTCAAGAGCCTTATTCAAGAACAGCCAATGCTGAGGCACCAGAATGGATGTGTGGGTGGCTAAAATCCTGCAGTACTTCTGTGCTGACTGGTAAGAAATCACAGTCCCAAGATATTGAGCATCTACTTCCCAACCTTGGTAACAGGGTTCACTCACACTCCTCTTCCCCAGGTCCCAGAAAATTCCCCACAATTTAGCAACAAAAGCGTAAAGCATAGGATATTAGAATGTTGACACCACTCACTCCAGGGTCCCAGGCTTCCATCCTATGCAGCTGAGCTACACAGTTATTTAAAAAGTTGACTGTCATCCCTGAGTTCAAGGTCTGTAGGTCCCTGTGTAGATATATGATTATGAGCAAATTGTATTGCTTTCTTAGAGTCAATTTCTTCAACTCGCAAGGTGTATCTGGAAATGGCTCTTATATGAAACTTGCAATTTCTTTTTTACAGTTTTTACAAAGAGGGTTCATCCACCTTTGATGCCCATCTCTTACAACCCATAAGTATGCACTCTGATTCACATATGAAGTTCACATAGAATTATGATGATGGATCATGAAAACAGTGGACTCTAACATGGTCTGACCATCTTTAACAGTAGTATGAAGCAAACTATTTACTGTTCTATGATTATTTGTTTGATCACATCTCCTCTTACCTCACCTCACAAAAAAATCAGAAACAAAGTCAAATTAGCTAAAGCAAAAACCAGACTGTTTATTGGAAAGAAACAGGTTTATCTCACAAAATCTAAGGACGTGAAGCAAAGGTGGTGTAACTAAGGTCAGTGTTCCAGTGAGTAGTAGGTGAAAGAAATCATTCATACATATCATGCACTCATTGCAGTACCATTTATTTTTGTCTCCATGTCAAAAAAAAGTCCAAAATTTAACAACTTGACACTGATTTTTCTTCTAAATATATTATAAAAACTGTGAATTGCTGAATTTCTTGAGTCCAGGAACTTCTACTAGTATAAAATAAGCTTTCAATCAATAACAGAAAAAGAAATCATACTCTATTAGGCTAGTTCAGGCTCCCTGGGCAGAATTAGATTCTCCCTTCTCTTTTCTTACTACTTGTGTTGTTGGAATCATTATATTTTTTTTATCTGCTTTGCCCTCTAAGTAGACTGTAAGAACTCTATTCATCTTTGTGTATTCTGAGTCTTAGACATGTCTGGTGCATAGGAAACATTGATAACTGTTTGCTACTGACTGACTGTCCACAATCTACTTGTGGAAGTGTTTGAGATATGGAGAGCTTAGACTGGATGATTATCAGGTGGGCATATTTCCCAGTACTATGTCACTCTTCTTCCAGAGTATTTATTAAAGTGCTTCAATCATAGTTTTATCAGGGAGGACAGCAGGCGCTATACCTAAAAAGACTCAGTGGCCTGAGAATACAATGTTAGTGGTTAACAGTGGGTAAACTAGGTGAAGGTAGTCAAATGGTACAAACTTCCGGTTAAAAGATAAATAAGTCCCAAGAATGTACTGGACTCAGTGACAATACTTAAAATACTCTAGTGTGTATGTGAAATTGGATATCACAGAAAGAAATTTGTAACCACATAAGGTTTCTTGCGGGTATAGAATGGACTCTTCTCAAATCTCAGTTAATGAGATATTTGATTTTCAGGACTCATGATTGACAAGAGGTTGAAAAGAAACAAAATTGACTTGAGCAATATAAAAAGCACAGCCTAAATTCATTACACCCACTGTCATCTTTGCCTGTTCTCCAATCTTGAGAGTATGTTATGCCTTAGTCAGATTCCGGTAGCAAATTTTTTACTTAGATTCATAAGAAACATTGGAAAAGAATATTATTTTACCAGACTAAATATAATTTACAAGTATTCTATTCCTGAATGAGCAATTCATTGAGGTTAAAGTTTGTTTTCCTAGAGACCCTTTACTAGTAGAGATGTTAAAGAAAAAAATGTGGTTTGAAATAAAAATAATACAGCTAATTTAAATTAGATTTGTAAATAAACTAAGATTTTTTTTCTTATTCATGCAAATTATATTGCATACAGAGGGAAAATCATCAATGTTCTAAACACATTCTAGATCTTTTCCCCTTAGATACAGATGGACATTCCCATTAATTCTTTGTAGTTTCATGAATTAAGTTACAATGGAAATCTTCCACGAGAAAAATCTTCCCATGAGAGTCTAGGCTTATTGTTCTGAAATAGCAACAACTGAGCCGATGAATCATTAGACAGTCTCTTCATAGAATAGCATTTCTTACACAAACAAATTTCTACTCAACTGAACTGTATCATTTTATTTTAGCCAGTTTAGTAATTCCTTCTAATACTTATTTCACAAGACTTTGGTAAGAACTCCTGATTGTCATTTTGGACAAAATTCATTGTATTCTGTTTTAACTTTTAAGTTCAGGCCTCCTTTCTCACTGTCACACTCTTTTTTGTGCTTCAAGCCCTTTTGGTTTGAGGATTTACTAACAAATGATACTTCATTAAGTAAGGAGATTATAAAATTGCTGGAGTACACAGACGACTCTTTTGGGTGTTTCTCGTTTTTATTTGTATTCTGTAATTTTGATTTCTGGAGTATTAAACTTGGTAGAAATTCATCCCCTGCTAAAGAATAATATTCTTTCTGTTATGCAGATTCCTTTCAGAGTGCAATGCTGAGAAATCAATGTGCAATAACTCAGACTCTGTGTTTGAAAGGAATTGCCAAAGATACAAAATTGCATGTTTCTTGCCATTATACATTGGGCTCTGGTCAACACTCTCCCCCATTGCCAGGTTAATTTGCAGCTCCTCCTTTTCAGAGTGGAATCTCTCTTCCTACCATTTACATCTTGTTTTCACTAACAAAATACAGCAGAGGTAATGTTGGCGAATTAAGGGCCCCGGTTGGTCTCCAGAGGCTTTGTGTGCTGCTTCTCTCTCTCTCTTTCGGGACCCTGTACAGATAGGAGAACAAGCCTGGGCTAGCTACCTAGATAATGAGAAGCACATGGCTGAGTTCCTGCCCCTTCCCCGATCCCAGTTGCTCTAGCGGGGCCAATCCCATGAGACAGAGCCACCCTTACTGATCCACAGTTGATCATTTTGCATGAGTCCAGCTGAAGCCAGAAGGATAGACAAGCTGAGGCTTGCAGAAAACCGCTGATCTTTTTATCGCCACCACAATTTTGCCTTTTCCAGAATGTCATATAGTTGTAATCATAGCCTCTTAAAATTTGCTTCTTTCACTTAATAATATATTTAAGATTTCTCTGTCTTTTCATGACTTGATAGCTCATTTCTTTTTAACAGTAAAGAATATATTTCATTACCTGGATGAGCCACAGTTTACTTACCCATTCACCTACTGAAGAGCATCTTGGTTGCTTCCAAGTTTTCATAACTATAAATAAAGCTGCTATAAACATCTTTGTGCAGGTCTTTGTGTGAATGTAAGTGTTCATATTTTTTGGGTAAATACTAAGGAGCATGGCTGGTTGGTCATGTGATAAGAGTATTTGTAGTTTTGTAGGAAACTTTTAAACCATCTTCCAAAGTGCCTGTACCATTTTTCATTTCCACTAGAGTTTTTTGTTGATTCTATTTTTCCACTTAGGTGAAAATGTCATATGTAAAGAAAGGTAATTTTATGTCTTCTTTCTCAATCTGCACCTTTAATTTTCTTTTCTTGTTTTATTGCATTTGCTAGAACTTCCAGCACAATCTTGAAAAGAGGTGGTGAGAGGGGACAACCTTAGATGGCTTCTGGTCTTAGTGGAAAAGCTTAGAGCTTCTCACCATTAGGTATGATGTTAACTATAGGTGTCTTATAGATACCGTTTATCAAGTTGAGAAAATTCCCCCTCTATTCCTAGTTTACTGAAAGTTTTTTTTTTTAATCATGAATGGGTGTTGGATCTTGTCAAGTGCTTCTCCTGCATTTATTGATGTGATTATGTATTTTTTTTAGCCTTTTAATTTGATGGATTACATTAGTATATTTTCAGATGTTGAGCCAGCCTTGCATGCTGAGGAAATATCTTACATGGTTATGTATAATTCATTTTATACATTGTTGAATTTGACTTGCTAATATCTTGTTGAGAATTTTTGTGTATTTGTTCATGAGAGATATTGGTCTATAGTTTTCTTTTCTTGGAATGTGTTTTTCTGGTTTGGGTATCAGGGTAATGCTTGCCTCACAGAATAAGGAAAGAGTGTTTTTTTAAAAAGCATCTCTATTTTACACTTGAAAAACAGAGAGTAAATGAAAGTAAAAGGTTTGTTCAAGATTAGAGGATAAATTGACAAAAATGCATTCAGATTTTTTTGGTAGAGAAACAGTTTTTTACTTTTAACTATTTGTAGGTGAGAATAAGAGTTACTATGAGTCTTGGATTCAACAATAACCTCAAAAACTTTCATTTGAGAATATGCAAGGTAACACTGTCATTACTCCTTTATGTCATCTTTGTCTAATTTTCGGTCCAAGAGTGTGACATAGACTACTGTTTATTCTCAACAATATGAATCTGTTTCCCCCAAATCTGTCATACTCTCTAAAGGCTTACTCCAACATGTATGAAGTTTGACACAGTCAAACTTTACCAGAAACTGCACAGTACAAGCAAGGGCAGCTCCCAGTAGGCCTTAGGCATGGTTCTAGTGAATAATTCACTCGAATTGCCACCTACTTGGGAAACGTTCTTCTTCCATTGATTCCTTGCTTTCATCCACTAATTTATTTTCGTTAATGATTTTGTTTTCTTTCAAATGCTTGTCTCCAATTTTCTTCATTAAAAGGTACTTACATCCCGACTTGAGTTTTAGATGCGTTCTTTCTCTACCCAAACCAATGCTGACCACAAATTCCTAGTTCAGTGAAAGTTTTAACCATTAAGTTACTCTCACTATGGAAAGAAAAACCAATGTCACAATGTTTGGTCTTGATATCATTAGTACAGGAATTGCACTAATAGAAAGTAACCTTTTGGTCAACTATTATAATCCTTCCCTAGAGACTTCTTTCATGAGGTCATTTCAATCTTCCCTTGCCAAGGACAAGTTTTTATTTGCATAGCTGAACTCTTAAACAAGTTAATTGAAAATAATTTGACCAGATAAGGTCTGAGTTCTCACATTCCCACATTATTTTAAAAAGTGTTCAATTGCCAATGTAAATTCTGTTTTCTTTCTTTCTGATTTTATTTTAGTGATGTTGAGTGGAAAAGAGTGAAGATTACTTAATGTGTGCTCTTTTTTTATACTTTTAAAATACACTATGATCATTATTTTTCTGGTGCCATGACACTTTTGTTATTCAAAGAATTTCTATTTTTATTGAGTTATACAAAATTAATATCATTAGTGAAAAAAATGACAGCCTAGTAATTTCTGAGTTTATTTTTCCTTGCCTTTTTCTGAAGATGAGTACCATGTTGCTGGGATCCATTCTGCCAAAAAAGCTTTGAAAAATCATTGTAAGGTAATTAAATTTCTTGACTGATTTTCTTGATAGCATAAGGCAATTATCATTCAGATCCAATGAGTAATATATGTCCAAGTTTTCCGAACATGTTTTCACTTATCTTTTGTAACTAGCAATTTAAAAGTTTTATTTAGTTCTTCATTATATTTTAATTAATAACTTGCTAGGGACATATTTTGAAAAGAGTCCATTTTCCCTGCTATTTTAGAGTTATTATGTCTTATCGGTTATTATAGGCTTTACATTATTGCAATATGGTTTGCCTTTGGTTGGAAAATACAAAAAAAAAATGTGTGTGTGTGTGTGTGTGTGTGTGTGTGTGTGTTTAGCACAATCTTTAACAAGTTAAATTAGGTATTTGGGGAATAAAGATTTTCTTCCTTTTTAAAAACATTATGTAGTTACATTTCATCTACATTGTGTTAAATAAAGAGATCATTAAACAAGTTTGGCTGCTAAAGCTTTAGCTCATTCAGCTTTCATTTTAAACAAATCTTACTACTAGTCAAAGCAAGATGGTTAACTCCAGCATCCATCCTGAAAATCTTTTTTCCTTCTAACCTACCACTTACCTCAGAAAGGTCATGCCTAAGTAATGAGATTTTAATTCTTTATAATTCCCTAGGTAATTTTCATCTCAATGAACTTTTTTTGTCTTTTGTATATTAATTTCTTTTTCCCTTAGCTATTGTCCATATTTCTTAATTGTAATATTTGCATCTACATTCTGCTATGGTAAAAATTAAATTAATATAGTCTAAATTAATATTAATATATTCTAGATGTCTGCAAAATTGTATTTTTACTTTTACTCTTCTTATGAGTGTCAAAGATAAAAAAGCTAGACTAGTTAAACTTGTCAGGACAGATTTTAATCAGTAATACACTATTGCTGAACTCAACTTTGGGCATTTAAAGGGAGAATGAAGAAATAGGGGAGAGACTGAGGAAGGGCTAGATAGAGTCAGGGAAGTGAAAAATCACAAAAAAAAAAAAAAGTAGAAAGAGGGGTTTGGTCCATGTGAAACCATCTAGGTTTATTAACTAGCTTTTATAAAAGTTAGAATCTTACTCTCTCACAGAGGCTGGGAAATAGGGGCCTTATCTTCAGCTGTTGGCTGCACCAAATAACCAATTATTTTGGCAGCCTTGAGTTTTCTGAGGCAGGCACTTTAGGGTGGGGCTGGGATCATCCTAAGAATGTGGCCTGAAGTTGTTAAAAACAATGTTAGAGTTTGTTCAAATCTTTATAGGCCAAGGTTGAGGCCTAGTCAAGAAGAGTTTGATCAAGGAGAGTCGTTGTCATGAGTTTGTGCTTTGTAGGTGCCAAGGTCTGAATACTTAAGTCTGATTTTCACATCTGAAGTAATAACTTCCAAAAATGCCTACTAATCCTTATTATCTGTATCTATATTAACTTCTAACTTGTCACCTTTGAATAAGAAGTCTGTAGCCACTCTCCAATTATAGTAGTATTCTAATATCTGGCCTTGGCTGACCAATCTAGGTTACTGGACAAGATTTCTTCCCTCTTGGGGTCCCAGCTTCAGCCCCTTTTTGCCTGCAAGTCAGAGACAGGCTTCACCCAATAGTTTTGTTAGTCATTAAGTCCCTATCCTTCCATTTCTATTTGCCCCAGCAATTCTTGGTACTAGCCCCTCCTCATCCATCATCTCCTTCCTCTCCTGTATTAGCTCCTACCTGGTTACTCCTGCTTGTGTACCCACAGCTCCTGGCTGGCATGTGGTCCAATTTTCTCATATGGAGGATGAATTTCACCTCTCACAACTTCTTTCAGAATTAACAGTTTAAATAAAAACAAATTAAAAAAGTAAAACTAAAAATAAAACTAACAACTTCATATCTACCCTCATAGACCTTGACCCCAACTTGTCAGCCAGTCTAAAGGCTCCTCTCCATGTTGGAGTCACCATATTTTCTTTTCAGACAGCACAGGAATACATGACTGCTTTGTCCGATTATCACGGAAGCCTGAGAAACTCTCAATTCTTTCTCAGTTAGTCACTCAAAAAATATGTACTGATGAGCTACTCTAGGCCTAGTATTTTGATGTGAATTAAACACAGCCCCTTTCTCTTCTGTGTGTTACCTCAGTCACCTCACACCTCAACTTTTCAAGTTGGCGCAGGCCTGAGGCCTGTTTGCCAGAGTTCTGATAGTATATGGAGCACTCAGAGTGAAGTTCTCTGAACTGAGGTGTTTCTGTCCACATAGGTGTCACCTGCCGACCTTCTCTTGGCATTTTGTCTCTCTGTGGAGCAACTGCAGCTGCTGGATTAAGATGGCCTGTTCTTACAGATTTTCTGGTGAACCCTCTGTTTTCCTTTCTTAATTTCTTGCGTCTGTGTCCAGTCCCACAGTAGTCACCTTTCATTCTCTTCACATGTGTCAGTGTCCTGTGGTTCCTCAGAAATAGATGCTGTTTGACTGTATGATTGCACCAACAGCCGGTTACTGCCTGGCTTTCATGGTCACATTCTCAATTTGCAGAGATTGAAAATGTGGAACCTGAAACACTCATTAGTCGGGCAGTTTAAAAATACTCATGTGCAGGAAGTGACTCTCATTGTCATTTTAGGACTTGTAGCTTTCACTATTTATTCTGATCAAGGTTGTTTGTTAGTGGGGCCTGTATCTCTAGGTGTCCCTGTTTCTTACAGAGAATCAGAGCAATTTGTGGTGGAGTCATTCTTTCCCTGGCAATTAGGAAGGACTATGTGGCCTGTGAAATTTTCAATACCTATTTGATGGTAGGTAAGAGGCACAGAGTGTCATACAGAAACATTAATATTTCAGAGTGTTGGAAAAGTACATTATTTCCATAGATACCATGGGATGAAAAGTGAATTAGGTACACATGCTAGGTTTTTAATGCAATTCTAAAACAAGAAAGTACTATTTGTGATAACGAATAAAGTAGTACAAAATGAAAAGGTTAATGCTGCTTGGGATAGTGCAAAATGTTGTAAAATCCTGAAACTTCATAGAAAATATATCTTGCTTTGAATGTTACCAAGAAAACTTGAATTAGTTCTAAACTCTGTTGCTTTTGGCAAATATCTATGTCCAACTGGTACAAGAATGTGTAATGGCCTATAGGATACTACATGGATTGGTCTGGGGTTATTCTGACTGCCTCATCCCTCTGAGCCTTCCTCTGCCACATACTTACATTAATATGCTTGCTAGAGGATTCTAGGTTAATCAGTGATCAATAAGAAGAACTGGAACTAATCTTTGGATTGCAACAAAGGCGTGTGAGTGCCCTCTCAATCTCTCTCTCTCTCTGTCTCTCTCTCTCTGTCTCTCTCTCTCTCTGTCTCTCTCTCTCTCTCTCTCTCCCCATGATCTTAAGGAAGGGTAAAAGCTGAACACAATATGTGGTTCATGCTTTAACTCATTTTAGTCCAGTCTCCTTGGCACTTCGATCATACCTCAAGAATGGTGGTGCTGTGTGTATGCAGGTGTGTGTGTGTGTGTGTGTGTGTGTGTGTGTGTGTGTGTATTAAGCCAAGGTTTGTAGCAAAGAAATTAGCCTTGGCCAAATTGAGGTATGGCCTCTGCCCTCAGCTCCTTGGGAAGTAATCTCTAAGCCATTGGAAAATTCCAACTGATAAAAGTGTTTTTGTTTGTCTGGGAGCCTTGGGCCATGCCAGGTAGTCTGAGAGTGTGGTTTATAGTGGGGGCTTTAGGTCACAGGGTTATCAGCTCCATCTCCTGAGGGGCTAGAAACTTAAGCTCAGCCATATGGATGATTGGCCATGTCTATATGATGAAGCCCCAACTCTGGACACTAATTCCCAGGTGAGCTTCCTTGCTTGGCAATCCTCTGTGTGTTGTCACACATCGTTACCAAGAAAGTTAATCCTAGCAGTAACTCCAGTAGGAGAGGACAACTAGAAACTCTATGTTTGGAATTCTCCTGTACCTGTCCTATGTCTCTCTTCTCTTCATTGTTTTTAATCTGGATTCTTTCATTATAATAACATGTAACTATAACAGCTTTCACTGAGTTCTGTGAATCATAGCAAATCATTGAGCCTAAAGGTGGTCTTGGGACAGCCAATCATGTAATTAGTGTCAGAAGTGAGGGTGGTCTTATGGACTGTTCCCAAACTTCAGATAAGAGTTTTGTGCTTCTAAAGTATTTTGGCCTGAAGTGACAATATTTGAGCATCACATTGAGAAAGAAGGGCCTTTTTCTTTCTTCTCAATCTAGAGAAACTGTTTCCATGCTGGAAATTTTTCTGGTACTGGCAACACCTGACAATGATAGTATAGCTAAAGAACACATGGTTTTTGATCACTTCTCATTTTCTCTCCTTGGAGGGATATCAACTAGGACTGACCTTGGATCTGAGGGAACTTAGGGAAAGTTCTCATTTTTCAGTGAAGATATTGTCATAAAAAGGAAATCAGGGTTTAGAAAAACAATCTGAGGAGTAAAAGTATTGGTATTTTGTTGAACAGCTCAAGACATATCAATGATAAAAGAATTCAAATAATTTGTGCCTGACATTTTTCTTCTTATATATAACTCTCCTAAGAGAGTAATTTATGTTATGGAATAACCCATGAGATTTCTATTTCAATATTTTATACTAGTGAATTTACCAATATATTCACACTGAACCTGCCTTACCAAAATCTTTATTAATCTAGATTATCAAATTGAATTGGACCAGTTGTTTCTCTTCTACGCACAAACAACAGCAAATAGAAAATGGCAGAAAGGAAAATTTATCACTTTGGGTATGGGCCTTATTGGATCTATGTTCTCAAATGATTTCTTCGGGGTCCAAGTTTTTTTCATTTCTTGGCTCTGCCTCCTGTTTCATTGTCTTCATTCTCAGATTCCATGGGGTGGACCTCAAAAACCTTGGGCTCATATATTCCCATTTTAGTAGATGCAAAAATATGTTTCTTTCCCAATGTTCTTAGAACAAACCTTATGCAGCTGACTATGACTAGATCACACACCCACGCCTGAACCTATCCTTGTGGCCAGATGAGCTTTATTCTGATAGTTCATGCATGAGGTATGCACCCACTATGGGACTGAAGATGTATTGGAAATGAGGGATGCCTAGTTTTCCATAGATAGTTGAAAGTATTACAGTGAAAAGAAGAGAAATAGATGTGGGAAACTGTTCTCCTACCCCCATCCCAAAGAGGAGAAATAAATACCCACAAGTATTCAGTAAAATTAAAAAATATTTTTCTCAATATGAAGTATTATTGTAATTGAAAATAACTTTGCCACTGTAATTATGAGGAAAATCTTCTTTAGAGTAAAACTGGGGGAAATTTTTTTATTATCTACCTCTAAAAAATAATTTTACTTAGCAAGTTTTAAAACTTCAAGTTCTTTTTTTTTTTTTTTTTTGGATTATTGCAAAGCCTTTCAATGATTTACAGTATAAAACAAAGCATAACCATTAACATATATTGCAACCTATGTAATGCAAATTTATGAAAGGTACCTGTGACAGGAACATGATATAATACATTGGGTTTAGTCAGACACACTGGATTCATGTTCTGCTTCACCCATTTGCTTGCTGAATGACCACGAGCAAGTTACACAATCCTTCTTAACCTTAGCTCTCCTATGGGTAAAGGAGAGACAGCCATACCTACCTCAGAAGGGTGCACTAATAACATTATGGATGTTGAGAAACTTCGTGCTAAGATTGGAATAACCTTGGTCTTCCTTTTGGTCCTGTCATTTTTTTTCTGTTTGTTCTTCTCAAACAGACTTCTCAAATCTACCCTGATCTTCTCTTCCCTTGTCATTAAAAGACAGGCTAACTCGAGGTTGACTAAGTCAGAGAAGTACATTATTTTGCATAAAACATGTTCCTCTTTCCCCAGATTTGTAACTCACCATGAAAAGAGATATTGTCCTCCCACACTATACCCATTCCTGCAATCTAAGGCATTTTATGTTTGAAGGAAAAAAATATGTTGAAATCAAGATATTAAAACAAACCTACTACTAATTAAAATAACATGAAGAACACCTTTTATGGTTTATGTGTCCATTCAAATCTCAAGAAAAATAAATAAATAAAAACATCCTTGGAGTAGATACTATGATTTGTCATAGAACCACTTAATGTTTATTTCAGAAAAAACGTGAATGATAATCTGGTTCAAGTATCTCGTTTTATAGATAAGACAACTGAGGCCCAGAAATGTGAAGAGGTTTTCCTCACATGGCAGATCTGTTAGAGATATTGTTGAGACCAGAATCCTGATGAAGACATCAGTATTTATTCCATGATCTTATGAATATATACTTTCTGGCAACCGCTGTTCTCCATCTTGATCTGAGTCATAATTGCCCCAGGAAGCATCATATTTAGGCTTCTGGAAAGGTGGTTACATTTTTGTGAGCTGGTGGGCAGTAGTAGCATCTCCTTTCCTCTTCTCTGTGCACCCTACCTCCCATGCATGGGCTCAAGTTTCAGATAATTTGCCAGATAATCTAGACAAAGAAAAGGGTTACTTCTACTAGACCTTCTTATTGACAGTCTCCCAAGACCTAATGGATAGATCCAAGATTTGCTTATGTGGTATGTGTATAATCCTTATCTTTCTTTGAATAGTGTCTTTCCTATTTTTAACAAGTAACTAATAATTACTCCCATCTGATGTTATTGTTGTACAGATTAAATTGTACACATATAGATGCACATTAAAGTTATAAAAGAATTTGATAATGTTAATTATGTGACGATATGTGAACTGAAGGCTGAGTCTTTCCATTAAGCTTGAGAGAATTTCATTTATCAGTTTTTGAAGTGGCAATGTTCTATATACTAGTAGGTACCCAAAGTTGTATAAACTACCCCTTCATCTCTCTTGACCCTAAAATTATGCCACCGTCCCCACCTCTCATTATTAATCTCCACTTTTATGAGAAGGAAAAGAGGAGAGGAGACAGATGATTTCCACCTATCGCCCTGCTGCTCAGGCTGGACAAATTGGGCAGCAAGGTAATAAAAAGTAGGGTTTAATAAGAAACCTTGTTCTCAGCCTTGCCCTGAAAACCTTACACATTCTTCACTAAGTCACTAAGTCACAATGAGAGAAAAGCCTACCTTTTTGATTCTGTATTATTGAATCACATGGGTGTGAAGAGGAAGGTCTGAGAAAAATAATTTTTAAAAATATAATAAAATGGAAAAAAACCTCAGTAGGGTAGACTGAGAAGGTGAAGTTATACATCATTAGCTGGGCTATCAGCAGTACTGATCCAGCCCTCCTGGCTCTGCCCCAGGTTTGGAGTAAGGAAAGCTTTGAAAACTCTTCTTCACACAGCTGCAGCAAATCTGTCTGTCATATGGTTCTCTGTCCTGGGGAACCCTTCTGACAGGCTGTTCTCATCCTCCTTATTAACAGAAGCATTATTACTTGGAGAGCAGTAGATGAGCTTGTTGCTTTAGGAGCAGCCCTTTTGTAGTAGTTTTATCTCATGTGAGTCAGCCTGATGGTAAGAATTTATTTGGCAGCTCATATGAAATTGAGACACTTGTATGAGCAGACTTCTTTTATATAAAAATGGCTGGTGGGAGCAGATGTACCCCACATAAATGAAAATTTATTTTTCATGTTACTGTCTTTAGCATTAAGCATGAGGGGACCCAGGGAAAGAGCATTTTGGAAAATGAGGCTGTGCCTTATTCATCCCCTGCATCACTCACACAAGCTGGAGCACAAGCTTTGAGGCGGGGGTCTGTTTTGCCTTATGATTACTTTCCTGTCCTGTGTGACTCTGTGCAGGCTGCTGGAAAAAGCACAGACCCAAGGACAAGCAGCCTGATACTGACCTGCTCTATGACCTTGAATAAACCTGCTTCTTCTCAGGATCTTGCATCAGTTTCCATGTGTGTGTGTGTGTGCATGTGCATTTGCGTGTGTGTGTGTGCATGTATAAAATAAGATTTTACTAGGAAATTGCAAAGTCCCTTCCAGTGATAATATTTTATAGGTCCTTTGTTGGATCATGATGTTCTCCTCTTCCTCGTCATCACCATCATTATAACCATTGCCATTTCTTCAGCTCACACATGTACCAGGCATTGTACTAGTAGTTTTACACACATTATCCTATTTTATCCTCACTTCAACCTTACAGGTCTGTCTTATTATTCTTATTTCACAGGTCAAAATACTGATTCTCAGAGAAGTTACATAACTTGCTCTAGATTACTTAGCTATGAAGAGTCAGAGTCAGGAGCTCAAACCCAAATTCTTTATTTCCAAAAACCAGGGTGACTATACAAAGGAAAAAAAGTTATCTTACAACAATAGATTCATTTTTAAAAATCATGCACTGATTTCGGAAGATCTTTCAGTCTAATCAATTTAAAATCTAATGAAGGTCATTATATTTTTGAACCAGGGAAAATTGGCTTCCTTAACTATCCCTGTTAGCTAACCTGCAAAAGAAAACTAATGATATTATATATCATAATTTGATGAGATAAACTCAATTAGATGAAATAAGAAATGTGTGGTAATTAGCTGACATAGTGTTAGCACATAACTTATAGTTCTTTTCTCCCCTCTTAATTAAGAAGAAGGCCCTAAGAAAGAAATCTCTGAGCAATTTCAATGGGGTTATGAATCATCTTTTATGAGGGTTGATGAATGAGAAGCTTTAGACTGTAGCAAGTTCAATCTAAACTCAAATATGATCTAGACATTGTTCTCATATCGATAGCAACAAATATTTTGAGTGATTGTATATATTCTCTTAAAGTCTTATGTACACAACTGGAATGTATAGGAGGAAGCCAGAGATGACAGCTCAATAAAATAAACAATTTTTTATTTCGAGCTGTTCGTACTGGCTTCAGATATAGTGATTCTTCTATTCTATCACCCTAAGTCTTCAGATGGCATAGGGAAGATATGGTTCCTTGGGTGGGGTTGCACCTTAAGAACTTTAGTAGCCCTCTCAGTGCTAGGACCTAATGCTTCATAGATTTTATGATTCTACAAAGATTTCATGGACATTATGGAGGAGTCAAATACCTCAGCTTGAATTTTTAAATTTATTTTCTTCTACATTTAGTTTTGTGTTGAGTGTTTCTGTATACCAAGCCTTGTTCTAGGCACTAGAGATATAGTGTGAGTGAAAAATATTCCTTCTCTTTGATAAACTCATAGACTAATGAGGGACAGATCAATATAAATATAAATGCAATTAAATATGACTCACACCATATTATAAGGTATAATGAACTGTACAAAGCTTAGGTAATCAGTGCTCTCTGTTTGGGGTTTAATGTGCCTTTTTGTTGTTGTTGTTACTTTGGCCTAGTATCTTTGGTTTTGAACACTCTTCCTTGGCCACTTCCTTTTTCTAAATTGGCTCTGAATATCTTCTCTGCAAACTCTAATCAAGGATGTATAGAGTTTAGGACCACTGAAAAGTTATAGGCAATAGACTCCAAGATTGCCCTCACCTTTGACACCAAATGCAAGTTCAGTGGATTCCCAAAACTACCCGCAGTTTTGAGTTGGAAGGGCTCAAGTACTCAATGAAAGCTGGTAAACTCATGATTATGATTTATTACAAAGGAGGACACAAATTATAATCAACTGAGAGTAGAAGCACCTAACACAGAATCTAGAAGTACCAAACATGAAACTCTCATTGCCTTCACTCCATGGAATCCTAGATGCACTACTATCTTAGCAGTAATGTGTGACACTTTCTAACTTATCCTATGAGGCCAGCATTACCCCAACACCAAAACTAGGAATATAAATTACAAAGAAAGGAAAGTTACATGTCAATATCTCTCCTAATAATGGATGCCAAATTTCAAATAAATTGGCAGATCCAATCCAATAATATATAAAAAAGAACTATACACCATAACTGAAATTTATTTCAAGTATGCAAGACTGGTTCAATATTCAAACATCAGTTAATAGAATCTATCATGTCAATAGGGAGAAGAAGGAGAAGGAAAAAGAGGAGGAGGAGGAAAAGAAATAGAAATAGAAAGAGAAGGAAGAAGGGGAGGAGTAGGTGTCATCAATAGATGGAGAAAAAGCATTTGACAAAATACATCACTCATTTAATATACAAAATGTTAGTCAACTAGGAATAGAGAAGATATTCCTTAATTAGTTAAAGAACATCTACAAACACTGACAACACTAATTGCTGTCTGGCAAGGATGTGGAGCAACAAGAAACTCTTATTCATTGCTAGTTAAAGTGCAAAATGGTACAGGCACTTTGGAAGACAGTGTGACAGGTTTAAAAATTAAACAGAATAGAGATTCCAGAAATAAACTCACATCTATGTAGTCAATTAATCTACAATAAAGGAGGTAATAATACACAATATTCTTAGAAGCAAATACAGTCTCTTCAGTAAATGATCTTGGAAAAATTAGACAGATATATGCAAAAAAATGAAACTAGACTACTTTCTTATACTATTTACCAAATCAAATTCAAAATGGATTAGAGACTTTCATGTAAGACCTGAAATCATAAAACCCTTAGAAGAAAATGTAGGCAATAAACTCTTTGACCTTGGTCTTAGTGATATATTTTGAATATATCTTCTGGATGAAAGAAAACAAAAGTGAAAATAAACAAATGGTGTGATATAAACAAATTTTTTTTTATAGCAAAGGAAATCATCAACAAAACAAACAAGCAACCTTCTAAATGGAAGAAGGTATTTGCTAAGGATATATTTGATAAGGTATTAATATCCAAAACATATAAAAAATTCATACAGTTCAAAAAAAAATCCAATTAAAAAAAGAGAAGAGGACTTGAATAGATGTTTCTTCAAAGAGGACTTGAATAGATGTTTCTTCAAAGAGGACATACAGATGGCCAGCGGATATAGGAAAAGATCCTCAACATTACTAATTATCAGGGAAATGTAAATCTGAACAGTAATAAAATTTCACCACACACCTAGCACAATGCTTATTATCAATAAATCTACACAGCAAGTGATGGCAAGAATGTGGAGAAAAGGGAACCCTTGTGCACTGTTAGTGGGATTGTCAGTTGGTGTAGCCACTATGGAAAATAGTGGAGGTTTCACAAATAATTAAAACTAGAACTACTTTATGATCCAGTAATTCCACTTCTAGGTATTTATCCAGAGAAATTCAAAACAGTACTTCAAAAAGATATATGCATTCCTATGTTCATTGCAGCATTATTTACAATATCCAAAATATGGAAGCAACCTAAATGTCCATTGGTAGAGTAATGGATAAAGAAGGTGTAGTACATATATACAATGGAATATTAATGAGCCATTAAAAAGAATGAAATCTTGCCATTTGTGACATCATGGATAGACCTACAGGATATTATGCTAGCTGAAGTAAGTCAATCAGAAGAAAACAAATACCACATGATTTCACTTATATGTGTAATCTAAAAAACAAAATAAATGAACAAGCAAAACAGAAACAAAGTCATAGATACAGAGAACAAATCAATCATCACCACATGAGAGAGGGGTTTGGGGGATGGGTGAAAAAGATGAAAGGGATTATGAAGTAAAAATTTTCAGTTATAAAAAGTCATAGGGATGTACAGTCTAGCATAAGGAATATAGTTGATAATATTATAATAACTATGTATAGTGCCAGATGGGTACTGGACTTATTGGGGTGATCACTTTGTGAGGTATATAAATGTCTAAGTACCATGTTGCACACTTGAAACTAACATAATATTGTATGTCAACAATAATTGAAAAATAATCATGAAAAACCAAAATGTACTCTTACCATATGATCCAGCAATCATGCTCCTAAGTATTTACCCAAATGAGCTGAAAACATGTCCACACAAAAACATCACAGAAAAGTGTATAGCAGCTTTAGTCAGAATTGCCAAAAATTAGAAACAACCAAGGTGTCCTTAAAAGGTTAGTTGATAAGTTGTGGTACAGCCATAGCATGGCATATTATTCACCACCAAAAAGAAATGAGATATTATGCTACAAAAAGAAGTGAAGGAATCTTAAAAGCATACTGATTAGTGAAAAAAAAAAGCCAAATTGTAAAGGCTACATTCTGTATAATTCCAGCTTTATGATATCCTTGAAAAGGTTAAACTATGATGAAAGTAAAAAAATCAGTCATTACAAGAGGTTCAGCAGTGGGAGAGAAGGATGAATAGGTGAAACACAGGAGATTTTTAGGATGGTGAAAGGTTTTGTATGACACTGTAATGGTGAATACACATCATTCTATTTGTCAAAATCATCAAACTTTTTTTAGAGTGAATCCTAATATAAACTATGGAGTTTAGTTCATAGCAATGTATCAATTATTTCATCCATGGTAAAAAAATGTACCACAGTAATGCAAGAAACTGTGAGCATTGAAGAAAGGAGATATATGAGAAGCCTTTGTGCTAACTGCTCAACTTTTTGTAAACTTAAAAAATAAAGTCTATTAACTGTTTAAAAGCATGGTTATTAAAAATTGTTGGTCTCATTTTTTTTTCAGGTAATAAACTTTGTCATGGATTTTTAAAATAAGCAGAGGCTTTTTGGAGTTGTTTGGTTGATTTTACATGGAAGGTCCATGGTGTAGAATTGGAAATCTGTAATGTGTTTAGCAAAGGAAATTTTATAGAATGGTTAATAATTTGGACTATGCATTCATTGATACTCACACATGAGGCTATCATTGTAACCCAAAGCAGTTATGGTAAGTATCAACTCCATAATGGCAACTGAGCATGATGGTAAATGTCAGAAGGCCAACAAGAATGATGCTAATCTGTTGTCTCTAATAACTTAAAGAGCATTTTAGTCACTTCATTATAACTACAGAAAACAAAACAATGTTACCACCCTGGAAACTTTCTCTCAACTAAATCTACAAACATACGACCTACTTTTTACCAATAGATTTTGAAATTTTTATAATCTAGACACCATCAATAATTAGCATAGAAGCTGTAATCTTGGACTGTGCATAGTATATAATATTTTAAAGTTATTTTTAGTTGTCTGCCATGACGAAGTAACAGCTTGAGCCAAAGCCAACCCTTAAATTCTTTTTAAATAATTTTCAAAACCAGTCATGAAAATTGACTATTAAACTAGCTTATTTTCAAAGGCTTAAGCTTTAATGTATTCTTGAAAATACATTAATTGTTGAGAAAACTATAGTTGAATCCAAATAGATACTGTATAAATTTATCATTGTCTGTTAAGTTGTGAATCATAATCAGACAAACAATTAATTACATAAATATATCTAAAAAAGGAGACTTGAAACAATTATTCTTGCTTCTTCCCAAGAAGCAAAAGACCACTAAAATATTCACTTAAAAAACATTCGAGAAATACTACTATTTGAAAAGAATGATTTTAGAAGTTGTTGAGGGTCCAATTAATAAGGTAAATTCAATGTTAAGAAAACAGCCAAAAAATTAGTCAGATATGAATATATAATAATTATTACGAATTATCTGTAAATCATACATATAAATTCATTCTTAATCAAACATTTACCGAGTGCTTAAAGGTACTGGATGTTAAGAAGAGTGCTGGGGGGATCAACAATAACAATAGTGATACCAGTAACTATCATTTTTCAAGACCCGTTTATGTGACAGGCACTGCACAGGTATTCTCTATCTCATTTTATCCCTATTCTTCAGTTAAAGTTGAGAGAATTAGAGAAATAAAGTATTTAACAAATGTTCAGATCTACTTGCAGAGCAGGTAACTAAATTATGATCTGTTTTCCTCAAAAGATACTCAAATACATCACAGTACTTCTCATGCATAGACATCGAAGATAAACATGTTTTCCTTCAAAGATCACCCATCATAAAGGAGAAGTAGATGTATTCATAGTTACAAACAATGTAATAATTGCTATAATACATGGATATATGCAACCTAATATGCAGCAGAGAGAAGGGAGCTTCTAACAACCTTATGTGGTCCACCCCCAGAGGAAGTGTTGACAGTCATTTCTATTTGGAAGGCCAGTCAAGGTCATGGATGCAGTTAAGTAAAGAGAACAGGAAGAGTAAAATACCATTGCATGAGGGAAGTGCATGTGATTTAGTGATGTTTTAGCCTAGGGTGAATTAGTAGAATTGACAAGGAGCTATGCTAGTGGAACAAACAGGCTGAGATCATGAAGAGGATCCAGCATGCCTTGCTAAAGAGTTCACACTTTATTATATGAGCAATGGGGGAAAATTCATCCAGAGTGATGAACCTATTAAGTTTTATGTGAGAAATGAACATCTTAGAAGAGGTGTGGGGAGTGAAAAAGAACAGGGAATGACCAGAAGCATGAAAACCAACTGTAATGTTCCAGGGAAGAAATAATGAGGGACTCAAATAAGACTGTCATATGAAGCAGAAATAAGCCAGGCTGGAAGGATGCTTAGTATAATCCAGGGATCTACTGAAAGCATATGCCTCATTGTTCTGGCTGGAGTAACCAAGAGGAGGATGTTGTCACTAAGTGTGGGAACACTGAAAATGGAGAAAGTTTTAGGAATGGGGTAGTTATAATAAGTTCCGTTTTAATCATATTGGATTATATGTGCTATGGCACCTGTACATATAGATTACTAAGTCCAGCAATTACCAGAAATCCATGGATATTTGCAAAAGAAAAAAACAATTTGTAGAATAAGCAATATAGGTAGAAACTGAGTGTCTGGGGTTTCAGATGAGGTAACCTAGAGTGAGTGGAGACTAAAAGTTGGGTCATGCATAGACCCCAACCTCTAAATGAGAGGGAAATTGTTATAAAGTCATGGAGCCAAATGATAAGAAGCTAACATGGTGGGATGGGGGGCAGGCAGAGATGTGAATACCATCATGGAAGCTAAGGATTTCAGAAACACTTAGTAAAAAGACATAACAGAGCCCTTGATTAATGCTTGCATTCTGCTGGGGAGTGGATACTAGATGATGAAGAAGTCATAGTCAGTATATAATGAAGTGGAGAAGGTTAAGTAGGAAGTGGACTAAATAAATGTTTGATTTGGCCATTGAATGGTTGACCACTGCTCTAGAGAGAGCAATAGACAGAGGAGTAAATGTGGAATAGCCAATGTGTTTGGACAGCTTTATGAAGGAATTTAGCTGTGAGAGACAGATACAATAATATTGAGAGAGAACTAAAGACTGTGGGAAACATAAGAGGTTGGATCTTTTTAAAAGAGGGAAGCAAATTGAGCACACTTGATTTCAGTGAAAATAAGAAATAAAGAAAAATGCTTATACAGCTTATCATATTTCCCCCCACTTTGGTTTTTAAGGAAACAAAAACAACTGGATTCTTTAGACTAAATTAAATTTGAACCTTATAATTATAAAATTACCTAGGTTTGATTCCTGCAGAATGTAGGTAGGTGTATTCCATTTGTGGGTGTATTTTTTATTTATTATTTGCAATATTGTAAGAAATATTATATAATTTTGAATAATGCATAAATCAAAATATGAAATAGAGTAATTTGAACAAGCAGAATAGGAAAAAATTCTTCCTAGCTTTTATTTATACCTGTTCTTTGTACCTTTTCCACTTATAAGTATGCATTCCTCAACACTGTTGAAATTTGCTCTAGTTTTGAAATGTATTTAAATGGAAACAGAAAGCACATATTATTTTTGTCTGTCTTCTTTTCTCAATAGTATGTCTGTGCGATCAACCCACATTCTTGTAGATAGAAGTACTGAGTTGATTTTGATTACTGTGAAGTATTCCATTAAATAAATATACCACCATTTACTTGTCTGCAATAATGTTGATAGATATTTGAGCTGTTTGTGCTACTACAAATAATTCTTCTCTCAGCACTCTTGCACATATTTTTTAACGTTTGCATTCATTAAGAGTACATACCTAGCTGTGTAATTGGAGGGTCATAATGTTTATATCAGCAATTTTAATAGATAATGCCAAACAGTCTCCCAAACGATTTGTAACAACCTATACTCTCTAACAGCATTTCTTACATATTTTTGGTCATGTGATTATGCTTTTTCATAAAAATTCATTCACTGCTCTTATTTTTCTTTTGATCTGCCAGTGTTTTCACTGTTTCATAGAAGCATATTATATGTATTATGTAACAAGGACTGACAAATCCTACTACCAATGATCACCCATGGGCCAAATCTGACCTGCTGTCTATTTTGGCAAACAAAATGTGATTGAAACACAGTCATGATCTGCCAGAGGAGACGAAAATGAGGGTGAGATTGAGCCGAAGGAAGTATAAAACAGGCTTTATTAGGGTCTGCCAGCGAAGTTCCCTGGTCCAGCAAAGGGGCCAGGGAAGTCGCGCGTGTCTGGGGTATAGGCGCGGTTTTTAAAGGTTTCGGCCCAGGATGTCGGTGGGGTTACAGGGCGGAGACTTCTCTGTTTGGCTGATCTCGGAGCCCGGGAAGTCTCTGCTGCAACCCCCAGCCGTGAGCCTTCGGCCATCTTAGGTATCGAGCTACCTTCCCGCTGGCGTAATGGCGCCCATGAGCAATTGAACAAGTCGTACCTATTTTTATGCTGCTTTTATGAGACGATGACAGAGATGAGTAGTTATGACAAAGATTATGTGGCCTGCACAGCCTAAAATGTTTACTATTGGGCCCTTTACAGATAAGTTTCCCAAACTCTACTTCACACTAATGCTTTTTTTTTTGTTAATTGACAAATAGCTTTGCCCTTTGTATAGCTTACTTTTTGATTTCATTATTGGTATATTTTAATAAACAGAATTTATTAATATTAATTTACCCATTGTTAGTGCTCATGCATCTGAATTACAAATGCATATTCTCTATCCTAAAGTCATGTAACTGTTGCCTGATGTCATTTTCTATGAAAAAATTTTTATTTCCCTTTCACTTATAATTCCACAATACAATTAAAAATAAAATTTGTAAAGAACATATTTTTGCTTTATGCATACCTAAATGTCCTTCTTTTTTTTTGTTTATGCATACCCAAATGTCCCAAAACCATTTATTAAAAAGACTGTCATTCCCCCATGCCTATGTAATATCAACTTTGTAAAGGAAGCATTCATATTGTGCATGGTATAGTTTTAAAATCTCCTCTGTTCCATTGGCACATTTGCTCACTCTTGCATGAAGATCATTTTTAAATTACTGTACTTTTAGCACGAGACTTGAGGTCCTAGATAAAGTTCTACCTCGTTTTCTTCCAAGTGTGTCTTCAATCATCTCAACCTTTTGAACAGCGAAATAAATTATAGACTCCACCTGCCAAATTCCAGTAAATAATTTAAATTGTACTTAGGATTCCTTAAAAGTACAGATCAGTTCCTGGAAAAATGTCATATCACAATATTTAATTTTTCATGGCAAGACTCAGGTTTATTTATCTATTTATTTAAATAATCCTTAATTTTTATAAGCCTTGCATACATTTTGTTAGCATTACCTACCCCTTAATATTTGCTATTTTTGAAATATTTTTTAAAACACTTTGTTTTTTGCTGGAAAAAAAGTTCATTTCAGAATAGGAATTTTACTGAAACACCTTTGATGAAGTAATTGTTAACTCTACTAATTTATCCATAGATTATCTTGATATTACACCAACCAAAAATAAGAGCAGTATTATTTCTCCCCGATAAATCTTCATAATTTCTGTTTTAATTATAGATATCTCAAACAACTGATCTTCGTTCAAACCCTGTCGTGTATCGCTTGGTGCATGTCTGATAACTGGGTGCCACACCCACAAACACACCCGGCACACACCCCCACCTCGCACACACAAGCCGCGCGCACGCGTGCACAGAGACAAGCGCGTGTGTAGCCGAGTCGCCGACTCGTCTCTCTGCCACCACGGTCAACCCAAAGGAACGTTGTTAAAGAGAGGTGAAACGGCATGGAGATGTGAAAAGTGCAGACGCTGGGTGTGAGGCACTCGCATGGGTTCGGACAGTAGCTGAGCGTGGGCGTGACAACAGCGCCGCCTCGTGAGAGGCTGTGGAGCTGCGACCCGCTGTGGGACTGCAATTGATTCACGTAGTGAATGACCGACCACCTCCATTATCGCTTCACATTTTGGGATCGTGGTCGACATCATTCTCGTTACGGTAAGTAGTGTTGAAATTAACGACGAACATCAGCACCGATACTCCATGCACCCGTTTGCCGTCTTTAGAGTAGGTGGTAGCACACGCCAAACCGGTGGTGCCAAAGGAAAGGGGAGAGAAGAGCGTGTCGGGAACAACCAGGCGGCGGGAAACTAAAGAGAGGGCGCCCGGGAGCACGTTCCGGTCTGTATTCCTGGGCGGGACCTGTTTCGTGGTCCGTGCCGAGCGGGAGTTGCGCGCCTAGGGGGGGAACAGACTTAAAATGAGAGGGTGTCCCGATTGGGTTTCGGTTTCAGGTTCGGTGTGTCTTGATCGTCATCGTCTTCACCGTGGTCCGACGATGGGCGATGGGTGTGCGTGTGTGTGCGCGTGTGCGCGTGTGCGTGCGTGTGTTAGTTACAGGGCGATGAAAACGGACGCCGCCCACAGCGGACCATTTGAAACCGTGGGTCGATAAACCGTGCGCGCGGTGCCCTGGCAGCCGAGTCCGTTCCCGTCCTCCCCGTCCTCGTGTTCGCTCTTTTCTGTGATCCCGACTCAGAGTCCCGTTGTGCCCGGTGTTGCATCCCCACCCCACCCCGCCTCCGCCCCACCGCGCCGTCCCAGACCCCCCTTCGCTCTCGGAGGTGCCATCCGTGGGGTTCTTCCGTGCGAGCGCCCCTCCCTCCCTCTGTCGATGGGCGAGGAGGTGGCGCGTGACATTGCCGGTGGGTTCTGTAGCATGAGACTGAGGATTTCCCGTGGGAAGTGGGCGGTGGTGGTGGTGGTGGTGGTGGTGGTGGGGGGGGGGGGCGATCCATTCTTCGGCCCTGCCCTGTCCCCATCCATCACCGTCACCATCGGGAACGTGCTGGAAGACGACTGACTGACGAGAGAACCTCCACCTGGAACCCGGGGCTGCGGTTTAAGGCCGCGTTTCCCGGGCCCCGCGATCCAGGGTGGAGCGGGGGAGAGCGACCCCGTCGTCCGCCGCCGCCAGGACCCCCCGGCTCCTCGCCCCCACCCCCGTCGCTCCGGGCCCGCGTTGGGCCTCCGGGCTCGCGCGCCCCACTCCCCATCCTCACCACCCCCACCCCCACCCCCACCCCCCATCCCGCTCGAGCCTCGAGCGGTCGAGCGCGCTCGCCCGGGGTTCGGAAAAGTGGGGTACGGGGGGGGGGGTGGAGGTAGACTCGACTCCCTTCGCCCCAGAGAGGCGGTTTCACCCCGACGACGTTTTCCTTTGCGGAAGCTTAGAAGCTGCCGCCTGAGGGCGGGAGGCGGGAGACAAGGAAAAACAAACAAACCAAAAAACCAAAAAAAACAAAAAAACAAAAAAAAACGGCCAGGCCCTTCCACGGGGAGAAGCCCGAGGCCCAGTGGGACGCTCCCGTGCTTTCTGCATATGAATGAAGCCATTGAATGAGGCCCCTTGGAAGGAATCCACCGGACCTGCCGCCCCGCCTTCCCCATCCCCTCCCCGCCGCCCCGGGCCCCCTTCGGCCCTCCCCCTCCGGCTCAGCTTTGGGAACCGAGGCTGGAGACGGGGGCTTCATCCTCGGGGCTGGGGCCGGGGGAAGGGGGGGGGGGGGCGGGAGTGCGTGCGTGCGTTGCGTGCGTGCGTGCACTGGGTCGCCGGTCCTTGGGAAAATCAGGCGGGCAGAGGTGCCGCTGACTTGGTAGCTCAGGCGGACGAGGTCGAGGTGGACGGCTGTTTGTGGACTAGGGGGGACTTACTCTCTGGGACCGCCCTCCTGTAGACCCTACCTCCCTGGCCCAGAACTGGGTAGGGGAGCTGTGGGCCTGGGGGAAGGAGACATTGGAGGGGGGGGGGGGGGCGGGGAGGGGACGGGGCGGGCCAGGGACCTCTGGGACCCGGGTCCCGGTCGCTGCCTGCCTTGCCTTGCCCGCCTTGCCCGCCTTGCCCGCCTTGCCCGCCCTGCCTGCCTGGGGGCTGCCGGTGGCTCCCGGTGGCTCCCGCCAGCTCAGTTCATTCCGGGTACTTTCCGTTGTGATGCCCGAGGTGCCCGTGGCTGGGCCGATGGGAGCTGAGCGCCTCTCCCTGCGTATGTCTGAAAAGGCCCGGGTCTGAGCTGCTGCTGATTCTCCTGAGTCTCAGGTCGATGGACTGACTCGCAACTGCTGCCGCCGCCCCCCGCCCCCCGCGGAACTCCAGAACTCCTTCTTGCCCAGACACCTCCACTTTAAGAGCTCTCTCCCGCTTTGTCCGGAAGACAAACGAACTAGCGGATGACGAAGCCCCCCCCCCCCCCAGCCCACCCACCACCAGGACCACTCCAGAAATACCCCATCCACCCATCGACCAAGCTCCAGCTCATTTCCTGTTAGAGAATCACTCCCTTCAACGAGTGCAGACAGACAGACAGACAGACAGACAGACAGACAGACAGACAGACGAAGAGATGCATGCGTGCTCGCATACGTACGTACGTTACGTGCGTGCGTACGTAACGGTGAGCTGGATGGCTGGCAAAAAGTGAGTGTGAGTGAGTGACTGAGTGAGTGACTGAGTGACTGAGTGAGGAGTGAGTGAGTGAGTGAGTGAGTGAGTAAATAGAGCCAGCCAGCCAGCCAGCCAGCCAGCCAGCCAGCCAGCCCGCCCGCCCCCACCCGCACCCCCACCCCCGCGGCACTGGTGCGGGATTCGCGAACGGACAGGGAGAGACAGACTGGACACCGAGGCTATCAGCGGGAGGCGGCATTCATGGATGCCGGCACCGGCTCGTCGGATTCTCATCCGAAGGCTGAGCCCCGATTGTAACGTCACGGGCAGTTCGTTGTACAGGGTCTCGTGGTTCCTTCACGGCTACGGAGACAAGGCAGGGGAGGGCATCCATCGGTTGGCAAGTCATGAAACCACTGCTGCGAGCCGGAGAGTCCTTGAGGTGGGGGAGAGGGCAGTTGGGAATGAACTCGCCGGAGCGGGGAAATGGCCAGGCAGGGTCAGCCTGCCGCGGCAGCAGGATCCCATCCCCGGGAGGATCGGATCTTAGCCTGGTGCGACCACAACGCCCAGGTGAGCCGGAAAAATGGGGGAGACCGTCTTTCCCCGAGGGGCCCGAAGGCTGGTAGCACCGTACATGCAAAACCACCCAGATCCCGAATCGGCCACAGCCCTGGTGCCTAAAGCGCCGATGTGCGTGTGCCTCCCATGACATCGGCGCTCGTCCGCCAACCCCGGCCTTTCTAGGCCGTCTTCTCCGAGCCCTTCTGACCTTTTGTTCTCCCTCTTTTCACCCGATCGCTCTCGCCGGATCGATTGTTCACGGAGAAATCAGACTCCATCCGCCCAGAGCCGAGAAGACGCGTATGCCCGCGCCCATCTTTTCTGCCTGCCACCCGCCTCCCCCCCCCCCCCCCCCCCGTCCCATCCCGTCCCATCGTCCAGTCCCGTCCTGTCCGAAAAATGTCTCCCTCCCTCCCTCCCTCCCTCCCTCCCTCCCTCCCGTTCCAAAGCCAGACCTGAGAGACAGGATGGAAAGAACACCAGAACATCGTTTTCAGTGTCAGACAGAGATCACCCCCCACCCCGGCCCTCCTCACGAAAGATGTCTTTCCCGTGCCGGGAGGAGGAGGAGGAGGAGGACGACGCCGACGACGCCGTTCTTCTCCTTCAGGATGGGAGGCAGAGGATGAGAGAAATCTGTACGCACAAACCGTGTGGAGAAAGAAACCTCATCCTCCTTGAGCCTCCCCGCCTAGTGGACTGACTTTCCCTGCCTGCCGTCACCGCTCTCAGTGTGACTCGATATCCAAAAGCTTTGAGGTTCGGTGGCTTCTCCAGGTCTCCTCCGGCTTTCTCAGGCAGACTGCCCCCCCCCGCCCCCCCCCCCCCCCCCCCCCCCGTCACGAAAACACGAATGCTTCGAGGTCTGTGCGCCTTTCGCCTGCCTGTTGGTCTGGCCCGTGTCCACTGAATTCTCAGGTCCGCCGGGCCCTGACCCCTCAGAAGGTTGGAGGTCAGGTTTCGGCCTCGGTGACCTCTTCCTTTTCGGTACTTTCGGATTCGACTTCCGTCCTTGGCTCGGTTCTTCGGTGTGCTGACGCGCCCTCTCCTCTCGGTGACCTGGTCAAGGGACTCTAGGGACTATGGGCGGGTGTCTTTCTCAAAGAACACGCGCAGACTCTTTCTGCTGGACCCTTCCGTCCGTCGGTCCGTCCATCCGCTCCATGCCTCCGCATTCATCCATCCATCCATCCATCCATCCATCCATCCATCCATCCATCCATCTCGCTCCTCGGTAGGGACGGCCCCCGACGATTCGAAAATTTCCTTCCTTCCACGCAGAAACCTGCACGCGGACATTGCCAGAGGCTTTCTTCATCACTTCCAGGGTCGCCGAGGCCACTGAGATGCCCTTCGGGAGGCGAGGGCACACATAGACCGTGGTGCGTCTGGGTGGGGGACGGAATGTGCGTTGGCCGGCGCTCCTGAGGAACGAGAGCGCTACGCCATGGGAGCCGTGAGGGGGCCGGCGGGGACCCTTCGATGCGTATGACCGTGTGAGAGAAGCCCGCAGGAAAAGGCCACGGATCTCACGGTGCTGACGAGATAGGACACGTGTGGCGGGTGACAAACCGGTGGAGTCGCAGAAAGCTCTGAAGGTGGCGAGGCTACCTATTCCGTACGATCCCAGCGTGATGAGATACATCTGCCGACATCCGGGGATGGCCTGTATGACACCCTGACGTGAACCACCCAGATGTCAACTCCGGACGGACTCGGGGTGATCGCGATGTAGCTTCGCGGACTGCGACCGACACGCTGCTCCGGTCTGGGGGCGGGGGCGCGCGGTGTCGATAGGCTGGCGGGGGAGTGGAAGGCTCTGAGCTCGACTACCCGAGGCCCGTGGCTCAACAGAGGAGACCCCTCTCATTGGGCAGGACTCTCTGAGGGCTTCACGGCCCTCCCTCCTCCCGCCCCCACCCCAGGAGCCGGGCCGTGTCTCTCTCTCTCTCGCTCTCGCTCTCGCTCTCGCTCTCGCTCTCTCTCCCGCGCTCTCTCGCTCTCGCGAATGTGCAGGTTCTGAACACCCCGGACCTGCCCCGGGGTGGGGGTGGGGGTGGGGGCCGACCCTCTGAGGCACGACCCTGGGGCCGAGTGTTCTGGGTCCTGCGGTCCTTGCGAGGGATGGTCGTTTGCCTCGGTTCGCGCGTTTGGAAAGCACCACGCCGTCTTCCAGAGCGGCCTTGCCGTTGGATGTCAACACCGGTGTCATGCGAGAGTGACTCGGTTTCTCCACCGCCTGACCTCGCCGGCGATTGGGTACCGTTCCCCTTCTCTATCCCGTGGGAGGTATCCTGGTGGCTGTGTCCTGAGATCACCCCGTCTCGCCGTGATGTTCCTTGGAATGTTTGGGAAACCACCGGTTCGAGTCTTTCTCGGGAGATTTTTCTTTCTTTTCCTTTTTTGCCAGCCCTCCCCCCCCCCCCCCCGCCCCGGTCCCCGTTGGGCGAAATGACTGTTGTGAGTCTTCCTTCCTTCCTTCCTTCCTTCCTTCCTTCCTTCCTTCCTTCCTTCCATCTTTTCTCCATGGTTTTCTTTCCTTTAAGAGCATACCGCTTCTGTGGTTTGAGGGTGCCTCTTTCCTTGATCGCTTCACTCTCTTCAGAAGGTGTTTCACAGAGCTTTATTTTCTGATCTTGACATCTCCCGATGTCTCCATTTCTTCTTCTGCATCACGCTTTTGAGGCCCAGTCTTACAACCTCTTGGCCTGGCCCAAGATCTCAAAATTGCCTCTGAGATTTCTGACATGCACGCACGTACGCACGCACGCACGCACGCACGCACACGCACACTCGCACCGCCCACCCCCCAGAGCCAAGTGCGTGTGTGGTTGGGTTGCCTACTCGTCTCTCCTCGTCTCTCCGCCACCACGGATAATCCAAAGGGAACGTTGTCCAAGAGAGGTGCAATGGCACGGAGACGTGTAAAGTGCAGACGCTGGGTGGGAAGGGCATCCTTGTCCTTACGGCGAGTCGTGCTGGAATCGACGGCGGACGTCTGCACCGGTTTGCTGTGTCTCGGGCCTTGGTGCTGGCCGACGCACGGACGGATTTCTTGAAAACGGTTTGTTCTCTTTGGTGGCTGTCGGTCGCTGCCCGGGTTAAAAAGGAGGTGGGGGTGGGGAGGGGGGGGGAAGGGACAGCCCAAGGGGTGTGTGGGGGGGGGGGCGGGCGGAGCGGGGAAGAGAGGAGTGGAGAGGCGAGGACGGGTCAGGGCAGCACAGGACAGGACAGGACAGGACAGGACAGGACAGGACAGGACAGTAAAGCTTCCTTTGTTCCTTGGAGTCCTTGCCTGATTTTCCACTTGACAGCCTCAGGCAGTGGAAAAATTGTCTAAGTCCTCCCCGGGAGCCCGGGAGACGGTCCTGCCGCCCACCCAGGGGTTTCCGTCTGGCCCGTCTGTTCCCCCTCTTCTGGCCCCCGCGTGACACAGACAATTCCACGTTCTCCTCGCGGCGCCGGGGTCGCCCGGTGCCGGCCGGGAGCTCCGCAGCGGGCGCAGCGCCGCCGGGCCGCCCCGAGCCGAGAGACGCGATCGGAGGCGGACCGGGGGGTGATCGGGCGGCCGGGCCGGCCGACAGGGCGCCCTCGCCGGCCCGCGATCCGGATCCGTCCCGCTGACGTACGCGCCGGTTGTCGGGCGCCACCTGGCGGCCGCTTTTATATCGCTCCTTCCCTCCGGAGCGCCGGCGACCGCGACAAGGGATCGGATTTGGCCGCGGTGTCCGACGCAGCGTTCCAGGAGCCCGGCGTCACTGGCGAAATCGTCCCGGTGGAGCCAGGGCGGCCGCGCGTCACCCGGTCGCCGGAGATTGGACCTGCAGGAGTATGAGGGAGCGCCCTTCGCTCGCCTCCTGCGCTGCCTGAACGTGTCGACCGGCACTCGCCGGTGTCCCTCCGCGCGCCGGGGGGACCGACCGTGGCCGCCGCGGGGAATGGGGAGGGGAAGAGGGTGTTCTGCGCCGGATCACCGCCCCGTCCCCGGATGTCTGCCCGCGACCCGTTCCGCAGGGGCTCAACGACCCGGCCCGTCCGTGTTGGCCCCCGGGGAAGGAGAGCTCCCCGCCACCCGCCACCCTCGGCGCGGGCGACGTCCTTCCTGGGGGTGTGGGTGTGTGTGTGTGTGTGGTTCCGGTCGTTCGAAGCGCCTCCGCGGGATGAAGACGGCCAAATACCCATCCGGAGACTTAGCACGGGCCGGGCCCGGGAGGGCCTCCACGGCCCCTTTTGCGTGCTCGCGGGCGTCCCGGCCGGCGGATGCCACTCGCGCCGTTTCCCGAGTCGCGGCCCGGAGGTGGAGGACCGTGGTGGGGGCGAGACGCGCGCGCCGGTCTCGGCCTTCGGGTTGGAGCTAGAACCCCGCCCCCCCCCCTCGGTGTCTTTGAACGCGTCTCGCGTGGGCCCGGTCCCTCATTCCCCGCCCCCCCAAGTCCGAATGAGGAGGAAGAAGAAGAAGAAGAAGAAGGGAGGGAGGGGCGACGGGCCACCCCGGCCCATTCCTGCACCCGACCCCCGGGGGTCGACCAGGTGCTCTCGGCCAAAAAAAAGAAAAACAAGTCCTGGTGTGGGGGTGCGCCCCGTCCCCCCCACCCCCCCCCCACGGTCCCCAGCGGTGATGGGGTCGTGCTGGGGTCAGGTGGCCGAGCCTCGTTTCCGAGGAGGCCGCTGAGATCTGTGGATAAGCCCCGCCGACGGGCACGGACATTCTTTCGGCCGACCTTGGCGTTTTGTGCCACCAGATAGGTGTCGACGGGCTGCCCGTCGGTGACTGTGCGTGAGTGACGGGGTCGGCCTCCTGGCCGCGCGTGGGGCTCTCCTGCTGCCTTGGGCTCTCTCTTGGACGCGACCTGGTGCCCGACTCCCGTCCCCGAGCCGCGAGCCGCCCTTCCTTGGGCCTGCGCGCCGGCTCCCGCGCGTCCCGACGGACGGTGGTCGACCCCTCCGGTCTCTAGCACCCGAGGGTGGCGGGGGGAAGTGCCGCCGGGTCCCTCTGGTCCCCGCGTGCTCCCCTGCCCCAGGCGCCGCCTGGGTGCGGTGGGCGACGGCTCCGCCCACGTGGCTTCCGTGAGCCCCCCCCGGCGTGCCCCGGCGCCTGCCCCGTGGGCTGGCAGGAGCGGGACCTCTGCGGTCTCGTTGGCCTGGCTCTGTTTCCCCGCGGAGGAGGTTAGCCTAGCGCCTCTTCTTAATGTGCGGGGTCGATCGATCGATGTGGTGACGTCGCGCTCTCCTGGGCCGGGTCTAAGCCGCGCCAGACGAGGGACGGACATTCCTGGTGAGTGGGACCGCTCTTCTCGTTCTGTCCGCGGGCCCCTCGCCTCTCCTCCCCGCCCGCCGGCGGTGTGTGGAGGGGCCGGGGTGCGGGTCCCGGCCCGACTTCGCCCTCCTGCCTCTCCTGCTCCTCACGCGGGGTTGGCGGGGGCGGGGTCTCCCGACGCAGCGGACACTCCGCCTTGCCTCCGGGCTGTGTCCCGCGAGCGGCCCCCACCCCGCGCCGGGGAGGGGCGCCGCGCCGCCGCGACGCGCCAGCGCGCGCGTCGCCTGGCCCTCTGTGGTGCCCCTGGAGCGCTCCAGGTCGTCTTCCAGGTGCCTGAGGCCGAGCCGGCAGTGTCGTTCCCCGTTCCCGGCAGCTCCCACCCCCTTCTCGGGCCACCGCCGTGGCCGTGCACCGTGAGGAGCGCGGGGAGAGAGAGCCGAGTCGGTGAGGGAAGGCACGCCCGTCCCCCCCGCCCCCCTACGCTTCGGGGAGGCGGGGCCACGGGTGAGTTTGTCGCCCCGCCGCGCGCCGCGGTGGGGGCCACGACGGGCTTGGGCGCGCGCCCCCCGCGCCATCCTCGCTCAGGGGGTGCCCGCGGGGGGGGGCGTGTGAGCGGTCGCGGTGGGCCGAGTCGGCGACGCCGGTCGCCGGCTGACTCTAGCGGGGCGCGCCGCCGTTTCTGCCGCCCTGGCGCGTGTGTGTCCCTGTCAGCGCGACGCCCTGCCGGGCCTCGCGCCGGCGGGGGCGAGCCTGAGGCAGCGCGGGTCCTGCCTGGGCGGCCCCGACCGCGGACGCTCGCTGTGATGCCCCGTGCCGACCCGCACCGCCGATCCCTCTCCTCTGCTCCTGCCTGGCACCTCGACGGGGGGCAGCTGACGGGCTTTCGGGGGGGCGATGCGCCCTCGGTGAGAAAGCCTTCTCTAGCGATCCGAGAGGGTGCCTTGGGGTACCGGACCCCCCAGCTGCTGCCCCTCCTCTGCGCGTGGCGGCCGCCACGAGCGGCCGCCTTCCTTGCCGTGGGCACGGGCCCCTTCGGTTTGGGGCCCGAGTGGAAAGATATGCTCTGCCTACCGCGGCCCGCGCCTCCCCCCACCGAGGCGGGGGAGGGTCCCGCCGGGCCGGGCCGGCGTCCGTCGCGGGGCAGCTGTGTGCGGCGGGGGCGCGTGTGCGGCTCTCGCGTCGCGGGCCCGAGGGGGTTCCGTGTTAGCCGGGGGCGTGCCGCGCGCCCCCGGCAGGCCCGCCGCCCGCTCCCGTCCCGAGCCGCAGCCGGTGGGTTTGCCGCGCGGGCACTTGGGGCCTTTGGGGGCCGCCACGTCCGGGGTTGTGGTGGGGGGGGCGTTGCTCCCCCCGGGACGTGGGTCCCGGAGTCGTGCCGGACCGGATGGCCGGACGGACGAGAGGCGGTCCTCGCGGCGAGGACCGCGCGCGGTTGGGGGGTCCCCGTCGGCGGGGCCGGGCCTCGCGGGGGCTCGAGGTCGGGTGGCTGAGGGCCGGCCGGCGTCCCAGGCGTCGCGGGACCGCCCGCGTGGTTTTCCTGGCGGCCCGTCCGCGCCCGAGGCGCTCGTTTCTCCTCCTCCGCTTGCGCCCCGCGCCTTTCCGCCGCGGGCCCCCCTCCCTCGTTCGGCGCGCGGCCCTCACCCGCGCCGTGGCGGACCCGAACCCCGCCTTCGCGCCTCGGGACCGAGGCCGGCCCTGCGCCGTGTGCGGGTGTCGCCCCCGGCCCCCTCCCGCGGGGCCGGCGGCGTCCCCGGGCGAGGTGCTCTCGGGCCCCGAGGGCTCGGAGGCGGGGCGCGGACGCTGCGCGCGGGTGGGAGTGCGCGTGGGAGGAGGGCGGCGTCGGTCCCTCCGGGGATCGGGCGCGGCCGCCGCGCTGGCGGCGGGGCCGACCCCGGCCCCGCGAGGTGCGCAGCCTTCTCGGGTGCCGCGGGACCGCCTTTGTGCTCGGAGGCCTCTGGCGGTGAGACCCCGCGTGCGTCCCGGGTGGCTCACTTTTTTTTTTTACTCTCTCGTTTCCTCCTCGCCGAGCACCTCGCGGCCGCGCCGTCGCCGCCGCCTTCCCCC